>NW_027362764.1:682659724-683259724 GCF_046119375.1 Phyllobates terribilis | reverse complement strand
GTGAGCACCGCTCCGGCTCCAGAGGAGGAAGCATCAACCTCCAGGTAGAACTGTTTGTTGCAGTCCGGACGGTGCAGCACAGGGGCAGAGGAGAAGGCTTGCTTCAGGGAAAGGAAGGCCTCCTCAGCTTCGGTTGGCCATACCTTGGGATTTGCTCCCTTACGGGTGCGCGCAGATATGGGCGCAGTCCGAGACGAGAAGTGAGGAATGAAGAGACGATAGTAATTAGCGAAGCCCAGGAATCGCTGTATCGCCTTCAAGCCCTCCGGACGGGGCCACTTTAGGACAGCAGAGAGCTTCTCGGAATCCATTCGCAAACCCGTCTGGGAGATAACATAGCCCAGGAATGGAAGAGAGGTCTGCTCAAAAAGGCACTTCTCGTATTTAGCATAGAGGTGGTTCTGCCTGAGCCTCAGCAGGACCTGACGAACATCCCTCCGGTGTGAGGGAAGATCCGGAGAGAAGACCAAGATGTCGTCCGGGTATACCACCACGCAGGAGTAAAGAAGGTCACAGAAGATGTCGTTGACCAGTTCTTGGAAGACGGCGGGAGCATTGCAGAGACCGAAGGGCATCACACGGTACTCATAGTGTCCGTCACGGGTATTAAATGCCGTTTTCCACTCGTCTCCCTGACGGATATGGACCAGGTTATACGCTCCACGTAGATCCAGCTTGGAAAAGATCCTGGCGCCTTTAAGGCGATCAAATAACTCGGAGATGAGCGGAAGGGGGTATTTATTTTTTACCGTGATCTGATTAAGTCCTCTATAGTCAATACAGGGGCGTAGCGAGCCATCCTTTTTTTTGACAAAGAAGAATCCGGCTCCAGCCGGGGAAGTAGACTTCCGGATGAATCCCCTGGCCAGATTCTCCTCTATGTACTCAGACATGGCCCGGGTTTCAGCCGCAGACAACGGATAAATACGCCCACGGGGTGGAGTGGCGCCAGGAACCAGGTCAATTGGGCAATCATATGGCCTATGAGGTGGCAATGTCTCTGCTTCCTTCTTACCAAAGACGTCAGCATAGGTCCAGTAAGGAGCCGGAAGACCAGGTAAATTAGCTGGGGTAGGTGGAGGACGAACCGGACGAACCGGAACCAGGCAGGTCTTATGGCAGTCCGGCCCCCACCGGAGTACTTCACCGGAATGCCAGTTCAACACGGGTTCGTGTGTTTGGAGCCAAGGTAGACCTAGCAATAGGGAGTGGGAGAGTCCGGGCAACACATGGAAGGAGATTACCTCAGAGTGCAGCATTCCCACCTGCAGGGTTATGGGTTCTGTGGCGAGCAGGATGGTCACCGGAAGGAGTCTTCCATCCACTGAGGCGACCGACAAGGGTTCAGCCAGAGACTTGGTGGGAATACGGTATTTCTCAACCAGGGACTGGGAGATGAGGTTTCCAGCGGATCCAGAATCCAGGTGGGCGAGTTCAAAGTGACGGGTCTCTCCCCAGGAGATAGATACAGACAAAGTCAGGGTTGGAGAGGATTTATTTTTGTCTAGGGCGACCTCTCCGAGCGGTCCTAGACAATGAAGCTTCCCGGCCTCTCCGGGCAGGAACGAATCAAGTGCTCCTTACTGCCACAATAGAAGCAGCTCCCCTCGGCTCGGCGAGACTCTTGGCGAGATTTGACCATCTTGGTCTGGTCGACCTGCATGGGCTTGGGTGAGTGTGCCCGGGGAGTGACAGAAGAGGAGACAGGTTTCTGGAAAGTAGGAGCTAGGCGGGGAAACCTTCTCTCACGGGTGGTCTCTTTGGTGCGTTCTTGAAACCGGATGTCAATCCGGGTAGCCAACGACACCAGGTCATCCAGGGTGGTAGGAATATCCCGACCGGCGAGCTCATCTTTAATCCGACCGGAAAGGCCCTCCCAGAAGACGGACACCAGGGCCTCATTATCCCAGGCAAGCTCAGAAGCGAGGGTGCGGAACCGTATGGCATATTGGCCCACGGTGAGACTCCCTTGACGGAGACGTAGCAAAGAGGAGGCAGATGATTTCTTTCGTCCCGGTTCATCGAAGACTCTCCGGAAAGCAATGAGGAAAGACGACAGGTCGGACACCAGGGGATCCCCTCTCTCCCACAGGGGGTTAAGCCATGCCAGTGCCTCCCCAGTGAGATGGGACATGATGAATGCCACTTTGGCCCGGTCGGAGATAAACTGGTGAGTCAAGAGTTCAAAGTGCAGGGTGCACTGGTTTATGAAGCCCCGAGCTTGAGCGGGGTCGCCTCCGAAGCGAGGAGGTGCAGACAGCCGGGGTCCGGGACAGGATGCCATGGTATTGGTGGGCAACAGTGCTGCCGGGGTGCGAGTCGTGACACTAGCGGTGGTTGCTGGTGGAGCAGACAGTGTGTCCAGGCGGGAGTTGACATTCCGCAGGTGGTTCAGGATGGACTCCTGCTGGGATCTCTGACGGGAGAGTTCATGGTATAGGTCAGAGAGCGAGGGAGCTTGGGTGCCACCGGGTTCCATGGCCCGAGCAAACTGTAACGGGTCTGGGAGGCGGAACCTCTGAGCTACTATACAAGGGGGCGGTCCTTGTAAGGGAGCGGGTGGCGACCAGGGTAGACGGGCAGGCAGTCACAGCAGGTGACTGGGACAGTCTCTGAATGAACGGACAGGAGGTCACGGCAAGTGACCGGGGCAGTCTCTGGGTAGATAGGCAGGTGGTCACGGCAAGTGACCGGGGCAGTCTCTGGATGAACGGGCAGGAGGTCACGGCAAGTGACCGGGGCAGTCTCTGGATGAACGGGCAGGAGGTCACGGCAAGTGACCGGGGCAGTCTCTGGATGAACGGGCAGGAGGTCTCTGGAATAGCAGGTGGTCACAGCACGTGACGGCAGAGCCTCCAGGAAGGCTAGCAGGCAGGTAGCAGATGTGCGCTCCCAGGTGAGCGGCCAAGCTGGTCCATAGACAGACTGACAGGAGTAGGAAGGCAGACCGTCGGACCTCAGGCTAGCAAGCAGGTAGCAGGAATATCAGGCAGGAAACAGACAGCAAACTGGCAGGACTCTGGCAGGAATCAGGCAGGTAACTGGCAACGGGACCTGAGGGCTGAAGCAGAGTAGTGAACAGTGCAACAACATAGCTCGGGCACCTCCATTTTGGAGGAGGTGCCTTATAAATGGGAGGTCCTCCGGCAATTGGCCGGGGACTCCTTAGGACGGCGCGCGCGGTCCGTTTAAGAGCGGGGGAGCGCGCGCGCGCGTGCCCTAAGCACACTGCCGGGGAAGAAGCGCGTGCCGGAAGCAGCGGGGAGAGAAGCGCTGGAGGACACCGCGCCAGGAGTGGGGAGGTGAGAGGGACGGAGTCTCTGCCTAGCACGGGGCAGAGATGCCGATGCTACACAAATGTCTCTGAATTTCTACAGGCATGGATTTTGACATCATATTTTGGCATGATTTTGTATAATTTCAGCAAATTTTTCCTCATTTTAATTTGGAGTTGAGCCTGGGTAATTCCAGAATTCTCTGATATTTTTAGTGGCTCTTGTATGTCCGTTCCTCCTACGTCACTCACGTCTCCTCCCACATCACCTAGTATGTCGGTTTCTCGTATGTCAGTCATGTCTCCTCCCATGTCAGGTTTCTGTATGTCCGTCTCTTGGTCAGACCCAAGGTCACCTTCAGTTACAGACACGTGTCTTACTTCTTGTTCATTTTCCACATTACAGTCAGAATCAGTATCACCGTCTGACACTTCTACACTATTTTTCTGCTTAGAAATCTCTAACACAAGACTATGAAAAAAATCTACCAAATGTAGAATATTTCTCAATTTCTGTTTGTCTCTATTTACCAATTTAGAAGTTAACTGTAAATTCTGCAATTCACATTCTTTGTATAAACTGAGCCACAAAACTTCTATGTCATCTCCTACATTAACTTTGAAATTAATATTACTTTGTTTAGCAAAAGAAGAAATTATATCCATATTTTGCTTACCTTAAGATTCCTTGGCTACTCTTTATCAGCACGTCCTGTCTTCAGTTCGTCTGATTTTTTTCCTGTGTGACTCTGTTCCTTGTTAGTACCTCTGCTTCCTGTCTTTCCTCAGTCTGTAGGTCCTTTCTGCTTCTCGTGACAAACTAGTGAATTTACTGACACGTGAACAACAGTTGTTCAGCTCGTCAGGACTCCCCCCTTGTTCACGGAAGAAATTCACTTACTTAATTTAAAAAACAAAAAAACAGGACTGGCTGGCTCACCATTGTAAAATAATACTCTTCCTGTATTATTTTTTTCTACTGAGGACTTCTCAAAGTATCAATATCACGATATTCTTATAAAAAAATGTATCTATTTATTCTTGGATTGTCCATTAAAAAGAATCAGATTGCAGCAGGTACATACAATAATTAGTTATAAAGTAATTGTCCATTTGTCCATAATTAGCTTAATTGTTGAGATTCACCCATCTTTCCTTGGATCCTGGCTGGTAAATCATGTCTTTGTCCAGCATGTGTCCAGGCCTACATGTCATCTGCTTCTCAGCATGAAGATTCTGTGTCTTGTGGGGTGGGCAGAGCAAGAGAGCCCCCCCTTTCTGTACCATGGGCTTTTATAGCCAGTCGTATGGACACCTGTTCTACATATGGTAGTGAACCAAAAATACACACACAAATAGCGCATGTCAACTAGACACGATGGCTGAGGCATAGAACTCAGAAAAATGATTATCGATTAACATTCCAAATGAATTTCCATAATTAACCATTTTACAGAGACCGCCTGGGAATGCCAGGTGCTGTAGGCTTTTGCTTTTTCCTTCCTTCCACCAGCAGGGGGCACTCTCTTCTATGCCTTTTTTCCATTCCCTTTCACAAGTGCACACATTCATTCTCTTTTCTTTTTTTCATTTGCTTTCTCTCTTGCGCTATTTCATCTCTGCAAAATACCAGCATCCTTCTGATCACCGTGGGCCTCCAGCATTGTTGCTTCTTTACTTTTAATACTAGGCTCCTTTTCACCAGGACCAGCGTCTCCCGCGTGGCTGGAGGCAACCACCGGTAACCCCAAGCAGAAGATCTTTGCAGGCAACACGACCCTCCCCTCTGAAGAGCAGCTCAAAGTCACTGGCAACCATCTCACCCTCTTCCTTCATTCACCCCTGGACGTCTCGCTCCACCCCCAAGTTACGGGTCCAGCTTGCTCTTTCTGTCACATTACCGTGATGAATGGTTTAGCCTGCAGGAGACCCTGCGCCGAGACATTTTTGAAGACACCTGATGCGGCCGGTGAATCACTGCTAAACAAACCACACCTGTAGGGACGGCACAGACTTTGCATGGACCCTTCGGAGCCCGCCCCGTCACGGCCAGATTGCTCGCCACCAAGCGATCCTGAGAAAGGCTGGCCGGGCAATGGATCGAGCAGCTTCTACTGGCCATACCACCTTGGATACGCCCGATTTCATCTGATCTCGGAAGCAAAGCAGGGCTGGGCTCGGACAGTACTTGGATGGGAGACCTCCTGGGAATACCGGGTGCTGTAGACCATTTTGATAACGTTTTTACCTACTGTCCAGCTCGGCTAGCATGGAACGGCGCCTTGCCGGACACTGACCCAAAGTAACTTAGATGATGGAAGCCCCAAGGCCTCTGAGCCAGTTGGCAGCTAAGTATGCTACCCCGCCGCCTTCACGCAGGCCTGACACCGAGCTCCTTGCCACGGCTAGGAGTGCTTATTGACTCCGCAGCTCGCCGTGTGGAAATGATGGCGTTAAAAGCATCCGGGGCCGTGAAGGGGCCAGGCTTTCAGCAGGTGCCCAGGGAAGGTTTTGGATGCCGGTCGCCTAGCGAGGGCCAGCAGAAGTAACATGTTTCTCTGCAAAGAAGCTTGTGTAACCAAGCCAGACGGCTGACAAAGAGCTAACCTCAGTGCAAGGAAGGCAAGGAAGGTGCCGAAGGAATTGGGGAGGGGGGGGGGGGTGATTCCTGCTAGGGCCCTGAAATCATAAAACAGGCAGGAGAGTCTGACGCATGGTGACGGAGAGGTTGTAGGGGCAGATAGGGGGTGTTGTCACGTGCGAGCACGTGTGCATGCTGGCTTGTGTGTGAGAGTGCGCTTCCTAAGTGTGGCGCGCTGCAGACAGTCAAAGGGATTGTTCCCTTTCATTAAAAGCTAATCCCCGGCTGCAGCCTATTAGAAAGCAACTAACCGCGCTCTACTCACCCTACCCGGGTCTACCTGTGAGTCTCGCCTCTGCTCCCGGCCTGTGGCATTGGCCGTGAAGCTGACGTTCCGTCGACAGCGCTGCAGCCGATCAGTGAGCTCAGCGGCTCTGAGTGGGGCGTTGTGTCTACAAGACCTTTTAAGGAAGCCAGCAAAAAAATTGAAGAGAAGGGAAAGCACAAAAGGACCTGGTCTTGCTGAGCACTGGAAAGGACAGCCGGCAGCCAGACATCAAAGTAGAAAAGCAGCTTCCTAGATCTCATCTGATCTAGGAAGCTAAGCAGGGTTGGGCCTGGTTAGTACTTGGATGGGAGACTGTAAAATAATCCTCTACCTTTATTATTTTTTTCTACTGAGGACTTCTCAAAGTATCAATATCACGATATTCTTATAAAAAAATGTATCTATTTATTCTTGGATTGTCCATTAAAAAGAATCAGATTGCAGCAGGTACATACAATAATTAGTTATAAAGTAATTGTCCATTTGTCCATAATTAGCTTAATTGTTGAGATTCACCCATCTTTCCATGGATCCTGGCTGGTAAATCATGTCTTTGTCCAGCATTTGTCCAGGCCTACATGTCATCTGCTTCTCAGCATGAAGATTCTGTGTCTTGTGCGGTGGGCAGAGCAAGAGAGCCCCCCCTTTCTGTACCATGGGCTTTTATAGCCAGTCGTATGGACACCTGTTCTACATATGGTAGTGAACCAAAAATACACACACAAATAGCGCATGTCAACTAGACACAATGGCTGAGGCATAGAACTCAGAAAAATGATTATCGATTAACATTCCAAATGAATTTCCATAATTAACCATTTAACATTTCCCCCTTTTTTGAGAATAAAAGGACTTTAACTGAAATTTCTCAAAAGAAGATACATTCATCAATCATTTTTTCTTTCCTTCTTCCTTGGCAATATCATTAAATTTCCATAATAATAATAATAGTAATAATAGTATCAATATCGGATTATTGTTATATAATGATGTGAATTCATGTTATGGAAGCCGTGACTAATATTCATTTAATATGTATAATTATACTTCCCTATATCTAAATTGAAGCAATCGCGGGTTCAATCGTCATCATCTGATGTCATCGGGTCGTCGTCTCGTCTTCTTCTTGTTTCTTTTATAACACAGTCTTTAGATGAAAACTCCTTTGAAATAAATTACAGCATGTAGATATTGTACAGTCCATAATTGTGTTCATTATTGTTCAGTCCATAAACTGTACTCTTTATTAGAAAGATCATGTGTGTCAGTTGATAAGAAAACAAAGTCCATGGATGAAATGTAGCTTTAATATCTGTGCAGTGTCACCTGGACTTACGTTGGATCGTCTTTGGAATCTTCCGTGTGTCCGCACTGGTCTCGTGTCACTTTTGGAACAGATGTGACGTCTTTGGTCAGTAAAGCAAGGGTTAACTTGACACTTTCCTGCTTTATATAGCACCATAACCAGTACTCAGTCCTTTATATACAGGACACATATGCCAGGTATTACCTGTTCACCAGCTTTCATTGAAGCGTTGCAGGTGATAAGAAACCACTGGAACGTGATGAAACTTAAACACAACACAGTACATATAGGATCATCGTCCTCTGCCGTCCTGGTGATCAGTGGTGTGAATTGTATTGTATGTAATGGACACAGTCTATTATAACACTCAGCATTCACACCTGTTACCTTCTGAGACGTCCGGATATCAGTTGCTTCTTCTTTTAACTTTTGAGAATCTCTTTGATTTATAAAAATTAAAAGTCTTTATTAAGATAGAATTCATAATTGCGATGTCTTGATTGAAGTCTTCATTCCCTAATCTGATACCAAATCTGGCAGTTTTTCCTAACCTATAATATCACAGCGTACCATAGCAATCAGTAATATCCATCTAATTATTATCAAAATATTAAAATAAATTATGTTTGGAATAATAAACAATAATAGATAATAATTCATTATCAATCAAGTTCTCCATATGATAGAACATTTTTATGTCATAGGTGTAATTACCTTTTCCAACCCATAGGTGTCAGTGTATTTTGAAAAAACAAGTTTTTATATCTTTATTAAACCAATAATATCAAAGAATGTATACTCCTGAACCAAAATGAATAAATATATGAATGTATGAATGAATTAATGAATGAATAAATGAATGAATGAATTGTTGTGTTTACTCAGAAAATGTAAACATTTTTTTCCTTAGCAATATATATTTAATGAAGCAATACTCTTGTATTAGACATTACTTTATTAAATATTAATGTGTTTTCTCAATTGAGATATTGAACTGAAATAAAATCAAATGAGAATTAAAAAATGAAAAAATAGAAAAATAAGAAGTATAAAGTAAGAATAAAATTTAAAAAATGAAAAATAAAATTAAGAGTAAAAATAAGAATAAAAATAAAAATAAGGCCTTTAAATTTTAATGACAAATGCAGAGTAATTATATTCTCCATAAAAAATACCCTTATATCTCCATTATCTGGATGATTTCATATTTGTCATAACCTTGTACCACCAAAAAATATTAAATTATGCAACTTTGCATGTAATACCCTTCTTAATTATACCATAGTACCTTATTATTATTTCTTCTTTATTAAAATGTGTGGAAAATAAGTATTGATCAAAAGTGATTATGTAATCAGGATCAAAAACACATTTTCCCCCTTAATACCAGAAATATTATTTTATAAAATTTATGTATATATCAGAACCAAATTAAAAATAATTATTCTTCTAGAAATATTGTGCATAAATTTCATATCGATGAGTAGCATAGATTTGACTAAAGAGAGGTGTGTACCTATTTAGGTAACCATTAAAAATAATATTATAGTTATTCAAGAATATTGTCATGTGGAAAATTATTCTAAATATAAATTTGCTTTGTAAACCATTTTGATGTGTGGTTGCCCTTATCCACTATTAGTTAAATCAAGAAATAATAATTATTAAAGAAATATAGAAATATATATATGTAGATACAGTAATACCTAATTATGTATTATAATTTCCTCAGAATTAAATATATTTTTGTACCTTCACATAAAGAAACATTTTTTTTTTTTCAAACATACAAACATACGAGGCCTCTGTCACATCAATCACACTTAGCAGCTGCTGATTTACTCATCTGTCACCTTCACTCTGACATTCACAGATCTGTTCAACTCAAACATTCCACATATGAAGTTTTATATATATATATATATATATATTTAACCCAAAATTGTTGTATCCCAATTTATTAATGTGCATTGCCATATCAATTGAATATCTTTATATTTATATACTGGATTTTGGCTGTTGGAGCTGAAAAGAGGACATCGGTAAACCAGGGGAGGAGTCCTGAGGAGATAATTTGCATATTCCCACTGCATTTTGGGGTAAGTGAAGAGTCTCCGTGAGCTCAAAGAACACTGGATTTTGGCTGTTGGAGCTGAAAAGAGGACATCGGTAAACCAGGGGAGGAGTCCTGAGGAGATAATTTGCATATTCCCACTTCATTTTGGGGTAAGTGAAGAGTCTCCGCGAGCTCAAAGAACACTGGATTTTGGCTGTTGGAGCTGAAAAGAGGACATCCTGCTACATGTTCACAGACTTGCCAGTGGAAAAGCCAAACTTCACATGCCAGAAATGCAAGCTTGTGTCCCTGTTGGAGGAAAAGTTGCAAAATCTAGAAGAGAGGTTAACTACCTTGAAAATCATTAAGGAAGGTGAAGAGTTCTTAGACAGAGCAGAATTATCTCTTCATGATTCAGAAAGAGAAGAAATTTGAACTGCACCTGACGAAACAGAGGAATGGAAGCATGTGACCCACAGAAGCAGGAGGATCGAGAGGCAGTCAGCACCCATACTGCTCAGGAACCAGTACCAGGCTCTCACGCAGGAGAACCATGAAGAAATACAGCAAAATAAGACTTTGCCAGCAATGAGTAACCTTGTAAGCCCTCAGAATCCTCCTGGATGGAAAAAGAAGAATGTTGTGAAGAAAAAACAGAGAGTGGTGGTCATGGGGGATTCCCTGTTAAGAGGAAAAGAGGCCGCTATCTGCAGACCAGACATAACCTCAAGAGAAATGTGCTGTCTTCCAGGAGCAAAAATTAAAGATGTGTCTGACAGGATATCAAGACTCTTCAGACCTACAGATCACTACCCATTCCTGCTAATACATGTGGGGACAAATGACACCGCAAGATAGGACCTGGAAACCATCTGCAGTGACTTTGAAGACTTAGGCAAGAAAGTGAAAGAATTGGGAGCGCAGGTGGTCTTCTCATCCATCCTCCCAGTGGATGGCCATGGAACAATGAGGTGGAATAAGATTCTACAGGTGAACAACTGGCTACGTCGATGGTGCCGTCAACAAGGATTTGGATTTCTGGATCACGGAATGAATTACCTATACGATGGACTACTTGCTAGAGATGGGGTGCACCTTACGAAGACTGGAAAACATGTATTTGGAAGTCGCCTTGCTACACTCATCAGAAGAGCTTTAAACTAGAACAATGTGGGAAGGGAAGCAAAAGGCCAGAAAAAGCCATACAGCTGACAAATACTATTGAGATCTCTGCTACTGGAAGTGGAAAGGAAGAACAAAGACAAAACAATTTAAATAATAAAAATATGGGAGGAAGAGAAACCAATCACAAACTAAAATGTTTTTATACAAATGCACAAAGCATGGGCAACAAACAAGGAGAATTGGAACTACTAACGCAGGAAAAGGAATATGACGTCATTGGAATCACTGAAACTTGGTGGGACGATACACATGATTGGAATAAAAGGCTAAAAGGATACAACTTATTTAAAAGAAACAGACTTGATAATCGAGGAGGAGGTGTTGCATTGTATGTTAGAAAAGCGTATATCTGCACAGAGATTGAAGCTTCAGAGACTGGGAGTTCTGTGGAAACTGTTTGGGTAAGAATACAAGGAGAGAACAACGGAAAGGACACCATTGTAATCATTTACTACAGGCCACCTGGGCAAGCTGAAGATATGGATGAACTCTTTATGTATCAAATGACCAAGTTCTCCAAAAAATATGACGTAGTGGTCATGGGAGATTTCAACTATCCAGACATTTGTTGGGAATCTCTCTCAAGTAAAACTAACAGGTCAAGCAAATTCTTATCCTCTCTTGCTGACTTTATCTTCCAAAAGGTAGGGGAGAAACAAGGGGATCTGCTACTTTGGATCTAATCCTTATAAACAGGGAGGAAATGGTTGAGGAGGTAAAGGTGGCTGGGACCCTAGGAGGCAGCGATCATGCTATTATAGAATTTTGGATAACTAGAGGAGGAAGACATGTGAAGACTCAAACTTCAAGGTTAGATTTTAGAAAGGCAGATTTTAAGAGACTCAGAAAGAGAATAGGAGGGATCCAATGGCTGGATGTCCTTAAGGACAAAAATGTCCAGGAAGGATGGGAAATTTTTAAAAATGAGATTCTCAAAGCACAATCGTTAACAATCCCGAAAAGTAGGACGAATGGGAAGCATTTAAGGAAACCAGGATGGATGAACACAGAATTTAAACACATGCTAAAAAGAAAGAAAGAAATGTTTATTAAATGGAAAGAGGGAGGCATATCTAAAGAAGATTATAATGCAGTCTGCAGATCCTGCAGGGCACGTATCAGGTTAGCTAAAGCTGACAGTGAATTAAGGCTTGCAAGAGATGTCAAAAGCAATAAAAAAGGATTTTGGGGGTATGTCAAAAGTAAAAGAAAAGTCAAAGATGCTATAGGATTTTTACAGGATGAAAATGGAGAAATGGTAAGAGAGGATGTTGAGAAGGCCGAACTTTTTAATTCCTATTTTGCATCTGTTTTCTCTCAGAAAGAAAATGTAACATCAACTGATCTCCACTGTCCTTTTAAAGGAATAGAGGATTCCAAGTTATCTGTAAACAGAAAGATTGTGAGGGAATATTTAGCTAACATAAATGAGTTCAAGTCTCCAGGTCCAGATGAATTACACCCCAGAGTACTGAAGGAGATCGTAGAAGAAATTTTAGAACCACTCTCCATAATCTTTGAAAATTCTTGGAGAACAGGAGAAGTCCCAGAAGACTGGAGAAGAGCAAATGTTGTTCTATCTTCAAAAAGGGGAAGAAGGTGGACCCAGGGAACTATAGGCCGGTGAGTCTGACTTCTATACCAGGAAAGATCTTTGAACAAATTATTAAACAACATGTATGTAAGTACATGGATAAGAATGAAGTGATTAACCAGAGTCAGCATGGGTTTGTAACTAACAAGTCATGTCAGACTAACTTAATTTCCTTCTATGACAGAATCACTGACTGGGTGGATCAGGGAAATGCTGTAGATATAGTATATCTTGACTTCAGCAAAGCATTTGACAAAGTATCTCACACCATCCTTATTGAAAAAACGACCAAGTATGCAATGGACCAGGCAACTGTTAGGTGGATTCATAACTGGCTTAGTGATCGGACTCAAAGGGTGGTTGTAAATGGCTTCACATCCAGCTGGATGAATGTCTCAAGTGGGGTACCACAGGGCTCCGTCCTGGGACCTGTATTGTTCAACATCTTTATCAATGATTTAGATGAAGGAATTGAGGGTAAACTGATTAAATTTGCTGATGACACAAAGCTAGGAGGGATAGCTAATACTAGAGAAGAGAGAGAGAGGATTCAAAAAGACCTAAATAAACTGGAGCAGTGGGCAGCAACCAACAGAATGGTTTTTAACAGGGAAAAATGCAAAGTACTACATCTGGGCAATAAAAATGAAAAAAGCATATACAGAATGGGAGGAATAGAGCTAAGCAACAGTACATGTGAAAAAGACTTAGGTATACTAATAGATCATAGACTGAACATGAGTCAACAGTGTGATGCAGCAGCAAAAAAGGCAAATACAATTCTGGGATGTATTAACAGAAGCATACAGTCTAGATCACGTGAAGTCATTATCGGTCTTTACTCCTCTTTGGTCAGACCTCATCTGGAACACTGTGTACAGTTTTGGGCACCACATTTTAAAAAAGACATAGACAAACTGGAGCAAGTTCAGAGAAGAGCGACCAGAATGGTGACTGGTCTGCAAACCATGTCCTATGAGGACCGGTTGCAGGATTTGGGAATGTTTAGCTTGCAAAAAAGAAGACTGAGAGGAGACTTAATAGCTGTCTACAAATATGTCAAGGGCTGTCACATTGTAGAAGGATGATCTTTATTCTCATTTGCACAAGGAAAGACTAGAAGCAATGGGATGAAACTAAATGGGAGGAGACACAGATGAGATATTAGAAAAAACTTTTTGACAGTTAGGGTGATTAATGAGTGGTACAGTCTGCCACGAGAGGTGGTGAGTTCCCCTTCAATGGACGTTTTCAAACAGAGGCTGGACAGACATCTGTCTGAGATGATTTAGTGAATCCTGCTTTGAGCAGGGGGTTGGACCAGATGACCCAGGAGGTCCCTTCAAACTCTACCATTCTATGATTCTATGATTCTATGAAGGCAAGTAAGGAATTGGGGAGGGGGGGGTGATTCCTGCTAGGGCCCTGAAATCATAAAACAGGCAGGAGAGTCTGACGCATGGTGACGGAGAGGTTGTAGGGGCAGATAGGGGGTGTTGTCACTTGCGAGCACGTGTGCATGCTGGCTTGTGTGTGAGAGTGCGCTTCCTAGGTGTGGTGCGCTGCAGACAGTCAAAGGGATTGTTCCCTTTCATTAAAAGTTAATCCCCGGCTGCAGGCTATTAGAAAGCAACTAACCGCGCTCTACTCACCCTACCCGGGTCTACCGGTGAGTCTCGCCTCTGCTCCCAGCCTGTGGCATTGGCCGTGAAGCTGACGTTCCGTCGACAGCGCTGCAGCCGATCAGTGAGCTCAGCGGCTCTGAGTGGGGCCTTCTGTCTACAAGACCTTTTAAGGAAGCCAGCAAAAAAATTGAAGAGAAGGGAAAGCACAAAAGGACCTGGTCTTGCTGAACACTGGAAAGGGCATCCGGCAGCCAGCCTTCAAAGTAGAAAAGCAGCAAGTGAGAGGCTTGTCTGTGCCTTCAAAGTAGAAAAGCAGCAAGTGAGAGGCTTGTCTGTGCCTACGGCCAAACCACTCTGTACACGCCCGATCTTGACTAATCTTGGAATCTAAGCAGGGTTGGGCCTGTTTAGTACTTGGATGGGAGACCACCTGGGAATACTAGGTGCTGTAGGATTTTGCTTTTTCTTTCCTTCCACCAGCAGGGGGTGCTCTCTTCTATGCCTTTTTTCCATTCCCTTTCACTAGTGCACACATTCATTCTCTTTTCTTTTTTTCATTTGCTTTCTCTCTTGCGCTATTTCATCTCTGCAAAATACCAGCATCCTTCTGATCACCGTGGGCCTCCAGCATTGTTGCTTCTTTACTTTTAATACTAGGCTCCTTTTCACCAGGACCAGCGTCTCACGCGTGGCTGGAGGCAACCACCGGTAACCCCAAGCAGAAGACCTTTGCAGGCAACACGACCCTCCCCTCCGAAGAGCAGCTCAAAGTCACTGGCAACCATCATACCCTCTTCCTTCATTCACCCCTGGACGTCTCGCTCCGCCCCCAAGTTACGGGTCCAGCTTGCTCTTTCTGTCACATTACCGCGATGAAGGGTTTAGCCTGCAGGAGCACCTGCGCCGAGACATTTTTGAAGACACCTGATGCGGCGGGTGAATCACTGCTAAACAAACCACACCTGTAGGGACGGCACAGCCTTAGCATGGACCCTTCGGAGCCCGCCCCGTCACGGCCAGATTGCTCGCCATCAAGCGATCCTGAGAAAGGCTGGCCGGGCGATGGATCGAGCAAAGTCTACTGGCCATGCCACTTTGGATACGCCCGATCTCTTCTGATTTCGGAAGCAAAGCAGGGCTGGGCTCAGACAGTACTTGGATGGGAGACCTCCTGGGAACACCGGGTGCTGTAGACCATTTTGATGACGTTTTGCCCTACTGCCCAGCTCGGCTAGCATGGAAAGATGCCTTGCCGGACACCGACCTTAAGTAACTTAGATGATGGAAGCCCCAAGGCCTCTGAGCCAGTTGGCAGCTAAGTACGCTACCCGCCGCATTTCACTCAGACCTGACACCGAGCTCCTTGCCACGGCTAGGAGTGCTTATTGACTCCGCAGCTCGCCGTGTGGAAATGATGGCGTTAAAAGCACCCGGGGCCGTGAAGGGGCCAGGCTTTCAGAAGGTGCCCAGGGAAGGTTTTGGATGCTGGCCGCCTAGCGAGGGCCAGCAGAAGTAACATGGTTCTCTGCAAAGAAGCTTGTGTAACCAAGCCAGACGGCTGCCAAAGAGATAACCTCAGTGCAAGGAAGGCAAGGAAGGTGCGGAAGGAATTGGGGAGGGGGGGGTGATTCCTGCTAGGGCCCTGAAATCATAAAACAGGCATGAGAGTCTGACGCATGGTGACGGAGAGGTTGTAGGGGCAGATAGGGGGTGTTGTCACGTGCGAGCACGTGTGCATGCTGGCTTGTGTGTGAGAGTGCGTTTCCTAGGTGTGGCGCACTGCAGACAGTCAAAGGGATTGTTCCCTTTCATTAAAAGTTAATCCCCGGCTGCAGCCTATTAAAAAGCAACTAACCGCGCTCTACTCACCCTACCCGGGTCTACCGGTGAGTCTCGCCTCTGCTCCCGGCCTGTGGCATTGGCCGTGAAGCTGACGTTCCGTCGACAGCGCTGCAGCCGATCAGTGAGCTCAGCGGCTCTGAGTGGGGCGTTGAGTCTACAAGACCTTTTAAGGAAGCCAGCAAAAAAATTGAAGAAAAGGGAAAGCACAAAAGGACCTGGTCTTGCTGAGCACTGGGAAGGGCAGCCGGCAGCCAGACGTCAAAGTAGAAAAGCAGCAAGTGAGATGCTTGTCTCTGCCTACGGCCACACCACCATGAACACGCCCGATCTCATCTGATCTCGGATGCTAAGCAGGGTTGGGCCTGGTTAGTACTTGGATGGGAGACTGTAAAATAATACTCTTCCTGTATTATTTTTATCTACTGAGGACTTCTCAAAGTATCAATATCACGATATTCTTCTAAAAAAATGTATCTATTTATTCTTGGATTGTCCATTAAAAAGAATCAGATTGCAGCAGGTACATACAATAATTAGTTAGAAAGTAATTGTCCATTTGTCCATAATTAGCTTAATTGTTGAGATTCACCCATCTTTCCTTGGATCCTGGCTGGTAAATCATGTCTTTGTCCAGCATGTGTCCAGGCCTACATGTCATCTGCTTCTCAGCATGAAGATTCTGTGTCTTGTGGGGTAGGCAGAGCAAGAGAGCCCCCCCTTTCTGTACCATGGGCTTTTATAGCCAGTCGTATGGACACCTGTTCTACATATGGTAGTGAACCAAAAATACACACACAAATAGCGCATGTCAACTAGACACGATGGCTGAGGCATAGAACTCAGAAAAATGATTATCGATTAACATTCCAAATGAATTTCCAT
The DNA here is from genome assembly GCF_046119375.1 of Phyllobates terribilis. Classification (NCBI taxonomy): domain Eukaryota; kingdom Metazoa; phylum Chordata; class Amphibia; order Anura; family Dendrobatidae; genus Phyllobates; species Phyllobates terribilis. The sequence continues at coordinate 683,243,051 of NW_027362764.1, read as the reverse complement.
ATTTAACCATTTAACATTTCCCCCTTTTTTGAGAATAAAAGGACTTTAACTGAAATTTCTCAAAAGAAGATACATTCATCAATCATTTTTTCTTTCCTTCTTCCTTGGCAATATCATTAAATTTCCATAATAATAATAATAGTAATAATAGTGTCAATATCGGATTATTGCTATATAATGATGTGAATTCATGTTATGGTAAGCCGTGACTAATATTCATTTAATATGTATAAATATACTTCCCTATATCTAAATTGAAGCAATCGCGGGTTCAATCGTCATCATCTGATGTCATCGGGTCGTCGTCTCGTCTTCTTCTTGGTTCTTTTATAACACAGTCTTTAGATGAAAACTCCTTTGAAATAAATTACAGCATGTAGATATTGTACAGTCCATAATTGTGTTCATTATTGTTCAGTCCATAAACTGTACTCTTTATTAGAAAGATCATGTGTGTCAGTTGATAAGAAAACAAAGTCCATGGATGAAATGTAGCTTTAATATCTGTGCAGTGTCACCTGGACTTACGTTGGATCATCTTTGGAATCTTCCGTGTGTCCGCACTGGTCTCGTGTCACTTTTGAAACAGATGTGACGTCTTTGGTCAGTAAAGCAAGGGTTAACTTGACACTTTCCTGCTTTATATAGCACCATAACCAGTACTCAGTCCTTTATATACAGGACACCTATGCCAGGTATTACCTGTTCACCAGCTTTCATTGAAGCATTGCAGGTGATAAGAAACCAGTGGAACGTGATGAAACTTGAACACAACACAGTACATATAGGATCATCGTCCTCTGCCATCCTGGTGATCAGTGGTGTGAATTATATTGTATGTAATGGACACAGTCTATTATAACACTCAGCATTCACACCTGTTACCTTCTGAGACGTCCGGATATCAGTTGCTTCTTCTTGTAACTTTTGAGAATCTCTTTGATTTATAAAAATTAAAAGTCTTTATTAAGATAGAATTCATAATTGCGATGTCTTGATTGAAGTCTTCATTCCCTAATCTGATACCAAATCTGGCAGTTTTTCCTAACCTATAATATCACAGCGTAACATAGCAATCAGTAATATCCATCTAATTATTATCAAAATATTAAAATAAATTATGTTTGGAATAATAAACAATAATAGATAATAATTCATTATCAATTAAGTTCTCCATATGATAGAACATTTTTATGTCATAGGTTTAATTACCTTTTCCAACCCATAGGTGTCAGTGTATTTTGAAAAAACAAGTTTTTATATCTTTATTAAACCAATAATATCAAAGAGTGTATACTCCTGAACCAAAATGAATAAATATATGAATGTATGAATGAATAAATAAATGAATGAATGAATTGTTGTGTTTACTCAGAAAATGTAAACATTTTTTTCCTTAGCAATATATATTTAATGAAGCAATACTCTTGTATTAGACATTACTTTATTAAATATTAATCTGTTTTCTCAATTGAGATATTGAACTGAAATAAAATCAAATGAGAATTAAAAAATGAAAAAATAGAAAAATAAGAAGTATAAAGTAAGAATAAAATTTTAAAAATGAAAAATAAAATTAAGAGTAAAAATAAGAATAAAAATAAAAATAAGGCCTTTAAATTTTAATGACAAATGCAGAGTAATTATATTCTCCATAAAAAATACCCTTATAGCTCCATTATCTGGATGATTTCATATTTGTCATAACCTTGTACCACCAAAAAATATTAAATTATGCAACTTTGCATGTAATACCCTTCTTAATTATACCATAGTACCTTATTATTATTTCTTCTTTATTAAAATGTGTGGAAAATAAGTATTGATCAAAAGTGATTATGTAATCAGGATCAAAAACACATTTTCCCCCTTAATACCAAAAATATTATTTTATAAAATTTATGTATATATCAGAACCAAATTAAAAATAATTATTCTTCTAGAAATATTGTGCATAAATTTCATATCGATGAGTAGCATAGATTTGACTAAAGAGAGGTGTGTACCTATTTAGGTAACCATTAAAAATAATATTATAGTTATTCAAGAATATTATCATGTGGAAAATTATTCTAAATATAAATTTGCTTTGTAAACCATTTTGATGTGTGGTTGCCCTTATCCACTATTAGTTAAATCAAGAAATAATAATTATTAAAGAAATATAGAAATATATTTATGTAGATAATACCTAATTATGTATTATAATTTCCTCAGAATTAAATATATTTTTGTACCTTCACATAAAGAAACATTTTTTTTTTTTCAAACATACAAACATACGAGGCCTCTGTCACATCAATCACACTTAGCAGCTGCTGATTTACTCATCTGTCACCTTCACTCTGACATTCACAGATCTGTTCAACTCAAACATTCCACATATGAAGTTTTAGATATATATATATATATATTTAACCCAAAATTGTTGTATCCCAATTTATTAATGCGCATTGCCATATCAATTGAATATCTTTATATTTCTTTGAATATTCCCCAAGTACATATTATATAATATGAGAGTAAGTCACTGGAATTTCAGACACTTGAAAAAACTCTTGTCTTAGATTCTTTTTTCACTGGCTGCCCGGTCTTAAGTTACATCAGTTGAACATAGAATGAATGGGATCCTATACTATTAGCTCAAAGTTCAAAGGCCGCAGCTGTCACACGTCATGCTGTAAAGCTACTTTAATTTGCACGAACACTTCATGCACAGAAAATATTAGCAACACAAAAGAATTAATAAGTATTACATATATATTATAGTTCATCTAGATATATTGTTATTATTTTAAAATGTTATACACATAAAATCATGCAATTTTTTCACTTCCTGTGTGAATAAAGAAATAAATCCATTTTAGAGTTCTTTGATCAAATCCTGCTTTGGAATGAAAACTCTAAGGAAATATAAGAAAATAAAATTAAATATCAAATTCATACAGAAACAGAATTATTTAAATATCTTATACATATATTGGTTGGTTCTAATGTAATTCAAAATATTGCTACTTAAATTTATATATATGAAGTTCTAATTTATTAATTAATATATATATATATATTTTATAAACGTATATATAAATACAATTATACGCAATCTCTACTTAGACAAGTGTATATATATATATATATATATATATATATATATATATATGAACTATTAGAAACTATGTAACTACAATTTTACTGTATAAGATTATAAATAAATATTGAGACATTGTATTACATTTTGATACAACATTATAATTACAGTTTTTCCTTAGCCACTCCCTAAACCAAATCTTCTGTCTCTCTCAAATATCTCCAGGAATGCCCTATTTAGGAAAAACAGTTTTCTATCCTTCAAAACCTCAGAGAACTGCCTGTTCTTCTGTCCACATTCCATGACGTCACTGTGAGTTGGTCGTCTCACCTGCCTCTGTCCATCAGTTTCAGCCATTTTCCTTTTTAGAGAATCACAGTTCTGACTGAGAATTAACTCATTCTGTGGAGAGATGGATCTTTGCACTGGCTGATATGGCTTATATTATATATGAAATCTTCTGCGTATTTGATAGAGTTCACTATGGGGATGAATCAGTCTAGGAGAGTTTGAAACTGGCTTTTGGTAAGATTTTACCTTTCCTGGTTTTATAAATTTAGCTTGATTTATTTTCACGATTCTCATGTTTTCTAAAAAAATCCAGCATCTGCGCACATTCAAATAATGAATTTTTTTGTGATGCCATAACTTGGGAAGCTGAATTTAGGAATTTGAATTTTTGTACAAAAGTTGTTATCATATGTTGTACTTTTCCATTTTTGATGAGAGCTTTGTACAACCGTTCAAATATGGACATGAATGTATATGTACATTCTTTCCTACCAATCCTTAGTTTCTGCAGATCTTCTATGTTGGGAAAATCCTTTGTGACACAATAAATCAAATATCTTAATCTGTCCGAATCATTTTCCCATCCATTAGGAGAGTCATTTTCACAGGGCATTAAATGTAAACGTCTGGACAATGTCACAGGAATCCATATTTTAAATAATTGATTCCTCTCCTCATTGGATAAATCAAACTTATCAGAGAAGCTCTCAAATGTCTCTGAATTTCTACAGGCATGGATTTTGACATCATATTTTGGCATGATTTTTGTATAATTTCAGCAAATTTTTCCTCATTTTAATTTGGAGTTGAGCCTGGGTAATTCCAGAATTCTCTAATATTTTTAGTGGCTCTTGTACGTCCGTTCCTCCTACGTCACTCACGTCTCCTCCCACATCACCTAGTATATCGGTTTCTCGTATGTCAGTCATGTCTCCTCCCATGTCAGGTTTCTGTATGTCCGTCTTTTGGTCAGACCCAAGGTCACCTTCAGTTACAGACACGTGTCTTACTTCTTGTTCATTTTCCACATTACAGTCAGAATCAGTATCACCGTCTGACACTTCTACACTATTTTCCTGCTTAGAAATCTCTAACACAAGACTATGAAAAAAATCTACCAAATGTAGAATATTTCTCAATTTCTGTTTGTCTCTATTTACCAATTTAGAAGTTAACTGTAAATTCTGCAATTCACATTCTTTGTATAAACTGAGCCACAAAACTTCTATGTCATCTCCTACATTAACTTTGAAATTAATATTCCTTTGTTTAGCAAAAGAAGAAATTATATCCATATTTTGCTTACCTTAAGATTCCTTGGCTTCTCTTTATCAGCACGTCCTGTCTTCAGTTCGTCTGATTCTTTTCCTGTGTGATTCTGTTCCTTGTTAGTACCTCTGCTTCCTGTCTTTCCTCAGTCTGTAGGTCCTTTCTGCTTCCCGTGACAAACTAGTGAATTTACTGACACGTGAACAACAGCTGTTCAGCTCGTCAGGACACCCTCCTTGTTCACGGAAGAAATTCACTTACTTAATTTAAAAAACAAAAAAACAGGACTGGCTTGCTCACCATTGTAAAATAATACTCTTCCTGTATTATTTTTTTCTACTGAGGACTTCTCAAAGTATCAATATCACGATATTCTTATAAAAAATGTATCTATTTATTCTTGGATTGTCCATTAAAAAGAATCAGATTGCAGCAGGTACATACAATAATTAGTTATAAAGTAATTGTCCATTTGTCCATAATTTGCTTAATTGTTGAGATTCACCCATCTTTCCTTGGATCCTGGCTGGTAAATCATGTCTTTGTCCAGCATGTGTCCAGGCCTACATGTCATCTGCTTCTCAGCATGAAGATTCTGTGTCCTGTGGGGTGGGCAGAGCAAGAGAGCCCCCCCTTTCTGTACCATGGGCTTTTATAGCCAGTCGTATGGACACCTGTTCTACATATGGTAGTGAACCAAAAATACACACACAAATAGCGCATGTCAAGTAGACACGATGGCTGAGGCATAGAACTCAGAAAAATGATTATCGATTAACATTCCAAATGAATTTCCATAATTAACCATTTAACAGAGACCGCCTGGGAATGCCAGGTGCTGTAGGCTTTTGCTTTTTCCTTCCTTCCACCAGCAGGGGGCACTCTCTTCTATGCCTTTTTTCCATTCCCTTTCACAAGTGCACACATTCATTCTCTTTTCTTTTTTTCATTTGCTTTCTCTCTTGCGCTATTTCATCTCTGGACAAAGGAGCTTAATAGATAGAGGCAAAATAGTAATAGTAGCCCTAGTACGCACAATGTATTCCATATCTATAGTAGATTGCCCACCTACGGACTAATCCGGTGAGGGATCATCGTGTAACACTACACAAAGAGGGGGGAGGAGGCCAAAGCCCAAAAAAAAAAGAATGATCCATAGTGGTAAAAAGGTATAAATTTATTAGAAATGGGGGTAGGATAACACACATAAGATGCAAAGTATAAAAAATGGCGCACACATTAGGTGGAAACACTCAGGATCAGGTGAGATATACATATGGTAGCCAATAACCAAAAGACCTGAACTGGCTAGAGCATATAGCATTTGTAATATACCACATAGCACATAGAGACCTTAAATTATACATAAACTTTACTATATAACATGACAGTAAGTCCCCAAAGGATAGTCTACCTGTACCTGGTATGTGTGCGCAAACATACCAGGTACAGGTAGACTATCCTTTGGGGACTTACTGTCATGTTATATAGTAAAGTTTATGTATAATTTAAGGTCTCTATGTGCTATGTGGTATATTACAAATGCTATATGCTCTAGCCAGTTCAGGTCTTTTGGTTATTGGCTACCATATGTATATCTCACCTGATCCTGAGTGTTTCCACCTAATGTGTGCGCCATTTTTTATACTTTGCATCTTATGTGTGTTATCCTACCCGCATTTCTAATAAATTTATACCTTTTTACCACTATGGATCATCCTTTTTTTTTGGGCTTCGGCCTCCTCCCCGCTATTTCATCTCTGCAAAATACCAGCATCCTTCTGATCACCGTGGGCCTCCAGCATTGTTGCTTATTTACTTTTAATACTAGGCTCCTTTTCACCAGTACCAGCGTCTCCCGGGTGGCTGGAGGCAACAACCGGTAACCCCAAGCAGAAGACTTTTGCAGGCAACACGACCCTCCCCCTGAAGAGCAGCTCAAAGTCACTGGCAACTATCTCACCCTCTTCCTTCATTCAACCCTGGACGTCTCGCTCCACCCCCAAGTTACGGGTCCAGCTTGCTCTTTCTGTCACATTACCGCGATGAAGGGTTTAGCCTGCAGGAGACCCTGCGCCGAGACATTTTTGAAGACACCTGATGCGGCGGGTGAATCACTGCTAAACAAACCACACCTGTAGGGATGGCACAGACTTTGCATGGACCCTTTGGAGCACGGCCAGATTGCTCGCCACCAAGCGATCCTGAGAAAGGCTGGCCGGGCGATGGATTGAGCAGCGTCTACTGGCCATACCGCTTTGGATACGCCTGATCTCGTCTGATCTCGGAAGCAAAGCAGGGCTGGGCTTGGACAGTACTTGCATGGGAGACCTCCTGGGAACACCGGGTGCTGTAGACCATTTTGATGACGTTTTGCCCTACTGCCCAGCTCGGCAAGCATGGAATGGCGCCTTGCCGGACACCGACTTTAAGAAACTTAGATGATGGAAGCCCCAAGGCCTCTGAGCCAGTTGGCAGCTAAGTACGCTACCCCGCCGCCCTTCACGCAGGCCTGACACCGAGCTCCTTGCCACGACTAGGAGTGCTTATTGACTCCACAGCTCGCCGTGTGGAAATGATGGCGTTAAAAGCACCCGTGGCCGTGAAGGGGCCAGGCTTTCAGCAGGTGCCGAGGGAAGGTTTTGGATGCCGGCCGCCTAGCGAGGACCAGCAGAAGTAACATGTTTCTCTGCAAAGAAGCTTGTGCAACCAAGCCAGACGGCTGACAAAGAGCTAACCTCAGTGCAAGGAAGGCAAAGAAGGTGCGGAAGGAATTGGGGAGGGGGGGTTGATTCCTGCTAGGGCCCTGAAATCATAAAACAGGCAGGAGAGTCTGATGCATGGTGACGGAGAGGTTGTAGGGGCAGATAGGGGGTGTTGTCACGTGCGAGCACGTGTGCATGCTGGCTTGTGTGTGAGAGTGCGCTTCCTAGGTGTGGCGCGCTGCAGACAGTCAAAGGGATTGTTCCCTTTCATTAAAAGTTAATCCCCGGCTGAAGGCTATTAGAAAGCAACTAACCGCGCTCTACTCACCCTACCCGGGTCTACCGGTGAGTGTCGCCTCTGCTCCCGGCCTGTGGCATTGGCCGTGAAGCTGACGTTCCGTCGACAGCGCTGCAGCCGATCAGTGAGCTCAGTGGCTCTGAATGGGGCGTTCTGTCTACAAGACCTTTTAAGGAAGCCAGCAAAAAAATTGAAGAGAAGGGAAAGCACAAAAGGACCTGGTCTTGCTGAGCACTGGAAAGGGCATCCGGCAGCCAGCCTTCAAAGTTGAAAAGCAGCAAGTGAGAGGCTTGTCTGTGCCTATGGCCAAACCACCCTGAACACGCCCAATCTTGTCTGATCTTTGAAGCTAAGCAGGCTTGGGCCTGGTTAGTACTTGGATGGGAGACCACCTGGGAATACCAGGTGCTGTAGGCTTTTGCTTTTTCCTTCCTTCCACCAGCAGGGGGCACTCTCTTCTATGCCTTTTTTCCATTCCCTTTCACAAGTGCACACATTCAATTTCTTTTCTTTTTTTCATTTGCTTTCTCTCTTGCGCTATTTCATCTCTGCAAAATACCAGCATCCTTCTGATCACCGTGGGCCTCCAGCATTGTTGCTTATTTACTTTTAATACTAGGCTCCTTTTCACCAGGACCAGCGTCTCCTGGGTGGCTGGAGGCAACCACCGGTCACCCCAAGCAGAAGACCTTTGCAGGCAACACGACCCTCCCCCCTGAAGAGCAGCTCAAAGTCACTGGCAACCATCTCACCCTCTTCCTTCATTCACCCCTGGAAATCTCGCTCCGCCCCCAAGTTACGGGTCCAGCTTGCTCTTTCTGTCACATTACCGCGATGAAGGATTTAGCCTGCAGGAGACCCTGCGCCGAGACATTTTTGAAGACAACTGATGCGGCGGGTGAATCACTGCTAAACAAACCACACCTGTAGGGACGGCACAGCCTTTGCATGGAACCTTCGGAGCCCGCCCCGTCACGGCCAGATTGCTCGCCACCAAGCGATCCTGAGAAAGGCTAGCCGGGCAATGGATCAAGCAGCGTCTACTGGCCATACCACCTTGGATACACCCGATCTCGTCTGATCTCGGAAGCAAAGCAGGGCTGGGCTCAGACAGTACTTTGATGGGAGACCTCCTGGGAACACCGGGTGCTGTAGACCATTTTGATGACGTTTTGCCCTACTGCCCAGCTCGGCTAGCATGGAACGGCGCCTTGCCAGACACCGACATTAAGTAACTTAGATGATGGAAGCCCCAAGGCCTCTGAGCCAGTTGGCAGCTAAGTACGCTACCCCGCCGCCTTCACACAGGCCTGACACCGAGCTCCTTGTCACGGCTAGGAGTGTTTATTGACTCCGCAGCTCGCCGTGTGGAAATGATGGCGTTAAATGCACCCGGGGCCGTGAAGGGGCCAGGCTTTCAGCAGGTGCCCAGGGAAGGTTTTGGATGCCGGTCGCCTAGCGAAGGCAAGCAGAAGTAACATGTTTCTCTGCAAAGAAGCTTGTGTAACCAAGCCAGACGGCTGACAAAGAGCTAACCTCAGTGCAAGGAAGGCAAGGAAGGTGCGGAAGGAATTTTGGAGGGGGGGGTGATTCCTGCTAGGGCCCTGAAATCCTAAAACAGGCAGGAGAGTCTGACGCATGGTGACGGAGAGGTTGTAGGGGCAGATAGGGGGTGTTGTCACGTGCAAGCACGTGTGCATGCTGGCTTGTGTGTGAGAGTGCGCTTCCTAGGTGTGGCGCGCTGCAGACAGTCAAAGGGATTGTTCCCTTTCATTAAAAGTTAATCCCCGGCTGCAGCCTATTAGAAAGCAACTAACCGCGCTCTACTCTCCCTACCCGGGTCTACCGGTGAGTCTCGCCTCTGCTCCCGGCCTGTGGCATTGGCCGTGAAGCTGACGTTCCGTCGACAGCGCTGCAGCCGATCATTGAGCTCAGCGGCTCTGAGTGGGGCGTTGTGTCTACAAGACCTTTTAAGGAAGCCAGCAAAAAAATTGAAGAGAAGGGAAAGCACAAAAGGACCTGGTCTTGCTGAGCACTGGAAAGGGCAGCCGGCAGCCAGACGTCAAAGTAGAAAAGCAGCAAGTGAGAGGCTTGTCTCTGCCTACGGCCACACCACCCTGAACACGCCTGATCTCATTTGATCTCGGAAGCTAAGCAGGGTCGGGCCTGGTTAGTACTTGGATGGGAGACTGTAAAATATTACTCTTCCTGAATTATTTTTTTCTACTGAGGACTTCTCAAAGTATCAATATCACGATATTCTTATAAAAAAATGTATCTATTTATTCGTGGATTGTCCATTAAAAAGAATCAGATTGCAGCAGGTACATACAATAATTAGTTATAAAGTAATTGTCCATTTGTCCATAATTAACTTAATTGTTGAGATTCACCCATCTTTCCTTGGATCCTGGCTGGTAAATCATGTTTTTGTCCAGCATGTGTCCAGGCCTACATGTCATCTGCTTCTCAGCATGAAGATTCTGTGTCTTGTGGGGTGGGCAGAGCAAGAGACCCCCCCTTTTCTGTACCATGGACTTTTATAGCCAGTCGTATGGACACCTGTTCTACATATGGTAGTGAACCAAAAATACACACACAAATAGCGCATGTCAACTAGACACGATGGCTGAGGCATAGAACTCAGAAAAATGAATATCGATTAACATTCCAAATGAATTTCCATAATTAACCATTTAACATTTCCCCCTTCTTTGAGAATAAAATGACTTTAACTGAAATTTCTCAAAAGAAGATACATTCATCAATCATTTTTTCTTTCCTTCTTCCTTGGAAATATCATTAAATTTCTATAATAATAATAATAGTAATAATAGTATCAATATCGGATTATTGTTATATAATGATGTGAATTCACGTTATGGTAAGCCGTGACTAATATTCATTTAATATGTATAATTATACTTCCCTATATCTAAATTGAAGCAATCGCGGGTTCAATCGTCATCATCTGATGTCATCGGGTCGTCGTCTCGTCTTCTTCTTGGTTCTTTTATAACACAGTCTTTAGATGAAAACTCCTTTGAAATAAATTACAGCATGTAGATATTGTACAGTCCATAATTGTGTTCATTATTGTTCAGTCCATAAACTGTACTCTTTATTAGAAAGATCATGTGTGTCAGTTGATAAGAAAACAAAGTCCATGGATGAAATGTAGCTTTAATATCTGTGCAGTGTCACCTGGACTTACGTTGGATCGTCTTTGGAATCTTCCGTGTGTCCGCACTGGTCTCGTGTCACTTTTGGAACAGATGTGAAGTCTTTGGTCAGTAAAGCAAGGGTTAACTTGACACTTTCCTGCTTTATATAGCACCATAACCAGTACTCAGTCCTTTATATACAGGACACATATGCCAGGTATTACCTGTTCACCAGCTTTCATTGAAGCGTTGCAGGTGATAAGAAACCACTGGAACGTGATGAAACTTAAACACAACACAGTACATATAGGATCATCGTCCTCTGCCGTCCTGGTGATCAGTGGTGTGAATTGTATTGTATGTAATGGACACAGTCTATTATAACACTCAGCATTCACACCTGTTACCTTCTGAGACGTCCGGATATCAGTTGCTTCTTCTTGTAACTTTTGAGAATCTCTTTGATTTATAAAAATTAAAAGTCTTTATTAGGATAGAATTCATAATTGCGATGTCTTGATTGAAGTCTTCATTCCCTAATCTGATACCAAATCTGGCAGTTTTTCCTAACCTATAATATCACAGCGTAACATAGCAATCAGTAATATCCATCTAATTATTATCAAAATATTTAAATAAATTATGTTTGGAATAATAAACAATAATAGATAATAATTCATTATCAATCAAGTTCTCCATATGATAGAACATTTTTATGTCATAGGTGTAATTACCTTTTCCAACCCATAGGTGTCAGTGTATTTTGAAAAAACAAGTTTTTATATCTTTATTAAACCAATAATATCAAAGAATGTATACTCCTGAACCAAAATGAATAAATATATGAATGTATGAATGAATGAATGAATGAATGAATAAATGAATGAATGAATTGTTGTGTTTACTCAGAAAATGTAAACATTTTTTTCCTTAGCAATATATATTTAATGAAGCAATACTCTTGTATTAGACATTACTTTATTAAATATTAATGTGTTTTCTCAATTGAGATATTGAACTGAAATAAAATCAAATGAGAATTAAAAAATGAAAAAATAGAAAAATAAGAAGTATAAAGTAAGAATAAAATTTAAAAAATGAAAAATAAAATTAAGAGTAAAAATAAGAATAAAAATAAAAATAAGGCCTTTAAATTTTAATGACAAATGCAGAGTAATTATATTCTCCATAAAAAATACCCTTATATCTCCATTATCTGGATGATTTCATATTTGTCATAACCTTGTACCACCAAAAAATATTAAATTATGCAACTTTGCATGTAATACCCTTCTTAATTATACCATAGTACCTTATTATTATTTCTTCTTTATTAAAATGTGTGGAAAATAAGTATTGATCAAAAGTGATTATGTAATCAGGATCAAAAACACATTTTCCCCCTTAATACCAAAAATATTATTTTATAAAATTTATGTATATATCAGAACCAAATTAAAAATAATTATTCTTCTAGAAATAATGTGCATAAATTTCATATCGATGAGTAGCATAGATTTGACTAAAGAGAGGTGTGTACCTACTTAGGTAACCATTAAAAATAATATTATAGTTATTCAAGAATATTATCATGTGGAAAATTATTCTAAATATAAATTTGCTTTGTAAACCATTTTGATGTGTGGTTGCCCTTATCCACTATTAGTTAAATCAAGAAATAATAATTATTAAAGAAATATAGAAATATATATATGTAGATACAGTAATACCTAATTATGTATTATAATTTCCTCAGAATTAAATATATTTTTGTACCTTCACATAAAGAAACATTTTTTTTTTCAAATATACGAGGCCTCTGTCACATCAATCACACTTAGCAGCTGCTGATTTACTCATCTGTCACCTTCACTCTGACATTCACAGATCTGTTCAACTCAAACATTCCACATATGAAGTTTTAGATATATATATATTTAACCCAAAATTGTTGTATCCCAATTTATTAATGCGCATTGCCATATCAATTGAATATCTTTATATTTCTTTGAATATTCCCCAAGTACATATTATATAATATGAGAGTAAGTCACTGGAATTTCAGACACTTGAAAAAACTCTTGTCTTAGATTCTTTTTTCACTGGCTGCCCGGTCTTAAGTTACATCAGTTGAAAATATAATGAATGGGATCCTATACTATTAGCTCAAAGTTCAAAGGCCGCAGCTGTCACACGTCATGCTGTAAAGCTACTTTAATTTGCACGAACAGTTCATGCACAGAAAATATTAGCAACACAAAATAATTAATAAGTATTACATATATATTATAGTTCAACTAGATATATTGTTATTATTTTAAAATGTTATACACATAAAATCATGCCATTTTTTCACTTCCTGTGTGAATAAAGAAATAAATCCATTTTAGAGTTCTTTGATCAAATCCTGCTTTGGAATGAAAACTCTAAGGAAATATAAGAAAATAAAATTAAATATCAAATTCATACAGAAACAGAATTATTTAAATATCTTATACATATATTGGTTGGTTCTAATGTAATTCAAAATATTGCTACTTAAATTTATATATATGAAGTTCTAATTTATTAATTAATATATATATATATTTTATAAACGTATATATAAATACAATTATACGCAATCTCTACTTAGACAAGTGTATATATATATATATATATATATATATATATATATGAACTATTAGAAACTATGTAACTACAATTTTACTGTATAAGATTATAAATAAATATTGAGACATTGTATTACATTTTGATACAACATTATAATTACAGTTTTTCCTTAGCCACTCCCTAAACAAATCTTCTGTCTCTCTCATATATCTCTAGGAACGCCCTATTTAGGAAAGACATTTTTCTATCCTTCAAAACCTCAGAGAACTGCCTGTTCTTCTGTCCACATTCCATGACGTCACTGTGAGTTGGTCGTCTCACCTGTCTCTGTCCATCTGTTTCAGCCATTTTCCTTTTTAGAGAATCAAAGTTCTGACTGAGAATTAACTCATTCTGTGGAGAGATGGATCTTTGCACTGGCTGATATGGCTTATAACATATATGAAATCTTCTGCGTATTTGATATAGTTCACTATGGGGATGACTCAGTCTAGGAGAGTTTGATATTGGTTTTTGGTAAGATTTTACCTTTCCTGGTTTAATAAATTTAGCTTGATTTATTTTCTTTTCACGATTCTCATGTTTTCTAACAGAATCCAGCATCTGCGCACATTCAAATAATGAATTTTTTTGTGATGCCATAACTTGGGAAACTGAATTTAGGAATTTGAATTTTTGTACAAAAGTTGTTATCATATGTTGTACTTTTCCATTTTTGATGAGAGCTTTGTACAACCGTTCAAATATGGACATGAATGTATATGTACATTCCTTCCTACCAATCCTTAGTTTCTGCAGATCTTCTATGTTGGGAAAATCCTTTGTGACACAATAAATCAAATATCTTAATCTGTCCGAATCATTTTCCCATCCATTAGGAGAGTCATTTTCACAGGGCATTAAATGTAAACGTCTGGACAATGTCACAGGAATCCATATTTTAAATAATTGATTCCTCTCCTCAATGGATAAATCAAACTTATCAGAGAATTTATCAAATGTCTCTGAATTTCTACAGGCATGGATTTTGACATCATATTTTGGCATGATTTTGTATAATTTCAGCAAATTTTTCCTCATTTTAATTTGGAGTTGAGCCTGTGTAATTCCAGAATTCTCTGATATTTTTAGTGGCTCTTGTACGTCCGTTCCTCCTACGTCACTCACGTCTCCTCCCACATCACCTAGTATGTCGGTTTCTCGTATGTCAGTCATGTCTCCTCCCATGTCAGGTTTCTGTATGTCCGTCTCTTGGTCAGACCCAAGGTCACCTTCAGTTACAGACACGTGTCTTACTTCTTGTTCATTTTCCACATTACAGTCAGAATCAGTATCACCGTCTGACACTTCTACACTATTTTCCTGCTTAGAAATCTCTAACACAAGACTATGAAAAAAATCTACCAAATGTAGAATATTTCTCAATTTCTGTTTGTCTCTATTTACCAATTTAGAAGTTAACTGTAAATTCTGCAATTCACATTCTTTGTATAAACTGAGCCACAAAACTTCTATGTCATCTCGTACATTAACTTTGAAATTAATATTACTTTGTTTAGCAAAAGAAGAAATTATATCCATATTTTGCTTACCTTAAGATTCCTTGGCTTCTCTTTATCAGCACGTCCTGTCTTCAGTTCGTCTGATTCTTTTCCTGTGTGATTCTGTTCCTTGTTAGTACCTCTGCTTCCTGTCTTTCCTCAGTCTGTAGGTCCTTTCTGCTTCTCGTGACAAACTAGTGAATTTACTGACACGTGAACAACAGCTGTTCAGCTCGTCAGGACTCCCCCTTGTTCACGGAAGAAATTCACTTACTTAATTTAAAAAACAAAAAAACAGGACTGGCTGGCTCACCATTGTAAAATAATACTCTTCCTGTATTATTTTTTTCTACTGAGGACTTCTCAAAGTATCAATATCATGATATTCTTATAAAAAAATGTATCTATTTATTCTTGGATTGTCCATTAAAAAGAATCAGATTGCAGCAGGTACATACAATAATTAGTTATAAAGTAATTGTCCATTTGTCCATAATTACCTTAATTGTTGAGATTCACCCATCTTTCCATGGATCCTGGCTGGTAAATCATGTCTTTGTCCAGCATGTGTCCAGGCCTACATGTCATCTGCTTCTCAGCATGAAGATTCTGTGTCTTGTGGGGTGGGCAGAGCAAGAGAGCCCCCCCTTTCTGTACCATGGGCTTTTATAGCCAGTCGTATGGACACCTGTTCTACATATGGTAGTGAACCAAAAATACACACACAAATAGCGCATGTCAATTAGACACGATGGCTGAGGCATAGAACTCAGAAAAATGATTATCGATTAACATTCCAAATGCATTTCCATAACTAACCATTTAACAGAGACCGCCTGGGAATGCCAGGTGCTGTAGGCTTTTGCTTTTTCCTTCCTTCCACCAGCAGGGGGCACTCTCTTCTATGCCTTTTTTCCATTCCCTTTCACAAGTGCACACATTCATTCTCTTTTCTTTTTTTCATTTGCTTTCTCTCTTGCGCTATTTCATCTCTGCAAAATACCAGCATCCTTCTGATCACCGTGGGCCTCCAGCATTGTTGCTTATTTACTTTTAATACTAGGCTCCTTTTCACCAGGACCAGCGTCTCCCGGGTGGCTGGAGGCAACAACTGGTAACCCCAAGCAGAAGACTTTTGCAGGCAACACGACCCTCCCCCTGAAGAGCAGCTCAAAGTCACTGGCAACCATCTCACCCTCTTCCTTCATTCACCCCTGGACGTCTCGATCTGCCCCCAAGTTACGGGACCAGCTTGCTCTTTCTGTCACATTACCGCGATGAAGGGTTTAGCCTGCAGGAGACCCTGCGCCCAGACATTTTTGAAGACACCTGATGCGGCGGGTGAATCACTGCTAAACAAACCACACCTGTAGGGATGGCACAGCCTTTGCATGGACCCTTCGGAGCCTGCCCCGTCACGGCCAGATTGCTCGCCACCAAGCGATCCTGAGAAAGGCTGGCCAGGCGATGGATCAAGCAGCGTCTACTGGTCATACCACCTTGGATACGCCCGATCTCTTCTGATCTCGGAAGCAAAGCAGGGCTGGGCTTGGACAGTACTTGGATGAGAGACCTCCTGGGAACACCGGGTGCTGTAGACCATTTTGATGACGTTTTGCCCTACTGCCCAGCTCGGCTAGCATGGAACGGAGCCTTGCCGGACACCGACCTTAAGTAACTTAGATGATGGAAGCCCCAAGGCCTCTGAGCCAGTTGGCAGCTAAGTACACCACCCCGCCGCCTTAACGCAGGCCTGACACCGAGCTCCTTGCCACGGCTAGGAGTGCTTATTGACTCCGCAGCTCGCCGTGTGGAAATGATGGCGTTAAAAGCACCTGTTGCCGTAAAGGGGCCAGGCTTTCAGCAGGTGCCCAGGGAAGGTTTTGGATGCCGGCCGCCTAGCGAGGGCCAGCAGAAGTAACATGTATCTCTGTAAAGAAGCTTGTGTAACCAAGCCAGACGGCTGCCAAAGAGCTAACCTCAGTGCAAGGAAGGCAAGGAAGGTGTGGAAGGAATTGGGGAGGGGGGGGGTTGATTCCTGCTAGGGCCCTGAAATCATAAAACAGGCAGGAGAGTCTGATGCATGGTGACAGAGAGGTTGTACGGGCAGATAGGGGGTGTTGTCACGTGCGAGCACGTGTGCATGCTGGCTTTTGTGTGAGAGTGCACTTCCTAGGTGTGGCGCGCTGCAGACAGTCAAAGGGATTGTTCCCTTTCATTAAAAGTTAATCCCCGGCTGCAGGCTATTAGAAAGCAACTAACCGCGCTCTGCTCACCCTACCCGGGTCTACCGGTGAGTCTCGCCTCTGCTCCCGGCCTGTGGTATTGGCCGTGAAGCTGACGTTCCGTCGACAGCGCTGCAGCCGATCAGTGAGCTCAGCGGCTCTGAGTGGGGCGTTGTGTCTAGAGATGAGCGTTGTTCTACTCGAACTGTTCGCCAATCTCAAATTCGAGCTGTTTTGGGCGGTGTTCGAGCCGTTCGGCGAACACGAACAATTTGAGAAAAATTCGGCTGTTCGAGGTTATGTTCGATAACTGTTCGTGCACCAAAATCATAACTGGATTTTTTCTCAGTAATGATGAAAATTAATGTTAATACGCAGTTTGAGTGTACAGCGGGGTGGGGGGAGGGGCAGGGGATGGATCTCTGCAGTAACAAAGAAGATCTCCATTTTTTTTTCTCTTTCCCGCATTTGCAGTGGGGAGGTGCAATCTGTCAGCCTATCAGCAGCGCACACACGGAGCGAAGTGCTTTTTTTCACACAAGCAAGGGCATGTGTCATTGGCAGTGTATGTCACATGTCCTTGCCCTATAAGACCAAGCCATTTTCCCCGTCGCCACCATTTTCTCACTGCTGCAGCTGCGTGTTAGACGGCACCGCTGTTGCTGTGTGCGCTATACCTTGTTAATTTCAAGCCAATTTTCGCACAAATATACAGATAGCTTGGGAGTAGGGAATAGTTGTGATTGCAGTCCTTTTAAGGACAAGGTTACAGCATTTCCTACGACTTTTATCAGGCAGGTCTGTGCTCTTAAATAGATAGATTGTGGGAGTAAAGACTAATTGTAATTCGAGTCCTTTTCAGGACTAGGTTACATCAGTTCCTATCAGTTTTTGCCAGGCAGGTCTGTGCCAGTGCTGTGCAAGTTTTTTTCACAGCATTTGGCTGAATCTAGCAAAGCTAATCCTTTTTGGCCTATTGCAGAGTGTGTTAGTCAGTGGAGTAGCCTATCTGTGTTGCAAGATATACCACCTGTGTATAGAATACCAATTTTTTTACTGCACCTAGTGAAGTAAAATCTTTTGGGCATAGCATCATTCTATTAGTCCATCTATACTGACCTCCATCAGGTTGCAAATTAAATATAATTTTTTTCTGCATCTAGCTCTGAAAAAATATTGGGCTTCTAGCTGTGTGTGGGACTTGTTCTATTAATCCATCTATACAGACCTCCATCAGGTTGCAAACTGAATATATTTTTTTCTGCATCTACCTCTGAAAAAATATTGGGCTTCTAGCTGTGTGTGGGACTTGTTCTATTAATCCATCTATACAGACCTCCATCAGGTTGCAAACTGAATATATTTTTTTCTGCATCTACCTCTGAAAAAATATTGGGCTTCTAGCTGTGTGTGGGACATGTTGTATTAGTCCATCTATATTGACCTCCATCAGGTTGCAAACTGAATATAATTTTTTTCTGCATCTACCTCTGAAAAAATATTTGGGCTTCTAGCTGTGTGTGGGACTTGTTCTATTAGTCCATCTATACTGACCTCCATAAGGTTGCAAACTGAATATAATTTTTTTCTGCATCTACCTCTGAAAAAATATTTGGCCTTCTAGCTGTGTGTGGGACTTGTTCTATTAATTCATCTATACAGACCTCCATCAGGTTGCAAACTGAATATATTTTTTTCTGCATCTACCTCTGAAAAAATATTGGGCTTCTAGCTGTGTGTGGGACTTGTTCTATTAATCCATCTATACAGACCTCCATCAGGTTGCAAACTGAATATAATTTTTTTCTGCATCTACCTCTGAAAAAATATTTGGGCTTCTAGCTGTGTGTGGGACTTGTTCTATTAGTCCATCTATACTGACCTCCATAAGGTTGCAAACTGAATATAATTTTTTTCTGCATCTACCTCTGAAAAAATATTTGGCCTTCTAGCTGTGTGTGGGACTTGTTCTATTAATTCATCTATACAGACCTCCATCAGGTTGCAAACTGAATATATTTTTTTCTGCATCTACCTCTGAAAAAATATTGGGCTTCTAGCTGTGTGTGGGACTTGTTCTATTAATCCATCTATACAGACCTCCATCAGGTTGCAAACTGAATATAATTTTTTTCTGCATCTACCTCTGAAAAAATATTTGGGCTTCTAGCTGTGTGTGGGACTTGTTCTATTAGTCCATCTATACTGACCTCCATAAGGTTGCAAACTGAATATAATTTTTTTCTGCATCTACCTCTGAAAAAATATTTGGCCTTCTAGCTGTGTGTGGGACTTGTTCTATTAGTCCATCTATACTGACCTCCATCAGGTTGCAAATTGAATATAATTTTTTTCTGCATCTAGCTCTGAAAAAATGTTTGGCCTTCTAGCAGTGTGTGGGACTTGTTCTATTAGTCCATCTATACTGACCTCCATCAGGTTGCAAACTGAATATAGTTTTTTCTGCATCTACCTCTGAAAAAATATTGGGCTTCTAGCTGTGTGTGGGACTTGTTCTATTAATCCATCTATACAGACCTCCATCAGGTTGCAAACTGAATATATTTTTTTCTGCATCTACCTCTGAAAAAATATTGGGCTTCTAGCTGTGTGTGGGACTTGTTCTATTAATCCATCTATACAGACCTCCATCAGGTTGCAAACTGAATATATTTTTTTCTGCATCTACCTCTGAAAAAATATTGGGCTTCTAGCTGTGTGTGGGACTTGTTCTATTAATCCATCTATACAGACCTCCATCAGGTTGCAAACTGAATATAATTTTTTTCTGCATCTACCTCTGAAAAAATATTTGGGCTTCTAGCTGTGTGTGGGACTTGTTCTATTAGTCCATCTATACTGACCTCCATAAGGTTGCAAACTGAATATATTTTTTTTCTGCATCTAGCACTGAAAAAATATTTGGCCTTCTAGCAGTGTGTGGGACTTGTTCTATTAGTCATCTATACTGACCTCCATCAGGTTGCAAATTCAAAATAATTTTTTGTCTGCATCTACCTCTGAAAAAATATTTGGCCTTCTAGCAGTGTGTGGGACTTGTTCTATTAGTCCATCTATACTGACCTCCATCAGGTTGCAAACTGAATATAATTTTTTTCTGCATCTAACTCTGAATAAATATTTGGCCTTCTAGCAGTGTGTGGGTCTCATTGTATTAGGCCATCTATACCAAGCTCCACCAGCTTTTCAATTAATAATAATTTTTCGCTGCATCTAGCCCTGAAAATAATTTTTCTTCCCAATAGTGGTAGCAAAAGAAATATGGGGCGCGCTCCTGGCTTACAAAAATATACGCTTCATAACAAAAAACACCAGCTTAGCGCACTGCATTAATAAGATGGCATCATCGTCTCTCCCAGTGCTAGGCCTACTACCCAGGCTAGCATTCCTGTGCCTAAATTACAATGTATGGGTCCGCGCTAGCCACTATGCTGAGGGGTCTAAAGCTGCTGCTAACGCTTTATAACAATTCAATTGGCAGATTTTCACAGAGCTCTTCCACAATGCCCACCCATCGGGACAACAGTTGCCCATCTTCCCGTCGACGTGGCAAGCATACGGTAAGGCATGGGAAGAGTGGACACGACTAGTAGCAGGCAGACGGGTTGACCAATGTGAACAAGCCAGATCACAAGTCACCATAGAATTTCTCCACCAGCTAATGATGAGGGGCATATCAGGGGCGTCAGCGCAGCGGTGTCTGACCGGAGTAGCATTTCACTTCCAACTACTGAACTGGGGAGATGTGACAAAGATTCATCATCAGACAATCCATAAAAGGGTGAAAAAGGGGTCAGCCAAGTCAGGAGTGTAGACGTCCCGTCCCGTGTCACTAAAACTGATTTCTCACATCATATCCCTAACACCATTAACATGACACTCACAATTTGAAGCAACACTACTGTCTACTGCATTTGTGATCGCCTTCTTCGGGGCGCTATGCATAAGCGAATTAGTCCCTCAATCCAAAATTAGCACCAGTGGAGGCTTATTACACCAGGACGTAGTCATAGGCAATAATGCAATACGTCTACGCATACACAAATCGAAAATGGTTCCAGCGGGCAGGGGCACTTGGGTACTTCTACAACCCACAAACGGTACACTGAGTCGGGTAACAATAGTAAAACCATATCTAACCATCAGATCACAAAGTAATTTGTTCCTATCACACATTGATGGGACGCCATTATCAAGATACCAGTTCCAAGCTATATTTAATAAATGCATAACATCGGCAGGGAACCACCCCAAAGATTACGGGACACACTCATTCCGAATAGGCGCGGTCACAGAAGCAGCAAGAGCAGGACTGTCAGAAACGGAAGTTCAGAGGATAGAGAGATGGTGATCCACGTGTTTGGCAAGATACATAAGACCGGACTTGTTATCCTAACGTGGTTTGTTTCTTTTACAGGTGATGCTAAGCCAACAGTGTGGGTGATAGGCCACTCGTATATATATTGGGCAGATTAAAGGGCGAAAGTCCGCCCAGGCGGGAGGAAATTAGAGTTTCATAACACATATTTCAACTTGAGAGGTATTAGAGGCCTGCTATGTCCACAGGTACTAATGGAGGTAATCAAGGTAGGGAGAGAGGCAAGATGTCTGGTCATCTTAGTTATACAGGCCGGGGGAAACAACCTAGGTCATCACAAGAGCGCATAACTAATGGCAATAATGAAACTAGACACTGAGCGCTTCAGAGAATTTTTCACAAAACTAGCTATAGTATGGTCAGAGATTGTGCCGATAGCGGTATGGCAAGGTGCGCGAGACATCACGGCCATCGAACGGACAAGGCGGGTAATAAATATTCGGATGGCAAAATTTAGAAGAGACAGAGGCGGTGTAGTGGTACGACACCGACAACTGGAAGGAGATAAAGCAGGCCTCATACGGCCCGACGGTGTTCAATTAATGGATATTGGACTGGACATATTCCTGTCAGGACTCCAGGACGGAGTGGAACAAGCGTTAAGAGTGATGGGTGGGGGTCAGAGTCCTGCATACGAGTACGCAGGATCCTCCGTGGCCTGGAAATAGAAAGGACATGTTGGAGAGTTACACTTGTTGGCCAAGTTGCCGGAGTGGAGACCCAGGGCATGCTGCAACAAGCTGAATTATTTTAGAAATAAAATGTCTTTCTAATGGAATGAGTATAAAGAGTTAATAAAGCTGTGACCGATCCTCACCCATCCAGTTGTAAGAGTTACATTATTGTATTGTCAAGGAAAGGGGGGCGGTAGGGGGGCTGAGCGTCTGGGTTTGGTTGGGGGTCCCCACAGTCTGCCTAGGCTAGATGCATTTAAAAATTCTTATTAGATACACAGGCGGTGCAGCTTGCTTCGCAGCTGGGCTACTACGCCCAAAGTATTGCCTAGGCTAGATGTAGTTAAAAATTCTACGCTGACTAGCAGACACTGAAGATTTGGAGCAGACCTCTGAGTAAACAGCTCTTCAGACTCAATCATCTGTGTTACCCCAAGCCATAGTGTATGTAGTTTCTTACAGTTAAAAGGGGGGGGGAGCGACCCAACCCACCTGGAATTGACGATGCCAACGTCACGTAAGACACAGCAAGGGGACTCCAAAAAGAGTTTCCATTTTTTCCCAAAATTGTGGCACAGACACCACTTAACCCTAGAACGCATACCTGGGGCCTCGCAGTCCCGCCCTGTTAATTGTTTTCTATTTTCTGCAAGATTACTTTAGTTAGAATTTTGAAACTCTAGGTATTCTTCATGTATATAGTTGTTTGTCATTTGAGTTTGAGTTATTCAATGTTATTTGCACACGGGCCTAAAAGGCCCCAGGTATATGAAAGTGTAGATTTTTATGGTCATGCGTTCTAGGGTTAAGTGGCATCAATTGCCCCACAGTTGCTTAAAACGGTTGGTGAGGTGATATTACCAAATCCTCAAGCTTTTAGCCTCCCAAGGATAACACAGGATTAGAAAAGTCCTTGCGAATCCATGATTTGTTCATCTTTATGAACGTGAGTCTGTCTACATTCTCAGTGGACAGCCGCGTGCGCTTATCTGTCAGCACACCATCAGCAGCGCTGAACACACGTTCAGAGAGAACACTGGCTGCAGGGCATGACAAGATCTCCAAGGCATGAGTGGCGAGCTCCGGCCATTTTTCCAGATTGGAATACCAAAATGAGCAAGGGTCCAGTGACACAGTCATGGCTTCGATGGTCACTTGGAGATACTCCTGCACCATCCTCTCTAGGCATTGACTATGTGTCAGACTTCTTGTCTCCTGTGGCCTTGCAAAGGATGGTCTAAAAAAGTGGTGAAACGATTTCACAAAATTGCTGTTACCAGCAGATACTGTGTTACTGTTACGGTTTGAGTGATGAAGACTCGACAGTCCCGCGGTTGGCAAGTTAGAACTGTGAGATTCACTTCGTGCACCACTGGTGTTTTGTGGAAAAGCACATGTAAGATTCTGCAACAGCGTCTGCAGATACTCCTGCATGTGTCAATCCCTTTTTATGGCAGGAATTATTTCGGCAAATTTACTTTTGTACCGGGGATCTAAGAGTGTGGCAACCCAGTAGTCGAGATTACTTCGAATTCTGCAATCTGAGGGTCATGTTGCAGGTAGTGCAGCAAGAAGGCACTCATGTGTCTTGCGCATCCAGGAGGACAAAGTCCTTGTTGTGTTGGTAGCGAGGTAAGAATCATGCTTCTTTCCTCTGCCCTCTCCCCCCAACCTCGCACAACAGAAATGTGATCAAGGTCTCCCTCATCTGATGAGTCTTCCATGCCCATCGCCAGTTCATCCTCCACTTCTTCCTCGGCTCCTGCACCTTCCTCAACAGTTAGCTGCTACCATGCGCCCTGTTTAATCCCTCTCCCCCACCCTCCCATGCCTGCCTCCTTGGTGCTGCCAACCGTCTGGACCTTGGAGATGTTATCCCTTCCGCATTCGACTCCTCCTCTACTTCCTCCACCTCCTCTTGTCTGACCACCTGACTCTGAATTCTGTTTAATGTGTGCTCCAGCATGTAAATCACCGGAATAGTTATGCTGATAATGGCATCGTCGTCAGCACTAAACATCTTCGTCGCCATTTCAAAACTGTGCAGAAAGGTGTGTGGTGCCCCTGAGGGTGCAGTCACCACAGAGTTACTGCATCTCACCCAGAGGTGTGGTATCTCACCCTCAGGTAAGGAAGGCGTATGGCTCGGGACCCTAACACCTGCATCCAACACATACCCGCAGTGGGGTTAGGGCGAGATTGCTCCTAAGGGAGCGCACAGTCCCAGGTCCCTAGCTGGTGGGAGGATCCTATGTAGTGGGTGCTTAGGGGAGCAGCTTAGGGGAGCACATGACAGGGAGAGTATAAATAGGAAGCCATCTTAGAAAGAGCAAGCTAGTCAGAGGAGGAAAAGTGACAGGAGCAGATGCTCGACATGAGCTCTGCTCCGGAGGCGGGCCTAGCCTGGGAGGCCCAGGACTGAAGGAGAGAAGAGAGGAGTGGGAGCAGGAAGGCTCCAGGAACCGAAGGGACCCTAGGGCTACGGGCCGTGCAGAAGGCCACCTGTACTCCCGCTGCTACCAGGAGGTAGAGGGGTCAGGCCAGATAAGGGGAACCAGTCCCTCAACTAGAGGAGAAACAGCAAGGCTCAACTAGAAACCGGAGGCTGCAGCATTTCATGTACTGCAGGCAAAAGTCCACACCAGTCTCACTAAGAAGGTAGCCACATAGGACCCAGGGGACGGAACACAAGTCGCCCGCCAAGCCCCGAGGATACCGGATAGAAGTGTCACTGGGTGTGAGGTGCAGGGAGAAGGCCAGAGAAAGGACACACAGAAGTGGGTCCTGCTAAGTACTCCGGAGCTATCTGGGGGTGGACTGAGCCCCTCACTGAGTACGCACAGCACGACGGGTGAGATAGCTCTGGTACCTGTAATCTGGACTGCAACAACTGTGAGTAAAGATCTTGGGACTGCATCACACGGACTCTGTGTTCATTACTGACTCCCTGCACTACAACCACCATCATCCACCCACACTGCCCTGAAGCTACACTCTTCCTGTGGTGAGTAATAATACCATTGCAGCAAAACCACCAGCTTCAGAGGACTGTTCCGCAGCGGCGGCCCCTTTGGCCGCACTCCACAGGTGGCGTAGTCGGACATTATAAAATCCATATATACAAATTACCGTTGGATTGACCGCCCTGGGTCACAGACCGGGTCACCGCCACAGTGACTACAACCCCCAGCGTCTACCGGCCCGGCTCCGGGTACCCCACGGCCCAGGGGGCGCATCAACTTCATAGGTCCCTGATCTGAGACCACTCCTGCTGTGTGATTTGCCCCACCTCTGGATCTCGTTGGCCCAGGCTATACGTCAGAAACTATTGCACCAGGGCTTGTCGGTGCTGCCACAGTCGCTGCAACATGTGCAGAGTTGAATTCCACCGTGTCGGCACATCGCATTTCAGCCGGTGAACTGGCAGGCCCAACGACTTCTGTAGAGATGTAAGTCGTTGAGCTGCGGGATGCGAACGGCGGAAGTGAGCACACAGCGACCGTGCCCTCTGCAGAAGGCCATCTAGTCCGGGATAGTGGGCTAAAAATTTATGGACAACCAGGTTCAACACGTGAGCCATACAAGGCACGTGTGTAACATTGCCCCGGCGAAGGGCCGCACCCAGGTTTGCAGCATTGTCGCACACGGCCTTCCCTGGTTGCAGGTCCAGTGGAGACAACCATTCATGAAACTGGGTCTCCAGAGCTGACCACAAGTCCTCAGCTGTGTGACTCACATTTCCCAGACATTTCAAAGTAAACACTGATGCCGTTGAGCCCTGCTGCCAGCATAGTAAGGAGGTGCGCAGTTAGAAAGCAGGTGGCATTACCAGACAGGCTTTGGGTGCAGGTGGAGGACCGAGAGGAGGTTGAGGAGGCAGAAGCAGTGGAGGAACTTCTAGATAAAGAGGATTGACGTACAACTCGCGGGGACGGCAAGACTTGGACAGCAGCCCCTTGTCCTGCTGTCACCATAGTTACCCAGTGCCCTGTCAGCGACATGTAACGCCCCTGTCCATGCCTACTCGTCCAAGTGTCTGTGGTGAAATGCACCCTGTCACACACAGAGTTTCTCAAAGAAGCGGTGATGTTGTGTGCGACATGCTGGTGGAGCGCAGGCACACCTTTCTTTGAGAAGTAGTGCCGACTGGGCATCTGGTACTGGGGCACTGCGACGGACATAAGGTCTCAAAAATCCACTGTGTCCTCCAGGCGGAAAGGCAGCATTTCTGTAGCCAACAGCTTGCAGATGGTGAAATTCAACCTCTTAGCTTTCTCATGGCTAGGAGGAAATGGTCTTTTACTTGTCCACATCTGAGGGACCGAGGGCTGGCTGTTGTGCTTTGACGGGGTTGAGTAGGGTGTCCCTGGCAAACTGCCGGTCTGTGAGGAAGATGCAGGCGGACATGTTAGGTTGCCTTGATCCAAAGGTGGTGCTCTCGATGTCAGAGAGCTCTCAACACCAGCAGGTGTTTCCACTTCCCAATGAACTGATGACCTGCCAATCACACTGGCTGTTGCAGGTAAAGAGGTGGCAGGTCTGCGTCCAAAAACATGTGTGACTGCTGTCCCCCCAGTCACAGAGGATGAAGAGGCCGCGGATGCACAAGATGGGGCAGACGGTGGTTGGCCCAGCCTGCTAGGCCGCATTGTAGCACAGTGAGCTTCCCACTGCAACTTATGCTTCATATCCATGTGACGGTACATGCATGAAGTACTCAAACTATGGATTTTTTGGCCTCTACTTAGCTTTTGGTGACAAATATTACAGATAACACTAGTTGGGTCATCCTTATCGATCTGAATAAATGCCCAGGCTATGCAAGGCTTAGAGCTCATGCGACCTGAAGAGCCACTACGACTTGTGGTCAGAGGCGGAGTTGTGGTTGAGGATGCAGTTGTTGACGTGCTTCCAGTACTCCGTCTCTGTCCAGGAAGGCGCAACCTAACCTCGTCGTCAATAGCATCTGTGACGCCCCGCTGCGCTTGGTATCACAGATCCTAGAAGAGTGTATTGATGGAATCCTCCACAAGAGGCCCCATAAACATTCACACATCTCCACCTTCCACCTCAGACCAGCAGAGGGAGCCCGTTAGGGATATAAATAGGGAAGGTGGAGCTAGGCAGTTCAGTTCCTCTGAAGAGTTCCTGCAGTAGAGAAGCCTAAGAGAGGTCAGTCTGCAGTGGAGCTCAGTCTAGTCTAGAGAACTCAGTTAATAGTTCAGCAGTGGAGCACGAGGCTCCTGCTAGCTAGATTCAGGGAGCCCAGATAGAGCTTAAGGTGTGCCGGCGTCATAAAATCGGTGAAGCGCGGCAAGCTGCCGTTAGTGTGTATAGCCTATTGAGGGCCCGAGTAGGCCGAAGGCGAGTGGCGAGTTAGTACATAAGGGGCAGAGGAGCTTAACAAGCTCACCCCGAAGCATTTACCGGACACCGGATCCGAGCTTACCGGGATCTCTATGACCCAGTAAGGCATAACCGGAATCCCTGGAGAACTACAAGTCCCAGGATCGCTAAGGTACTGATACGTAACAGAGCCAGGAGACGCTTAGGCCCCGCATACTGGGAGCGTGAACTTCAAGAGAAGGCCCTACCACAAGGTCAGCCAGCGCAGGACAGAGACAAAGTTAGGCCTAGCTCCAGGCAGGTCAGAAACTTACTGCGCAGAGGCAAGAAACAGGAGGCCCTACACCCGCTCATTGGGGAGGATCCTGATATGCACCCTTCACCCTACAGTGCTCCAGGATGTGCCTGAATTTCCTCCAGTAAAAGGTACTGAAGTGACTACCGTGTCCGTTTCCGTTCTTGCTCTGACCCAGCTGGGTCTCGCCTGTCCTGCATTCCCCCTGCATACGCTGACCTGAGACCTAGCTCCACCTGTGGGGAGCTATACCATCGAGCTGCCTTATCACGGGCCTCAGTGGACTGCTGCAGCGCTGGTGCTTCTCACCAGATACCACAGGTGGTGTCACAAACTCTTATAAAATTAACAATTATCCACCCTTTTAAAGAGTGACCCAAGGGTAAGGGCCAGGGAGCCGACCACCGCGACATCCCAAAGGCCAGGCAAAGGCCCGGGTGACCTCATCGACTGGCTGACTGTGGGTTGACAGTAAGTGGCATCTCCAACCTTGTCATCATCACCCTGTGTGTTATCACACCCGTCGTCCTCAAAGCCAACCTCTTCCTGCCCTGACCGAAAAGTCAAGTTGTCGCTCCAATCAGGTATTTGAGTCTCATCATCGTCTTCATCATTGTCTCCACCAACAGGAGATACAGTTTGGGAGCAATGGTCTACATTATGCTCAGAACCTTCTTCATCTGGTCCTGGATCCGACTTATAAAGATTCTGGGCATCAGTGCAGATCATTTCCTCGTCTGGATTAACAGAAGCTCTGGAGCAGACCTCCGTTTCCCAGGCTATAGTATGAGTAAACAGCTGTGCAGACTCAACCATCTGTGTTACCCCATACTCAGACCGGCAGCTGGAGACTTGGGAGCTGTGAGGAAGCAAGTGCGATTGGGGTGACACCTCTGAGGACTGGAGTATTTGTGATGTTGAAGTTGAGGTGGAGGAGAGCCCACTTGAAGGAGCACTTGATATCCGCTGAAGCACCTGCTGTTTTTGTGCCTCATCTGGAATTTGTAGCGATGGGCGTGTCCGTAACAAAGGGATCGTATCACATTGTCCACGAAAAGAAGTCGACATGTTAGTTTGGCTGGAAGATGGTCTTTCTTCTGCAGATGTTACTCCCCCCCCACCGCGGGGGGCTCCACCCACCAGCGGACAGGCACCAGTATTAGGAGAGGGGGGCTGGCCGTCAGGGTCCACCGCGGCTCTGGCACAAACCCGGCGACACGGAGGTGGCACGGGCAGGAACGGACTGGCCGTGTCGGCTTCTCACTTTTTGGATTTTAGAAGGGCATGACATGCCTATATCTGTGTCTCCCCCTCCTTTTACTCCTCCACCTCTTTTATTTTCGCATGACTATATGTACTTGTCACTTTTCCATGTGTTAGTTATGTCTTCTGAGCAGTTTGTCAGCTTTTGGACACCTTTGAATGTGTTTTCTATGTGTTTCTATGTGTTTTTGTTTGCCTGCCATTGGTTTTAACAGTGTTCGAAGGTGTTCGACGAACAGTTCGATGAACAGTTCGGCGAACACACGGGTGTTCGACGAACCGAACCGAACTCGAACACTACGGGGGTGGCTCAACACTAGTTGTGTCTACAAGACCTTTTAAGAAAGCCAGCAAAAAAATTGAAGAGAAGGGAAAGCACAAAAGGACCTGGTCTTGCTGAGCACTGGAAAGGGCAGCCGGCAGCCAGACGTCAAAGTAGAAAAGCAGCAAGTGAGAGGCTTGTCTCTGCCTATGGCCACACCACCCTGAACACGCCTGATCTTGTCTGATCTCGGAAGCTAAACAGTGTCAGGCCTGGTTAGTACTTGGATGGGAGACAGCCTGGGACTACCAGGTGCTGTAGGCTTTTGCTTTTTCTTTCCTTCCACCAGCAGGGGGCACTCTCTTCTGTGCCTTTTTTCTATTCCATTTCACAAGTGCACACATTCATTCTCTTTTCTTTTTTTCATTTGCTTTCTCCCTTGCGCTATTTCATCTCTGCAAAATACTAGCATCCTTCTGATCACCGTGGGCCTCCAGCAGTGTTGCTTCTTTAATTTTAATACTAGGACCAGCGTCTCCCGCGTGGCTGGAGGCAACCACCGGTAACCCCAAGCAGAAGACCTTTACAGGCAACACGACCCTCCACCCTGAAGAGCAGCTCAAAGTCACTGGCAACCATCTCACCCTCTTCCTTCATTCACCCCTGGACGTCTCGCTCCGCCCCCAAGTTACGGGTCTAGCTTGGTCTTTCTGTCACATTACCGCGATGAAGGGTTTAGCCTGCAGGAGACCCTGCGCCGAGCCATTTTTGAAGACACCTGATGCGGCGGGTGAATCACTGCTAAACAAACCACACCTGTAGGGACGGCACAGCCTTTGCATGGACCCTTCGGAGCCCGCCCCGTCACGGCCAGATTGCTCGCCACCAAAAGATCCTGAGAAAGGCTGGCCGGGCGATGGATCGAGCAGCGTCTACTGGCCATACCTCCTTTCATACGCCCGATCTCGTCTGATCTCGGAAGCAAAGCAGGGCTGGGCTCAGACAGTACTTGGATGAGAGACCTCCTGGGAACACCGGGTGCTGTAGACCATTTTGATGACGTTTTGCCCTACTGCCCAGCTCGGCTAGCATGGAACGGCGCCTTGCCGGACACCGACCTTAAGTAACTTAGATGATGGAAGCCCCAAGGCCTCTGAGCCAGTTGGCAGCTAAGTACGCTACCCCGCCGCCTTCACGCAGGCCTGACACCGAGCTCCTTGCCACGGCTAGGAGTGCTTATTGACTCCGCAGCTCGCCGTGTGGAAATGATGGCGTTAAAAGCACCTGGGGCCGTGAAGGGGCGAGGCTTTCAGAAAGTGCCCAGGGAAGGTTTTGGATGCCGGCCGCCTAGCGAGGGCCAGCAGAAGTAGCATGGTTCTCTGCAAAGAAGCTTGTGTAACCAAGCCAGACGGCTGCCAAAGAGCTAACCTCAGTGCAAGGAATGCAAGGAAGGTGCGGAAGTTATTGGGGGGGGGGGGGTGATTCCTGCTAGGGCCCTGAAATCATAAAACAGGCAGGAGAGTCTGACGCATGGTGACGGAGAGGTTGTAGGGGCAGATAGGGGGTGTTGTCACGTGCGAGCACGTGTGCATGCTGGCTTGTGTGTGAGAGTGTGCTTCCTAGGTGTGGCGCACTGCAGACAGTCAAAGGGATTGTTCCCTTTCATTAAAAGTTAATCCCCGGCTGCAGCCTATTAGAAAGCAACTAAGCGCGCTCTACTCACCCTACCCGGGTCTACCGGTGAGTCTCGCCTCTGCTCCCGGCCTGTGGCATTGGCCGTGAAGCTGACGTTCCGTCAACAGCGCTGCAGCCGATCAGTGAGCTCAGCGGCTCTGAGTGGGGCGTTGAGTCTACAAGACCTTTTAAGGAAGCCAGCAAAAAAATTGAAGAAAAGGGAAAGCACAAAAGGACCTGGTCTTGCTGAGCACTGGAAAGGGCAGCCGGCAGCCAGACGTCAAAGTAGAAAAGCAGCAAGAGAGAGGCTTGTCTCTGCCTACGGCCACACCACCCTGAACACGCCCGATATTGTCTGATCTTGGGAGCTAAGCAGGGTTGGGCCTGGTTAGTACTTGGATGGGAGACCACCTGGGAATACCAGGTGCTGTAGGCTTTTGCTTTTTCCTTCCTTCCACCAGCAGGGGGCACTCTCTTCTATGCCTTTTTTCCATTCCCTTTCACAAGTGCACACATTCATTCTCTTTTCTTTTTTTCATTTGCTTTCTCTCTTGCGCTATTTTATCTCTGCAAAATACCAGCATCCTTCTGATCACCGTGGGCCTCCAGCATTGTTGCTTCTCTACTTTTAATACTAGGCTCCTTTTCACCAGGACCAGCGTCTCCCGCGTGGCTGGAGGCAACCACCGGTAACCCCAAGCAGAAGACCTTTGCAGGCAACACGACCCTCCCCCCTGAAGAGCAGCTCAAAGTCACTGGCAACCATCTCACCCTCTTCCTTTATTCACCCCTGGACGTCTCGCTCCGCCCCCAAGTTATGGGTCCAGCTTGCTCTTTCTGTCACATTACCGTGATGAAGGGTTAGCCTGCAGGACACCCTGCGCCGAGCCATTTTTGAAGACACCTGATGCGGCGAGTGAATCACTGCTAAACAAACCACACCTGTAGGGACGGCACAGCCTTTGCATGGACCCTTCGGAGACCGCCCTGTCACGGCCAGATTGCTCGCCACCAAGCGATCCTGAGAAAGGCTGGCCGGGCGATGGATCGAGCAGCATCTACTGGCCATACCACCTTGGATACGCCCGATCTCATCTCATCTCAGAAGCAAAGCAAGGCTGAGCTCGGAAAGTACTTGGATGGGAGTCCTCCTGGGAACACCAGGTGCTGTAGACCATTTTGATGACATTTTTACCTACTGCCCAACTCGGCTAGCATGGAACGGCGCCTTGCCGGACATCGACCTTAAGTAACTTAGATGATGGAAGCCCCAAGGCCTCTGAGCTAGTTGGCAGCTAAGTTCGCTACCCCGCCCCCTTCACGCAGGCCTGACACCGAGCTCCTTGCCACGGCTAGGAGTGCTTATTGACTCCGCAGCTCGCCGTGTGGAAATGATGGCGTTAAAAGCACCCGGGGCCGTGAAGGGGCCAGGATTTCAGCAGGTGCCCAGGGAAGGTTTTGGATGCTGGCCGCCTAGCGAGGGCCAGCAGAAGTAACATGTTTCTCTGCAAAGAAGCTTGTGTAACCAAGCCAGACGGCTGACAAAGAGCTAACCTCAGTGCAAGGAAGGTGCGGAAGGAATTGTGGAGGGGGGGGAGTGATTCCTGCTAGGGCCCTGAAATCATAAAACAGGCAGGAGAGTCTGATGCATGGTGACAGAGAGGTTGTAGGGGCAGATAGGGGGTGTTGTCACGTGCGAGCACGTGTGCATGCTGGCTTGTGTGTGAGAGTGCGCTTCCTAGGTGTGGCGCGCTGCAGACAGTCAAAGGGATTGTTCCCTTTCATTAAAAATTAATCACCGGCTGCAGGCTATTAGAAAGCAACTAACCGCGCTCTACTCACCCTACCCGGGTCTACCGGTGAGTCTCGCCTCTGCTCCCGGCCTGTGGCATTGGCCGTGAAGCTGACGTTCCGTCGACAGCGCTGCAGCCGATCAGTGAGTTCAGTGGCTCTGAGTGGGGCGTTCTGTCTACAAGACCTTTTAAGGAAGCCAGCAAAAAAATTGAAGAGAAGGGAAAGCACAAAAGGACCTGGTCTTGCTGAGCACTGGAAAGGGCAGCCGGCAGCCACACGTCAAAGTAGAAAAGCAGCAAGTGAGAGGCTTGTCTCTGCTTATGGCCACACCACCCTGAACACGCCCGATCTCATCTGATCTCAGAAGCTAAGCAGGGTCAGGCTTGGTTAGTACTTGCATGGGAGACTGTAAAATAATACTCTTCCTGTATTTTTTTTTTTTCTACTAAGGTCTTCTCAAAGTATCAATATCACGATATTCTTATAAAAAAATGTATCTATTTATTCTTGGATTGTCCATTAAAAAGAATCAGATTGCAGCAGGTACATACAATAATTAGTTATAAAGTAATTGTCCATTTGTCCATAATTAGCTTAATTGTTGAGATTCACCCATCTTTCCTTGGATCCTGGCTGGTAAATCATGTCTTTGTCCAGCATGTGTCCAGGCCTACATGTCATCTGCTTCTCAGCATGAAGATTCTGTGTCTTGTGGGGTGGGCAGAGCAAGAGAGCCCCCCCTTTCTGTACCATGGGCTTTTATGGCCAATCGTATGGACACCTTTTCTACATATGGTAGTGAACCAAAAATACACACACAAATAGCGCATGTCAACTAGACACAATGGCTGAGGCATAGAACTCAGAAAAATGATTATCGATTAACATTCCAAATGAATTTCCATAATTAACCATTTAACATTTCCCCCTTTTTTGAGAATAAAAGGACTTTAACTGAAATTTCTCAAAAGAAGATACATTCATCAATCATTTTTTCTTTCTTTCTTCCTTGGCAATATCATTAAATTTCCATAATAATAATAATAGTAATAATAGTATCAATATCGGATTATTGTTATATAATGATGTGAATTCATGTTATGGTATGCCGTGACTAATATTCATTTAATATGTATAATTATACTTCCCTATATCTAAATTGAAGCAATCGCGGGTTCAATTGTCATCATCTGATGTCATCGGGTCGTCGTCTCGTCTTCTTCTTGGTTCTTTTATAACACAGTCTTTAGATGAAAACTCCTTTGAAATAAATAACAGCATGTAGATATTGTACAGTCCATAATTGTGTTCATTATTGTTCAGTCCATAAACTGTACTCTTTATTAGAAAGATCATGTGTGTCAGTTGATAAGAAAACAAAGTCCATGGATGAAATGTAGATTTAATATCTGTGCAGTGTCACCTGGACTTACGTTGGATCGTCTTTGGAATCTTCCGTGTGTCCGCACTGGTCTCGTGTCACTTTTGGAACAGATGTGACGTCTTTGGTCAGTAAAGCAAGGGTTAACTTGACACTTCCCTACTTCATATAGCACCATAACCAGTACTCAGTCCTTTATATACAGGACACATATGCCAGGTATTACCTGTTCACCAGCTTTCATTGAAGCGTTGCAGGTGATAAGAAACCACTGGAACGTGATGAAACTTGAACACAACACAGTACATATAGGATCATCGTCCTCTGCCGTCCTGGTGATCAGTGGTGTGAATTGTATTGTATGTAATGGACACAGTCTATTATAACACTCAGCATTCACACCTGTTACCTTCTGAGACGTCCGGATATCAGTTGCTTCTTCTTGTAACTTTTGAGAATCTCTTTGATTTATAAAAATTAAAAGTCTTTATTAAGATAGAATTCATAATTGCGATGTCTTGATTGAAGTCTTCATTCCCAAATCTGATACCAAATCTGGCAGTTTTTCCTAACCTATAATATCACAGCGTACCATAGCAATCAGTAATATCCATCTAATTATTATCAAAATATTAAAATAAATTATGTTTGGAATAATAAACAATAATAGATAATAATTCATTATCAATCAAGTTCTCCATATGATAGAACATTTTTATGTCATAGGTGTAATTACCTTTTCCAACCCATAGGTGTCAGTGTATTTTGAAAAAACAAGTTTTTATATCTTTATTAAACCAATAATATCAAAGAATGTATACTCCTGAACCAAAATGAATAAATATATGAATGTATGAATGAATGAATGAATGAATAAATGAATGAATGAATTGTTGTGTTTACTCAGAAAATGTAAACATTTTTTTCCTTAGCAATATATATTTAATGAAGCAATACTCTTGTATTAGACATTACTTTATTAAATATTAATGTGTTTTCTCAATTGAGATATTGAACTGAAATAAAATCAAATGAGAATTAAAAAATGAAAAAATAGAAAAATAAGAAGTATAAAGTAAGAATAAAATTTTAAAAATGAAAAAGAAAATTAAGAGTAAAAATAAGAATAAAAATAAAAATAAGGCCTTTAAATTTTAATGACAAATGCAGAGTAATTATATTCTCCATAAAAAATACCCTTATAGCTCCATTATCTGGATGATTTCATATTTGTCATAACCTTGTACCACCAAAAAATATTAAATTATGCAACTTTGCATGTAATACCCTTCTTAATTATACCATAGTACCTTATTATTATTTCTTCTTTATTAAAATGTGTGGAAAATAAGTATTGATCAAAAGTGATTATGTAATCAGGATCAAAAACACATTTTCCCCCTTAATACCAAAAATATTATTTTATAAAATTTATGTGTATATCAGAACCAAATTAAAAATAATTATTCTTCTAGAAATATTGTGCATAAATTTCATATCGATGAGTAGCATAGATTTGACTAAAGAGAGGTGTGTACCTATTTAGGTAACCATTAAAAATAATATTATAGTTATTCAAGAATATTATCATGTGGAAAATTATTCTAAATTTAAATTTGCTTTGTAAACCATTTTGATGTGTGGTTGCCCTTATCCACTATTAGTTAAATCAAGAAATAATAATTATTAAAGAAATATAGAAATATATATATGTAGATAATACCTAATTATGTATTATAATTTCCTCAGAATTAAATATATTTTTGTACCTTCACATAAAGAAACATTTTTTTTTTTCAAACATACAAACATATGAGGCCTCTGTCACATCAATCACACTTAGCAGCTGCTGATTTACTCATCTGTCACCTTCACTCTGACATTCACAGATCTGTTCAACTCAAACATTCCACATATGAAGTTTTAGATATACAGTACAGACCAAAAGTTTGGACACACCTTCTCATTTAAAGATTTTTCTGTATTTTCATGACTATGAAAAGTGTACATTCACACTGAAGGCTTCAAAACTATGAATTAACACATGTGGAATTATATACTTAACAAAAAAGTGTGAAGCAACTGAAAATATGTCATCTATTCTAGGTTCTTCAAAGTAGCCACCTTTTGCATTGATGACTGCTTTGCACACTCTTGGCATTCTCTTGATGAGCTTCAAGAGGTAGTCACCGGAAATGGTTTTCACTTCACAGGTGTGCTCTGTCAGGTTTAATAAGTGGGATTTCTTGCCTTATAAATGGGGTTGGGACCTTCAATTGTGTTGTGCAGAAGTCTGGTGGATACACAGCTGATAGTCCTACTGAATAGACTGTTAGAATTTGTATTATGGCTAGAAAAAATCAGCTAAGTAAAGAAAAACTAGTGGCCATCATTACTTTAAGAAATTAAGGTCAGTCAATCTGAAAAATTGGGCGAACTTTGAAAGTGTCCCCAAGTGCAGTTGCAAAAACCATCAAGCGCTACAAAGAAACTGGCTCACATGAGGACCGCCCCAGGAAAGGAAGACCAAGAGTCTCCTCTGCTTCTGAGGATAAGTTTATCCGAGTCAACAGCCTCAGAAATCGCAGGTTAACAGCAGCTCAGATTAGAGACCAGGTCAATGCCACACAGAGTTCTAGCAGCAGACACATCTCTTCAACTACTGTTAAGAGGAGACTTTGTGCAGCAGGCCTTCATGGTAAAATTGCTGCTAGGAAACCACTGCCAAGGACAGGCAACAAGCAGAAGAGACTTGTTTGGGCTAAAGAACACAAGGAATGGACATTAGACCAGTGGAAATCTGTGCTTTGGTCTGATGAGTCCAAATTTGAGATCTTTGGTTTCAACCACCGTGTCTTTGTGCGACGCAGAAAAGGTGAACGGATGGACTCTACATGCCTGGTTCCCATCGTGAAGTATGGAGGAGGAGGTGTGATGGTGTTGGGGTGCTTTGATGGTGACACTGTTGGGGATTTAATCAAAATTGAAGGCATACTGAACCAGCATGGCTACCACAGCATCTTGCAGCGGCATGCTATTCCATCCTGTTTGTGTTTAGTTGGACCATCATTTATTTTTCAACAGGACAATGACCCCAAATACACCTCCAGGCTGTGTAAGGGCTATTTGACCAAGAAGGAGAGTGATGGGGTGCTAGGCCAGATGACCTGGCCTCCACAGTCACCAGACCTGAACCCAATCGAGATGGTTTGGGGTGAGCTGGACCGCAGAGTGAAGGCAAAAGGGCCAACAAGTACTTAGCATCTCTGGGAACTCCTTCAAGATTGACGGAAGACCATTTCCGGTGACTACCTCTTGAAGCTCATCAAGAGAATGCCAAGAGTGTGCAAAGCAGTCATCAAAGCAAAAGGTGGCTACTTTGAAGAACCTAGAATATAAGACATATTTTCAGTTGTTTCACACTTTTTTGTTAAGTATATAATTCCACATGTGTTAATTCATAGTTTTGATGCCCTCAGTGTGAATGTACAATTTTCATAGTCAAGAAAATACAGAAAAATCTTTAAATGAGAATGAGTGTCCAAACTTTTGGTCTGTACTGTATATATATATATTTAACCCAAAATTGTTGTATCCCAATTTATTAATGCGCATTGCCATATCAATTGAATATCTTTATATTTCTTTGAATATTCCCCAAGTACATATTATATAATATGAGAGTAAGTCACTGGAATTTCAGACACTTGAAAAAACTCTTGTCTTAGATTCTTTTTTCACTGGCTGCCCGGTCTTAAGTTACATCAGTTTAAAATAAACAAAACCTACAAAAGACAAAAGACAAAAATATATCTCATACCCTACCATCATTATATATAAATGTAAAGCAAAGTTGCATAATAAATATAGGGTACTTAGTGAACTATTTTTGATCAAAAAAAGTATACAAGCCGTCCCACCAGCGGCAAGGTGACCCTAAATTGGGACGGTACCTATACTGCCTATATTAAAAACCTTACTGTATATCAAAGTTGAAGTAATGCATATAAAAGGGTAGACAAATAGGACCGGGTCCCAACTCCAGACCACCCAGGCCCGTGGTAAGCTACATATATACCAGTCAGCTCAACAAAGGGGATGCCACACCCTTAAATTGCACAGAATGCAAACAAGACAAAAAACCAGGCAATGTGAACTGAGGTCTAAGATGGTAGACATGCAAGAAATAGGAGCATGTTCACACTAGCAAAAAAGAAACAAAACCTACAAAAGACAAAAGACAAAAATATATCTCATACCCTAATATCATTATATATAAATGTAAAGCAAAGTTGCATAATAAATATAGGGTACTTAGTGAACTATTTTTGATCAAAAAAAGTATACAAGCCGTCCCACCAGCGGCAAGGTGACCCTAAATTGGGACAGTACCTATACTGCCTATATTAAAAACCTTACTGTATATCAAAGTTGAAGTAATGCATATAAAAGGGTAGACAAATAGGACCGGGTCCCAACTCCAGACCACCCAGGCCCGTGGTAAGCTACATATATACCAGTCAGCTCAACAAAGGGGATGCCACACCCTTAAATTGCACAGAATGCAAACAAGACAAAAAACCAGGCAATGTGAACTGAGGTCTAAGATGGTAGACATGCAAGAAATAGGAGCATGTTCACACTAGCAAAAAAGAAACAAAACCTACAAAAGACAAAGACAAAAATATATCTCATACCCTACCATCATTATATATAAATGTAAAGCAAAGTTACATAATAAATATAGGGTACTTAGTGAACTAAGTGAACTTAGTGAACTAAGTATCTTATATTTATTATGCAACTTTGCTTTACATTTATATATAATGATGGTAGGGTATGAGATATATTTTTGTCTTTTGTCTTTTGTAGGTTTTGTTTCTTTTTTGCTAGTGTGAACATGCTCCTATTTCTTGCATGTCTACCATCTTAGACCTCAGTTCACATTGCCTGGTTTTTTGTCTTGTTTGCATTCTGTGCAATTTAAGGGTGTGGCATCCCCTTTGTTGAGCTGACTGGTATATATGTAGCTTACCACGGGCCTGGGTGGTCTGGAGTTGGGACCCGGTCCTATTTGTCTACCCTTTTATATGCATTACTTCAACTTTGATATACAGTAAGGTTTTTAATATAGGCAGTATAGGTACCGTCCCAATTTAGGGTCACCTTGCCGCTGGTGGGACGGCTTGTATACTTTTTTTGATCAAAAATAGTTCACTAAGTACCCTATATTTATTATGCAACTTTGCTTTACATTTATATATAATGATGGTAGGGTATGAGATATATTTTTGTCTTTTGTCTTTTGTAGGTTTTGTTTCTTTTTTGCTAGTGTGAACATG
Organism: Phyllobates terribilis; assembly: GCF_046119375.1. NCBI lineage: Eukaryota > Metazoa > Chordata > Amphibia > Anura > Dendrobatidae > Phyllobates > Phyllobates terribilis. The sequence goes on along the minus strand of NW_027362764.1, from coordinate 683,203,427 downwards.
CTCCTATTTCTTGCATGTCTACCATCTTAGACCTCAGTTCACATTGCCTGGTTTTTTGTCTTGTTTGCATTCTGTGCAATTTAAGGGTGTGGCATCCCCTTTTGTAACGGGTCCGGGAGGCGGACTGTAACGGGTCCGGGAGGCGGAACCTCTGAGCTACTATACAAGGGGGCGGCCCTTGTAAGGGAGCGGGTGGCAGTCTCTGGGTGAACGGACAGGGAGTTACGGCAAGTGATCAGGGCAGTCTCTGGGTAAGGGGTAGGTACGACCTGTGATGGCAGAGCCTCCGGGTAGGCTAGCAGGCAGATGGTAGATGTGTGCTCCCAGGTGAGCAAGCGAGAGTCTCTGGAATAGCAGGTGGTCACGGCACGTGACGGCGGAACCTCCGGGCTGGCAGGCAGGTAGGTAACGGAGAAGCTCTCCCAGGTGAGCGGGCAAGAGTCTCTGGAATAGCTGGTGGTCACCGCACGTGACAACGGGACCTCCGGGCTGGCAAGCAGGCAGGTAACGGAGATGCGCTCCCAGGTGAGCGGGCAAGAGTCTCTGAGATAGCTGGTGGTCACAGCACGTGACAACGGAGCCTCCGGGCTGGCAAGCAGGCAGATAACGGAGAAGCGCTCCCAGGTGAGCGGGCAAGCTGGTCCATAGACAGACTGACCGGAGTAGTAAGGCAGACCGTCGGACCTCAGGCAAGCAGGCAGGTAGCTGATATGCGCTCCCAGGTGAGCGGGCAGGCTGGTCCTTTAGACAGACTGACAGGAGTAGTAAGGCAGACCGTCGGACCTCAGACTGGCAGACAGGTAACAAGTATTCAGGCAGGAATCAGGCAGGTAACTGGCAGGTAACTAGCAGGAAACTGGCAGGTAACTGGCAACGGGACCTGAGGGCTGAAGCACAGGTGAGACACAGGTGCAAACAACATTGCTCGGGCACCTCCATTTTGGAGGAGGTGCCTTATATATGATGAAGTCCTCCGGCCATTGGCCGGGGACTCTTTAGGGCGGCGCGCGCGGCCCCTTTAAGAGGAGGGGAGCGCGCGCGCGCGCGCCCTAAGCACAGGGGCCGGGAAGGAGCGCGCGCTGAGAGCAGAGCAGGAGGAGGACGCCGGGACGGAGCGCGCGCTGACAGCAGAGCGGGGGGAAGATGCCGGGCACGGAGCAGAGCGGTGAGGGGAGCAGAGTCCCTGCCTAGCAGAGGGCAGGGATGCCGGCACTACAGTACCCCCCCCTTTAGGCCCCCCTTTTTTAGGCCAGACAGAAATTTAGCAAGGATGAGAGGGGCATGGATGTTCTCCCGGGGCTCCCACGTTCTCTCCTCAGGACCAAACCCCTTCCAATCTACCAGGAAAAAGGTCTTTCCTCTTACCCTTTTGGTGGCAAGAATGTTCTCTACCTCAAACTCGTCCTCAGCAGAAACCGGAGCAGGAGGCGTACCTGTAGACTTGGAAAAAGAGTTAAGCACCACAGGTTTGAGGAGAGACACATGGAAGGAGTTAGGGATCCGTAAGTTGGCCGGGAGTTTCAATTTATAGGCCACCGGATTGATCTGACTGATGACCTCCAGTGGGCCGATGAACCGAGGCCCTAACTTATAGGAAGGGATCTTGAGCCGGACATATTTGGACGAGAGCCAGACTTTATCCCCAGGGCGGAATTGAGGAGGGTCCAGACGTTTTTTGTCAGCGTGTCTTTTCATACGCTCGGATGACAGAAGGAGTGCGGACCGGGTACTCTCCCATATGGAGGAAAATTTGTTAACAAGAGATTCCGCAGCCGGATTGTCCGCCGAGGTGGAGACGGGAAACGGGATCCGAGGATGCTGACCGTAGACTACAAAAAACGGGGATTTGGAGGAAGACTCGCTCTCGTGATTGTTGTACGAGAATTCGGCCCATGGCAGGAGATCCACCCAGTCAGAATGGTGGGCATTAACGAAGTGCCGAAGGTAACTGGTCAGGTTCTGATTGATCCGCTCCACTTGACCATTAGACTGTGGGTGGTAAGCGGAGGAGAAGTCCAGGGTGACGTCCAGCAATTTACAAGTGGCTCTCCAGAAACGGGAAGTGAACTGTACCCCACGATCCGACACGATGTGACGGGGCAGGCCATGAAGACGGAAGATGTGGCGGATAAAGTCTTTAGCCAGCTCGGGTGCAGACGGAAGACCTGGCAGTGGAATGAAGTGAGCCATCTTGGAGAAGCGGTCAGCGACCACCCAAATGACCGTACAACCGGCAGAGACGGGCAGATCAGTAATGAAGTCCATCGCTATATGCTGCCAGGGGGCAGCAGGAACTGGCAGAGGTAGGAGGCGGCCGGCCGGCAGGTGTCTCGGAACTTTGTTGCGGGCGCAGGACACACAGGCAGAAACAAAGCCTATTACATCCTTGTGCAGGTTAGGCCACCAGTAGTGCCGGGTAATAAGCTGGAGGGTCTTTTTCTGACCGGCGTGGCCAGCTAGTTTAGACGAATGACCCCAGTGTAGGATCTTCTCCCGATCAGGTACTGGTACGAACGTCTTACCAGGAGGAAGACGATTTAGACTCACGGGAGCCACCTGCATTACTCTGGCGGGATCGATGATATGTTTCGGATCCTCCTCGAGATCAGACACCAGAAAGGACCGAGACAAGGCGTCCGCCTTGACGTTTTTGTCAGCCGGGCGAAAATGAAGGACAAAATCAAAACGAGCAAAAAACAAGGACCACCGGGCTTGGCGCGGGTTAAGTCTCTGGGCATGCTGGAGGTAAGCCAAGTTCTTGTGGTCAGTGTAAATTATTACCGGGTGAAGAGCCCCCTCGAGCAGGTAACGCCACTCCTCCAATGCCAGTTTGATGGCCAATAACTCTCGGTCTCCTATGGAATAGTTGCGCTCAGAGGAGGAGAAGAGTTTAGAGAAGAAGCCACAAGTTACCATCCTCCCGGAAGATGATTTTTGAGTAAGTACCGCTCCGGCTCCAGAGGAGGAGGCGTCAACTTCCAGGAAGAACTGCTTGTTGCCATCTGGGCGATGCAGCACCGGGGCGGAAGAGAAGGCCTTTTTAAGGGAAAGAAAGGCCTCCTCTGCTTCGGGTGGCCACTCTTTGGGATTAGTACCTTTACGGGTGAGCGCAGAAATTGGGGCCGTCCGGGAAGAGAAGTGTGGTATGAAGAGGCGGTAGTAGTTGGCGAAGCCCAGGAATCGCTGAATGGCCTTCAACCCCTCCGGTCGGGGCCATTTCTCGATGGCAGACAGTTTCTCTGGATCCATTTGTAGGCCGGTCTGAGAGATAATGTAGCCCAGAAACGGAAGCGAGGTCTACTCAAAGAGGCACTTCTCAAATTTAGCGTAGAGATGGTTCTGCCTTAGCCTGAGCAGGACCTGACGAACGTCCCTCCGGTGAGTCTGGAGATCCGGAGAGAAGACCAAGATGTCGTCCAGGTACACCACTACGCAGGAGTAGAGAAGGTCCCGGAAGATGTCATTGACCAACTCTTGAAAGACGGCAGGAGCGTTACAGAGACCAAAGGGCATTACCAGGTATTCATAGTGGCCGTCCCGGGTGTTGAATGCCGTCTTCCATTCATCCCCCTGACGAATACGAACCAGGTTGTACGCCCCACGAAGGTCCAGTTTGGTGAAGATCCTAGCCCCCCTCAGACGATCAAATAATTCTGGAATGAGCGGAAGGGGGTACTTATTCTTCACCGTGATCAGGTTTAGGCCTCTATAGTCTATACAGGGACGGAGAGAGCCGTCCTTCTTTTTGACGAAAAAGAAGCCTGCTCCCGCCGGGGAGGTAGATTTCCGGATGAATCCTCTGGCCAGATTCTCCTCAATATATTCGGACATTGACCGGGTCTCAGCAGCGGATAAAGGATAGATACGCCCACGGGGAGGAGTAGTACCGGGTAGCAGATCGATGGGACAGTCGTATGGTCTATGTGGTGGTAATGTCTCTGCCTCCTTTTTATTAAAGACATCTGCATAAGACCAATAAGGAATCGGAAGTCCAGGTAGATTAGCTGGGGTAGGAGAGGGACGGACGGGATGGACGGGAACCAGGCAGGTTTTATGACAGTCTTGTCCCCAGCGAAGGACCTCTCCGGTTTGCCAGTCTAGCACGGGTGCAAGTCTCTGGAGCCAGGGCAGACCTAGCAAGAGGGCGTGAGAGAGTCCAGGCAGAACATGAAAGGAGATACTTTCAGAATGCAGCATTCCCACCTGCAGGGTAATGGATTCGGTGATGAGTTGAATGGGGCGAGGTAAGAGGCCCCCATCCACGGCAGCGACAGACAAGGGTACAGCCAGAGGTTTGGTGGGGATGCGGTATTTCTCAACCAGGGACTGTGAAATAAGGTTCCCGGCTGCTCCAGAGTCAAGTTGGGCTAGTTCGAAATAACGGTTCTCCCCGTAGATGATCGAAACTGACAACAGCAGGGATGGAGAGGATTTATTCTTGTCTAGGTGGACCTCTCTGAGCGAACCTAGACACAGGCGTTTCCCGACCTCTCCGGGCAGGCACGGATCCGGTGCTCCTTACTGCCACAGTAGAAGCAGCTCCCCTCGGCACGGCGTGAGTCCTGACGGGTTTTGACCATCTTGGTCTGGTCGACCTGCATAGGCTCAGGAGAGTGTACCTGGGGAGAGATGGAGGGAATGACGGGTTTCTGGAAAGTAGGAGCTAAACGGGGAATCCTTCTCTCACGGGTGACCTCTTTGGCACACTCCTGGAACCGTAGGTCAATCCGGGTGGCAAGGGTTATTAGATCATCGAGAGAGGTAGGAATGTCCCGACCAGCAAGTTCATCTTTAATACGACCGGACAGACCCTCCCAGAAGACGGATACCAGAGCGTCGTTATCCCAAGCCAGCTCCGAGGCAAGGGTGCGGAACCGTATGGCATATTGGCCCACGGTGAGACCCTCCTGACGGAGGCGTAGCAGAGAGGATGCGGATGAGGTCTTCCGTCCGGGTTCGTCGAAGACTTTCCGGAAAGCCGAGAGAAAAGCAGGCAAGTTGGACACCAGGGGGTCTCCTCTCTCCCATAGAGGATTTAGCCAGGCCAGGGCCTCCCCGGTGAGATGGGACATGATAAAGGCAATTTTGGCCCGGTCGGAATTAAACTGATGGGACAAAAGTTCAAAGTGCAGGGTGCACTGATTTATGAAGCCCCGAGCCTGGACGGAGTCGCCTCCGAAGCGAGGAGGTGCAGACAGCCGGGGACCGGGATAGGTTACCATGGTATTAGTGGGTAGCGGAGCTGCCGGGTTGCGAGTCATGGTACTGGCAGTGGCTGCAGGTGGTGCAGTCAGAGTGTCCAGGCGAGTATTGACATTCCGCAGGTGACCCAGGATGGACTCCTGTTGGGACCTTTGACGGGACAGTTCATGACACAGGTCCGTGAGCGAGGGAGCTTGGGTGCCACCGGGTTCCATGGCCCGAGCAAACCGTAACGGGTCCGGGAGGCGGACTGTAACGGGTCCGGGAGGCGGAACCTCTGAGCTACTATACAAGGGGGCGGCCCTTGTAAGGGAGCGGGTGGCAGTCTCTGGGTGAACGGACAGGGAGTTACGGCAAGTGATCAGGGCAGTCTCTGGGTAAGGGGTAGGTACGACCTGTGATGGCAGAGCCTCCGGGTAGGCTAGCAGGCAGATGGTAGATGTGTGCTCCCAGGTGAGCAAGCGAGAGTCTCTGGAATAGCAGGTGGTCACGGCACGTGACGGCGGAACATCCGGGCTGGCAGGCAGGTAGGTAACGGAGAAGCGCTCCCAGGTGAGCGGGCAAGAGTCTCTGGAATAGCTGGTGGTCACCGCACGTGACAACGGGACCTCCGGGCTGGCAAGCAGGCAGGTAACGGAGATGCGCTCCCAGGTGAGCGGGCAAGAGTCTCTGAGATAGCTGGTGGTCACAGCACGTGACAACGGAGCCTCCGGGCTGGCAAGCAGGCAGATAACGGAGAAGCGCTCCCAGGTGAGCGGGCAAGCTGGTCCATAGACAGACTGACCGGAGTAGTAAGGCAGACCGTCGGACCTCAGGCAAGCAGGCAGGTAGCTGATATGCGCTCCCAGGTGAGCGGGCAGGCTGGTCCTTTAGACAAACTGACAGGAGTAGTAAGGCAGACCGTCGGACCTCAGACTGGCAGACAGGTAACAAGTATTCAGACAGGAATCAGGCAGGTAACTGGCAGGTAACTAGCAGGAAACTGGCAGGTAACTGGCAACGGGACCTGAGGGCTGAAGCACAGGTGAGACACAGGTGCAAACAACATTGCTCGGGCACCTCCATTTTGGAGAAGGTGCCTTATATATGATGAAGTCCTCCGGCCATTGGCCGGGGACTCTTTAGGGCGGCGCGCGCGGCCCCTTTAAGAGGAGGGGAGCGCGCGCGCGCGCGCCCTAAGCACAGGGGCCGGGAAGGAGCGCGCGCTGAGAGCAGAGCAGGAGGAGGACGCCGGGACGGAGCCCGCGCTGACAGCAGAGCGGGGGGAAGATGCCGGGCACGGAGCAGAGCGGTGAGGGGAGCAGCGTCCCTGCCTAGCAGAGGGCAGGGACGCCGGCACTACACCTTTGTTGAGCTGACTGGTATATATGTAGCTTACCACGGGCCTGGGTGGTCTGGAGTTGGGACCCGGTCCTATTTGTCTATCCTTTTATATGCATTACTTCAACTTTGATATACAGTAAGGTTTTTAATATAGGCAGTATAGGTACCGTCCCAATTTAGGGTCACCTTGCCGCTGGTGGGACGGCTTGTATACTTTTTTTGATCAAAAATAGTTCACTAAGTACCCTATATTTATTATGCAACTTTGCTTTACATTTATATATAATGATGGTAGCGTATGAGATATATTTTTGTCTTTTGTCTTTTGTAGGTTTTGTTTCTTTTTTGCTAGTGTGAACATGCTCCTATTTCTTGCATGTCTACCATCTTAGACCTCAGTTCACATTGCCTGGTTTTTTGTCTTGTTTGCATTCTGTGCAATTTAAGGGTGTGGCATCCCCTTTGTTGAGCTGACTGGTATATATGTAGCTTACCACGGGCCTGGGTGGTCTGGAGTTGGGACCCGGTCCTATTTGTCTACCCTTTTATATGCATTACTTCAACTTTGATATACAGTAAGGTTTTTAATATAGGCAGTATAGGTACCGTCCCAATTTAGGGTCACCTTGCCGCTGGTGGGACGGCTTGTATACTTTTTTTGATCAAAAATAGTTCACTAAGTACCCTATATTTATTATGCAACTTTGCTTTACATTTATATATAATGATGGTAGGGTATGAGATATATTTTTGTCTTTTGTCTTTTGTAGGTTTTGTTTCTTTTTTGCTAGTGTGAACATGCTCCTATTTCTTGCATGTCTACCATCTTAGACCTCAGTTCACATTGCCTGGTTTTTTGTCTTGTTTGCATTCTGTGCAATTTAAGGGTGTGGCATCCCCTTTGTTGAGCTGACTGGTATATATGTAGCTTACCACGGGCCTGGGTGGTCTGGAGTTGGGACCCGGTCCTATTTGTCTACCCTTTTATATGCATTACTTCAACTTTGATATACAGTAAGGTTTTTAATATAGGCAGTATAGGTACCGTCCCAATTTAGGGTCACCTTGCCGCTGGTGGGACGGCTTGTATACTTTTTTTGATCAAAAATAGTTCACTAAGTACCCTATATTTATTATGCAACTTTGCTTTACATTTATATATAATGATGGTAGGGTATGAGATATATTTTTGTCTTTTGTCTTTTGTAGGTTTTGTTTCTTTTTTGCTAGTGTGAACATGCTCCTATTTCTTGCATGTCTACCATCTTAGACCTCAGTTCACATTGCCTGGTTTTTTGTCTTGTTTGCATTCTGTGCAATTTAAGGGTGTGGCATCCCCTTTGTTGAGCTGACTGGTATATATGTAGCTTACCACGGGCCTGGGTGGTCTGGAGTTGGGACCCGGTCCTATTTGTCTACCCTTTTATATGCATTACTTCAACTTTGATATACAGTAAGGTTTTTAATATAGGCAGTATAGGTACCGTCCCAATTTAGGGTCACCTTGCCGCTGGTGGGACGGCTTGTATACTTTTTTTGATCAAAAATAGTTCACTAAGTACCCTATATTTATTATGCAACTTTGCTTTACATTTATATATAATGATGGTAGGGTATGAGATATATTTTTGTCTTTTGTCTTTTGTAGGTTTTGTTTCTTTTTTGCTAGTGTGAACATGCTCCTATTTCTTGCATGTCTACCATCTTAGACCTCAGTTCACATTGCCTGGTTTTTTGTCTTGTTTGCATTCTGTGCAATTTAAGGGTGTGGCATCCCCTTTGTTGAGCTGACTGGTATATATGTAGCTTACCACGGGCCTGGGTGGTCTGGAGTTGGGACCCGGTCCTATTTGTCTACCCTTTTATATGCATTACTTCAACTTTGATATACAGTAAGGTTTTTAATATAGGCAGTATAGGTACCGTCCCAATTTAGGGTCACCTTGCCGCTGGTGGGACGGCTTGTATACTTTTTTTGATCAAAAATAGTTCACTAAGTACCCTATATTTATTATGCAACTTTGCTTTACATTTATATATAATGATGGTAGGGTATGAGATATATTTTTGTCTTTTGTCTTTTGTAGGTTTTGTTTCTTTTTTGCTAGTGTGAACATGCTCCTATTTCTTGCATGTCTACCATCTTAGACCTCAGTTCACATTGCCTGGTTTTTTGTCTTGTTTGCATTCTGTGCAATTTAAGGGTGTGGCATCCCCTTTGTTGAGCTGACTGGTATATATGTAGCTTACCACGGGCCTGGGTGGTCTGGAGTTGGGACCCGGTCCTATTTGTCTACCCTTTTATATGCATTACTTCAACTTTGATATACAGTAAGGTTTTTAATATAGGCAGTATAGGTACCGTCCCAATTTAGGGTCACCTTGCCGCTGGTGGGACGGCTTGTATACTTTTTTTGATCAAAAATAGTTCACTAACTACCCTATATTTATTATGCAACTTTGCTTTACATTTATATATAATGATGGTAGGGTATGAGATATATTTTTGTCTTTTGTCTTTTGTAGGTTTTGTTTCTTTTTTGCTAGTGTGAACATGCTCCTATTTCTTGCATGTCTACCATCTTAGACCTCAGTTCACATTGCCTGTTTTTTGTCTTGTTTGCATTCTGTGCAATTTAAGGGTGTGGCATCCCCTTTGTTGAGCTGACTGGTATATATGTAGCTTACCACGGGCCTGGGTGGTCTGGAGTTGGGACCCGGTCCTATTTGTCTACCCTTTTATATGCATTACTTCAACTTTGATATACAGTAAGGTTTTTAATATAGGCAGTATAGGTACCGTCCCAATTTAGGGTCACCTTGCCGCTGGTGGGACGGCTTGTATACTTTTTTTGATCAAAAATAGTTCACTAACTACCCTATATTTATTATGCAACTTTGCTTTACATTTATATATAATGATGGTAGGGTATGAGATATATTTTTGTCTTTTGTCTTTTGTAGGTTTTGTTTCTTTTTTGCTAGTGTGAACATGCTCCTATTTCTTGCATGTCTACCATCTTAGACCTCAGTTCACATTGCCTGGTTTTTTGTCTTGTTTGCATTCTGTGCAATTTAAGGGTGTGGCATCCCCTTTGTTGAGCTGACTGGTATATATGTAGCTTACCACGGGCCTGGGTGGTCTGGAGTTGGGACCCAGTCCTATTTGTCTACCCTTTTATATGCATTACTTCAACTTTGATATACAGTAAGGTTTTTAATATAGGCAGTATAGGTACCGTCCCAATTTAGGGTCACCTTGCCGCTGGTGGGACGGCTTGTATACTTTTTTGATCAAAAATAGTTCACTAAGTACCCTATATTTATTATGCAACTTTGCTTTACATTTATATATAATGATGGTAGGGTATGAGATATATTTTTGTCTTTTGTCTTTTGTAGGTTTTGTTTCTTTTTTGCTAGTGTGAACATGCTCCTATTTCTTGCATGTCTACCATCTTAGACCTCAGTTCACATTGCCTGGTTTTTTGTCTTGTTTGCATTCTGTGCAATTTAAGGGTGTGGCATCCCCTTTGTTGAGCTGACTGGTATATATGTAGCTTACCACGGGCCTGGGTGGTCTGGAGTTGGGACCCGGTCCTATTTGTCTACCCTTTTATATGCATTACTTCAACTTTGATATACAGTAAGGTTTTTAATATAGGCAGTATAGGTACCGTCCCAATTTAGGGTCACCTTGCCGCTGGTGGGACGGCTTGTATACTTTTTTTGATCAAAAATAGTTCACTAAGTACCCTATATTTATTATGCAACTTTGCTTTACATTTATATATAATGATGGTAGGGTATGAGATATATTTTTGTCTTTTGTAGGTTTTGTTTCTTTTTTGCTAGTGTGAACATGCTCCTATTTCTTGCATGTCTACCATCTTAGACCTCAGTTCACATTGCCTGGTTTTTTGTCTTGTTTGCATTCTGTGCAATTTAAGGGTGTGGCATCCCCTTTGTTGAGCTGACTGGTATATATGTAGCTTACCACGGGCCTGGGTGGTCTGGAGTTGGGACCCGGTTATATTTGTCTACCCTTTTATATGCATTACTTCAACTTTGATATACAGTAAGGTTTTTAATATAGGCAGTATAGGTACCGTCCCAATTTAGGGTCACCTTGCCGCTGGTGGGACGGCTTGTATACTTTTTTTGATCAAAAATAGTTCACTAAGTACCCTATATTTATTATGCAACTTTGCTTTACATTTATATATAATGATGGTAGGGTATGAGATATATTTTTGTCTTTTGTCTTTTGTAGGTTTTGTTTCTTTTTTGCTAGTGTGAACATGCTCCTATTTCTTGCATGTCTACCATCTTAGACCTCAGTTCACATTGCCTGGTTTTTTGTCTTGTTTGCATTCTGTGCAATTTAAGGGTGTGGCATCCCCTTTGTTGAGCTGACTGGTATATATGTAGCTTACCACGGGCCTGGGTGGTCTGGAGTTGGGACCCGGTCCTATTTGTCTACCCTTTTATATGCATTACTTCAACTTTGATATACAGTAAGGTTTTTAATATAGGCAGTATAGGTACCGTCCCAATTTAGGGTCACCTTGCCGCTGGTGGGACGGCTTGTATACTTTTTTTGATCAAAAATAGTTCACTAAGTACCCTATATTTATTATGCAACTTTGCTTTACATTTATATATAATGATGGTAGGGTATGAGATATATTTTTGTCTTTTGTCTTTTGTAGGTTTTGTTTCTTTTTTGCTAGTGTGAACATGCTCCTATTTCTTGCATGTCTACCATCTTAGACCTCAGTTCACATTGCCTGGTTTTTTGTCTTGTTTGCATTCTGTGCAATTTAAGGGTGTGGCATCCCCTTTGTTGAGCTGACTGGTATATATGTAGCTTACCACGGGCCTGGGTGGTCTGGAGTTGGGACCCGGTCCTATTTGTCTACTCTTTTATATGCATTACTTCAACTTTGATATACAGTAAGGTTTTTAATATAGGCAGTATAGGTACCGTCCCAATTTAGGGTCACCTTGCCGCTGGTGGGACGGCTTGTATACTTTTTTTGATCAAAAATAGTTCACTAAGTACCCTATATTTATTATGCAACTTTGCTTTACATTTATATATAATGATGGTAGGGTATGAGATATATTTTTGTCTTTTGTCTTTTGTAGGTTTTGTTTCTTTTTTGCTAGTGTGAACATGCTCCTATTTCTTGCATGTCTACCATCTTAGACCTCAGTTCACATTGCCTGGTTTTTTGTCTTGTTTGCATTCTGTGCAATTTAAGGGTGTGGCATCCCCTTTGTTGAGCTGACTGGTATATATGTAGCTTACCACGGGCCTGGGTGGTCTGGAGTTGGGACCCGGTCCTATTTGTCTACCCTTTTATATGCATTACTTCAACTTTGATATACAGTAAGGTTTTTAATATAGGCAGTATAGGTACCGTCCCAATTTAGGGTCACCTTGCCGCTGGTGGGACGGCTTGTATACTTTTTTTGATCAAAAATAGTTCACTAACTACCCTATATTTATTATGCAACTTTGCTTTACATTTATATATAATGATGGTAGGGTATAAGATATATTTTTGTCTTTTGTCTTTTGTAGGTTTTTGTTTCTTTTTTGCTAGTGTGAACATGCTCCTATTTCTTGCATGTCTACCATCTTAGACCTCAGTTCACATTGCCTGGTTTTTTGTCTTGTTTGCATTCTGTGCAATTTAAGGGTGTGGCATCCCCTTTGTTGAGCTGACTGGTATATATGTAGCTTACCACGGGCCTGGGTGGTCTGGAGTTGGGACCCGGTCCTATTTGTCTACCCTTTTATATGCATTACTTCAACTTTGATATACAGTAAGGTTTTTAATATAGGCAGTATAGGTACCGTCCCAATTTAGGGTCACCTTGCCGCTGGTGGGACGGCTTGTATACTTTTTTTGATCAAAAATAGTTCACTAAGTACCCTATATTTATTATGCAACTTTGCTTTACATTTATATATAATGATGGTAGGGTATGAGATATATTTTTGTCTTTTGTCTTTTGTAGGTTTTGTTTCTTTTTTGCTAGTGTGAACATGCTCCTATTTCTTGCATGTCTACCATCTTAGACCTCAGTTCACATTGCCTGGTTTTTTGTCTTGTTTGCATTCTGTGCAATTTAAGGGTGTGGCATCCCCTTTGTTGAGCTGACTGGTATATATGTAGCTTACCACGGGCCTGGGTGGTCTGGAGTTGGGACCCGGTCCTATTTGTCTACCCTTTTATATGCATTACTTCAACTTTGATATACAGTAAGGTTTTTAATATAGGCAGTATAGGTACCGTCCCAATTTAGGGTCACCTTGCCGCTGGTGGGACGGCTTGTATACTTTTTTTGATCAAAAATAGTTCACTAACTACCCTATATTTATTATGCAACTTTGCTTTACATTTATATATAATGATGGTAGGGTATGAGATATATTTTTGTCTTTTGTCTTTTGTAGGTTTTGTTTCTTTTTTGCTAGTGTGAACATGCTCCTATTTCTTGCATGTCTACCATCTTAGACCTCAGTTCACATTGCCTGGTTTTTTGTCTTGTTTGCATTCTGTGCAATTTAAGGGTGTGGCATCCCCTTTGTTGAGCTGACTGGTATATATATACCTTACCACGGGCCTGGGTGGTCTGGAGTTGGGACCCGGTCCTATTTGTCTACCCTTTTATATGCATTACTTCAACTTTGATATACAGTAAGGTTTTTAATATAGGCAGTATAGGTACCGTCCCAATTTAGGGTCACCTTGCCGCTGGTGGGACGGCTTGTATACTTTTTTTGATCAAAAATAGTTCACTAAGTACCCTATATTTATTATGCAACTTTGCTTTACATTTATATATAATGATGGTAGGGTATGAGATATATTTTTGTCTTTTGTCTTTTGTAGGTTTTGTTTCTTTTTTGCTAGTGTGAACATGCTCCTATTTCTTGCATGTCTACCATCTTAGACCTCAGTTCACATTGCCTGGTTTTTTGTCTTGTTTGCATTCTGTGCAATTTAAGGGTGTGGCATCCCCTTTGTTGAGCTGACTGGTATATATGTACCTTACCACGGGCCTGGGTGGTCTGGAGTTGGGACCCGGTCCTATTTGTCTACCCTTTTATATGCATTACTTCAACTTTGATATACAGTAAGGTTTTTAATATAGGCAGTATAGGTACCGTCCCAATTTAGGGTCACCTTGCCGCTGGTGGGACGGCTTGTATACTTTTTTTGATCAAAAATAGTTCACTAAGTACCCTATATTTATTATGCAACTTTGCTTTACATTTATATATAATGATGGTAGGGTATGAGATATATTTTTGTCTTTTGTCTTTTGTAGGTTTTGTTTCTTTTTTGCTAGTGTGAACATGCTCCTATTTCTTGCATGTCTACCATCTTAGACCTCAGTTCACATTGCCTGGTTTTTTGTCTTGTTTGCATTCTGTGCAATTTAAGGGTGTGGCATCCCCTTTGTTGAGCTGACTGGTATATATGTACCTTACCACGGGCCTGGGTGGTCTGGAGTTGGGACCCGGTCCTATTTGTCTACCCTTTTATATGCATTACTTCAACTTTGATATACAGTAAGGTTTTTAATATAGGCAGTATAGGTACCGTCCCAATTTAGGGTCACCTTGCCGCTGGTGGGACGGCTTGTATACTTTTTTTGATCAAAAATAGTTCACTAAGTACCCTATATTTATTATGCAACTTTGCTTTACATTTATATATAATGATGGTAGGGTATGAGATATATTTTTGTCTTTTGTCTTTTGTAGGTTTTGTTTCTTTTTTGCTAGTGTGAACATGCTCCTATTTCTTGCATGTCTACCATCTTAGACCTCAGTTCACATTGCCTGGTTTTTTATCAGTTTAAAATAGAATGAATGGGATCCCATACTATTAGCTCAAAGTTCAAAGGCCGCAGCTGTCACACGTCATGCTGTAAAGCTACTTTAATTTGCACGAACACTTCATGCACAGAAAATATTAGCAACACAAAAGAATTAATAAGTATTATATATATATTATAGTTCAACTAGATATATTGTTATTATTTTAAAATGTTATACACATAAAATCATGCAATTTTTTCACTTCCTGTGTGAATAAAGAAATAAATCCATTTTAGAGTTCTTTGATCAAATCCTGCTTTGGAATGAAAACTCTAAGGAAATATAAGAAAAATAAAATTAAATATCAAATTCATACAGAAACAGAATTATTTAAATATCTTATACATATATTGGTTGGTACTAATGTAATTCAAAATATTGCTACTTAAATTTATATATATGAAGTTCTAATTTATTAATTAATATATATATATATTTTATAAATGTATATATAAATACAATTATACGCAATCTCTACTTAGACAAGTGTATATATATATATATATATATATATATATATATGAACTATTAGAAACTATGTAACTACAATTTTATTGTATAAGATTATAAATAAATATTGAGACATTGTATTACATTTTGATACAACATTATAATTACAGTTTTTCCTTAGCCACTCCCTAAACCAAATCTTCTGTCTCTCTCAAATATCTCCAGGAACGCCCTATTTAGGAAACACAGTTTTCTATCCTTCAAAACCTCAGAGAACTGCCTGTTCTTCTGTCCACATTCCATGACGTCACTGTGAGTTGGTCGTCTCACCTGTCTCTGTCCATCAGTTTCAGCCATTTTCCTTTTTAGAGAATCACAGTTCTGACTGAGAATTAACTCATTCTGTGGAGAGATGGATCTTTGCACTGGCTGATATGGCTTATAACATATATGAAATCTTCTGCGTATTTGATAGAGTTCACTATGGGGATGACTCAGTCTAGGAGAGTTTGATATTGGCTTTTGGTAAGATTTTACCTTTCCTGGTTTTATAAATTTAGCTTGATTTATTTTCTTTTCACGATTCTCATGTTTTCTAACAAAATCCAGCATCTGCGCACATTGAAATAATGAATTTTTTTGTGATGCCATAACTTGGGAAACTGAATTTAGGAATTTGAATTTTTGTACAAAAGTTGTTATCATATGTTGTACTTTTCCATTTTTGATGAGAGCTTTGTACAACCGTTCAAATATGGACATGAATGTATATGTACATTCCTTCCTACCAATCCTTAGTTTCTGCAGATCTTCTATGTTGGGAAAATCCTTTGTGACACAATAAATCAAATATCTTAATCTGTCCGAATCATTTTCCCATCCATTAGGAGAGTCATTTTCACAGGGCATTAAATGTAAACGTCTGGACAATGTCACAGGAATCCATATTTTAAGTAATTGATTCCTCTCCTCATTGGATAAATCAAACTTATCAGAGAAGCTCTCAAATGTCTCTGAATTTCTACAGGCATGGATTTTGACATCATATTTTGGCATGATTTTGTATAATTTCAGCAAATTTTTCCTCATTTTAATTTGGAGTTGAGCCTGGGTAATTCCAGAATTCTCTGATATTTTTAGTGGCTCTTGTACGTCCGTTCCTCCTACGTCGCTCACGTCTCCTCCCACATCACCTAGTATATCGGTTTCTCGTATGTCAGTCATGTCTCCTCCCATGTCAGGTTTCTGTATGTCCGTCTCTTGGTCAGACCCAAGGTCACCTTCAGTTACAGACACGTGTCTTACTTCTTGTTCATTTTCCACATTACAGTCAGAATCAGTATCACCGTCTGACACTTCTACACTATTTTCCTGCTTAGAAATCTCTAACACAAGACTATGAAAAAAATCTACCAAATGTAGAATATTTCTCAATTTCTGTTTGTCTCTATTTACCAATTTAGAAGTTAACTGTAAATTCTGCAATTCACATTCTTTGTATAAACTGAGCCACAAAACTTCTATGTCATCTCCTACATTAACTTTGAAATTAATATTAATTTAATTAGCAAAAGAAGAAATTATATCCATATTTTGCTTACCTTAAGATTTCTTGGCTTCTCTTTATCAGCACGTCCTGTCTTCAGTTCGTCTGATTCTTTTCCTGTGTGATTCTGTTCCTTGTTAGTACCTCTGCTTCCTGTCTTTCCTCAGTCTGTAGGTCCTTTCTGCTTCTCGTGACAAACTAGTGAATTTACTGACACGTGAACAACAGCTGTTCAGCTCGTCAGGACTCCCCCCTTGTTCACGGAAGAAATTCACTTACTTAATTTAAAAAACAAAAAAACAGGACTGGCTGGCTCACCATTGTAAAATAATACTCTTCCTGTATAATTTTTTTCTACTGAGGACTTCTCAAAGTATCAATATCACGATATTCTTATAAAAAAATGTATCTATTTATTCTTGGATTGTCCATTAAAAAGAATCAGATTGCAGCAGGTACATACAATAATTAGTTATAAAGTAATTGTCCATTTGTCCATAATTAGCTTAATTGTTGAGATTCACCCATCTTTCCTTGGATCCTGGCTGGTAAATCATGTCTTTGTCCAGCATGTGTCCAGGCCTACATGTCATCTGCTTCTCAGCATGAAGATTCGGTGTCTTGTGGGGTGGGCAGAGCAAGAGAGCCCCCCCTTTCTGTACCATGGGCTTTTATAGCCAGTCGTATGGACACCTGTTCTACATATGGTAGTGAACCAAAAATACACACACAAATAGCGCATGTCAACTAGACACGATGGCTGAGGCATAGAACTCAGAAAAATGATTATCGATTAACATTCCAAATGAATTTCCATAATTAACCATTTAACAGAGACCGCCTGGGAATGCCAGGTGCTGTAGGCTTTTGCTTTTTCCTTCCTTCCACCAGCAGGGGGCACTCTCTTCTATGCCTTTTTTCCATTCCCTTTCACAAGTGCACACATTCATTCTCTTTTCTTTTTTTCATTTGCTTTCTCTCTTGCGCTATTTCATCTCTGCAAAATACCAGCATCCTTCTGATCACCGTGGGCCTCCAGCATTGTTGCTTATTTACTTTTAATACTAGGCTCCTTTTCACCAGGACCAGCGTCTCTCGCGTGGCTGGAGGCAACCACCGGTAACCCCAAGCAGAAGACCTTTGCAGGCAACACGACCCTCCCCCCTGAAGAGCAGCTCAAAGTCATTGGCAACCATCTCACCCTCTTCCTTCATTCACCCCTGGACGTCTCGCTCCGTCCCCAAGTTACGGGTCCAGCTTGCTCTTTCTGTCACATTACCGCGATGAAGGGTTAGCCTGCAGGAGACCCTGCGCCGAGCCATTTTTGAAGACACCCGATGCGGCGGGTGAATCACTGCTAAATAAACCACACCTGTAGGGACGGCACAGCCTTTGCATGGACCCTTCGGAGCCCGCCCCGTCACGGCCAGAT
This sequence comes from Phyllobates terribilis, assembly GCF_046119375.1. NCBI lineage: Eukaryota > Metazoa > Chordata > Amphibia > Anura > Dendrobatidae > Phyllobates > Phyllobates terribilis. The sequence goes on along the minus strand of NW_027362764.1, from coordinate 683,185,571 downwards.
TGCTCGCCACCAAGCGATCCTGAGAAAGGCTGGCCGGGTGATGGATCGAGCAGCGTCTACTGGCCATACCACCTTGGATACGCCTGATCTCGTCTGATCTCGGAAGCAAAGCAGGGCTGGGCTCGTACAGTACTTGGATGGGATAACTCCTGGGAACACTGGGTGCTGTAGACCATTTTGATGACGTTTTGCCCTACTGCCCAGCTCGGCTAGCATGGAACGGCGCCTTGCCGGACACCGACCTTAAGTAACTTAGTTGATGGAAGCCCCAAGGCCTCTGAGCCAGTTGGCAGCTAAGTACGCTACCTCGCCGCCTTCACGCAGGCCTGACACCGAGATCCTTGCCACGGCTAGGAGTGCTTATTGACTCCGCAGCTCGCCGTGTGGAAATGATGGTGTTAAAAGCCCCCGGGGCCGTGAAGGGGCCAGGCTTTCAGCAGGTGCCCAGGGAAGGTTTTGGATGCCGGCTGCCTAGCGAGGGCCAGCAGAAGTAACATGTTTCTCTGCAAAGAAGCTTGTATAACCAAGCCAGACGGATGCCAAAGAGCTAACCTCAGTGCAAGGAAGGCAAGGAAGGTGCGGAAGGAATTGGGGAGGGGGGGTGATTCCTGCTAGGGCCCTGAAATCATAAAACAGGCAGGAGAGTCTGACGCATGGTGACGGAGAGGTTGTAGAGGCAGATAGGTGGTGTTTTCACGTGCGAGCACGTGTGCATGCTGGCTTGTGTGTGAGAGTGCGCTTCCTAGGTGTGGCGCGCTGCAGACAGTCAAAGGGATTGTTCCCTTTCATTAAAAGTTAATCCCCGGCTGCAGCCTATTAGAAAGCAACTAACCGCGCTCTACTCACCCTACCCGTGTCTACAGGTGAGTCTCGCCTCTGCTCCCGGCCTGTGGCATTGGCCGTGAAGCTGTCGTTCCGTCGACAGCGCTGCAGCCGATCAGTGAGCTCAGCGGCTCTGAGTGGGGCGTTGAGTCTACAAGACCTTTTAAGGAAGCCAGCCAAAAAATTGAAGAAAAGGGAAAGGACAAAAGGACCTGGTCTTGCTGAGCACTGGAAAGGGCAGCCAGCAGCCAGACGTCAAAGTAGAAAAGCAGCAAGTGAGAGGCTTGTCTGTGCCTACAAAGTAGAAAAGCAGCAAGTGAGAGGCTTGCTGGTCCCTACCGCCAAACCACCCTGAACACGCCTGATCTTGTCTGATCTTGGAAGCTAAGCAGGGTTGGGCCTGGTTAGTACTTGGATGGGAGACCACCTGCAAATACCAGGTGCTATAGGCTTTTGCTTTTTCCTTCCTTCCACCTGCAGGGGGCACTCTCTTCTATGCCTTTTTTCCATTCCCTTTCACAAGTGCACACATTCATTCTCTTTTCTTTTTTTCATTTGCTTTCTCTCTTGCGCTATTTCATCTCTGCAAAATACCAGCATCCTTCTGATCACCGTGGGCCTCCAGCATTGTTGCTTATTTACTTTTAATACTAGGCTCCTTTTCACCAGGACCAGCGTCTCTCGCGTGGCTGGAGGCAACCACCGGTAACCCCAAGCAGAAGACCTTTGCAGGCAACACGACCCTCCCCCCTGAAGAGCAGCTCAAAGTCATTGGCAAGCATCTCACCCTCTTCCTTCATTCACCCCTGGACGTCTCGCTCCGTCCCCAAGTTACGGGTCCAGCTTGCTCTTTCTGTCACATTACCGCGATGAAGGGTTTAGCCTGCAGGAGACCCTGCGCCGAGCCATTTTTGAAGACACCTGATGCGGCGGATGAATCACTGCTAAATAAACCACACCTGTAGGGACGGCACAGCCTTTGCATGGACCCTTCGGAGCCCGCCCCGTCACGGCCAGATTGCTCGCCACCAAGCGATCCTGAGAAAGGCTGGCCGGGTGATGGATCGAGCAGCGTCTACTGGCCATACCACCTTGGATACGCCTGATCTCGTCTGATCTCGGAAGCAAAGCAGGGCTGGGCTCGTACAGTACTTGGATGGGATAACTACTGGGAACACCGGGTGCTGTAGACAATTTTGATGACGTTTTGCCCTACTGCCCAACTCGGCTAGCATGGAACGGTGCCTTGCCGGACACCGACCTTAAGTAACTTAGTTGATGGAAGCCCCAAGGCCTCTGAGCCAGTTGGCAGCTAAGTACGCTACCACGCAGGTCTGACACCGAGCTCCTTGCCACGGCTAGGAGTGCTTATTGACTCCGCAGCTCGCTGTGTGGAAATGATGGTGTTAAAAGCACCCGGGGCCGTGAAGGGGCCAGGCTTTCAGCAGGTGCCCAGGGAAGGTTTTGGATGCTGGCCGCCTAGCGAGGGCCAGCAGAAGTAACATGTTTCTCTGCAAAGAAGCTTGTGTAACCAAGCCAGACGGCTGACAAAGAGCTAACCTCAGTGCAAGGAAGGCAAGGAAGGAATTGGAGACGGGGGGGGTGATTCCTGCTAGCGCCCTGAAATCATAAAACAGGAAGGAGAGTCTGATGCATGGTGACGGAGAGGTTGTAGGGGCAGATAGGGGGTGTTGTCACGTGCGAGCACGTGTGCATGCTGGCTTGTGTGTGAGAGTGCGCTTCCTAGGTGTGGCGCGCTGCAGACAGTCAAAGGGATTGTTCCCTTTCATTAAAAGTTAATCCCCGGCTGCAGCCTATTAGAAAGCAACTAACCGCGCTCTACTCACCCTACCCGGGTCTACGGGTGAGTATCGCCTCTGCTCCCGGCGTGTGACATTGGCCGTGAAGCTGACGTTCCGTCGACAGCGCTGCAGCCGATTAGTGTGCTCAGCGGCTCTGAGTGGGGCGTTGTGTCTACAAGACCTTTTAAGGAAGCCAGCAAAAAAATTGAAGAGAAGGGAAAGCACAAAAGGACCTGGTCTTGCTGAGCACTGTAAAGGGCAGCCGGCAGCCAGACGTCAAAGTAGAAAAGCAGCAAGTGAGAGGCTTGTCTCTGCCTACAGCCACACCACCCTGAACACGCCTGATCTCGTCTTATCTTTGAAGCTAAGCAGGGCTGGGCATGGTTAGTACTTAGATGGGAGATCACCTGGGAATACCAGGTGCTGTAGGCTTTTGCTTTTTCCTTCCTTCCACCAGCAGGGGGCACTCTCTTCTATGCCTTTTTTCCATTCCCTTTCACAAGTGCACATATTCATTCTCTTTTCTTTTTTTCATTTGCTTTCTCTCTTGCGCTATTTCATTTCTGCAAAATACCAGCATCCTTCTGATCACCGTGGGCCCCCAGCATTGTTGCTTATTTACTTTTAATACTAGGCTCCTTTTCACCAGGACCAGCGTCTCCCGCGTGGCTTGAGGCAACAACCGGTAACCCCAAGCAGAAGACCTTTGCAGGCAACACGACCCTCCCCACTGAAGAGCAGCTCAAAGTCACTGGCAACCATCTCACCCTCTTCCTTCATTCACCCCTGGACGTCTCGCTCCGCCCCCAAGTTACGGGTCCAGCTTGCTCTTTCTGTCACATTACCGCGATGAAGGGTTTAGCCTGCAGGAGACTCTGCGCCGAGACATTTTTGAAGACACCTGATGCGGCGGGTGAATCACTGCTAAACAAAACACACCTGTAGGGATGGCACAGCCTTTGCATGGACCCTTCGGAGCCCGCCCCGTCACGGCCAGATTGCTCGCCACCAAGCGATCCCAAGAAAGGCTGGCCGGGCGATGGATCGAGCAGCGTCTACTGGCCATACGACCTTGGATATGCCTGATCTCATCTGATCTCGGAAACAAAGCAGGGCTGAGCTCAGACAGAACTTGGATGGGAGACCTCCTGGGAACACCGGGTGCTGTAGACCATTTTGATGACGTTTTGCCCTACTGCCCAGCTCGGCTAGCATGGAACGGCGCTTTGCCGGACACCGACCTTAAGTAACTTAGATGATGGAAGCCCCAAGGCCTCTGAGCCAGTTGGCAGTTAAGTACGCTACCCCGCCGCCTTCACGCAGGCCTGACACCGAGCTCCTTGCCACGGCCAGGAGTGCTTATTGACTCCGCAGCTCGCCGTGTGGAAATGATGGCGTTAAAAGCACTCGGGGCCGTGAAGGGGCCAGGCTTTCAGCAGGTGCCCAGGGTTGGATTTGGATGCCGGCCGCCTAGCGAGGGCGAGCAGAAGTAACATGTTTCTCTGCAAAGAAGCTTGTGTAACCAAGCCAGACGGCTGACAAAGATCTAACCTCAGTGCAAGGAAGGTAAGGAAGGTGCAGAAGGAATTGGGGAGGGGGGGGGTGATTCCTGCTAGGGCCCTGAAATCATAAAACAGGCAGGAGAGTCTGACGCATGGTGACGGAGAGGTTGTAGGTGCAGCAACTGACCGCGCTCTACTCACCCTACCCGTGTCTACCGGTGAGTCTCGCCTCTGCTCCCGGCCTGTGGCATTGGCCGTGAAGCTGACGTTCCGTCGACAGCGCTGCAGCCGATCAGTGAGCTCAGCGGCTCTGAGTGGGGCGTTGAGTCTACAAGACCTTTTAAGGAAGCCAGCAAAAAAATTGAAGAAAAGGGAAAGCACAAAAGGACCTGGTCTTGCTGAGCACTGGGAAGGGCAGCCGGCAGCCAGACGTCAAAGTAGAAAAGCAGCAAGTGAGAGGATTGTCTCTGCCTACGGCCACACCACCCTGAACACACCCGATATCGTCTGATATTGGAAGCTAAGCAGGGTTGGGCCTGGTTAGTACTTGGATGGGAGATCTCCTGGGAATACCAGGTGCTGTAGGCTTTTGCTTTTTCCTTCCTTCCACCAGCAGGGGGCACTTTTCTATGCCTTTTTTCCATTCCCTTTCACAAGTGCACACATTCATTATCTTTTCTTTTTTTCATTTGCTTTCTCTCTTGCGCTATTTCATCTCTGCAAAATACCAGCATCCTTCTGATCACCGTGGACCTCCAGCATTGTTGCTTATTTACTTTTAATACTAGGCTCCTTTTCACCAGGACCAGCGTCTCCCGCGTGGCTGGAGGCAACCACCGGTAACCCCAAGCAGAAGACCTTTGCAGGCAACATGACCCTCCCCCCTGAAGAGCAGCTCAAAGTCACTGGCAACCATCTCACCCTCTTCCTTCATTCACCCCTGGACGTCTCGCTCCGTCCCCAAGTTACGGGTCCAGCTTGCTCTTTCTGTCACATTACCGCGATGAAGGGTTTAGCCTGCAGGAGACCCTGCGCCGAGACATTTTTGAAGACACCTGATGCGGCCGGTGAATCACTGCTAAACAAACCACACCTGTAGGGACGGCACAGACTTTGCATGGACCCTTTAGAGCCCGCCCCGTCACGGCCAGATTGCTCGCCACCAAGCGATCCTGAGAAAGGCTGGCCGGGCGATGGATCGAGCAGCTTCTACTGGCCATACCACCTTGGATACGCCCGATCTCATTTGATCTCGGAAGCAAAGCAGGGCTGGGCTCGGACAGTACTTGGATGGGAGTCATCCTGGGAACACCGGGTGCTGTAGACCATTTTGATGACGTTTTTACCTACTGCCCAGCTCGGCTAGCATGGAACGGCGCCCTGCCGGACACCGACCTTAAGTAACTTAGATGATGGAAGCCCCAAGGCCTCTGAGCCAGTTGGCAGCTAAGTACGCTACCCCGACGCCTTCACGCAGGCCTGACACCGAGCTCCTTGCCACGTCTAGGAGTGTTTATTGACTCCGCAGCTCGCCGTGTGGAAATGATGGCGTTAAAAGCACCCGGGGCCGTGAAGGGGCCAGGCTTTCAGCAGGTTCCCAGGAAAGGTTTTGGATGCCTGCCGCCTAGCGAGGGCCAGCAGAAGTAACATGTTTCTCTGCAAAGAAGCTTGTGTAACCAAGCCAGACGGCTGACAAAGAGCTAACCTCAGTGCAAAGAAGGCAAGGAAGGTGCGGAAGGAATTGTTGAGGGGGGGGTGATTCCTGTTAGGGCCCTGAAATCATAAAACAGGCAGGAGAGTCTGATGCATGGTGAGGGAGAGGTTGTAGGGGCAGATAGGGGGTGTTGTCACGTGCGAGCACGTGTGCATGCTGGCTTGTGTGTGAGAGTGCGCTTCCTAGGTGTGGCGCGCTGCAGACAGTCAAAGGGATTGTTCCCTTTCATTAAAAGTTAATCCCTGGCTGCAGGCTATTAGAAAGCAACTAACCGCGCTCTACTCACCCTACCCAGGTCTACCGGTGAGTCTCGCCTCTGCTCCCGGCCTGTGGCATTGGCCGTGAAGCTGACGTTCCGTCGACAGCGCTGCAGCTGATCAGTGAGCTCAGTGGCTCTGAGTGGGGCGTTGTGTCTACAAGACCTTTTAAGGAAGCCAGCAAAAAAATTGAAGAGAAGGGAAAGCACAAAAGGACCTGGTCTTGCTGAGCACTGGAAAGGGCAGCCGGCAGCCAGACATCAAAGTAGAAAAGAAGCAAGTGAGAGGCTTGTCTCTGCCTATGGCCACTCCACCCTGAACACGCTCGATCTCATCTGATCTTGGAAGCTAAGCAGGGTCAAGCCTGGCTAGTACTTGGATGGGAGACTGTAAAATAATACTCTTCCTGTATTATTTTTTTTCTACTAAGGACTTCTCAAAGTATCAATATCACGATATTCTTATAAAAAAATGTATCTATTTATTCTTGGATTGTCCATTAAAAAGAATCAGATTGCAGCAGGTACATACAATAATTAGTTATAAAGTAATTGTCCATTTGTCCATAATTAGCTTAATTGTTGAGATTCACCCATCTTTCCTTGGATCCTGGCTGGTAAATCATGTCTTTGTCCAGCATGTGTCCAGGCCTACATGTCATCTGCTTCTCAGCATGAAGATTCTGTGTCTTCTGGGGTGGGCAGAGCAAGAGAGCCCCTCCCCTTTCTGTACCATGGGCTTTTATAGCCAGTCGTATGAACACCTGTTCTACATATGGTAGTGAACCAAAAATACACACACAAATAGCGCATGTCAACTAGACACGATGGCTGAGGCATAGAACTCAGAAAAATGATTATCGATTAACATTCCAAATGAATTTCCATAATTAACCATTTAACATTTCCCCCTTTTTTGAGAATAAAAGGACTTTAACTGAAATTTCTCAAAAGAAGATACATTCATCAATCATTTTTTCTTTCCTTCTTCCTTGGCAATATCATTAAATTTCCATAATAATAGTAATAATAGTAATAATAGTATCAATATCGGATAATTGTTATATAATGATGTGAATTCATGTTATGGTAAGCCGTGACTAATATTCATTTAATATGTATAATTATACTTCCCTATATCTAAATTGAAGCAATCGCGGGTTCAATCGTCATCATCTGATGTCATCGGGTCGTCGTCTCGTCTTCTTCTTGGTTCTTTTATAACACAGTCTTTAGATGAAAACTCCTTTGAAATAAATTACAGCATGTAGATATTGTACAGTCCATAATTGTGTTCATTATTGTTCAGTCCATAAACTGTACTCTTTATTAGAAAGATCATGTGTTTCAGTTGATAAGAAAACAAAGTCCATGGATGAAATGTAGCTTTAATATCTGTGCAGTGTCACCTGGACTTACGTTGGATCGTCTTTGGAATCTTCCGTGTGTCCGCACTGGTCTCGTGTCACTTTTGGAACAGATGTGACGTCTTTGGTCAGTAAAGCAAGGGTTAACTTGACACTTTCCTGCTTTATATAGCACCATAACCAGTACTCAGTCCTTTATATACAGGACACATATGCCAGGTATTACCTGTTCACCAGCTTTCATTGAAGCGTTGCAGGTGATAAGAAACCAGTGGAACATGATGAAACTTGAACACAACACAGTACATATAGGATCATCGTCCTCTGCCGTCCTAGTGATCAGTGGTGTGAATTGTATTGTATGTAATGGACACAGTCTATTATAACACTCAGCATTCACACCTGTTACCTTCTGAGACGTCCGGATATCAGTTGCTTCTTCTTGTAACTTTTGAGAATCTCTTTGATTTATAAAAATTAAAAGTCTTTATTAAGATAGAATTCATAATTGCGATGTCTTGATTGAAGTCTTCATTCCCTAATCTGATACCAAATCTGGCAGTTTTTCCTAACCTATAATATCACAGCGTACCATAGCAATCAGTAATATCCATCTAATTATTATCAAAATATTAAAATAAATTATGTTTGGAATAATAAACAATAATAGATATTTCATTATCAATCAAGTACTCCATATGATAGAACATTTTTATGTCATAGGTGTAATTACCTTTTCCAACCCATAGGTGTCAGTGTATTTTGAAAAAACAAGTTTTTATATCTTTATTAAACCAATAATATCAAAGAATGTATACTCCTGAACCAAAATGAATAAATATATGAATGTATGAATGAATGAATGAATGAATAAATGAATGAATGAATTGTTGTGTTTACTCAGATAATGTAAACATTTTTTTCTTTAGCAATATATATTTAATGAAGCAATACTCTTGTATTAGACATTACTTTATTAAATATTAATGTGTTTTCTCAATTGAGATATTGAACTGAAATAAAATCAAATGAGAATTAAAAAATGAAAAAATAGAAAAATAAGAAGCATAAAGTAAGAATAAAATTTTAAAAATGAAAAATAAAATTAAGAGTAAAAATAAGAATAAAAATAAAAATAAGGCCTTTAAATTTTAATGACAAATGCAGAGTAATTATATTCTCCATAAAAAATACCCTTATATCTCCATTATCTGGATGATTTCATATTTGTCATAACCTTGTACCACCAAAAAATATTAAATTATGCAACTTTGCATGTAATACCCTTCTTAATTATACCATAGTACCTTATTATTTCTTCTTTATTAAATGTGTGTAAAATAAGTATTGATCAAAAGTGATTATGTAATCAGGATCAAAAACACATTTTTCCCCTTAATACCAAAAATATTATTTTATAAAATTTATGTATATATCAGAACCCAATTAAAAATAATTATTCTTCTAGAAATATTGTGCATAAATTTCATATCGATGAGTAGCATAGATTTGACTAAAGAGAGGTGTGTACCTATTTAGGTAACCATTAAAAATAATATTATAGTTATTCAAGAATATTATCATGTGGAAAATTATTCTAAATATAAATTTGCTTTGTAAACCATTTTGATGTGTGGTTGCCCTTATCCACTATTAGTTAAATCAAGAAATAATAATTATTAAAGAAATATAGAAATATATATATGTAGATAATACCAAATTATGTATTATAATTTCCTCAGAATTAAATATATTTTTGTACCTTCACATAAAGAAACATTTTTTTTTTTTAAACATACAAACATTCGAGGCCTCTGTCACATCAATCACACTTAGCAGCTGCTGATTTACTCATCTGTCACCTTCACTCTGACATTCACAGATCTGTTCAACTCAAACATTCCACATATGAAGTTTTAGATATATATATATATATTTAACCCAAAATTGTTGTATCCCAATTTATTAATGCGCATTGCCATATCAATTGAATATCTTTATATTTCTTTGAATATTCCCCAAGTACATATTATATAATATGAGAGTAAGTCACTGGAATTTCAGACACTTGAAAAAACTCTTGTCTTAGATTCTTTTTTCACTGGCTGCCCGGTCTTAAGTTACATCAGTTGAAAATAGAATGAATGGGATACTATACTATTAGCTCAAAGTTCAAAGGCCGCAGCTGTCACACGTCATGCTGTAAAGCTACTTTAATTTGCACGAACACTTCATGCACAGAAAATATTAGCAACACAAAAGAATTAATAAGTATTACATATATATTATAGTTCAACTAGATATATTGTTATTATTTTTAAATGTTATACACATAAAATCATGCAATTTTTTCACTTCCTGTGTGAATAAAGAAATAAATCCATTTTAGAGTTCTTTGATCAAATCCTGCTTTGGAATGAAAACTCTAAGGAAATATAAGAAAATAAAATTAAATATCAAATTCATACAGAAACAGAATTATTTAAATATCTTATACATATATTGGTTGGTTCTAATGTAATTCAAAATATTGCTACTTAAATTTATATATATGAAGTTCTAATTTATTAATTAATATATATATATATTTTATAAACGTATATATAAATACAATTATACGCAATCTCTACTTAGACAAGTGTATATATATATATGTATATATATATATATATATATGAACTATTAGAAACTATGTAACTACAATTTTACTGTATGAGATTATAAATAAATATTGTGACATTGTATTACATTTTGATACAACATTATAATTACAGTTTTTCCTTAGCCACTCCCTAAACCAAATCTTCTGTCTCTCTCAAATATCTCCAGGAACGCCCTATTTAGGAAAGACATTTTTCTATCCTTCAAAACCTCAGAGAACTGCCTGTTCTTCTGTCCACATTCCATGACGTCACAGTGAGTTGGTCGTCTCACCTGTCTCTGTCCATCAGTTTCAGCCATTTTCCTTTTTAGAGAATCACAGTTCTGACTGAGAATTAACTCATTCTGTGGAGAGATGGATCTTTGCACTGGCTGATATGGCTTATAACATATATGAAATCTTCTGCGTATTTGATAGAGTTCACTATGGGGATGACTCAGTCTAGGAGAGTTTGATATTGGCTTTTGGTAAGATTTTACCTTTCCTGGTTTTATAAATTTAGCTTGATTTATTTTCTTTTCACGATTCTCATGTTTTCTAACAAAATCCAGCATCTGCGCACATTCAAATAATGAATTTTTTTGTGATGCCATAACTTGGGAAACTGAATTTAGGAATTTGAATTTTTGTACAAAAGTTGTTATCATATGTTGTACTTTTCCATTTTTGATGAGAGCTTTGTACAACCGTTCAAATATGGACATGAATGTATATGTACATTCCTTCCTACCAATCCTTAGTTTCTGCAGATCTTCTATGTTGGGAAAATCCTTTGTGACACAATAAATCAAATATCTTAATCTGTCCGAATCATTTTCCCATCCATTAGGAGAGTCATTTTCACAGGGCATTAAATGTAAACGTCTGGACAATGTCACAGGAATCCATATTTTAAATAATTGATTCCTCTCCTCATTGGATAAATCAAACTTATCAGAGAAGCTCTCAAATGTCTCTGAATTTCTACAGGCATGGATTTTGACATCATATTTTGGCATGATTTTGTATAATTTCAGCAAATTTTTCCTCATTTTAATTTGGAGTTGAGCCTGGGTAATTCCAGAATTCTCTGATATTTTTAGTGGCTCTTGTACGTCCGTTCCTCCTACGTCACTCACGTCTCCTCCCACATCACCTAGTATGTCGGTTCCTCGTATGTCAGTCATGTCTCCTCCCATGTCAGGTTTCTGTATGTCCGTCTCTTGGTCAGACCCAAGGTCACCTTCAGTTACAGACACGTGTCTTACTTCTTGTTCATTTTCCACATTACAGTCAGAATCAGTATCACCGTCTGACACTTCTACACTATTTTCCTGCTTAGAAATCTCTAACACAAGACTAAGAAAAAAATCTACCAAATGTAGAATATTTCTCAATTTCTGTTTGTCTTTATTTACCAATTTAGAAGTTAACTGTAAATTCTGCAATTCACATTCTTTGTATAAACTGAGCCACAAAACTTCTATGTCATCTCCTACATTACCTTTGAAATTAATATTACTTTGTTTAGCAAAAGAAGAAATTATATCCATATTTTGCTTACCTTAAGATTCCTTGGCTTCTCTTTATCAACACGTCCTGTCTTCAGTTCGTCTGATTATTTTCCTGTGTGATTCTGTTCCTTGTTAGTACCTCTGCTTCCTGTCTTTCCTCAGTCTGTAGGTCCTTTCTGCTTCTCGTGACAAACTAGTGAATTTACTGACACGTGAACAACAGCTGTTCAGCTCGTCAGGACTCCCCCCTTGTTCACGGAAGAAATTCACTTACTTAATTTAAAAAACAAAAAAACAGGACTGGCTGGCTCACCATTGTAAAATAATACTCTTCCTGTATTATTTTTTTCTACTGAGGACTTCTCAAAGTATCAATATCACGATATTCTTATAAAAAAATGTATCTATTTATTCTTGGATAGTCCATTAAAAAGAATCAGATTGCAGCAGGTACATACAATAATTAGTTATAAAGTAATTGTCCATTTGTCCATAATTAGTTAATTGTTGAGATTCACGCATCTTTCCTTGGATCCTGGCTGGTAAATCATGTCTTTGTCCAGCATGTGTCCAGGCCTACATGTCATCTGCTTCTCAGCATGAAGATTCTGTGTCTTGTGGGGTGGGCAGAGCAAGAGAGCCCCCCCTTTCTGTACCATGGGCTTTTATAGCCAGTCGTATGGACACCTGTTCTACATATGGTAGTGAACCAAAAATACACACACAAATAGCGCATGTCAACTAGACACGATGGCTGAGGCATAGAACTCAGAAAAATGATTATCGATTAACATTCCAAATGAATTTCCATAATTAACCATTTAACAGAGACCGCCTGGGAATGCCAGGTGCTGTAGGCTTTTGCTTTTTCCTTCCTTCCACCAGCAGGGGCCACTCTCTTCTATGCCTTTTTTCAATTCCCTTTCACAAGTGCACACATTCATTCTCTTTTCTTTTTTTCATTTGCTTTCTCTCTTGCGCTACTTCATCTCTGCAAAATACCAGCATCCTTCTGATCACCGTGGGCCTCCAGCATTGTTGCTTCTTTACTTTTAATACTAGGCTCCTTTTCACCAGGATCGGCATCTCCCGCGTGGCTCTAGGCAACCACCGGTAACCCCAAGCAGAAGACCTTTGCAGGCAACACGACCCTCCCCCCTGAAGAGCAGCTCAAAGTCACTGGCAACCATCTCACCCTCTTCCTTCATTCACCCCTGGACGTCTCGCTCCGCCCCCAGGTTACGGGTCCAGCTTGCTCTTTCTGTCACATTACCGCGATGAAGGGTTTAGCCTGCAGGAGACCCTGCGCCGAGACATTTTTGAAGACACCTGATGCGGCGGGTTAATCACTGCTAAACAAACCACACCTGTAGGGACGGCACAGCCTTTGCATGGACCCTTCGGAGCCCGCCCCGTCACGGCCAGATTGCTCGCCACCGAGCGATCCTGAGAAAGGCTGGCCGGGCGATGGATCGAGCAGCGTCTACTGGCCATACCACCTTGGATACGCCTGATCTCGTCTGATCTTGGAAACAAAGCAGGGCTGGGCTCGGACAGTACTTGGATGGGAGACGTCCTGGGAACACTGGGTGCTGTAGACCATTTTGATGACGTTTTGCCCTACTGCCCAGCTCGGCTAGCATGGAACGGCGCCTTGCCGGACACCGACCTTAAGTAACTTAGATGATGGAAGCCCCAAGGCCTCTGAGCCAGTTGGCAGCTAAGTACGCTACCCCGCCGCCTTCACGCAGGCCTGACACCGAGCTCCTTGCCACTAGAGATGAGCGTTGTTCTACTCGAACTGTTCGCCAATCTCAAATTCGAGCTGTTTTGGGCGGTGTTCGAGCCGTTCGGCGAACACGAACAATTTGAGAAAAATTCGGCTGTTCGAGGTTATGTTCGATAACTGTTCGTGCACCAAAATCATAACTGGATTTTTTCTCAGTAATGATGAAAATTAATGTTAATACGCAGTTTGAGTGTACAGCGGGGTGGGGGGAGGGGCAGGGGATGGATCTCTGCAGGAACAATGAAGATCTCCATTTTTTTTTCTCTTTCCCGCATTTGCAGTGGGGAGGTGCAATCTGTCAGCCTATCAGCAGCGCACACACGGAGCGAAGTGCTTTTTTTCACACAAGCAAGGGCATGTGTCATTGGCAGTGTATGTCACATGTCCTTGCCCTATAAGACCAAGCCATTTTCCCCGTCGCCACCATTTTCTCACTGCTGCAGCTGCGTGTTAGACGGCACCGCTGTTGCTGTGTGCGCTATACCTTGTTAATTTCAAGCCAATTTTCGCTCAAATATACAGATAGCTTGGGAGTAGGGAATAGTTGTGATTGCAGTCCTTTTAAGGACTAGGTTACAGCATTTCCTACGACTTTTATCAGGGAGGTCTGTGCTCTTAAATAGATAGGTTGTGGGAGTAAAGACTAATTGTAATTGGAGTCCTTTTCAGGACTAGGTTACATGAGTTCCTATCAGTTTTTGCCAGGCAGGTCTGTGCCAGTGCTGTGCAAGTTTTTTTCACAGCATTTGGCTGAATCTAGCAAAGCTAATCCTTTTTGGCCTATTGCAGAGTGTGTTAGTCAGTGGAGTAGCCTATCTGTGTTGCAAGATATAACACCTGTGTATAGAATACCAATTTTTTTACTGCACCTAGTGAAGTAAAATCTTTTGGGCATAGCATCATTCTATTAGTCCATCTATACTGACCTCCATCAGGTTGCAAACTGAATATAATTTTTTTCTGCATCTAGCTCTGAAAAAATATTTGGGCTTCTAGCAGTGTGTGGGACTTGGTCTATTAGTCCATCTATACTGACCTCCATCAGGTTGCAAATTAAAAATAATTTTTTTCTTCATTTAGCTCTGAAAAAATATTTGGGCTTCTAGCAGTGTGTGGGACTTGTTCTATTAGTCCTTCTATACTGACCTCCATCAGGTTGCAAATTAAAAATAATTTTTTTCTGCATCTAGCTCTGAAAAAATATTTGGGCTTCTAGCGGTGTGTGGGACTTGGTCTATTAGTCCATCTATACTGACTTCCATCAGGTTGCAAATTAAAAATAATTTTTTTCTGCATCTAGCTCTGAAAAAATATTTGGGCTTCTAGCAGTGTGTGGGACTTGGTCTATTAGTCCATCTATACTGACCTCCATCAGGTTGCAAATTAAAAATAATTTTTTTCTTCATTTAGCTCTGAAAAAATATTTGGGCTTCTAGCAGTGTGTGGGACTTGTTCTATTAGTCCTTCTATACTGACCTCCAGCAGGTTGCAAATTGAATATAATTTTTTTCTGCATCTAGCTCTGAAAAAATAGTTGGGCTTCTAGCGGTGTGTGGGACTTGGTCTATTAGTCCATCTATACTGACCTCCATCAGGTTGCAAATTAAAAATAATTTTTTTCTGCATCTAGCTCTGAAAAAATATTTGGGCTTCTAGCAGTGTGTGGGACTTGGTCTAATAGTCCATCTATACTGACCTCCATCAGGTTACAAATTAAAAATAATTTTTATCTGCATCTACAGTACCTCTGAAAAAATATTTGGGCTTCTAGCAGTGTGTGGGACTATTTGTATTAGTCCATCTATACTGACCTCCATCAGGTTGCAAATTCAAAATAATTTTTTTCTGCATCTAACCCAGCCAATAGTTTTGGCCTAATACCACAGTTTGGCCACTCAGCTCTGCTCGGTTACCATCCATTGTTTTTTTGTGCAAACAACTCCAGAGTTGTGAATTAGTTAACCACCAAAATGAGTGGAAAAAGGCCTGCTGCTGGTGGAAAGGGGAATAGGCGTGTTGGGAAGGGGAAAAAAGGTTGTGTCCGTGGGGTAGGTGTTAAAGCAACAGTAACATCTGCAGAAGAAAGACCATCTTCCAGCCAAACTAAAATGTCTACTTCTTTTAGCGGACAATGTGATAAGATCCCTTTCTTACGGCCACGCCAATCGCTACAAATTCCAGATGAGGCACAAAAACAGCAGGTGCTTCAACGGATATCAAGTGCTCCTTTAAGTGGGCTCTCCTCCACATCAACTTCAACATCACAAATACTCCAGTCCTCAAAGGTGTCACCCAAATCGCACTTGCTTCCTCACAGCTCCCAAATCTCCAGCTGCCCGTCTGAGTATGAGGTAGAACAGATGGTTGAGTCTGCAGAGCTGTTTACTCATACTATAGCCTGGGAATCAGAGGTCGACTCCAGCGCTTCTGTGAATCCAGACGAGGAAATGATCTGCACTGATGCCCAGAATCTTTATGAGTCGGATCCAGGACCAGACGCAGAAGGTTCTGACCATAATGTAGACCCTCATTCCCAAACTGTAACTCCTGTTGGTGGAGACAATGAGGAAGACGATGATAAGACTCAAATACCTGATTGGAGCGACAACTTTAGTTTTTTGTCAGGGCAGGAACAGGTTGGCTCTGAGGACGACGGGTGTGATAACGCACAGGGTGATGATGATGAGGTCGGAGATCCCACTTACTGTCAACCCACAGTCAGCCAAGAGATGAGGTCAGCAGAGGAGGTGGAGGAAGATGCTAGTGACAACGAGGTCAGGTTGCGCCTTCCTGGACAGAGACGTAGTACTGGAAGCACGTCAACAACTGCATCCTCAAACACAACTCTGCCTCTCACCACAAGTCGTGGTGGCTCTTCAGGTCGCATGGGTGCTAAGCCTTGCATAGCCTGGGCATTTTTTCAGATCGATAAAGATGACCCAACTCGTGTTATCTGTAACATTTGTCAGCAAAAGCTAAGTAGAGGCCAAAAAATACATAGTTTGAGTACTTCATGCATGAACCGGCACATGGACATGAAGCATAAGTTGCAGTGGGAAGCTCAGTGTGCTACAATGCGGCGTAGCCGGCCGGGCCAATCACCGTCTGCCATATCTTGTGCATCCGCGGCCTCTTCATCCTCTGTGACTGGGGGGACAGCAGTCACACCTGTTTTGGGGCGCAGACCTGCCACCTCTTTACCCGCAACAGCCAGCGTGATTGGCAGGTCATCATTTTCTTTGGAGGTGGTAACACCAGCTGGTGTTGAGCGCTGTCCGACATCGATAGCACCACCATTGGATCAAGGCAACCTAACATGTCCGCCTGCATCTTCCTCACAGACCGGCAGTTTGCCGGGGACACCCTTATCAACCCCGTCTAAGCACAATAGCCAGCCCTCGGTCCCTCAGATGTGGACAAGTAAAAGACCATTTCCTCCTAGCCATGAGAAAGCTAAGAGGTTGAATTTCACCATCTGCAAGCTCTTGGCTACAGAAATGCTGCCTTTCCGCCTGGTGGACACAGAGGATTTTCGAGACCTTATGTCCGTCGCAGTGCCCCAGTACCAGATGCCCAGTCGGCACTACTTATCAAAGAAAGGTGTGCCTGCGCTCCACCAGCATGTCGCACACAACATCACCGCTTCTTTGAGAAACTCTGTGTGTGACAGGGTGCATTTCACCACAGACACTTGGACGAGTAGGCATGGACAGGGGCGTTACATGTCGCTGACTGGGCACTGGGTAACTATGGTGACAGCAGGACAAGGGGCTGCTGTCCAAGTCTTGCCGTCCCCACGAGTTGTGCGTCAATCCTCTTTATGTCAAAGTTCCTCCACTGCTTCTGCCTCCTCAACCTCCTCTCGGTCTTCCACCTGCACCCAAAGCCTGTCTGGTCATGCCACAAGCTTTCTAACTGCGCAGAAGGGATCCTGCACACCTCCTTACTATGCTGGCAGTAGGGCTCAACGTCATCAGGCGGTTTTTACATTGAAATGTCTGGGAAATGTGAGTCACACAGCTGAGGAGTTGTGGTCAGCTCTGGAGAACCAATTTCATGAATGGTTGTCTCCACTGGACCTGAAACCAGGGAAGGCCGTGTGCGACAATGCTGCAAACCTGGGTGCGGCCCTTCACCGGGGCAATGTCACACACGTGCCTTGTATGGCTCACGTGTTGAAGCTGGTTGTCCAGCAATTTTTAGCCCACTATCCCAGACTAGATGGCCTTCTGCAGAGGGCACGGTCGCTGTGTGCTCACTTCCGCCGTTCGCATCCCGCAGCTCAGCGACTTACATCTCTACAGAAGTCGTTGGGCCTGCCACTTCACCGGCTAAAATGCGATGTGCCTACCCGGTGGAATTCAACTCTGCACATGTTGCAGCGACTGTGGCAGCACCGACAAGCCCTGGTGCAATACGTTCTGACGTATAGCCTGGGCCAACGAGATTCAGAGGTGGGGCAAATCACGCTGGAGGAGTGGTCTCAGATCAGGGAACTATGCACCCTTCTGCACAGTTTTGAAATGGCGACGAAGATGTTTAGTGCTGACGATGCCATTATCAGCATGACTATTCCGGTGATTTACATGCTGGAGCACATGTTAAACAGAATTCGGAGTCAGGTGGTGGCACAAGAGGAGGTGGAGGAAGTAGAGGAGGAGGAGTTGTATGCGGAAGGGCTAACATCTGCAAGGTCCAGACAGTCGGCAGCACCAAGGCGGCAGGCATGTGAGGGTGGGGGAGATGGTTTTACCAGGGCGCATGGTAGCAGCCAAACTAGTGAGGAAGGTGCAGGAGCCCAGGAAGAAGTGGAGGACGAACTGATGGAAGACTCATCAGATGAGGGAGACCTTGATCACATTTCTGTTGTGCGAGGTTGGGGGGAGAGGACAGAGGAAGGAAGCATGATTGTTACCTCGCCACCAACACAACAGGGACTTGGTGCTCCTGGATGCGCAACACACATGAGTGCCTTCTTGCTGCACTACCTGCAACATGACCCTCGAATTGTGAGAATTAGAAATAATCCTGACTACTGGGTTGCCACACTGTTAGATCCCCGGTACAAAAGTAAATTTGCAGAAATTATTCCTGCCATAGAAAGGGATGCACGCATGCAGGAGTATCAGCAGAGACTGTTGCAGAATCTTACATGTGCTTTTCCACAAAATACCAGTGGTGCACGTAGTGAATCTCACAGTTCCAACTTGCCAACCGTGGGACCGTCAAGTGTTCAGCACTCAAACCGTAACAGAACCACAGTATCTGCTGGTAACATCAATTTTGCGGAATCATTTCACCACTTTTTTAGCCCATCCTTTGCAAGGCCACAGGAGACAAGAAGTCTGACACATAGTCAACGCCTAGAGACGATGGTACAGGAGTATCTCCAAGTAAACATTGAAGCCACGACTGTGTCACTGGACCCTTGCTCTTTTTGGGCTTCCAATCTGGATAAATGGCCGGAGCTAGCCACTTACGCCTTGGAGATCTTGTCATGCCCCGCAGCCAGCGTTCTGTCTGAACGTGTGTTCAGCGCTGCTGGTGGTGTGCTGACAGATAAGCGCACGCGGCTCTCCACTGATAATGTAGACAGACTCACGTTCATAAAGATGAACAAATCATGGATCCGAAACGACTTTTCTACCCCTGTGTCATCCTGGGGAGAGTAAAAGCTTGATGATTGGTTAAAATCACCCTACCAACCGTTTTAAGCTTTCAAATTACTAATCATGTTTATCTGTATCTTGACTGGAAAATAATTTGGGCTTTGTAGCAGTGTGCAGCACTGATCCTATTAGGCCATCTATACTAAAGCTTCACCAGATTTAAAATTAAAAATAATTTTTAGCTGCATCTAGCCCGGAAAATAATTTTGGGGCTCCGAGATGCGCAAGGCACATAAGGGCCTTCTTGCTGCACTACCTGCAGCATGACCCTCATATTGTCAGAATTCGAAGTAATCATGACTACTGGGTTGCCACACTCTTAGATCCCCCAAACTTTTCGATCAACCTTTTCATTTTAATAAAGACCAAAAAAATGGTCATTTTTGAAATTATAAGCATTAGCAGGTTGTTAGAAACTGAAATCAAACAGTTTTCAACTCAAAACTTTATTCTAGGTGATGTTACATTTTCACATAGGACCCCTTGTTCGAAAGGAGCTTCTGAACTCTCTCGTCCATTGAATTTGTCAGGTTTTGGATGGTTTCTGCTTCAATTGTTTTGCATGAGGACAGAATACCCTCCCAGAGCTGTTGCTTAGATGTGAACTGCCTCCCGCCATCATAGACACTCCTTTTAATGATGCTCCAAAGGTTCTGAATGGGGTAGAGGTCAGGGGAGCATGGGGGTCACACCATAAGTTTGTCCCCTTTTATGCCCATATCAGCCAGAGATGCAGATGTTTTATGTGCAGCATGAGATGGTGCATTATCATGCAGAAAAATGATCTTGCTGTGAAATACACGGTTCTTCTTCTTGAACCATGGCAGGAAGTGCTGTTTGAGAAAATCCACATACATTATGGAGTTCATCTTTAGCGCCTTCAGGGATCCTAAAGGGGCCGACAATCTCTCTCCCCATGATTTCAGCCCAAAACATTACTCCACCTCCTCCTTGTTGGCGCTGTAGCCGTGTTTGCGTGGGGTGTCCATCAACCAGCCATCCTCCACTCCATCCATCTGGACCATCGAGCGCTGCACGGCACTCATCCGTGAACAAAACAGTTTTGAAATCAGTCTTCATGTAATGTTTGGCCCACTGGAGCCGTTTCTGCTTGTGTGAAGTGGATAGAAGAGGTCGACAGGATGGCGCATGCACAGCTGCAAACCTCTGAAGGACCCTGCATCTTGTTGTTCGGGGGACGTTGGAGGCACAAGCAGCTTCAAAAACTTGTCTGCTGCTATGACAAGGCTTTTTTGCCGCTGCTCTTTCAACCTGACGTAATTGCCTGTAGGAAAGAGTCCTCAATTTGCCCTTATCAGCACGCACACGTGTGTACTGTGAATCAGCTACATACTTCTTGATTGCCAAGACACTTCATCCTGATCATCGCACAATGTTGATTGTAGTCATGCCTTGACCTAAACACTCCACAATTTGTTGCTTCTCAGCAGCCGACACATCCTTTTTCTTTCCCATTTTGGCAGAAAATGTAGGCTGCTTAATAATGTGAGAGAGCCTTCTTAAGTAGTCTTGCCTTTCATTTGACACACCTGCCAAACTAATTAGCACAGGTGTCTGCAATTGCTTACAGTGATATAAAGAGCCCTAACACACATCACCATCAATGAGTTTAACTGACAAACAAACAAATTCTTCCCTTATCACTCCTAAACACTTTTTGTATAATAATTTGGAACGCAGTGTACATGTGCTTTTCCACAAAACACCAGTGGTTCACGTAGTGAATCTTACAGTTCTAACTTGCCAACCGTGGTCTGTATGGAGTTGTTCAATAAAGGGCCCAAAATTAAGATAACATAGATGGGAGAGGTCTCTATGAATAGGAATTCCTAAGTATTTGATACCCTGTGAGGGCCAGGCAAAGGGAAAGTTGGACTGGATGGAATCCTATATGGATTTGGGGAGGGAGACATCGAGGGCCTCAGACTTCGCTGCATTGATTTTAAAATTTTACCATGTAACAAAGTGATCTATTTCAGCCATAACAGCATGGATGGATATATGTGATTGAGTGATATATACTAGGACATCATCAGCAAATAGAGAGCACTTGTACTCGGTGCCTCCCACCTCAATCCACCTAATATTGGGGTTATGGCGAATTGATGAGAGCAGGTGCTCCGTCACTAGGATGTATAAGAGAGGGGACAGAGGACATCACTGCCTTGTCCCATTGGTGATTGTGAAAGGTGATGAAAATGTTCTGACGCACCCCCTGGGCCTTGGGACACCCGGAGCCGGACCCTTTTTGGTGGATGCTGGTGGTTGTAGTCTTCGTGGCGGCGGCCCAGTTCCGTGGCTCAGGGCGGTCAAACCAGTGGCGGAACTATTTATGTGGTTTTCATGTTTAAATGTCCGACTACGCCACCCGTGGATTGCGGTCAGAGTGAACCGCCGCTACAGGGCAGACCACTGAGGCTGGTGTTGTGGGTGCAGCAGAGCGTAGCATAACTCCCCACGGGAGGAGTATAGCCTCAGGGCAGTGTATGCGGAGGATGGGGGTGATGGTGCAGGGCAGCAGCAGTAACGACACGGAGTCAGTGATGCAGTTCAGGGCCTTTACTCACAGTTCTTATTATCCAGACCACGTCTGCAGGTAACGGCTGCCCACGTCGTACTGTGCTCACCAGGTGAGGGGCTCAGACAACTCCCAGATAACTTTGGAGCACTTCACAGGACCCCCTTTGTGTGTCCTTTGTCTGGCCTTTCTTACCAACACTTCTGTCCGGCTGCCTCGGGCCTCCTCTTGGTAAACTTGGCGCCAGTTTCCCTGACCCTATGTGGTGCCTTCCTAGCGGGTGTAGCGAGGGGCTGCGCCACATAAAATGTCAGAGCCTCCGGTTTCTAGCTGAGGGTCGTTTCCTGCCTCCACTAGTTCGGGGACCGGTCTCCCCCTTTGGCCTGACCCCTCCACGCAGGTGGATTCGGGCGTGCGGTGGCGACTCGCCCGTCCGCACCCCTGGGATCCCTTCATTCCTCGTTCCTGGAGCCTTCTCCGCTCCTCTTCCTTCCTTCTCCCTCTTCCAGGCCTGGGCCTCTGTTACTAGGCCCGCCTCCGGAGCAGAGCTCATGCAGAGCCCCTGCTCCCTGCCACTTCTGCTCAGACTTCTCTGCACTGAACTAAGATGGTGCCCACCTTTTATACTCCCTTCTCAATGCACCCAGGAACTGCTTCCTCCCTGCTCCTGCACTACAGGGTTCCCCTTCCTCAGTGTTCCCTCCCCCCACTCCAGCCAGGGACAGGGACTGTCGTGCCCATCTCAGGGGCATATTGGTCGCCCTGCCCCACGGCAATGTGGTGTAATGCATGCAGGTGTCGGGTCCTGATCCACACTCCATCCTTACCTGAGAGTGAGATATCACACCTCTGGGTGAGGTGCAATACGTCTGTAGCAACCGAGCCCTCAGGGTGCTACAGTTCCATTTATCGTCAGCCTAGGTGACGTATTGCGATACAGGGCCGTGATTTTGGCTATAAAAGGGTCCCCTAGACCCCTACCCCAAGCTTTTTAAGAGAATCATATATGGCGTGCCAGGAGACTCTATGGAATGCTTTCTCAGCATCCAACGAGAGTATCTAATTACAAATTTTTAACTGCATCTAGCCCAGGAAATACTTTGTGCCTAGTAGCAGTGTCTGCTAGTGAGCGGATTATCCCGGCTGTTAAGCAAGCTGCACCACCTGTAGTTTAGACACTTAATTTTTTCAAAGGAAATGCTTCGGGACCATGGGATACTTAGTGAAGAGCATCAGGAGGCACCCCAAGGCATAGGGGCTGGGACTGGCAGTAGGATGCCTTGCGGTGGACAGCCGAGCTCGATCCTTATAAAAGCTTTTTAACTGCAGCAGCTTTAGTGGACGCTACTGGAGCTGGAATTACCGCGGCTGCTGGCATGAGACTTGCCCTCCAATAGATCCTTGTAAATGGATTTAAAGTGTATTCATTCAAATTAGAGAGACAATTTAAATTAAAAAGCTTAGAGCTGCCTCCACCACAGGGGGGCTCGCTCGACCCACCAGCGGACAGGCACCAGTATTGGGAGAGGGGGGCTGGCCGTCAGGGTTCACCGCCGCTCTGGCACAAACCCGGCGACACAGAGGTGGCACAGGCAGGAGCGGACTGGCCGTGTCGGCTTCTCACTTTTTGGATTTTAGAAGGGCATGACATGCCTATATCTGTGTCTCCCCCTCCTTTTACTCCTCCACCTCTTTTATTTTCACATGACTATATGTACTTGTCACTTTTCCATGTGTTAGTTATGTCTTCTGAGCAGTTTGACAGCTTTTGGACACCTTTGAAGGTGTTTTCTATGTGTTTTTGTTTGCCTGCCATTGGTTTTAACGGTGTTCGAAGGTGTTCGACGAACAGTTCGACAAACAGTTCGGCGAACACACGGGTGTTCGACGAACCGAACCGAACTCGAACACTACGGGGGTGGCTCAACACTACTTGCCACGGCTAGGAGTGCTTATTGACTCCGCAGCTCGCAATGTGGAAATGATGGCGTTAAAAGCACCCGGGGCCGTGAAGGGGCCAGGCTTTCAGCAGGTGCCCAGGGAAGGTTTTGGATGCCGGCCGCCTAGCGAGGGCCAGCAGAAGTAACATGTTTCTCTGCAAAGAAGCTTGTGTAACCAAGCCAGACGGCTGACAAAGAGCTAACCTCAGTGCAAGGAAGGCAAGGAAGGAATTGGGGAGGGGGGGCGTGATTCCTGCTAGGGCCCTGAAATCATAAAACAGGCAGGAGAGTCTGACGCATGGTGACGGAGAGGTTGTAGGGGCAGATAGGGGGTGTTGTCACGTGCGAGCACGTGTGCATCCTGGCTTGTGTGTGACAGTGTGCTTCCTAGGTGTGGCGCGCTGCAGACAGTCAAAGGGATTGTTCCCTTTCATTAAAAGTTAATCCCCGGCTGCAGGCTATTAGAAAGCAACTAACCGCGCTCTACTCACCCTACCCGGGTCTACCGGTGAGTCTCGCCTCTGCTCCCGGCCTTTGGCATTGGCCGTGAAGAAGACGTTCCGTCGACAGCGCTGCAGCCGATCAGTGAGCTCAGCGGCTCTGAGTGGGCGTTGTGTCTACAAGACCTTTTAAGGAAGCCAGCAAAAAAATTGAAGAGAAGGTAAAGCACAAAAGGACCTGGTCTTGCTGAGCACTGGAAAGGGCAGCCGGCAGCCAGACTTCAAAGTAGAAAAGCAACAAGAGAGAGGTTTGTCTCTGCCTATGGCCACACCACCCTGAACACACCCTATCTTGTCTGATCTTAGAAGCTAAGCAGGATTGGGCCTGGTTAATACTTGGATGGGAGACTGCCTGGGAATACAAGGTGCTGTAGGCTTTTGCTTTTTCCTTCCTTCCACCAGCAGGGGTCACTCTCTTCTATGCCTTTTTTCCATTCCCTTTCACAAGTGCACACATTCATTCTCTTTTCTTTTTTTCATTAGCTTTCTCTCTTGCGCTATTTCATCTCTGCAAAATACCAGCATCCTTCTGATCACTGTGGGCCTCCAGCATTGTTGCTTCTTTACTTTTAATACTAGGCTACTTTTCACCAGGACCAGCGTCTCCCGTGTGGCTGGAGGCAACAACCGGTAACCCCAAGCAGAAGACCTTTGCAGGCAACACGACCCTCCCCCCTGAAGAGCAGCTCAAAGTCACAGGCAACCATCTCACCCTCTTCCTTCATTCACCCCTGGACGTCTCGCTCCACCCCCAAGTTACGGGTCCAGCTTGCTCTTTCTGTCACATTACCGCGATGAAGGGTTTAGCCTGCAGGAGACCCTGCGCCAAGACATTTTTGAAGACACCTGATGCGGCGGGTGAATCACTGCTAAACAAACCACACCTGTAGGGACGGCACAGCCTTTGCATGGACCCTTCGGAGCCCGCCCCGTCACGGCCAGATTGCTCGCCACCAAGCGATCCTGAGAAAGGCTGGCCGGGCGATGGATCAAGCAGCGTCTACTGGTCCTACCACCTTGGATACGCCCGATCTCGTCTGATCTCAAAAGCAAAGCAGGGCTGGGCTCGGACAGTACTTGGATGGGAGACCTCCTGGGAACACCGGGTGCTGTAGACCATTTTGATGACGTTTTGTCCTACTGCCCAGCTCGGCTAGCATGGAACGGCGCCTTGCCGGACACCGACCTTAAGTAACTTAGATGATGGAAGCCCCAAGGTCTCTGAGCCAGTTGACAGGTAAGTACGCTACCCCGCCGCCTTTACGCAGGCCTGACACCGAGCTCTTTGCCACGGCTAGGAGTGCTTATTGACTCCGCAGCTCGCCGTGTGGAAATGATGGCGTTAAAAGCACCCGGGGCCGTGAAGGGGCCAGGCTTTCACCAGGTGCCAAGGGATGGTTTTGGATGCCGGCCGCCTAGCGAGGGCCAGCAGAAGTAACATGTTTCTCTGCAAAGAAGCTTGTGTAACCAAGCCAGACGGCTGACAAAGAGCTAACCTCAGTGCAAGCAAGGTGCGGAAGAAATTGGGGAGGGGGGGTTGATTCCTGCTAGGGCCCTGAAATCATAAAACAGGCAGGAGAGTCTGACACATGGTGATGGAGAGGTTGTAGGGGCAGATAGGGGGTGTTGTCACGTGCGAGCACGTGTGCATGCTGTCTTGTGTGTGAGAGTGCGCTTCCTAGGTGTGGCGCGCTGCAGACAGTCAAAGGGATTGTTATCTTTCATTAAAAGTTAATCCCCGGCTGCAGCCTATTAGAAAGCAACTAACTGCGCTCTACTCACCCTACCCGGGTCTATCGGTGAGTCTCGCCTCTGCTCCCGGCCTGTGGCATTGGCCGTGAAGCTGACGTTCCGTCGACAGCGCTGCAGCCGATCAGTGAGCTCGGCGGCTCTGAGTGGGGCGTTGTGTCTACACGACCTTTTAAGGAAGCCAGAAAAAAAATTGAAGAGAAGGGAAAGCACAAAAGGACCTGGTCTTGCTGAGCACTGGAAAGGGCAGCCGGCAGCCAGACGTCAAAGTAGAAAAGCAGCAAGTGAGAGGCATGTCTTTGCCTACTGCCACACCACCCTGAACACGCCCGAACTCATCTGATCTTGGAAGCTAAGCAGGGTCAGGCCTGGTTAGTAGTGTTGAGTCACCCCCGTAGTGTTCGAGTTCGGTTCGGTTCGTCGAACACCCGTGTGTTCGCCGAACTGTTCGTCGAACTGTTCGTCGAACACCTTCGAACACCGTTAAAACCAATGGCAGGCAAACAAAAACACATAGAAACACATAGGAAACACCTTCAAAGGTGTCCAAAAGCTGACAAACTGCTCAGAAGACATAACTAACACATGGAAAAGTGACAAGTACATATAGTCATGAGAAAATAAAAGAGGTGGAGGAGTAAAAGGAGGGGGAGACACAGATATAGGCATGTCATGCCCTTCTAAAATCCAAAAAGTGAGAAGTCGACACGGCCAGTCCGCTCCTGCCCGTGCCACCTCCGTGTCGCCGGGTTTGTGCCAGAGCCGCGGTGAACCTGATGGCCAGCCCCCCTCTCCCAATACTGGTGCCTGTCCGCTGGTGGGTCGAGCGAGCCCCCCTGTGGTGGAGGCAGCTCTAAGCTTTTTAATTTAAATTGTCTCTCTAATTTGAATGAATACACTTTAAATCCATTTACAAGGATCTATTGGAGGGCAAGTCTCATGCCAGCAGCCGCGTAATTCCAGCTCCAGTAGCGTCCACTAAAGCTGCTGCAGTTAAAAAGCTTTTATAAGGATCGAGCTCGGCTGTCCACCGCAAGGCATCCTACTGGCAGTCCGAGCCCCTATGCCTTGGGGTGCCTCCTGATGCTCTTCACTGAGTATCCCGTGGTCCCGAAGCATTTCCTTTGAAAAAATGAAGTGTCCAAACTACAGGTGGTGTAGCTTGCTTAACAGCCGGGATAATCCGCTGATTAGCAGACCCTGCTACTAGGCACAAAGTATTTCCTGGGCTAGATGCAGTTAAAAATTTGTAATTAGATACTCTCATTGGATGCTGAGAAAGCATTCCATAGAGTCTCCTGGCACGCCATATATGATTCTCTTAAAAAGCTTGGGGTAGGGGTCTAGGGGACCCTTTTATAGCCAAAATCACGGCCCTGTATCACAATACATCACCTAGGCTGAAGATAAATGGAACTGTAGCACCCTGAGGGCTCAGTTGCTACAGAGGTATTGCACCTCACCCAGAGGTGTGATATCTCACTCTCAGGTAAGGATGGAGTGTGGATCAGGACCCGACACCTGCATGCATTACACCACATTGCCGTGGGGCAGGGCGACCAATATGCCTCTGAGATGGGCACGACAGTCCCTGTCCCTAGCTGGAGTGGGGGGAGGGAACACTGAGGAAGGGGAACCCTGTAGTGCAGGAGCAGGGAGGAAGCAGTTCCTGGGTGCATTGAGAAGGGAGTATAAAAGGTGGGCACCATCTTAGTTCAGTGCAGAGAAGTCTGAGCAGAAGTGGCAAGGAGCAGGGGCTCTGCATGAGCTCTGCTCCGGAGGCGGGCCTAGTAACAGAGGCCCAGGCTTGGAAGAGGGAGAAGGAAGGAAGAGGAGCGGAGAAGGCTCCAGGAACAAGGAATGAAGGGATCCCAGGGGTGCGGACGGGCGAGTCGCCACCGCACGCCCGAATCCACCTGCGTGGAGGGGTCAGGCCAAAGGGGGAGACCGGTCCCCGAAACTTGTGGAGGCAGGAAACGACCCTCAGCTAGAAACCGGAGGCTGTGACATTTTATGTGGCGCAGCCCCTCGCTACACCCGCTAGGAAGGCACCACATAGGGTCAGGGAAACTGGCGCCAAGTTTACCAAGAGGAGGCCCGAGGCAGCCGGACAGAAGGGTTGGTAAGAAAGGCCAGACAAAGGACACACAAAGGGGGTCCTGTGAAGCGCTCCAAAGTTATCTGGGAGTTGTCTGAGCCCCTCACCTGGTGAGCACAGTACGACGTGGGCAGCCGTTACCTGCAGACGTGGTCTGGATAATAACAACTGTGAGTAAAGGCCCTGGACTGCATCACTGACTCCGTGTCGTTACTGCTGCTGCCCTGCACCATCACCCCCATCCTCCACATACACTGCCCTGAGGCTATACTCCTCCCGTGGGGAGTTATGCTACGCTCTGCTGCACCCACAACACCAGCCTCAGCGGTCTGCCCTGCAGCAGCGGTTCACTCTGACCGCAATCCATGGGTGGCGTAGTCGGACATTTAAACATCAAAACCACATAAATAGTTCCGCCACTGGTTTGACCACCCTGAGCCACGGAACCGGGTCGCCGCCACGAAGACTACAACCACCAGCATCCACCAAAAAGGGTCCGGCTCCAGGTGTCCCAAGGCCCAGGGGGTGCATCAGAACATTTTCATCACCTTTCACAATCACCAATGGGACAAGGCAGTGATGTCCTCTGTCCCCTCTCTTATACATCCTAGTGACGGAGCACCTGCTCTCATCAATTCGCCATAACCCCAATATTAGGTGGATTGAGGTGGGAGGCACCGAGTACAAGTGCTCTCTATTTGCTGATGATGTCCTAGTATATATCACTCAATCACATATATCCATCCATGCTGTTATGGCTGAAATAGATCACTTTGTTACATGGTAAAATTTTAAAATCAATGCAGCGAAGTCTGAGGCCCTCGATGTCTCCCTCCCCAAATCCATGTAGGATTCCATCCAGTCCAACTTTCCCTTTGCCTGGCCCTCACAGGGTATCAAATACTTAGGAATTCCTATTCATAGAGACCTCTCCCATCTATGTTATCTTAATTTTGGGCCCTTTATTGAACAACTCCATACAGACCACGGTTGGCAAGTTAGAACTGTAAGATTCACTACGTGAACCACTGGTGTTTTGTGGAAAAGCACATGTACACTGCGTTCCAAATTATTATGCAAAAAGTGTTTAGGAGTGATAAGGGAAGAATTTGTTTGTTTGTCAGTTAAACTCATTGATGGTGATGTGTGTCAGGGCTCTTTATATCACTGTAAGCAATTGCAGACACCTGTGCTAATTAGTTTGGCAGGTGTGTCCAATGAAAGGCAAGACTACTTAAGAAGGCTGTCTCACATTATTAAGCAGCCTACATTTTCTGCCAAAATGGGAAAGAAAAAGGATGTGTCGGCTGCTGAGAAGCAACAAATTGTGGAGTGTTTAGGTCAAGGCATGACTACAATTAACATTGTGCGATGATCAGGATGAAGTGTCTTGGCAATCAAGAAGTATGTAGCTGATTCACAGTACACACGTGTGCGTGCTGATAAGGGCAAATTGAGGAGTCTTTCCTACAGGCAATTACGTCAGGTTGAAAGAGCAGCGGCAAAAAAGCCTTGTCATAGCAGCAGACAAGTTTTTGAAGCTGCTTGTGCCTCCAACGTCCCCCGAACAACAAGATGCAGGGTCCTTTAGAGGTTTGCAGCTGTGCATACGCCATACTGTTGACCTCCTCTATCCACTTCACACAAGCAGAAACGGCTCCAGTGGGCCAAACATTACATGAAGACTGATTTCAAAACTTTTTTGTTCACGGATGAGTGCCGTGCAGCGCTCGATGGTCCAGATGGATGGAGTGGAGGATGGCTGGTTGATGGACACCCCACACAAACACGGCTACAGCGCCAACAAGGAGGAGGTGGAGTAATGTTTTGGGCTGAAATCATGGGGAGAGAGATTGTCGGCCCCTTTAGGATCCCTGAAGGCGCTAAAGATGAACTCCATAATGTATGTGGATTTTCTCAAACAGCACTTCCTGCCATGGTTCAAGAAGAAGAACCGTGTATTTCACAGCAAGATCATTTTTCTGCATGATAATGCACCATCTCATGCTGCACATAAAACATCTGCATCTCTGGCTGATATGGGCATAAAAGGGGACAAACTTATGGTGTGACCCCCATGCTCCCCTGACCTGTACCCCATTCAGAACCTTTGGAGCATCATTAAAAGGAGTGTCTATGATGGCGGGAGGCAGTTCACATCTAAGCAACAGCTCTGGGAGGGTATTCTGTCCTCATGCAAAACAATTGAAGCAGAAACCATCCAAAACCTGACAAATTCAATGGACGAGAGAGTTCAGAAGCTCCTTTCGAACAAGGGGTCCTATGTGAAAATGTAACATCACCTAGAATAAAGTTTTGAGTTGAAAACTGTTTGATTTCAGTTTCTAACAACCTGCTAATGCTTATAATTTCAAAAATGACCATTTTTTTGGTCTTTATTAAAATGAAATGGTTGATTGAAAAGTTTGGGGGATCTAAGAGTGTGGCAACCCAGTAGTCATGACTACTTTGAATTCTGACAATATGAGGGTCATGCTGCAGGTAGTGCAGCAAGAAGGCACTTATGTGTCTTGCGCATCTCGGAGCCCCAAAATTATTTTCCGGGCTAGATGCAGCTAAAAATTATTATTAATTTTAAATCTGGTGAAGCTTTAGTATAGATGGCCTAATAGGATCAGTGCTGCACACTGCTACAAAGCCCAAATTATTTTCCAGCCAAGATACAGATAAACATGATTAGTAATTTGAAAGCTTAAAACGGTTGGTAGGGTGATTTTAACCAGTCATCAAGCTTTTACTCTCCCCAGGATGACACAGGGGTAGAAAAGTCGTTTCGGATCCATGATTTGTTCATCTTTATGAACGTGAGTCTGTCTACATTATCAGTGGAGAGCCGCGTGCGCTTATCTGTCAGCACACCACCAGCAGCGCTGAACACACGTTCAGACAGAACGCTGGCTGCGGGGCATGACAAGATCTCCAAGGTGTAAGTGGCTAGCTCCGGCCATTTATCCAGATTGGAAGCCCAAAAAGAGCAAGGGTCCAGTGACACAGTCGTGGCTTTAATGTTTACTTGGAGATACTCCTGTACCATCGTCTCTAGGCGTTGACTATGTGTCAGACTTCTTGTCTCCTGTGGCCTTGCAAAGGATGGGCTAAAAAAGTGGTGAAATGATTCCGCAAAATTGATGTTACCAGCAGATACTGTGGTTCTGTTACGGTTTGAGTGCTGAACACTTGACGGTCCCACGGTTGGCAAGCTGGAACTGTGAGATTCACTACGTGCACCACTGGTATTTTGTGGAAAAGCACATGTAAGATTCTGCAACAGTCTCTGCTGATACTCCTGCATGCGTGCATCCCTTTCTATGGCAGGAATAATTTCTGCAAATTTACTTTTGTACCAGGGATCTAACAGTGTGGCAACCCAATAGTCAGGATTATTTCTAATTCTCACAATTCGAGGGTCATGTTGCAGTTAGTGCAGCAAGAGGGCACTCATGTGTGTTGCGCATCCAGGAGCACCAAGTCCCTGTTGTGTTGGTGGCGAGGTAACAATCATGCTTCCTTCCTCTGTCCTCTCCCCCCAACCTCGCACAACAGAAATGTGATCAAGGTCTCCCTCATCTGATGAGTCTTCCATCAGTTCGTCCTCCACTTCTTCCTGGGCTCCTGCACCTTCCTCACTAGTTTGGCTGCTACCATGCGCCCTGGTAAAACCACCCCCCCACCCTCACATGCCTGCCGCCTTGGTGCTGTCGACCGTCTGGACCTTGCAGATGTTAGCCCTTCCGCATACAACTCCTCCTCCTCTACTTCCTCCACCTCCTCTTGTGCCACCACCTGACTCCGAATTCTGTTTAACATGTGCTCCAGCATGTAAATCACCGGAATAGTCATGCTGATAATGGCATCGTCAGCACTAAACATCTTCGTCGCCATTTCAAAACTGTGCAGAAGGGTGCATAGGTCCCTGATCTGAGACCACTCCTCCAGCGTGATTTGCCCCACCTCTGAATCTCGTTGGCCCAGGCTATACGTCAGAACGTATTGCACCAGGGCTTGTCGGTGCTGCCACAGTCGCTGCAACATGTGCAGAGTTGAATTCCACCGGGTAGGCACATCGCATTTTAGCCGGTGAAGTGGCAGGCCCAACGACTTCTGTAGAGATGTAAGTCGCTGAGCTGCGGGATGCGAACGGCGGAAGTGAGCACACAGCGACCGTGCCCTCTGCAGATGGCCATCTAGTCTGGGATAGTGGGCTAAAAATTGCTGGACAACCAGGTTCAACACGTGAGCCATACAAGGCACGTGTGTGACATTGCCCCGGCGAAGGGCCGCACCCCGGTTTGCAGCATTGTCGCACACGGCCTTCCCTGGTTTCAGGTCCAGTGGAGACAACCATTCATGAAATTGGTTCTCCAGAGCTGACCACAACTCCTCAGCTGTGTGACTCACATTTCCCAGACATTTCAATGTAAAAACCGCCTGATGACGTTGAGCCCTACTGCCAGCATAGTAAGGAGGTGTGCAGGATCCCTTCTGCGCAGTTAGAAAGCTTGTGGCATGACCAGACAGGCTTTGGGTGCAGGTGGAAGACCGAGAGGAGGTTGAGGAGGCAGAAGCAGTGGAGGAACTTTGACATAAAGAGGATTGACGCACAACTCGTGGGGACGGCAAGACTTGGACAGCAGCCCCTTGTCCTGCTGTCGCCATAGTTACCCAGTGCCCAGTCAGCGACATGTAACGCCCCTGTCCATGCCTACTCGTCCAAGTGTCTGTGGTGAAATGCACCCTGTCACACACAGAGTTTCTCAAAGAAGCGGTGATGTTGTGTGCGACATGCTGTTGGAGCGCAGGCACACCTTTCTTTGAGAAGTAGTGCCGACTGGGCATCTGGTACTGGGGCACTGCGACGGACATAAGGTCCCGAAAATCCTCTGTGTCCACCAGGCGGAAAGGCAGCATTTCTGTAGCCAAGAGCTTGCAGATGGTGAAATTCAACCTGTTAGCTTTTTCATGGCTAGGAGGAAATGGTCTTTTACTTGTCCACATCTGAGGGACCGAGGGCTGGCTATTGTGCTTAGACGGGGTTGATAAGGGTGTCCCGGCAAACTGCCGGTCTGTGAGGAAGATGCAGGCGGACATGTTAGGTTGCCTTGATCCAAAGGTGGTGCTATCGATGTCGGACAGCGCTCAACACCAGCTGGTGTTACCACCACCAAAGAAAATGATGACCTGCCAATCACGCTGGCTGTTGCGGGTAAAGAGGTGGCAGGTCTGCGCCCCAAAACAGGTGTGACTGCTGTCCCCCCAGTCACAGAGGATGAAGAGGCCGCGGATGCACAAGATATGGCAGACGGTGGTTGGCCCGGCCGGCTAGGCCGCATTGTAGCACAGTGAGCTTCCCACTGCAACTTATGCTTCATGTCCATGTGCCGGTTCATGCATGAAGTACTCAAACTATGTATTTATTTGACCTCTACTTAGCTTTTGCTGACAAATGTTACAGATAACACGAGTTGGGTCATCTTTATCGATCTGAAAAAATGCCCAGGCTATGCAAGGCTTAGCACCCATGCGACCTGAAGAGCCACCACGACTTGTGGTGAGAGGCAGAGTTGTGTTTGAGGATGCAGTTGTTGACGTGCTTCCAGTACTACGTCTCTGTCCAGGAAGGCGCAACCTGACCTCGTCGTCACTAGCATCTTCCTCCACCTCATCTCTTGGCTGACTGTGGGTTGACAGTAAGTGGGATCTCCAACCTCATCATCATCACCCTGTGCGTTATCACACCCGTCGTCCTCAGAGCCAACCTGTTCCTGCCCTGACAAAAAACTAAAGTTGTCGCTACAATCAGGTATTTGAGTCTTATCATCGTCTTCCTCATTGTCTCCACCAACAGGAGTTACAGTTTGGGAATGAGGGTCTACATTATGGTCAGAACCTTCTGCGTCTGGTCCTGGATCCGACTCATAAAGATTCTGGGCATCAGTGCAGATCATTTCCTCGTCTGGATTCACAGAAGCGCTGGAGTCAACCTCTGATTCCCAGGCTATAGTATGAGTAAACAGCTCTGCAGACTCAACCATCTGTTCTACCTCATACTCAGACGGGCAGCTGGAGATTTTGGAGCTGTGAGGAAGCAAGTGCGATTGGGGTGACACCTTTGAGGACTGGAGTTTTTGTGATGTTGAAGTTGATGTGGAGGAGAGCCCACTTAAAGGAGCACTTGATATCCGTTGAAGCACCTGCTGTTTTTGTGCATCATCTGGAATTTGTAGCGATTGGCGTGGCCGTAAGAAAGGGATCTTATCACATTGTCCGCTAAAAGAAGTAGACATTTTAGTTTGGCTGGAAGATGGTCTTTCTTCTGCAGATGTTACTGTTGCTTTAACACCTACCCCACGGACACAACCTTTTTTCCCCTTCCCAACACGCCTATTCCCCTTTCCACCAGCAGCAGGCCTTTTTCCACTCATTTTGGTGGTTAACTAATTCACAACTCTGGAGTTGTTTGCACAAAAAAACAATGGATGGTAACCGAGCAGAGCTGAGTGGCCAAACTGTGGTATTAGGCCAAAACTATTGGCTGGGTTAGATGCAGAAAAAAATGATATTCAATTTGCAACCTGATGGAGGTCTGTATAGATAGATTAATAGAACAAGTCCCACACACAGCTAGAAGCCCAATATTTTTTCAGAGGTAGATGCAGAAAAAAATATATTCAGTTTGCAACCTGATGGAGGTCAGTATAGATGGACTAATACAACAAGTCCCACACACAGCTAGAAGCCCAATATTTTTTCAGAGGTAGATGCAGAAAAAAATATATTCAGTTTGCAACCTGATGGAGGTCAGTATAGATGGACTAATACAACAAGTCCCACACACAGCTAGAAGCCCAATATTTTTTCAGAGGTAGATGCAGAAAAAAATATATTCAGTTTGCAACCTGATGGAGGTCTGTATAGATGGATTAATAGAACAAGTCCCACACACAGCTAGAAGCCCAATATTTTTTCAGAAGAATATGCAGAAAAAAATATATTCAGTTTGCAACCTGATGGAGGTCAGTATAGATGGACTAATACAACAAGTCCCACACACAGCTAGAAGCCCAATATTTTTTCAGAGGTAGATGCAGAAAAAAATATATTCAGTTTGTAACCTGATGGAGGTCAGTATAGATGGACTAATACAACAAGTCCCAAACACAGCTAAAAGCCCAATATTTTTTCAGAGGTAGATGCAGAAAAAAATATATTCAGTTTGCAACCTGATGGAGGTCTGTATAGATGGATTAATAGAACAAGTCCCACACACAGCTAGAAGCCCAATATTTTTCAGAGGTAGATGCAGAAAAAAATATATTCAGTTTGCAACCTGATGCAGGTCTGTATAGATGGATTAATAGAACAAGTCCCACACACAGCTAGAAGCCCAATATTTTTTCAGAGGTAGATGCAGAAAAAAATATATTCAGTTTGCAACCTGAAGGAGGTCGTTATAGATGGATTAATAGAACAAGTCCCACACACAGCTAGAAGCCCAATATTTTTTCAGAGGTAGATGCAGAAAAAAATATATTCAGTTTGCAACCTGATGTAGGTCAGTATAGATGGACTAATACAACAAGTCCCACACACAGCTAGAAGCCCAATATTTTTTGAGAGGTAGATGCAGAAAAAAATATATTCAGTTTGCAACCTGATGGAGGTCAGTATAGATGGACTAATACAACAATTCCCACACACAGCTAGAAGCCCAATATTTTTTCAGAGGTAGATGCAGAAAAAAATATATTCAGTTTGCAACCTGATGGAGGTCAGTATAGATGGACTAATACAACAAGAACCCACACACAGCTAGAAGCCCAATATTTTTTCAGAGCTAGATGCAGAAAAAATATATTCAGTTTGCAACCTGATGGAGGCCTGTATAGATTGATTAATAGAACAAGTCCCACACACAGCTAGAAGCCCAATATTTTCTCAGAGGTAGATGCAGAAAAAAATATATTCAGTTTGCAACCTGATGGAGGTCTGTATAGATGGATTAATAGAACAAGTCCCACACACAGCTAGAAGCCCAATATTTTTTCAGAGGTAGATGCAGAAAAAAATATATTCAGTTTGCAACCTGATGGAGGTCAGTATAGATGGACTAATACAACAAGTCCCACACACAGCTAGAAGCCCAATATTTTTTCAGAGCTAGATGCAGAAAAAAATATATTTAGTTTGCAACCTGATGCAGTTCTGTATAGATGGATTAATAGAACAAGTCCCACACACAGCTAGAAGCCCAATATTTTTTCAGAAGTAGATGCAGAAAAAAATATATTCAGTTTGCAACCTGATGGAGGTCACTATAGATGGACTAATACAACAAGTCCCACACACAGCTAGAAGCCCAATATTTTTTCAGAGGTAGATGCAGAAAAAAATATATTCAGTTTGCAACCTGATGGAGGTCAGTATAGATGGACTAATACAACAAGTCCCACACACAGCTAGAAGCCCAATATTTTTCAGAGGTAGATGCAGAAAAAAATATATTCAGTTTGCAACCTGATGCAGGTCTGTATAGATGGATTAATAGAACAAGTCCCACACACAGCTAGAAGCCCAATATTTTTTCAGAGGTAGATGCAGAAAAAAATATATTCAGTTTGCAACCTGAAGGAGGTCTGTATAGATGGATTAATAGAACAAGTCCCACACACAGCTAGAAGCCCAATATTTTTTCAGAGGTAGATGCAGAAAAAAATATATTCAGTTTGCAACCTGATGGAGGTCAGTATAGATGGACTAATACAACAAGTCCCACACACAGCTAGAAGCCCAATATTTTTTCAGAGGTAGATGCAGAAAAAAATATATTCAGTTTGCAACCTGATGGAGGTCTGTATAGATGGATTAATAGAACAAGTCCCACACACAGCTAGAAGCCCAATATTTTTTCAGAGGTAGATGCAGAAAAAAATATATTCAGTTTGCAACCTGATGGAGGTCTGTATAGATGGATTAATAGAACAAGTCCCACACACAGCTAGAAGCCCAATATTTTTTCAGAGGTAGATGCAGAAAAAAATATATTCAGTTTGCAACCTGATGGAGATCTGTATAGATGGATTAATAGAACAAGTCCCACACACAGCTAGAAGCCCAATATTTTTTCAGAGGTAGATGCAGAAAAAAATATATTCAGTTTGCAACCTGATGGAGGTCTGTATAGATGGATTAATAGAACAAGTCCCACACACAGCTAGAAGCCCAATATTTTTTCAGAGGTAGATGCAGAAAAAAATATATTCAGTTTGCAACCTGATGGAGGTCTGTATAGATGGATTAATAGAACAAGTCCCACACACAGCTAGAAGCCCAATATTTTTTCAGAGCTAGATGCAGAAAAAAATTATATTCAATTTGCAACCTGATGGAGGTCAGTATAGATGGACTAATAGAATGATGCTATGCCCAAAAGATTTTACTTCACTAGGTGCAGTAAAAAAATTGGTATTCTATACACAGGTGGTATATCTTGCAACACAGATAGGCTACTCCACTGACTAACACACTCTGCAATAGGCCAAAAAGGATTAGCTTTGCTAGATTCAGCCAAATGCTGTGAAAAAAACTTGCACAGCACTGGCACAGACCTGCCTGGCAAAAACTGATAGGAACTGATGTAACCTAGTCCTGAAAAAGACTCCAATTACAATTAGTCTTTACTCTCACAATCTATCTATTTAAGAGCACAGACCTGCCTGATAAAAGTCGTAGGAAATGCTGTAACCTAGTCCTTAAAAGGACTGCAATCACAACTATTCCCTACTCCCAAGCTATCTGTAGATTTGTGCGAAAATTGGCTTGAAATTAACAAGCAACAGCGGTGCCGTCTAACACGCAGCTGCAGCAGTGAGAAAATGTTGGCGACGGGGAAAATGGCTTGGTCTTATAGGGCAAGGACATGTGACATACACTGCCAATGACACATGCCCTTGCTTGTGTGAAAAAAAGCACTTCGCTCCGTGTGTGCGCTGCTGATAGGCTGACAGATTGCACCTCCCCACTGCAAATGTGGGAAAGAGAAAAAAAAATGGAGATCTTCATTGTTCCTGCAGAGATCCATCCCCTGCCCATCCCCCCACCCCGCTGTACACTCAAACTGCGTATTAACATTAATTTTCATCATTACTGAGAAAAAATCCAGTTATGATTTTGGTGCACGAACAGTTATTGAACATAACCTCGAACAGCCGAATTTTTCTCAAATTGTTCGTGTTCGCCGAACGGCTCGAACACCGCCCAAAACAGCTCGAATTTGAGATTGGCGAACAGTTCGAGTAGAACAACGCTCATCTCTACTGGTTAGTACTTGGATGGGAGACCGCCTGGAAATACCAGGTGTTGTAGGCTTTTGCTTTTTCCTTCCTTCCACCAGCAGGGGGCACTCTCTTCTATGCCTTTTTTCCATTCCCTTTCACAAGTGCACACATTCATTCTCTTTTCTTTTTTTCATTTGCTTTCTCTCTTGTGCTATTTCATCTCTGCAAAATACCAGCATCCTTCTGATCACCGTGGGCCTCCAGCATTGTTGCTTCTTTACTTTTAATACTAGGCTCCTTTTCACCAGGAACAGCGTCTCCCGCGTGGCTGGAGGCAACCACCGGTAACCCCAAGCAGAAGACCTTTGCAGGCAACACGACCCTCCCCCCTGAAGAACAGCTCAAAGTCACTGGCAACCATCTCACCCTCTTCCTTCATTCACCCCTGAACGTCTCGCTCCGCCCCCAAGTTACGGGTCCAGCTTGCTCTTTCTGTCACATTACCGCGACGAAGGGTTTAGCCTGCAGGAGACCATGCGCCGAGACATTTTTGAAGACACCTGATGCTGCGGGTGAATCACTGCTAAACAAACCACACCTGTAGGGACGGCACAGCCTTTGCATGGACCCTTCGGAGTCCGCCCCGTCAGGGCCAGATTGCTCGCCACCAAGCGATCCTGAGAAAGGCTGGCCGGACGATGGATCGAGCAGCGGCTACTGGCCATACCACCTTGGATACGCCTGATCTCGTCTGATCCCGGAAGCAAAGCAGGGCTGGGCTCAGACAGTACTTGGATGGGAGACCTCTTGGGAACACCGGGTGCTGTAGATCATTTTGATGAAGTTTTGCCCTACTGCCCAGCTCGGCTAGCATGGAACGGCGCCTTGCCGTACACCGACCTTAAGTAACTTAGATGATGGAAGCCAGAAGGCCTCTGAGCCAGTTGGCAGCTAAGTACGCTACCCCGCCGCCTTCACACAGGCCTGACACCGAGCTCCTTGCCACGGCTAGGAGTGCTTATTGACTCCGCAGCTCGCCGTGTGGAAATGATGGCGTTAAAAGCACCCGGGGCCGTGAAGGGGCCAGGCTTTCAGCAGGTGCCCAGGGAAGGTTTTGGATGCCGGCCGCCTAGCAAGGGCCAGCAGAAGTAACATGTTTCTCTGTAAAGAAGCTTGTGTAACCAAGCCAGACGGCTGACAAAGAGCTAACCTCAGTGCAAGGAAGGCAAGGAAGGTGCGGAAGGAATTGGGGAGGGGGGGGTGATTCCTGCTAGGGCCCTGAAATCATAAAACAGGCAGGAGAGTCCGACGCATGGTGACGGAGAGGTTGTATAGGCAGATAGGGGGTGTTGTCACGTGCGAGCACGTGTGCATGCTGGCTTGTGTGTGAGAGTGCGCTTCCTAGGTGTGGCGCGCTGCAGACAGTCAAAGGGATTGTTCCCTTTCATTAAAAGTTAATCCCCGGCTGCAGGCTATTAGAAAGCAACTTAACGCGCTCTACTCACCCTACCCGGGTCTACCGGTGAGTCTCGCCTCTGCTCCCGGCCTGTGGCATTGGCCGTGAAGCTGACGTTCCGTCGACAGCGCTGCAGCCGATCAGTGAGCTCAGCGGCTCTGAGTGGGGCCTTCTGTCTACAAGACCTTTTAAGGAAGCCAGAAAAAAAATTGAAGAGAAGGGAAAGCACAAAACCAGGGGAGGAGTCCTGAGGAGATAATTTGCATATTCCCACTGCATTTTGGGGTAAGTGAAGAGTGTCCGCGAGCTCAAAGAACACTGGATTTTGGCTGTTGGAGCTGAAAAGAGGACATCGGTAAACCAGGGGAGGAGTCCTGAGGGGATAATTTGCATATTCCCACTGCATTTTGGGGTAAGTGAAGAGTCTCCGCGAGCTCAAAGAACACTCGATTTTGGCTGTTGGAGCTGAAAAGAGGACATCGGTAAACCAGGGGAGGAGTCCTGAGGAGATAATTTGCATATTCCCACTGCATTTTGGGGTAAGTGAAGAGTCTCCGTGAGCTCAAAGATCACTGGATTTTGGCTGTTGGAGCTGAAAAGAGGACATCGGTAAACCAGGGGAGGAGTCCTGAAGAGATAATTTGCATATTCCCACTGCATTTTGGGGTAAGTGAAAAGTCTCCGCGAGCTCAAAGAACACTGGATTTTAGCTGTTGGAGCTGAAAAGAGGACATCGGTAAACCAGGGGAGGAGTCCTGAGGAGATAATTTGCATATTCCCACTGCATTTTGGGGTAAGTGAAGAGTCTCCGCGAGCTCAAAGAACACTGGATTTTGGCTGTTGGAGCTGAAAAGAGGACATCGGTAAACCAGGGGAGGAGTCCTGAGGAGATAATTTGCATATTCCCACTGCATTTTGGGGTAAGTGAAGAGTCTCCGCGAGCTCAAAGAACACTGGATTTTGGCTGTTGGAGCTAAAAAGAGGACATCGGTAAACCAGGGGAGGAGTCCTGAGGAGATAATTTGCATATTCCCACTGCATTTTGGGGTAAGTGAAGAGTCTCCGTGAGCTCAAAGAACACTGGATTTTGGCTGTTGGAGCTGAAAAGAGGACATCGGTAAACCAGGGGAGGAGTCCTGAGGAGATAATTTGCATATTCCCACTGCATTTTGGGGTAAGCGAAGAGTCTCCGCGAGCTCAAAGAACACTGGATTTTGGCTGTTGGAGCTGAAAAGAGGACATAGGTAAACTGCGCGTCGGTAGGGGTGCGCATTTTGAAGCTTTTTTTTTAAGCTTTTTTCACTGTTTTCAGAACATTAACAATAAGAACATGGAAGAGTCCAGGAGCCATTTGGTGAGCTGCATATCCTGCTACATGTTCACAGACTTGCCAGTGGAAAAGCCAAACTTCACATGCCAGAAATGCAAGCTTGTGTCCCTGTTGTAGGAAAAGTTGCGAAATCTAGAAGAGAGGTTAACTACCTTGAAAATCATTAAGGAAGGTGAAGAGTTCTTAGACAGAGCAGAATTATCTCTTCATGATTCAGAAATTGAAGAAATTCGAACTGCACCTGACAAAACAGAGGAATGGAAGCATGTGAACCACAGAAGCAGGAGGATCGAGAGGCAGTCAGCACCCATACTGCTCAGGAACCAGTACCAGGCTCTCACGCAGGAGAACCATGAAGAAATACAGCAAAATAAGACTTTGCCAGCAATGAATAAACTTGTAAGCCCTCAGAATCCTCCTGGATGGAGAAAGAAGAATGTTGTGAAGAAAAAACGGAGAGTGGTGGTCATGGGGGATTCCCTGTTAAGAGGAACAGAGGCCGCTATCTGCAGACCAGACATAACCTCAAGAGAAATGTGCTGTCTTCCAGGAGCAAAAATTAAAGATGTGTCTGACAGGATATCAAGACTCTTCAGACCTACAGATCACTACCCATTCCTGCTAATACATGTGGCGACAAATGACACCGCAAGAAAGGACCTGGAAACCATCTGCAGTGACTTTGAAGACTTAGGCAAGAAAGTGAAAGAATTGGGAGCGCAGGTGGTCTTCTCATCCATCCTCCCAGTGGATGGCCATGGAACAATGAGGTGGAATAAGATTCTACAGGTGAACAACTGGCTACGTCGATGGTGCCGTCAACAAGGATTTGGATTTCTGGATCACGGAATGAATTACCTATACGATGGACTACTTGCTAGAGATGGGGTGCACCTTACGAAGACTGGAAAACATGTATTTGGAAGTCGCCTTGCTACACTCATCAGAAGAGCTTTAAACTAGAACAATGTGGGAAGGGAAGCAAAAGGCCAGAAAAAGCCATACAGCTGACAAATACTATTGAGATCTCTGCTACTGGAAGTGGAAAGGAAGAACAAAGACAAAACAATTTAAATAATAAAAATATGGGAGGAAGAGAAACCAATCACAAACTAAAATGTTTTTATACAAATGCACAAAGCATGGGCAACAAACAAGGAGAATTGGAACTACTAATGCAGGAAAAGGAATATGATGTCATTGGAATCACTGAAACTTGGTGGGACGATACACATGATTGGAATAAAAGGCTAAAAGGATACAACTTATTTGCAAGAAACAGACTTGATAAACGAGGAGGAGGTGTTGCATTGTATGTTAGAAAAGTGTATATCTGCACAAAGATTGAAGCTTCAGAGAATGGGAGTTCTGTGGAAACTGTTTGGGTAAGAATACAAGGAGAGAACAACGGAAAGGACACCATTGTAGGCATTTACTACAGGCCACCTGGGCAAGCTGAAGATATGGATGAACTCTTTATGTATCAAATGACCAAGTTCTCCAAAAATATGACGTAGTGGTCATGGGAGATTTCAACTATCCAGACATTTGTTGGGAATCTCTCTCAAGTAAAACTAACAGGTCAAGCAAATTCTTATCCTCTCTTGCTGACAACTTTATCTTCCAAAAGGTAGGGGAGAAAACAAGGGGATCTGCTACTTTGGATCTAATCCTTATAAACAGGGAGGAAATGGTTGAGGAGGTAAAGGTGGCTGGGACCCTAGGAGGCAGCGATCATGCTATTATAGAATTTTGGATAACTAGAGGAGGAAGACATGTGAAGACTCAAACTTCAAGGTTAGATTTTAGAAAGACAGATTTTAAGAGACTCAGAAAGAGAATAGGAAGGATCCAATGGCTGAATGTCCTTAAGGACAAAAATGTCCAGGAAGGATGGGAAATTTTTAAAAATGAGAGTCTCAAAGCACAATCGTTAACAATCCCGAAAAGTAGGAAGAATGGGAAGCATTTAAGGAAACCAGGATGGATGAACACAGAACTTAAACACATGCTAAAAAGAAAGAAAGAAATGTTTATTAAATGGAAAGAGGGAGGCATATCTAAAGAAGATTATAATGCAGTCTGCAGATCCTGTAGGGCACGTATCAGGTTAGCTAAAGCTGACAATGAATTAAGGCTTGCAAGAGATGTCAAAAGCAATAAAAAAGGATTTTGGGGGTATGTCAAAAGTAAAAGAAAAGTCAAAGATGCTATAGGATTTTTACAGGATGAAAATGGAGAAATGGTAAGAGAGGATGTTG
Organism: Phyllobates terribilis; assembly: GCF_046119375.1. Taxonomy (NCBI): domain Eukaryota; kingdom Metazoa; phylum Chordata; class Amphibia; order Anura; family Dendrobatidae; genus Phyllobates; species Phyllobates terribilis. The sequence continues at coordinate 683,142,327 of NW_027362764.1, read as the reverse complement.
AGAAGGCCGAACTTTTTAATTCCTATTTTGCATCTGTTTTCTCTCAGAAAGAAAATGTAACATCAGCTGATCTTCACTGTCCTTTTAAAGGAATAGAGGAATCCAAGTTGTTATGTTCTGCTACCAGAGCTAAGGAAAGAGAGGAGATCTGTCCCTACGATAGAACTCAGCTGAATCCCTACGATGTAACAGGGAACCTGATCCTGCGATCAGACCTGCTAAAGTCCTAAGCTAGTCTGTACGAAGACCTATAGATGTGGGGGAGGAATCCCTACAAGTACTAAGGACTGGGAGGAATATGGGAGACCTCCTAACAGAAATAGTAGCAGACAGACGAACAAACAAAATATAAAGAACATAGAGGTCAGTAAACCAAGCAAACTAACAGAGCAAGACACAGAGCACAGGCTAGCTAGAAAGTAGATATACAATGAAGTCCAGCAAAGCCAGAAGGGCGGAGCAGGATTAAATAGGCCAACAAGGTCATGTGACCAGCAAAGGAAAAAAAACCTAACAGCAAGGTTCTAACAGTACCCCCCCTTCTAAGAGGATCCTCCGGATCCCCTAGGACCAGGCTTATCAGGAAATCTCCTGTGAAACGCTCTGATAAGTCTGGACGCGGAAACATCATCTGACCTCACCCAAGAGTTATCCTCGGGTCCGAAACCTTTCCAGGCCACAAGATACTGCAAACTACCTCTATACCGTCTAGAGTCAAGGATGCGAGAAATTTCATATTCCCCGTCCTCCATCACCGGAGGAACAGAGGCAGAGGCGTCACCATCCGACACAACAGCTTTTTTTAACAGAGAGACATGAAAGACCGGATTAATTCTCCAGGAGGTAGGAACCTCCAACCTAACAGCAGATTGGTTGACAACCTGAAGCACCTTAAAGGGCCCTACAAACTTGGGACCCAATTTCTTAGAAGGAATCCTCAACCGCAGATTCCTAGAGGACAACCAAACCATGTCACCAACAGCGAACAAAACCTCCTGTCGTTTCCTATCAAAGTAGTCTTTAGATTTTCTGTTGGCCTCCTGAAGATTACCACGCACATCCGTCCAAACTCTTTCCAAATCACCGGAAAAATTCTCCTCCTCAGGCACGGCAGATCCCAACTTGGAGAACGACCCAAACGACGGATGTCTCCCAGAACAACAAAAAAAAGGCGAACAACCAGCAGAAGAAGATGTATGATTGTTCAGAGCAAATTCGGCAAGTGGCAGAAACTCAGACCACCCCTCTTGATTGTCTGCCACAAAACAACGCAAGAACTGCTCAACATCCTGGTTTTTCCTTTCTGTCTGGCCATTAGATTCAGGATGATATCCGGACGAAAACGACAAATGAATTCCCAACCTGTCACAAAAGGCACGCCAAAAACGAGCCACGAACTGAGGACCCCTATCAGAAACAATGTCAGTAGGAACGCCATGAAGTCTGACAATTTCCTTGACAAAGGCCTTAGCGAGAGTTTTAGCGCAGGGCAGTTTGATGAAGGGAACCAAGTGACACATCTTACTAAAACGGTCCACGACCACCCAGATGACAGTAAAACCCTCAGAGGGGGGAAGGTCAGTTATAAAGTCCATAGCCAAATGTGTCCAAGGAGCACTGGGGACCTCCAAAGGACAAAGCAACCCCGCAGCAGGAGTATGTGAGGACTTAGATCTAGCACATACAGTACATTGGCGTACCCACTTAATGACTTCCTTCTGCCATCCAGGCCACCAAAAACTGCGACCCACCAGTCCCTTGGTCTCAGAGATTCCGGGATGACCTGCCAACCGAGATTCGTGACACTTAACAAACAAATCTCTCCTAAAGGTCCCAGGCACAAACAACCTCCCATGAGGAGTGTTAGATGGGGCATTCTCCTGAGCTTTAAGAATCTCATCTTCCAAAACGGAGTCTAAAGCAGCTATCACAACACCTTCTTGTAAAATGTTTTCCTCTTTCTCAGCACCGACTATGGGAGAAAAACTGTGAGACAAGGCATCCGCCTTAACATTCTTAGTACCAGGGATGTAAGTAACGGAGAAATTAAACCGCGAGAAAAACAGTGCCCACCTAGCCTGACGGGCATTCAGGCGCTTGGCAGCGTCAAGATATATCAGATTTTTATGATCCGTAAGAACCTGAACGGGAAATTCCGCACCTTCCAAGAAGTGGCGCCATGTTCAAATGCGAGTTTAATAGCCAATAATTCCCGATTACCAATATCGTAATTCAATTCAGTCTCCGAAAATTTTTTTGAAAAAAAGGCACAGGGATGTAATCCATCCCCGTTATCCTGAGACAATACTGCGCCAACCCCCACAGAGGAAGCATCAACCTCAACCAAAAACGGCCTAGTAACATCAGGCTGCATAAGGATGGGAGCAGAGGTGAACCTCTCCTTGAGATACACAAAAGCTTCAATGGCCTCAGAAGACCACTGAACCGCATCAGCACCTTTCCTGGTGAGATCAGTCAGAGGTTTGACAATACTAGAAAAATTTTTTATGAATTTTCTATAGTAATTGGCGAAACCCAAAAACCTCTGTATCGATTTCAAACCAATAGGCCTAGGCCATTCCTGCACAGCCTGAACCTTAACCGGATCCATCTCAAAACCTATGCTGGAGATAATGTAGCCCAAAAAACTAATTCTCTGTACAGCGAACTCACATTTCTCCAGCTTAGCAAAAAGCGAATTGTCCATTAATAACTGTAATACCTCACGCACGCTCCGCCAATGAGACTCCAGATCTGGCGAATAAATCAAAATGTCATCCAAATACACAACCACATTTTTACCGATCAAAGGTCTAAGGATGTCATTAATCAGATTCTGAAAAAATGCAGGAGCATTAGTAAGACCAAAAGGCATAACCAGATTCTCAAAATGACCCACAGGAGTGTTAAAAGCAGTCTTCCATTCATCACCCTCCTTCATGCGCAACAGATTGTATGCCCCCTTAAGGTCAATTTTAGAGAACCACTTGGCCCCCAATAACTGGTTAAACAGATCAGGAATCAATGGCAGTGGGTAAGGATTGCGTACCGTAATTTTGTTAATCTCACGAAAATCCAGACAAGGACGTAAACCGCCGTCCTTTTTTTTTACAAAAAAAAATCCAACCGCCACAGGAGACTTAGAGGGCCTAATGTGACCGGCGGCCAAACTTGTCTGTATGTATTCCTCCAAAGCCTTCCTCTCAGGAATAGTAAGGTTAAATAAACGACTTTTAGGAAGAGTCGCTCCAGGGACAAATTCAATAGAACAATCATAGTCTCTATGGGGAGGCAAAACCTGCGATTCCTTCTCAGAAAAAACTCTCCAAAAATCCTGAATAGGAACAGGCAATTCTCCCCTATCCAAATCTGCAATACGCCCGTTACAACACTTGTCATAACATTTATGGCTCCAGGATTTAATTTCACTGGTAGACCAATCCAGTACAGGATTGTGACATTTTAACCAGGGCAATCCCAATATTACTGGAGAAGGCAAGTTATTCAACACTACCAAATCCAATTTCTCATGGTGAACACCATTAATAGTGAGAGGAAATTCACAGACCTTGAGAGTAATATTCTTCAAAGGGGAGCCATCCACAGAAACCACAGCAATGGGGGATGATAAAGGTTCAGGTTTTAAATTGAGTTTTTCCACGAATCCCCCATCAATAACATTTAGTGTAGACCCGCAATCAACAAACACCCGAAATTCCATTAATTTTTCCTGAGCAATCGTGGAAGCAGCTAAAAATACACCCTTGGAATTTAAACAGGCAATACGGGCATGACTGACCATTTTTTTTTCTTTCTTCATACGAAGCTCACAGCCTTTAATCAAATGACCAGATTTTCCGCAATAGAAACACAAGCCTTTCGAAAAACGACGGTCTTTTTCTTGAGAGCGAGGTGCCACCGATCCAATCTCCATCGGTTCACCACTGTTAGTACACACATTATCATAACCAGAAACTGACATAGCAGAGGATTTGCTCTCATTAACCCTAGCACGCAGTCTTCTATCCACCCGTATAGCTAATTGCATAGCCTGTTGCAAATCCTCAGGTGTAGGATAAGCAATTAGCAGGTCTTTAACCCTTTCACTGAGCCCAGCAAGAAATAGACTTTTCAGAGCAGAATCGTTCCACCCTGTTTGAGTGGACCAACGACGAAAATGTGAACAATATTTTTCGACATTACCTGATCCTTGTTTTAAACGTCTCAACTCAGTCTCAGCTGATGCGACACGGTCAGGATCATCATATAATAGTCCTAAAGCAGAAAAAAAACTATCCACTGATCTGAAGCATGTATCACTAGGTTGCAAAGAAAAGGCCCACTCCTGAGGCTCTTTGCGCAAAAGTGACATTATGAACCCTACGCGCTGGGATTCATCCCCAGAGGACTTGGGTCTCAAACGAAAATACAATAAGCAAGCATTTTTAAATGAAAAAAATTCTCGATGTTCACCAAAAAATAAATCCGGCAAACATACCTTAGGCTCCAAGAAATGTGCTCCAGAACAGTTACTCACGTGCTGACGGAGCTCGGCCACTTCCAGAGAGAGTCCCTGCAGGCGATGAGCCAAATCCTGAACCGACACCATGATGGAACAGAAAAATCTTTCCTTAGAGAATTTGCTGGCTGGACTTACTGTTATGTTCTGCTACCAGAGCTAAGGAAAGAGAGGAGATCTGTCCCTACGATAGAACTCAGCTGAATCCCTACGATGTAACAGGGAACCTGATCCTGCGATCAGACCTGCTAAAGTCCTAAGCTAGTCTGTACGAAGACCTATAGATGTGGGGGAGGAATCCCTACAAGTACTAAGGACTGGGAGGAATATGGGACACCTCCTAACAGAAATAGTAGCAGACAGACGAACAAACAAAATATAAAGAACATAGAGGTCAGTAAACCAAGCAAACTAACAGAGCAAGACACAGAGCACAGGCTAGCTAGAAAGTAGATATACAATGAAGTCCAGCAAAGCCAGAAGGGCGGAGCAGGATTAAATAGGCCAACAAGGTCATGTGACCAGCAAAGGAAAAAAAACCTAACAGCAAGGTTCTAACACAAGTTATCTGTAAACAGAAAGATTGTGAGGGAATATTTAGCTAACATAAATGAGTTCAAGTCTCCAGGTCCAGATGAATTACACCCCAGAGTACTGAAGGAGATCGTAGAAGAAATTTTAGAACCACTCTCCATAATCTTTGAAAATTCTTGGAGAACAGGAGAAGTCCCAGAAGACTGGAGAAGAGGAAATGTTGTTCCTATCTTCAAAAAGGGGAAGAAGGTGGACCCAGGGAACTATAGGTCGGTGAGTCTGACTTCTATACCAGGAAAGATCTTTGAACAAATTATTAAACAACATGTATGTAAGTACATGGATAAGAATGAAGTGATTAACCAGAGTCAGCATGGGTTTGTAACTAACAAGTCATGTCAGACTAACTTAATTTCCTTCTATGACAGAATCACTGACTGGGTGGATCAGGGAAATGCTGTAGATATAGTATATCTTGACTTCAGCAAAGCATTTGACAAAGTATCTCACACCATCCTTATTGAAAAAATGACCAAGTATGCAATGGACCAGGCAACTGTTAGGTGGATTCATAACTGGCTTAGTGATCGGACTCAAAGGGTGGTTGTAAATGGCTTCACATCCAGCTGGATGAATGTCTCAAGTGGGGTACCACAGGGCTCCGTCCTGGGACCTGTATTGTTCAACATCTTTATCAATGATTTAGATGAAGGAATTGAGGGTAAACTGATTAAATTTGCTGATGACACAAAGCTAGGAGGGATAGCTAATACTAGAGAAGAGAGAGAGAGGATTCAAAAAGACCTAAATAAACTGGAGCAGTGGGCAGCAACCAACAGAATGGTTTTTAACAGGGAAAAATGCAAAGTACTACATCTGGGCAATAAAAATGAAAAAAGCATATACAGAATGGGAGGAATAGAGCTAAGCAACAGTACATGTGAAAAAGACTTAGGTATACTAATAGATCATAGACTGAACATGAGTCAACAGTGTGATGCAGCAGCAAAAAAGGCAAATACAATTCTGGGATGTATTAACAGAAGCATACAGTCTAGATCACGTGAAGTCATTATCGGTCTTTACTCCTCTTTGGTCAGACCTCATCTGGAATACTGTGTACAGTTTTGGGCACCACATTTTAAAAAAGACATAGACAAACTGGAGCAAGTTCAGAGAAGAGCGACCAGAATGGTGATTGGTCTGCAAACCATGTCCTATGAGGAACGGTTGCAGGATTTAGGAATGTTTAGCTTGCAAAAAAGAAGACTGAGAGGAGACTTAATAGCTGTCTACAAATATGTCAAGGGCTGTCACATTGTAGAAGGATGATCTTTATTCTCATTTGCACAAGGAAAGACTTGAAGCAATGGGATGAAACTAAATGGGAGGAGACACAGATTAGATATTAGAAAAAACTTTTTGACAGTTAGGGTGATTAATGAGTGGAACAGGCTGCCACGAGAGGTGGTGAGTTCCCCTTCAATGGACGTCTTCAAACAGAGGCTGGACAGACATCTGTCTGAGATGATCTAGTGAATCCTGCTTTGAGCAGGGGGTTGGACCAGATGACCCAGGAGGTCCCTTCCAACTCTACCATTCTATGATTCAATGATTCTATGATTCTATGAAGGCAAGGAAGGAATTGGGGAGGGGGGGGGTGATTCCTGCTAGGGCCCTGAAATCATAAAACAGGCAGGAGAGTCTGACGCATGGTGACGGAGAGGTTGTAGGGGCAGATAGGGGGTGTTGTCACGTGCGAGCACGTGTGCATGCTGGCTTGTGTGTGAGAGTGCGCTTCCTAGGTGTGGCGCGCTGCAGACAGTCAAAGGGATTGTTCCCTTTCATTAAAAGTTAATCCCCGGCTGCAGGCGATTAGAAAGCAACTAACCGCGCTCTACTCACCCTACCCGGGTCTACCGGTGAGTCTCGCCTCTGCTTCCGGCCTGTGGCATTGGCCGTGAAGCTGATGTTCCGTCGACAGCGCTGCAGCCGATTAGTGAGCTCAGCGGTTCTGAGTGGTGCGTTGTGTCTACAAGACCTTTTAAGGAAGCCAGCAAAAAAATTGAAGAGAAGGGAAAGCACAAAAGGACCTGGTCTTGCTGAACACTGGAAAGGGCATCCGGCAGCCAGACTTCAAAGTAGAAAAGCAGCAAGTGAGAGGCTTGTCTCTGCCTACGGCCACACCACCCTGAACACGCCTGATCTCATCTGATCTTGGAAGCTAAGCAGGGTTGGGCCTGGTTAGCACTTGGATGGGAGACTGCCTGGGAATACCAGGTGCTGTAGGCTTTTGCTTTTTCTTTCCTTCCACCAGCAGGGGGTACTCTCTTCTATGCCTTTTTTCCATTCCCTTTCACAAGTGCACACATTCATTCTCTTTTCTTTTTTTCATTTGCTTTCTCTCTTGCGCTATTTCATTTCTGCAAAATACCAGCATCCTTCTGATCACCGTGGGCCTCCAGCATTGTTGCTTCTTTACTTTTAATACTAGGCTCCTTTTCACCAGGACCAGCGTCTCCCGCGTGGCTGGAGGCAACCACCGGTAACCCCAAGCAGAAGACCTTTGCAGGCAACACGACCCTCCCCCCTGAAGAGCAGCTCAAAGTCACTGGCAACCATCTCACCCTCTTCCTTCATTCACCCCTGGACATCTCGCTCCGCCCCCAAGTTACGGGTCCAGCTTGCTCTTTCTGTCACATTACCGCAATGAAGGGTTTAGCCTGCAGGAGACCCTGCGCCGAGACATTTTTGAAGACACCTGATGCGGCGGGTGAATCACTGCTAAACAAACCACACCTGTAGGGACGGCACAGCCTTTGCATGGACCCTTCGGAGCCCGCCCCGTCACGGCCAGATTGCTCGCCACCAAGCGTGTTACAACTCTCCTGTTAGTTTTTTTTTAGTTTGCTGGTCAAATGACCATTTTACCTATTTAATCCGGCTCAGTGCCCCTGGCTTTGCTGGACTTCATTTGTATTTACTACTGTTGAGCTAGCTTATTGCTCTGTTGCCGTTCTCTGTTAGTTTTGCTAGGTCTTCTGACCCCTATGCCTTTTTGTTGTGTGTTTGTCTTTGACTGCTACTATTTCTGCTAGGAGGTGTCCAACTTTTCCCAGTCCCTAGATCTTGTAGGGATCCCTCCCTCACATCTATAGGTCTGCGTTCAGACTAGCCGAGGACTTTAGCGGGTCTGATCGCAGGATCAGGTTCCCCGTTACATCGTAGGGATCTAGTTTAGTTCTATTGTAGGGATAGATCTCCTTTCTTTCCTTAGTCTCTGTAGCAGATCATAACAGTAATTCCAGCCATAAAAAAAAAAAAAAAAAAATTCTCTAAGGAAAGACCTCCAGTTTTCCATCATGGTCTCGGTGCAAGATTTGGCTCAACGCTTGCAGGGACTCTCTCTGGAGGTGACCAAGCTCCAACAACATGTGAGTAACTGTTCTGGAGCGCATTTTGTGGAACCTAAGGTACGTCTGCCTGATCTATTTTTTGGCAAACAACAAGATTTTTTTTCTTTTAAAAATGCTTGTTTATTATATTTTCGTTTGAGACTCGGATCCTCTGGTGATGAATCACAGCGCATAGGGATCATAATGTCACTTTTGCGCAAAGATCCTCAGGGATGGGCCTTCTCTCTCCAACCTAGTGATCCGTGCTTTAGATCAGTGGATAGTTTTTTTTCTGCTTTGGGTTTGTTGTACGATGATCCTGATCGTGTCTCATCTGCTGAGTCTGAATTAAGACGTTTGAGGCAGGGATCAGGTAATGTGGAAAAATATTGTTCTCACTTCCGTCGGTGGTCTGCCCAGGTGGGGTGGAACGATTCTGCTTTGAAAGCTTGTTTCTTGCAGGGCTATGTGAAAGGGTAAAGGATTTACTGATTGCTTATCCCATACCTGGAAACTTGCAGGAGGCAATGCAATAAGCTATACGGGTGGACAGGAGACTGCGTGAAAGGGTTAATGAGAGCAAATCCTCTGCTATGTCAGCTTCGAGTCCTGAGAGGTTCTGTGCTGACAATGGAGAGCCGATGGAAATTGGGGCGATGGCACCCCGCTCTCAGGAAAAAGACCGCCGACTTTCTGAAGGCTTGTGTTTCTATTGCGGAAATTCTGGTCATTTTATTAAGAGCTGTGTGCTTCGTAAGAAGAAAGAAAAAAAAATGGTCAGTCATGCTCGTATTGCCTGTTTAAATTCTAAGGGAGTATTCCTATCTGCCACTTCTGCTGCTCAGGATGAATTAATTGAATTTCGGGTATTTGTGGATTGTGAATCTACTCTGAATGTGATTGATGGGGGATTCTTGGAAAAACTTAGATTAGAACCTAAAACTTTGTCATCCCCTATTGCTGTGGTTTCTGTCGATGGCTCTCCCTTGAAGAGTGTTACTCACAAGGTCTGTGAATTTCCCCTCACTATTAATGGTATTCATCAAGAGAATTTGGATTTGGTGGTATTGGACAATTTGCCTTCTCCAGTAATATTGGGGTTACCCTGGTTAAAATTGCACAATCCTGTACTGGATTGGTCTACCAATGAAATTAAGTCCTGGAGCCCTAAGTGTTATGACAAATGTTGTAACGGGCGCATTGCTGCTGTGGATAGAGGGGAATTGCCTGTACCTATTCAGGATTTTTGGAGAGTTTTTTCTGAGGAGGAGTCGCAGGTTTTGCCTCCCCATAGAGACTATGATTGTACCATTGAATTTGTCCCTGGCGCGACTCTTCCTAAGAGTCGTTTATTTAATCTTACTATTCCTGAAAGAAAGGCTTTGGAAGAATACATACAGACAAGCTTGGCCGCCGGTCACATTAGGCCTTCCAAGTCTCCTGTGGCTGTTGGATTTTTTTTGTAAAAAAAAAAGATGGCGGTTTACGTCCTTGTCTGGACTTTCGTGAGTTTAATAAAATTACTGTACGCAATCCTTACCCACTGCCATTGATTCCTGATTTATTTAACCAGTTAGTGGGGGCCAAGTGTTTCTCTAAAATTGATCTCCGGGGGGCATACAATTTGTTGCGCATGAAGGAGGGTGATGAATGGAAGACTGCTTTTAACACTCCTGTGGGTCATTTTGAGAATCTGGTTATGCCTTTTGGTCTCACCAATGCTCCAGCATTTTTTCAGAATCTTATTAATGATATCCTTAGACCTTTAATCGGCAAAAATGTGGTTGTGTATTTGGATGACATTTTGATTTATTCGCCGGATCTGGAGTCTCATTGGCGGAGCGTACGTGAGGTATTACAGTTATTAATGGACAATTCGCTTTTTGCTAACCTGGAGAAATGTGAGTTCGCTGTACAGAGAATTAGTTTTTTGGGCTACATTATCTCCAGTGAAGGTTTTGAGATGGACCCGGTTAAAGTTCAAGCTGTGCAGGAATGGCCTAGGCCTATTGGTTTGAAATCGATACAGAGGTTTTTGGGTTTCGCCAATTATTACAGAAAATTCATAAAAAAAATTTCTATTATTGTCAAACCGCTGACCGATCTCACCAGGAAAGGTGCTAATGCGGTTCAGTGGACTTCTGAGGCCATTGAAGCTTTTGTGTTTCTAAAGGAGAGGTTCACCTCTGCTCCCATCCTTATGCAGCCTGATGTGACTAAGCCGTTTTTGGTTGAGGTTGATGCTTCTTCGGTGGGGGTTGGTGCGGTGTTGTCTCAGGAAAACAAGGATGGAGTACATCCCTGTGCCTTTTTTTCAAAAAAATTTTCCGAGACTGAACTTAATTACGATATTGATAATCGGGAATTGCTGGCGATTAAACTCGCATTTGAACACTGGCGTCATCTCTTGGAAGGTGCTGAATTTCCCTTTCAGGTTTTCACTGATCATAAAAATCTGATCTATCTTGATGCTGCCAAGCGCTTGAATGCACGTCAGGCTAGGTGGGCACTTTTTTTCTCGCGGTTTAATTTTTCCGTTACTTACATCCCGGGTACCAAAAATGTTAAAGCGGATGCTTTGTCTCGCAGCTTTTCTCCCATGGTCGGTGTTGAGGAGGAAGAAGAGACCATTTTACAAGAAGGTGTTGTGATTGCTGCTTTGGACTCCGTTTTGGAGGATGAGATTCTTAAAGCACAGGAGAATGCCCCATCTAACACTCCCCATGGGAGGTTGTTTGTGCCTAGGACCTTTAGGAGAGATTTGTTTGTTGAGTGTCATGAGTCTCGGTTGGCAGGTCATCCAGGAATTTCTGAGACCAAGAGACTTGTGGGTCGCAGTTTTTGGTGGCCTGGATGGCAGAAGGAAGTCATTAAGTGGGTGCGCCAATGTACTGTGTGTGCAAGATCCAAGTCTTCGCATGCTCCTGCTGCGGGGTTGCTTTGCCCTCTGGAGGTTCCTAGTGCACCTTGGACACATCTGGCTATGGACTTTATTACTGACCTTCCTCCCTCTGAAGGTTTCACGGTCATCTGGGTGGTCGTGGACCGTTTTAGCAAGATGTGTCACTTGGTTCCCTTCATCAAACTGCCTTGCGCTAAGACACTCGCTAAGGCCTTTGTCAAGGAGATTGTTAGACTACATGGTGTTCCTACTGACATTATTTCTGATAGGGGACCTCAGTTCGTGGCTCGTTTTTGGCGTGCCTTTTGTGACAGGTTGGGAGTTCATTTGTCGTTTTCATCCGGATATCATCCTGAGTCTAATGGCCAGACAGAAAGGAAGAATCAGGATGTTGAGCATTTCTTGCGTTGTTTTGTGGCAGACAATCAAGAGGGGTGGTCTGAGTTTCTGCCACTTGCTGAATTTGCTCTTAACAACCATACATCCTCTTCTGCTGGTTGTTCGCCTTTTTTTTGTTGTTCTGGGAGACATCCGTCTTTTGGGTCATTTTCCAAATTGGTTTCGGCTGTGCCTGAGGAGGAGAGTTTTTCCGGTGATTTGGAGAGAGTTTGGACGGATGTGCGTGGTAATCTTCAGGAGGCTAACAAAAAATCTAAGAGGTACTTTGATAGGAAACGGCAAGAGGTTTTGTTTGCGGTTGGTGACATGGTTTGGTTGTCCTCTAAGAATCTGCGATTGAGGATTCCTTCTAAAAAATTGGGTCCCAAGTTCGTAGGGCCCTTTAAGGTACTTCAGATAGTTAACCAATCTGCTGTTAGGCTGGAGGTTCCTACGTCCTGTAGGATTAATCCGGTGTTTCATGTTTCTCTGTTGAAAAAAGCTGATGTGTCGGATGGTGACGCCTCTGCCACTGTTCCTCCGGTGGTGGAGGACGGGGAATATGAAATTTCCCGCATTCTAAATTCTAGACGGTATAGAGGGAGTTTGCAGTATCTCGTCGCTTGGAAGGGTTTCGGACCTGAGGATAACTCATGGGTGAGAGCGGATTATGTTTCTGCCCCCAGACTTGTCTGAGCGTTTCACAGGAGGTTTCCTGGTAAGCCTGGGCCTAGGGGATCCGGAGGATCCTCTTAGAAGAGGGGGTACTGTTACAACTCTCCTGTTAGGTTTTTTTTAGTTTGCTGGTCACATGACCATTTTGCCTATTTAATCCAGCTCCGCCCTCCTGGCTTTGCTGGACTTCATTTGTATTTACTACTGTTGAGCTAGCTTGTTGCTCTGTTGCCGTTCTCTGTTAGTTTTGCTAGGTCTTCTGACCCCTATGCCTTTTTGTTGTGTGTTTGTCTTTGACTGCTACTATTTCTGCTAGGAGGTGTCCAACTTCTCCCAGTCCCTAGATCTTGTAGGGATCCCTCCCTCACATCTATAGGTCTGCGTTCAGACTAGCCGAGGACTTTAGCGGGTCTGATCGCAGGATCAGGTTCCCCGTTACATCGTAGGGATCTAGTTTAGTTCTATTGTAGGGATAGATCTCCTTTCTTTCCATACTCTCTGTAGCAGATCATAACAAAGCGATCCTGAGAAAGGCTGGCCGGGCAATGAATCAAGCAGCGTCTACTGGCCATACCACCTTGGATACGCCCGATCTCGTCTGATCTCAAAAGCAAAGCAGGGCTGGGCTCGGACAGTACTTGGATGGGAGACCTCCTGGGAACACCGGGTGCTGTAGACCATTTTGATGACCTTTTGCCCTACTGCCCAGCTCGGCTAGCATGGAACGGCACCTTGCCGGACACCGACCTTAAGTAACTTAGATGATGGAAGCCCCAAGGCCTCTGAGCCAGTTGGCAGCTAAGTACGCTACCCCGCCGCCTTCACGCACGCCTGACACCGAGCTCTTTGCTACTGTTAGGAGTGCTTATTGACTCTGCAGCTCGCCGTGTGGAAATGTTGGTGTTAAAAGCACCCGGGGCCGTGAAGGGGTGAGGCTTTCAGCAGGTGCCCAGGGAAGGTTTTGGATGCCGGCTGCCTAGCGAGGGCCAGCAGAAGTAACATGTTTCTCTGCAAAGAAGCTTGTGTAACCAAGCCAGACGGCTGACAAAGAGCTAACCTCAGTGCAAGGAAGGCAAGGAAGGTGCGGAAGGAATTGGGGGGGGGGGGGGGTGATTCCTGCTAGGGCCCTGAAATCATAAAACAGGCAGGAGAGTCTGACGCATGGTGACGGAGAGGTTGTAGGGGCAGATAGGGGGTGTTGTCACGTGCGAGCACGTGTGCATGCTGGCTTGTGTGTGAGAGTGCGCTTCCTAGGTGTGGCGCGCTGCAGACAGTCAAAGGGATTGTTCCCTTTCATTAAAAGTTAATCCCCGGCTGCAGGCTATTAGAAAGCAACTAACCGCGCTCTACTCACCCTACCCGGGTCTACCGGTGAGTCTCGCCTCTGCTCCCGGCCTGTGGCATTGGCCGTGAAGCTGACGTTCCGTCTACAGCGCTACAGCCGATCAGTGAGCTCAGCGGCTCTGAGTAAGGCGTTGTGTCTACAAGACCTTTTAAGGAAGCCAGCAAAAAAATTGAAGAGAAGGGAAAGCACAAAAGGACCTGGTCTTGCTGAGCACTGGAAAGGGCAGCCGGAAGCCAGACGTCAAAGTAGAAAAGCAGCAAGTGAGAGGCATGTCTCTGCCTACGGCCACACCACCCTGAACACGCCTGATCTCATCTGATCTCAGAAGCTAAGCAGGGTTGGGCCTGGTTAGTACTTGGATGGGAGACTGTAAAATAATACTCTTCCTGTGTTATTTTATTCTACTGAGGACTTCTCAAAGTATCAATATCACGATATTCTTATAAAAAAATGTATCTATTTATTCTTGGATTGTCCTTTAAAAAGAATCAGATTGCAGTAGGTACATACAATAATTAGTTATAAAGTAATTGTCCATTTGTCCATAATTAGCTTAATTGTTTAATTGTTGAGATTCACCCATCTTTCCTTGGATCCTGGCTGGTAAATCATGTCTTTGTCCAGCATGTGTCCAGGCCTACATGTCATCTGCTTCTCAGCATGAAGATTCTGTGTCTTTTGGGGTGGGCAGAGCAAGAGAGCCCCCCCTTTCTGTACCATGGGCTTTTATAGCCAGTCATATGGACACCTGTTCTACATATGGTAGTGAACCAAAAATACACACACAAATAGCGCATGTCAACTAGACACGATGGCTGAGGCATAGAACTCAGAAAAATGATTATCGATTAACATTCCAAATGAATTTCCATAATTAACCATTTAACATTTCCCCCTTTTTGAGAATAAAAGGACTTTAACTGAAAATTCTCAAAAGAAGATACATTCATCAATCATTTTTTCTTTCCTTCTTCCTTGGCAATATCATTAAATTTCCATAATAATAATAATAGTAATAATAGTATCAATATCGGATTATTGTTATATAATGATGTGAATTCTTGTTATGGTAAGCCGTGACTAATATTCATTTAATATGTATAATTATACTTCCCTATATCTAAATTGAAGCAATCGCGGGTTCAATCATCATCATCTGATGTCATCGGGTCGTCGTCTCGTCTTCTTCTTGGTTCTTTTATAACACAGTCTTTAGATGAAAACTCCTTTGAAATAAATTACAGCATGTAGATATTGTACAGTCCATAATTGTGCTCATTATTGTTCAGTCCATAAACTGTACTCTTTATTAGAAAGATCATGTGTGTCAGTTGATAAGAAAACAAAGTCCATGGATGAAATGGAGCTTTAATATCTGTGCAGTGTCACCTGGACTTACGTTGGATCGTCTTTGGAATCTTCCGTGTGTCCGCACTGGTCTCGTGTCACTTTTGGAACAGATGTGACGTCTTTGGTCAGTAAAGCAAGGGTTAACTTGACACTTTCCTGCTTTATATAGCACCATAACCAGTACTCAGTCCTTTATATACAGGACACATATGCCAGGTATTACCTGTTCACCAGCTTTCATTGAAGCGTTGCAGGTGATAAGAAACCACTGGAACGTGATGAAACTTGAACACAACACAGTACATATAGGATCATCGTCCTCTGCCGTCCTGGTGATCAGTGGTGTGAATTGTATTGTATGTAATGGACACAGTCTATTATAACACTCAGCATTCACACCTGTTACCTTCTGAGACGTCCGGATATCAGTTGCTTCTTCTTGTAACTTTTGAGAATCTCTTTGATTTATAAAAATTAAAAGTCTTTATTAAGATAGAATTCATAATTGCGATGTCTTGATTGAAGTCTTCATTCCCTAATCTGATACCAAATCTGGCAGTTTTTCCTAACCTATAATATCACAGCGTACCATAGCAATCAGTAATATCCATCTAATTATTATCAAAATATTAAAATAAATTATGTTTGGAATAATAAACAATAATAGATAATAATTCATTATCAATCAAGTTCTCCATATGATAGAACATTTTTATGTCATAGGTGTAATTACCTTTTCCAACCCATAGGTGTCAGTGTATTTTGAAACAACAAATTTTTATATCTTTATTAAACCAATAATATCAAAGAATGTATACTCCTGAACCAAAATGAATAAATATATGAATGTATGAATGAATGAATGAATGAATAAATGAATGAATGAATTGTTGTGTTTACTCAGAAAATGTAAACATTTTTTTCCTTAGCAATATATATTTAATGAAGCAATACTCTTGTATTAGACATTACTTTATTAAATATTAATGTGTTTTCTCAATTGAGATATTGAACTCAAATAAAATCAAATGAGAATTAAAAAATGAAAAAATAGAAAAATAAGAAGTATAAAGTAAGAATAAAATTTTAAAAATGAAAAATAAAATTAAGAGTAAAAATAAGAATAAAAATAAAAATAAGGCCTTTAAATTTTAATGACAAATGCAGAGTAATTATATTCTCCATAAAAAATACCCTTATATCTCCATTATCTGGATGATTTCATATTTGTCATAACCTTGTACCACCAAAAAATATTAAATTATGCAACTTTGCATGTAATACCCTTCTTAATTATACCATAGTACCTTATTATTATTTCTTCTTTATTAAAATGTGTGGAAAATAAGTATTGATCAAAAGTGATTATGTAATCAGGATCAAAAACACATTTTCCCCCTTAATACCAAAAAATATTATTTTATAAAATTTATGTATATATCAGAACCAAATTAAAAATAATTATTCTTCTAGAAATATTGTGCATAAATTTCATATCGATGAGTAGCATAGATTTGACTAAAGAGAGGTGTGTACCTATTTAGGTAACCATTAAAAATAATATTATAGTTATTCAAGAATATTATCATGTGGAAAATTATTCTAAATATAAATTTGCTTTGTAAACCATTTTGATGTGTGGTTGCCCTTATCCACTATTAGTTAAATCAAGAAATAATAATTATTAAAGAAATATAGAAATATATATGTAGATAATACCTAATTATGTATTATAATTTCCTCAGAATTAAATATATTTTTGTACCTTCACATAAAGAAACATTTTTTTTTTCAAACATACAAACATACGAGGCCTCTGTCACATCAATCACACTTAGCAGCTGCTGATTTACTCATCTGTCACCTTCACTCTGACATTCACAGATCTGTTCAACTCAAACATTCCACATATGAAGTTTTAGATATACAGTACAGACCAAAAGTTTGGATACACCTTCTCATTTAAAGATTTTTCTGTATGTTCATGACTATGAAAATTGTACATTCACACTGAAGGCATCAAAACTATGAATTAACACATGTGGAATTATATACTTAACAAAAAAGTGTGAAACAACTGAAAATATGTCTTATATTCAAAGTTTTCAAAGTAGCCACCTTTTGCTTTGATGACTGCTTTGCACACTCTTGGCATTCTCTTGATGAGCTTCAAGAGGTAGTCATCGGAAATGGTTGTCACTTCACAGGTGTGCCCTGTCAGGTTTAATAAGTGGGATTTCTTGCCTTATAAATGGGGCTGGGACCATCAGTTGTGTTGTGCAGAAGTCTGGTGGATACACAGCTGATAATCCTACTGAATAGACTGTTAGAATTTGTATTATGGCAAGAAAAAAGCAGCTAAGTAAAGAAAAACGAGTGGCCATCATTACTTTAAGAAATGAAGGTCAGTCAGTACGAAAAATTTTGAAAACTTTGAAAGTGTCCCCAAGTGCAGTTGCAAAAACCATCAAGCGCTACAAAGAAGCTGGCTCACATGAGGACCGCCCCAGGAAAGGAAGACCAAGAGTCACCTCTGCTTCTGAGGATAAGTTTATCCGAGTCACCAGCTTCAGAAATCGCAGGTTAACAGCAGCTCAGATTAGAGACCAGGTCAATGCCGCACAGAGTTCTAGCAGCAGACACATCTCTGCAACAACTGTTAAGAGGAGACTTTGTGCAGCAGGCCTTCATGGTAAAATAGCTGCTAGGAAACCACTGCTAAGGACAGGGAACAAGCAGAAGAGACTTGTTTGGGCTAAAGAACACAAGGAATGGACATTAGACCAGTGGAAATCTGTGCTTTGGTCTGATGAGTCCAAATTTGAGATCTTTGGTTCCAACCACCGTGTCTTTGTGCGACGCAGAAAAGGTGAACGGATGGACTCTACATGCCTAGTTCCCACCGTGAAGCATGATGGAGGAAGTGTGATGGTGTGGGGGTGCTTTGCTGGTGACACTTTTGGGGATTTATTCAAAATTGAAGGCATACTAAACCAGCATGGCTACCACAGCATCTTGCAGCGGCAAGCTATTCCATCCGGTTTGCGTTTAGTTGGACCATCATTTATTTTTCAACAGGACAATGACCCCAAACACACCTCCAGGCTGTGAAAGGGCTATTTGACCAAGAAGGAGAGTGATGGGGTGCTACGCCAGATGACCTGGCCTCCACAGTCACCAGACCTGAACCAAATCGAGATGGTTTGGGGTGAGCTGGACCGCAGAGTGAAGGCAAAAGGGCCAACAAGTGCTAAGCATCTCTGGGAACTCCTTCAAGATTGTTGGAAGACCATTTCCAGTGACTACCTCTTGAAGCTCATCAAGAGAATGCCAAGAATGTGCAAAGCAGTCATCAAAGGAAAAGGTGGCTACTTTGAAGAACCTAGAATTTAAGACATATTTTCAGTTGTTTCACACTTTTTTGTTAAGTATATTATTCCACATGTGTTAATTCATAGTTTTGATGCCTTCAGTGTGAATGTACAATTTTCATAGTCATGAAAATACAGTAAAATCTTTAAATAAGAAGGTGTGTCCAAACTTTTGGTCTGTACTGTATATATATATATATTTAACCCAAAATTGTTGTATCCCAATTTATTAATGCGCATTGCCACATCATTTGAATATCTTTATATTTCTTTGAATATTCCCCAAGTACATATTATATAATATGAGAGTAAGTCACTGGAATTTCAGACACTTGAAAAAACTCTTGTCTTAGATTCTTTTTTCACTGGCTGCCCGGTCTTAAGTTACATCAGTTGAAAATAGAATGAATGGGATCCTATACTATTAGCTCAAAGTTCAAAGGCCGCAGCTGTCACACGTCATGCTGTAAAGCTACTTTAATTTGCACGAACACTTCATGCACAGAAAATATTAGCAACACAAAAGAATTAATAAGTATTACATATATATTATAGCTCAACTAGATATATTGTTATTATTTTAAAATGTTATACACATAAAATCATGCAATTTTTTCACTTCCTGTGTGAATAAAGAAATAAATCCATTTTAGAGTTCTTTGATCAAATCCTGCTTTGGAATGAAAACTCTAAGGAAATATAAGAAAATAAAATTAAATATCAAATTCATACAGAAACAGAATTATTTAAATATCTTATACATATATTGGTTGGTTCTAATGTAATTCAAAATATTGCTACTTAAATTTATATATATGAAGTTCTAATTTATTTATTAATATATATATATATATTTTATAAACGTATATATAAATACAATTATACGCAATCTCTACTTAGACAAGTGTATATATATATATATATATATATATATATATATATATATATGAACTATTAGAAACTATGTAACTACAATTTTACTGAATAAGATTATAAATAAATATTGAGACATTGTATTACATTTTGATACAACATTATAATTACAGTTTTTCCTTAGCCACTCCCTAAACCAAATCTTCTGTCTCTCTCAAATATCTCCAGGAACGCCCTATTTAGGAAAGACATTTTTCTATCCTTCAAAACCTCAGAGAACTGCCTGTTCTTCTGTCCACATTCCATGACGTCACTGTGAGTTGGTCGTCTCACCTGTCTCTGTCCATCAGTTTCAGCCATTTTCCTTTTTAGAGAATCACAGTTCTGACTGAGAATTAACTCATTCTGTGGAGAGATGGATCTTTGCACTGGCTGATATGGCTTATAACATATATGAAATCTTCTGCGTATTTGATAGAGTTCACTATGGGGATGACTCAGTCTAGGAGAGTTTGATATTGGCTTTTGGTAAGATTTTACCTTTCCTGGTTTTATAAATTTAGCTTGATTTATTTTCTTTTCACGATTCTCATGTTTTCTAACAAAATCCAGCATCTGCGCACATTCAAATAATGAATTTTTTTGTGATGCCATAACTTGGGAAACTGAATTTAGAAATTTGAATTTTTGTACAAAAGTTGTTATCATATGTTGTACTTTTCCATTTTTGATGAGAGCTTTGTACAACCGTTCAAATATGGACATGAATGTATATGTACATTCCTTCCTACCAATCCATAGTTTCGGTAGATCTTCTATGTTGGGAAAATCCTTTGTGACACAATAAATCAAATATCTTAATCTGTCCGAATCATTTTCCCATCCATTAGGAGAGTCATTTTCACATGGCATTAAATGTAAACGTCTGGACAATGTCACAGGAATCAATATTTTAAATAATTGATTCCTCTCCTCATTGGATAAATCAAACGTATCAGAGAAGCTCTCAAATGTCTCTGAATTTCTACAGGCATGGATTTTGACATCATATTTTGGCATGATTTTGTATAATTTCAGCAAATTTTTCCTCATTTTAATTTGGAGTTGAGCCTGGGTAATTCCAGAATTCTCTGATATTTTTAGTGGCTCTTGTACGTCCGTTCCTCCTACGTCACTCACGTCTCCTCCCACATCACCTAGTATATCGGTTTCTCGTATGTCAGTCATGTCTCCTCCCATGTCAGGTTTCTGTATGTCCGTCTCTTGGTCAGACCCAAGGTCACCTTCAGTTACAGACACGTGTCTTACTTTTTGTTCATTTTCCACATTACAGTCAGAATCAGTATCACCGTCTGACACTTCTACACTATTTTCCTGCTTAGAAATCTCTAACACAAGACTATGAAAAAAATCTACCAAATGTAGAATATTTCTCAATTTCTGTTTGTCTCTATTTACCAATTTAGAAGTTATCTGTAAATTCTGCAATTCACATTCTTTGTATAAACTGAGCCACAAAACTTCTATGTCATCTCCTACATTAACTTTGAAATTAATATTACTTTGTTTAGCAAAAGAAGAAATTATATCCATATTTTGCTTACCTTAAGATTCCTTGGCTTCTCTTTATCAGCAAGTCCTGTCTTCAGTTCGTCTGATTCTTTTCCTGTGTGATTCTGTTCCTTGTTAGTACCTCTGCTTCCTGTCTTTCCTCAGTCTGTAGGTCCTTTCTGCTTCTCGTGACAAACTAGTGAATTTACTGACACGTGAACAACAGCTGTTCAGCTCGTCAGGACTCCCCCCTTGTTCACGGAAGAAATTCACTTACTTAATTTAAAAAAACAAAAAAACAGGACTGGCTGGCTCACCATTGTAAAATAATACTCTTCCTGTATTATTTTTTTCTACTGAGGACTTCTCAAAGTATCAATATCACGATACTCTTATAAAAAATGTATCTATTTATTCTTGGATTGTCCATTAAAAAGAATCAGATTGCAGCAGGTACATACAATAATTAGTTATAAAGTAATTGTCCATTTGTCCATAATTAGCTTAATTGTTGAGATTCACCCATCTTTCCTTGGATCCTGGCTGATAAATCATGTCTTTGTCCAGCATGTGTCCAGGCCTACATGTCATCTGCTTCTCAGCATGAAGATTCTGTGTCTTGTGGGGTGGGCAGAGCAAGAGAGCCCCCCCTTTCTGTACCATGGGCTTTTATAGCCAGTCGTATGCACACCTGTTCTACATATGGTGGTGAACCAAAAATATACACACAAATAGCGCATGTCAACTAGACACGATGGCTGAGGCATAGAACTCAGAAAAATGATTATCGATTAACATTCCAAATAAATTTCCATAATTAACCATTTAACAGAGACAGCCTGGGAATGCCAGGTGCTGTAGGCTTTTGCTTTTTCCTTCCTTCCACCAGCAGGGGGCACTCTCTTCTATGCCTTTTTTCCATTCCCTTTCACAAGTGCACACATTCATTCTCTTTTCTTTTTTTCATTTGCTTTCTCTCTTGCGCTATTTCATCTCTGTAAAATACCAACATCCTTCTGATCACCGTGGGCCTCCAGCATTGTTGCTTCTTTACTTTTAATACTAGGCTTCTTTTCACCAGGACCAGCGTCTCCCGTGTGGCTGGAGGCAACAACCGGTAACCCCAAGCAGAAGACCTTTGCAGGCAACACGACCCTCCCCCCTGAAGAGCAGCTCAAAGTCACTGGTAACCATCTCACCCTCTTCCTTCATTCACCCCTGGACGTCTCGCTTCACCTCCAAGTTACGGGTCCAGCTTGCTCTTTCTGTCACATTACCGCGATGAAGGGTTTAGCCTGCAGGAGACCCTGCGCCGAGCCATTTTTGAAGACACCTGATGCGGCGGGTGAATCACTGCTAAACAAACCACACCTGTAGGGACGGCACAGCCTTTGCATGGACCCTTCGGAGCCCGCCCCGTCACGGCCAGATTGCTCGCCATCAAGCGATCCTGAGAAAGGCTGGCCGGGCGATGGATCAAGCAGCGTCTACTGGCCATACCACCTTGGATACGCCTGATCTCGTCTGATCTCGGAAGCAAACCAGGGCTGGGCTCGGACAGTATTTGGATGGGAGACCTCCTGGGAACACCGGGTGCTATAGACCATTTTGATGACGTTTTGCCTTACTGCCCAGCTCGGCTAGCATGGAACGGCGCCTTGCCGGACACCGACCTTAAGTAACTTAGATGATGGAAGCCCCAAGGCCTCTGAGCCAGTTGGCAGCTAAGTACGCTACCACGCAGGCTTGACACCGAGCTCCTTGCCACGGCTAGGAGTGCTTATTGACTCCGCAGCTCGCCGTGTGGAAATGATGGCGTTAAAAGCACTTGGGGCCGTGAAGGGGCCAGGCTTTCAGCAGGTGCCCAGGGAAGGTTTTGGATGCCGGCCGCCTAGCGAGGGCCAGCAGAAGTAACATGTTTCTCTGCAAAGAAGCTTGTGTAACCAAGCCAGACGGCTGACAAAGAGCTAACCTCAGTGCAAGGAAGGCAGGGAAGGTGCGGAAGGAATTGGGGAGGGGGGGGTGATTCCTGATAGGGTCCTGAAATCATAAAACAGGCAGGAGAGTCTGATGCATGGTGACGGAGAGGTTGTAGGGGTAGATAGGGGGTGTTGTCACGTGCGAGCACGTGTGCATGCTGGCTTGTGTGTGAGAGTGCGCTTCCTAGGTGTGACGCGCTGCAGACAGTCAAAGGGATTGTTCCCTTTCATTAAAAGTTAATCCCCGGCTGCAGCCTATTAGAAAGCAACTAACCGCGCTCTGCTCACCCTACCCGGGTCTACCGGTGAGTCTCGCCTCTGCTCCCGGCCTGTGGCATTGGCCGTGAAGCTGACGTTCCGTCGACAGCGCTGCAGCCGATCAGTGAGCTCAGTGGCTCTGAGTGGGGCGTTGTGTCTACAAGACCTTTTAAGGAAGCCAGCAAGAAAATTGAAGAGAAGGGAAAGCACAAAATGACCTGGTCTTGCTGAGCACTGGAAAGGGCAGCCGGCAGCCAGACGTCAAAGTAGAAAAGCAGCAAGTGAGAGACTAATCTCTGCCTACGGCCACACCACCCTGAACACGCCCAATCTCGTCTGATCTCAAAAGTTAAGCAGGGTTGGGCCTGGTTAGTACTTGGATGGGAGACCACCTGGGAATACCAGATGCTGTAGGCTTTTGCTTTTTCCTTCCTTCCACCAGCAGGGGGCACTCTCTTCTATGCCTTTTTTCCATTCCTTTTCACAAGTGCACACATTCATTCTCTTTTATTTTTTTCATTTGCTTTCTCTCTTGCGCTATTTCATCTCTGCAAAATACCAGCATCCTTCTGATCACCGTGGGCCTCCAGCATTGTTGCTTCTTTACTTTTAATACTAGGCTCCTTTTCACCAGGACCAGCGTCTCCCGCGTGGCTGGAGGCAACCACCGGTAACCCCAAGCAGAAGACCTTTGCAGGCAGCACGACCCTCTCCCCTGAAGAGCAGCTCAAAGTCACTGACAACCATCTCACCCTCTTCCTTCATTCACCCCTGGACGTCTCGCTCCGCCCCCAAGTTACGGGTCCAGCTTGCTCTTTCTGTCACATTACCGCGATGAAGGGTTTAGCCTGCAGGAGACCCTGCGCCGAGCCATTTTTGAAGACACCTGATGCGGCGGGTGAATCACTGCTAAACAAACCACACCTGTAGGGACGGCACAGACTTTGCATGGACCCTTCGGAGCCCACCCCGTCACGGCCAGATTGCTCGCCACCAAGCGATCCTGAGAAAGGCTGGCCGGGCGATGGATCCAGCAGCTTCTACTGGCCATACCACCTTGGATACGCCCGATCTCATCTGATAATATCACAGCGCACCATAGCAATCAGTAATATCCATCTAATTATTATTAAAATATTAAAATAAATTATGTTTGGAATAATAAACAATAATAGATAATAATTCATTATCAATCAAGTTCTCCATATGATAGAACATTTTTATGTCATAGGTGTAATTACCTTTTCCAACCCATAGGTGTCAGTGTATTTTGAAAAAACAAGTTTTTATATCTTTATTAAACCAATAATATCAAAGAATGTATACTCCTGAACCAAAATGAATAAATATATGAATGTATGAATGAATGAATGAATGAATGAATGAATAAATGAATGAATGAATTGTTGTGTTTACTCAGAAAATGTAAACATTTTTTTCCTTAGCAATATATATTTAATGAAGCAATACTCTTGTATTAGACATTACTTTATTAAATATTAATGTGTTTTCTCAATTGAGAAATTGAACTCAAATAAAATCAAATGAGAATTAAAAAATTAAAAAATAGAAAAATAAGAAGTATAAAGTAAGAATAAAATTTTAAAAATGAAAAATAAAATTAAGAGTAAAAATAAGAATAAAAATAAAAATAAGGCCTTTAAATTTTAATGACAAATGCAGAGTAATTATATTCTCCATAAAAAACACCCTTATATCTCCATTATCTGGATGATTTCATATTTGTCATAACCTTGTACCACCAAAAAATATTAAATTATGCAACTTTGCATGTAATACCCTTCTTAATTATACCATAGTACCTTATTATTATTTCTTCTTTATTAAAATGTGTGGAAAATAAGTATTGATCAAAAATTGATTATGTAATCAGGATCAAAAACACATTTTCCCCCTTAATACCAAAAATATTATTTTATAAAATTTATGTATATATCAGAACCAAATTAAAAATAATTATTATTCTAGAAATATTGTGCATAAATTTCATATCGATGAGTAGCATAGATTTGACTAAAGAGAGGTGTGTACCTATTTAGGTAACCATTAAAAATAATATTATAGTTATTCAAGAATATTATCATGTGGAAAATTATTCTAAATATAAATTTGCTTTGTAAACCATTTTGATGTGTGGTTGCCCTTATTCACTATTAGTTAAATCAAGAAATAATAATTATTAAAGAAATATAGAAATATATATATGTAGATTTCTTTTATTTCTTACTTTATACTTCTTATTTTTCTATTTTTTAATTTTTTAATTCTCATTTGATTTTATTTGAGTTCAATTTCTCAATTGAGAAAACACATTAATATTTAATAAAGTAATGTCTAATACAAGAGTATTGCTTCATTAAATATATATTGCTAAGGAAAAAAATGTTTACATTTTCTGAGTAAACACAACAATTCATTCATTCATTTATTCATTCATTCATTCATACATTCATATATTTATTCATTTTGGTTCAGGAGTATACATTCTTTGATATTATTGGTTTAATAAAGATATAAAAACTTGTTTTTTCAAAATACACTGACACCTATGGGTTGGAAAAGGTAATTACACCTATGACATAAAAATGTTCTATCATATGGAGAACTTGATTGATAATGAATTATTATCTATTATTGTTTATTATTCCAAACATAATTTATTTTAATATTTTGATAATAATTAGATGGATATTACTGATTGCTATGGTACGCTGTGATATTATCAGATGAGATCGGGCGTATCCAAGGTGGTATGGCCAGTAGACGCTGCTCGATCCATCGCCCGGCCAGCCTTTCTCAGGATCGCTTGATGGCGAGCAATCTGGCCGTGACGGGGCGGACTCCGAAGGGTCCATGCAAAGGCTGTGCCATCCCTACAGGTGTGGTTTGTTTAGCAGTGACTCACCCGCCGCATCAGGTGTCTTCAAAAATGTCTCGGCGCAGGGTCTCCTGCAGGCTAAACCCTTCATCGCGGTAATGTGACAGAAAGAGCAAGCTGGACCCGTAACTTGGGGGAGGAGCGAGACGTCCAGGGGTGAATGAAGGAAGAGGGTGAGATGGTTGCCAGTGACTTTGAGCTGCTTTTCAGGGGGGAGGGTCGTGTTACCTGCAAAGGTCTTCTGCTTGGGGTTACCGGTGGTTGCCTTCAGCCACGCGGGAGACGCTGGTCCTGGTGAAAAGGAGCCTAGTATTAAAAGTAAAGAAGCAACAATGCTAGAGGCCCACGGTGATCAGAAGGATGCTGGTATTTTGCAGAGATGAAATAGCGCAAGAGAGAAAGCAAATGAAAAAAAGAAACGAGAATGAATGTGTGCACTTGTGAAAGGGAATGGAAAAAAGGCATAGAAGAGAATACACCCTGCTGGTGGAAGGAATGAAAAAGCAAAAGCCTACAGCACCTGGCATTCCCAGGTGGTCTCCCATCCAAGTACTAACCAGGCCCAACCCTGCTTAGCTTCTGAGATCAGATGAGAATGGGCGTGTTCAGGGTGGTGTGGCCGTAGGCAGAGACATGCCTCTCACTTGCTGCTTTTCTACTTTGACGTCTGGCTGCCGGCTGCCCTTTCCAGTGCTCAGCAAGACCAGGTCCTTTTGTGCTTTCCCTTCTCTTCAGTTTTTTTGCTGGCTTCCTTAAAAGTTCTTGTAGACAGAATGCCCCACTCAGAGCCGCTGAGCTCACTGATCGGCTGCAGCGATGTCGACGGAACGTCAGCTTCACGGCCAATGCCGCAGGCCGGGAGCAGAGGCGAGACTCACCGGTAGACCCGGGTAGGGTGAGTAGAGCGCGGTTAGTTGCTTTCTAATAGCCTGCAGCCGGGGATTAACTTTTAATGAAAGGGAACAATCCCTTTGACTGTCTGCAGCGCGCCACACCAAGGAAGCGCACTCTCACACACAAGCCAGCATGCACACGTGCTCGCACGTGACAACACCCCCAATCTGCCCCTACAACCTCTCCGTCACCATGCGTCAGACTCTCCTGCCTGTTTTATGATTTCAGAGCTCTAGCAGGAATCACCCCCCCCTCCCCAATTCCTTCCGCAACTTCCTTGCACTGAGGTTAGCTCTTTGTCAGCCGTCTGGCTTGGTTACACAAGCTTCTTTGCAGAGAAACATGTTACTTCTGCTGGCCCTCGCTAGGCGGCCAGCATCCAAAACCTTCCCTGGGCACCTGCTGAAAGCCTGGCCCCTTCACGGCCCCGGGTGCTTTTAACGCCATCATTTCCACACGGCGAGCTGCGGAGTCAATAAGCACTCCTAGCCGTGGCAAGGAGCTCGGTGTCAGTCCTGCGTGGTAGCGTACTTAGCTGCCAACTGGCTCAGAGGCCTTGGGGCTTCCATCATCTAAGTTACTTAAGGTCGGTGTCCGGCAAGGCGCCATTCCATGCTAGCCGAGCTGGGCAGTAGGGCAAAACGTCATCAAAATGGTCTACAGCACCCGGTGTTCCCAGGAGGTCTCGCATCCAAGTACTAACCAGTCCTGACCCTGCATAGCTTCCAAGTTCAGACGAGATCGGGCGTGTTCAGGGTGGTGTGGCCGTAGGCAGAGACAAGCCTCTCACTTGCTGCTTTTCTACTTTGACGTCTGGCTGCCGGCTGCCCTTTCCAGTGCTCAGCAAGACCAGGTCCTTTTGTGCTTTCCCTTCTCTTCAATTTTTTTGCCTGCTTCCTTAAAAGGTCTT
The DNA here is from genome assembly GCF_046119375.1 of Phyllobates terribilis. Lineage (NCBI taxonomy): Eukaryota > Metazoa > Chordata > Amphibia > Anura > Dendrobatidae > Phyllobates > Phyllobates terribilis. Next base: position 683,114,494 of record NW_027362764.1, on the reverse strand, counting down.
GTAGACAAAACGCCCCACTCAGAGCCGCTGAGCTCACTGATCGGCTGCAGCGCTGTCGACGGAACGTCAGCTTCACGGCCAATGCCACAGGCCGAAAGCAGAGGCGAGACTCACCGGTAGACCCGGGTAGGGTGAGTAGAGCACGGTTAGTTGCTTTCTAATAGCCTGCAGCTGGGGATTAGCTTTTAATGAAAGGGAACAATCCCTTTGACTGTCTGCAGCGCGCCACACCTAGGAAGCACACTCTCACACACAAGACAGCATGCACACGTGCTCGCACGTGACAACACCCCCTATCTTCCCCTACAACCTCTCCGTCACCATGCGTCAGACTCTACTGCCTGTTTTATGATTTCAGGGCCCTAGCAGGAATCACCCCCCCCCCTCCCCAATTCCTTCCTTGCCTTCCTTGCCTTCCTTGCTCTGAGGTTAGCTCTTTGTCAGCCGTCTGGCTTGGTTACACAAGCTTCTTTGCAGAGAAACATGTTACTTCTGCTGGCCCTCGCTAGGCGGCCGGCATCCAAAACATTCCCTGGGCACCTGCTGAAAGCCTGGCCTCTTCACGGTCCCGGGTGCTTTTAACGCCATCATTTCCACACGGCGAGCTGCGGAGTCAATAAGCACTCCTAGCCATGGCAAGGAGCTCGGTGTCAGGCCTGCGTGAAGGCGGCGGGGTAGCGTACTTAGCTGCTAACTGGCTCAGAGGCCTTGGGGCTACCATCATCTAAGTTACTTAAGGTCGGTGTCCGGCAAGGCGCCGTTCCATGCTAGCCGAGCTGGGCAGTAGGGCAAAACGTCATCAAAATGGTCTACAGCACCCGGTGTTCCCAGGAGGTCTCCCATCTAAGTACTGTCCGAGCCCAGCCCTGCTTTGTTTCCGAGATCAGACGAGATCAGGCGTATCCAAGGTGGTATGGCCAGTAGACGCTGTTTGCTCCATCGCCCGGCCAGCCTTTCTCAGGATCGCTTGGTGGCGAGCAATCTGGCCGTGGCGGGGCGGGCTCCGAAGGGTCCATGCAAAGGCTGTGCCGTCCCTACAGGTGTGGTTTGTTTAGCAGTGATTCACCCGCCGCATCAGGTGTCTTCAAAAATGGCTCGGCGCAGGGTCTCCTGCAGGCTAAACCCTTCATCGCGGTAATGTGACAGAAAGAGCAAGCTGGACCCGTAACTTAGGGGTGGAGCGAGATGTCCAGGGGTGAATGAAGGAAGAGGGTGAGATGGTTGCCAGTGACTTTGAGCTGCTCTTCAGGGGGGAGGGTCGTGTTGCCTGCAAAGGTCTTCTGCTTGGGGTTACAGGTGGTTGCCTCCAGCCACGCGGGAGACGCTGGTCCTGGTGAAAGGGAGCCTAGTATTAAAAGTAAATAAGCAACAATGCTGGAGGCCCACGGTGATCACAAGGATGCTGGTATTTTGCAGAGATGAAATAGCGCAAGAGAGAAAGCAAATGAAAAAAAGAAAAGAGAATGAATGTGTGCACTTGTGAAAGGGAATGGAAAAAAGGCATAGAAGAGAGTGCCCCCTGCTGGTGGAAAGAAGGAAAAAGCAAAAGCCTACTGCACCTGGTATTCCCAGGCGGTCTCCCAACCAAGTACTAACCAGGCCCAACCCTGCTTAGCTTCTGAGATCAGACGAGATTGGGCGTGTCCAGGGTGGTGGGGCCATAGGCAGAGACAAGCCTCTCACTTGCTGCTTTTCTACTTTGACGTCTGGCTGCCGGCTGCCCTTTCCAGTGCTCAGCAAGACCAGGTCCTTTTGTGCTTTCCCTTGTCTTCAATTTTTTTGCTGGCTTCCTTAAAAGGTCTTGTAGACACAACGCCCCACTCAGAGCCGCTGAGCTCACTGATCGGCTGCAGCGCTGTCGACGGAACGTCAGCTTCACGGCCAATGCCACAGGCTGGGAGCAGAGGCGAGACTCACCGGTGGACCCGGGTAGGGTGAGTAGAGCACGGTTAGTTGCTTTCTAATAGCCTGCAGCCGGGGATTAACTTTTAATGAAAGGGAACAATCCCTTTGACTGTCTGCAGCGCGCCACACCTAGGAAGCGCACTCTCACACACAAGCCAGCATACACACGTGCTCGCACGTGACAACACCCCCTATCTGCCCCTACAACCTCTCCGTCACTATGCGTCAGACTCTCCTGCCTGTTTTATGGTTTCAAGAACCTAGCAGGAATCACCCCCCCCTCCCCAATGCCTTCCTTGCCTTCCTTGTACTGAGGTTAGCTCTTTGTCAGCCGTCTGGCTTGGTTACACAAGCTTCTTTGCAGAGATACTTGTTACTTCTGCTGGCCCTCGCTAGGCGGCCGGCATCCAAAACCTTCCCTGGGCACCTGCTGAAAGCCTGGCCCCTTCATGGCCCCGGGTGCTTTTAATGCCATCATTTCCACACGGCAAGCTGCGGAGTCAATAAGCACTCCTAGCCGTGACAAGGAGCTCGGTGTCAGGCCTGCGTGAAGGCGGCGGGGTAGCGTACTTAGCTGCCAACTGGCTCAGAGGCCTTGGGGCTTCCATCATCTAAGTTACTTAAGGTCGGTGTCTGGCAAGGCGCCGTTCCATGCTAGCCGAGCTGGGCAGTAGGGCAAAACGTCATCAAAATGGTCTACAGCACCCGGTGTTCCCAGGAGGTCTCCCATCCAAGTACTGTCTGAGCCCAGCCCTGCTTTGCTTCCGAGATCAGACGAGAATGGGTGTATCCAAGGTGGTATTGCCAGTAGACGCTGCTTGATCCATCGCCTGGCCAGCCTTTCTTAGGATCGCTTGGTTGCGAGTGTAACATACCTGGCGGCGTCCTTGCATAGTGGTCCATCTCCCACTGTGCAAGAGCGCGCACTTGATCTCCTGTCCAGAATGTCTCTCTGGCTTCCCTCCATGCTGTCTGTTTGTGTCTGTTTCTGCTGCTTAAGGGCGGCGCCCGATCACTTCCTGCTTTTTGTACCTGCTGTGGGTCACACCCCTTGTGCGTCCTCAGCCTATTGCTGTCTGTCACCTGGCATATAGCTCAGCTGCTCCCATCTATCCCTGCCTGAGCATAGTGTTTCATTCAGTGTGTGCTTGCACTCTGAAGGTGCCAGGTCCCGTTCTTTGTCTCCTGCCTTGCGGTATCAGTTCCCGTGTCTGAACTGAGTCCTGTCTATGTCTCCTGCCTTGCGGTATCAGTTCCCGGGTCTGAACTGAGTCCTGTCTTTGTCTCCTGCCTTGCGGTATCAGTTCCCGTGTCTGAACTGAGTCCTGTCTATGTCTCCTGCCTTGCGGTATCAGTTCCCGTGTCTGAACTGAGTCCTGTCTGTGTACTCTTGCCTGCTGCCTCTCCTGGAGGCTGTATTTCCAGTCCTGTCTGAACACGCTCCTAGCCTGTTCCTCCCGCCTTCTAGGGGCCGATTACCTAGACCCGCTCCTGTATCTTGTCTGTCCTGTCTGAACACGCTCCTTGCCTGTTCGTCCCGCCTCTCTGGGGGCCGTATTCCCAGACCCGCTCCTGTATCCCGCTGCAGTGTCGGTCTCCTCCGTACACTCAGTTCCAGTCTGAACTCTCTCCTATCCTTTACCTGTTTTGCCTCTATGTCCGTTCCCTTCCTTTTTCTGCAGAGTCTGAACTCGTACCTAACTCCTGCTTGTTGTCTCTGTACTCACGTTTGTGAGTTTGTGGTCCACTCGCTACTTCACTGCAAGTACCCTGTGGGTATCTGGCTCTGCCTTTCTCTTCCAGTCTGTTCCGTGTGAACAGAGCCCTGTCCCCCCTGCTTTGCTTTGTTTGCCGCTCTGCGGTTTCCGCTCTGCTCCTGCCTTGTTTACCGCTCTGCGGTTTCCACTCTGCTCCTTCCTTGTTTACCGCTCTGCGGTTTCCGCTCTGCTCCTGCCTTGTTTACCGCTCTGCGGTTTCCGCTCTGCTCCTGCTTAGCTTGCCGCTATTGCGGTTTCTGCCCTGCTCTTGCCTTGCTTGCCGCTCCTGCGGTTTCTGCTCTGCTCCTGCCTTGTTTGCCGCTCTGCGGTTTCCGCTCTGCTCCTGCCTTGTTTGCCGCTCTGCGGTTTCCGCTCTGCTCCTGCCTACTTAGCCGCTCTGCGGTTTCCGCTCTGCTCCTGCCTTGTTTACCGCTCTGCAGTTTCCGCTCTGCTCCTGCCTTGTTTACCGCTCTGCGGTTTCCGCTCTGCTCCTGCCTTGTTTACCGCTCTGCGGTTTCCGCTCTGCTCCTGCTTAGCTTGCCGCTCTTACGGTTTCCACTCTGCTCTTGCCTTGCTTGCCGCTCCTGCGGTTTCTGCTCTGCATCTGCTCGCTGCTCCGGCAGTCCTGTCCTGCTCTGCTTCTGCTCGCTGCTCCGGCAGTCCCGTCCTGCTCTGCATCTGCTCGCTGCTCCGGCAGTCCTGTCCTGCTCTGCTTGCACTCACTGCTCCGGCAGTCCCGTCCTGCTCTGCTCTTGCCCACCGCTTCGGGCATTCCCTCTCTGCTGTGTTTGGCTACCGCATCTGCGGTTCTGTTTCTGTGACCCAGTCTGTACTGGGTCTTGTCCTCTCTGTGCTCCAGCCCGTCCTTTCGGCCAGTACCTCCCCGCCTGCATACTCGCCTGTATCCACCCGTCTGCATACCTGCCGTGTTCGCTTATATCCACCAGTCTGTGCCAGCCTAACCTGCCTGTACCAGTAATCCCTGTGTGGGTCAACCCCCGTGTCCGGAGTTTGACCTGGAGTAGCACCTGGTCCCTCTGCCCGGTTTCTCCTTGGTGCACTGGCGTCGTATGCCGTCGTGCCACCTTGGTCGGATCGGCCAGATACTTAGTCACGCCCCTCCAGGCACTCTCTGGTTCATGGTCCAGTCGAACCACTACTCCCGCACACGCCAGTCAGTCCGGGCGTGTGCATAACAGCATGCTCAGGCCATGGTTCCCGTTGAGCCCCACGGCCTTCGCTCTCTCAGACGTTTTCTAGTGAATACATGCATTAAAAATAAATAGATACATTTTTTTTTCCCTTAGCTGAGTTCCAGGCGAATTACGCACCGTCCAGATGGATCTATCAGCTCTCGTTCCTGCGGATCCGCCACGTTACTATGGGGATCCAAGACAGTGTCGTGCATTTGTGGAGCAATGCATGCTACACTTTAAGGCCTACCCTCTCTATTTTCCTTCCGATTGGGCTAAAGTGGCCTTTATGATTGACTACCTAGCGGGTGATGCCTTGAAATGGGTCACCCCCTATGGGAAGCATGGAATCCTGTCGTCCTTGACCTGCAGGCCTTCCTGGTGGCCTTTCGTGTGGTCTTCGAGGACCCTAACCCTGAAGCCCCTGCTGAAGCTTCACTTCCCAATATCCCGGAGCAGCCCCGACGGGTAATGTGTGTGGGTAGCGCAATAGTCCTCCAGCCCAATGAGACTACTGCCCACCCAGAATCCTCACAGGGTGACTACGCTTTCCGGAATACTTCTCCCAACCTCAAGAGGCAGTCAAGACGTGCTAGACGTAGAGGCAAGCCGTCACGCCAGGGTCTGTCCTCCCTGAGACCTCCTGACCCCAACCTTGAAGTCCCTACTGAAGCTTCATCTCCCTGTATCCCGGAGAAGCCCCAATGGGTAATGTGCGTGGGTAGTGCACCAGTTCTCCTGCCCGAAGAGACTTCTGCCCATCCAGACTCCACACAGGAGAACTTCCTGCACCCGGCATCAGATGCTTCACCCACTTTAACCGGTGTGCATGTCCAAGGATGCTCCAAAGCTGTCGTTACCTCAGAGTCTGTGCACCTCTACTACCTGGTGGAGGACCCCCTGTTGCCTCCTGAATCCTCCGGGATACCACTCGATGACAAATGGAGAGAGACTTCTCTACACCCGGTACTCGATACTTTGTCCGCTTCGTCCTGTGAGCCTGACAATGGGTACCCCAAAGTGGTAGTTACCCCCGAGTCTCTACACCCCTCCGACCAGGCGGAGGACCTCCAGTTGTCTCCTGAACCCTTCGGGGTGCTACCTGGTAGCGAAAGGACAGAGACTCTCCTATACTCTGTACCTGATACCTCGCTCGCTTCGTCCAGTGAGTCCAACCTAGTGTACTCCGAAGCAGAGGTTAACCATGAGTATCTACACCCCTCTGACCAGGCGGAGGACCTCCAGTTGTCTCCAGAACCCTTCGGGGTGCCACCTGGTGGTGAATGGACAGAGACTTTCCTATATCCTGGATCTGATACCTCGCTTGCTTCGTCCAGTGAGTCCGACCTAGTGTACACTGAAGCAGAGGTTACCCGTGAGTCTCTACACCCCTCTGACCAGGCGGAGGACGGCCAGTTGTCTCCAGAACCCTTCGGGGTGCCACCTGGTGGTGAATGGACAGAGACTTTCCTATACTCGGTACCCGATACCTCGCCTGCTTCGTCCAGTGAGTCCGACCTTGTGTACTCTGAAGCAGATGTTTTCTCTGAGCCTCTGCACTCTTCTGACCCGGCGGAGGACCTCCAGTTGTTTCCTGAATCCTCCGGGGTACCACCAGATAACAAAGAGGCAGTGACTTTTCCTCATCCTGTACCTGATAACCCGTCTATTTCTTCCTGTGAGCTTGACAAGATGTACCTCGAAGCAGAGATTACCCCCAAGTCTCTGTCCCCCTCCAACCCGGTGGAGGACTTCCAGTTGTCTCCTGTACCCTCTGGGATGCCACCTGAAAGTATGTGGAGTGAGACTTCCTTGTGTGCTGTTCCTGGTACTCCACCCATTTCGTCTGTTGCTAAGGGTGGCTGGATGGGAGGTAGCATCCTAGCTACCCAGAGGAGACCAGTTTTTCCGGTGGACAGTGGAAGTGATCTCTTCAAAGGGAAGAATTGGCCCTCAAATTCCCTGCAGGAGATTCTGGCAGGCCTGAAGAAGAGGGGGCGTAAGGGGGGGGTACTGTAACATACCTGGCGGAGTCCTTGCATAGTGGTCCATCTCCCACTGTGCAAGAGCGCGCACTTGATCTCCTGTCCAGAATGTCTCTCTGGCTTCCCTCCATGCTGTCTGTTTGTGTCTGTTTCTGCTGCTTAAGGGCGGCGCCCGATCACTTCCTGCTTTTTGTACCTGCTGTGGGTCACACCCCTTGTGCGTCCTCAGCCTATTGCTGTCTGTCACCTGGTATATAGCTCAGCTGCTCCCATCTATCCCTGCCTGAGCATAGTGTTTCATTCAGTGTGTGCTTGCACTCTGAAGGTGCCAGGTCCCGTTCTTTGTCTCCTGCCTTGCGGTATCAGTTCCCGTGTCTGAACTGAGTCCTGTCTATGTCTCCTGCCTTGCGGTATCAGTTCCCGTGTCTGAACTGAGTCCTGTCTATGTCTCCTGCCTTGCGGTATCAGTTCCCGTGTCTGAACTGAGTCCTGTCTGTGTACTCTTGCCTGCTGCCTCTCCTGGAGGCTGTATTTCCAGTCCTGTCTGAACACGCTCCTAGCCTGTTCCTCCCGCCTTCTAGGGGCCGATTACCTAGACCCGCTCCTGTATCTTGTCTGTCCTGTCTGAACACGCTCCTTGCCTGTTCGTCCCGCCTCTCTGGGGGCCGTATTCCCAGACCCGCTCCTGTATCCCGCTGCAGTGTCGGTCTCCTCCGTACACTCAGTTCCAGTCTGAACTCTCTCCTATCCTTTACCTGTTTTGCCTCTATGTCCGTCCCCTTCCTTTTTCTGCAGAGTCTGAACTTGTACCTAACTCATGCTTGTTGTCTCTGTACTCACGTTTGTGAGTTTGTGGTCCACTCGCTACTTCACTGCAAGTACCCTGTGGGTATCTGGCTCTGCCTTTCTCTTCCTGTCTGTTCCGTGGGAACAGAGCCCTGTCCCCCCTGCTCTGCTTTGTTTGCCGCTCTGCGGTTTCCGCTCTGCTCCTGCCTTGTTTACCGCTCTGCGGTTTCCGCTCTGCTCCTGCCTTGTTTACCGCTCTGCGGTTTCCGCTCTGCTCCTGCCTTGTTTACCACTCTGCGGTTTCCGCTCTGCTCCTGCCTTGTTTACCGCTCTGCGGTTTCCGCTCTGCTCCTGCTTAGATTGCCTCTCTTGCGGTTTCTGCCCTGCTCCTACCTTGCTTGCCGCTCCTGCGGTTTCTGCTCTGCTCCTGCCTTGTTTGCCGCTCTGCGATTTCTGCTCTGCTCCTGCCTTGTTTGCCGCTCTGCGGTTTCCGCTCTGCTCCTGCCTACTTAGCCGCTCTGCGGTTTCCGCTCTGCTCCTGCCTTGTTTACCGCTCTGTGGTTTCCGCTCTGCTCCTGCCTTGTTTACCGCTCTGCGGTTTCCGCTCTGCTCATGCCTTGTTTACCGCTCTGCGGTTTCCGCTCTGCTCCTGCTTAGCTTGCCGCTCTTGCGGTTTCCACTCTGCTCTTGCCTTGCTTGCCGCTCCTGCGGTTTCTGCTCTGCATCTGCTCGCTGCTCCGGCAGTCCTGTCCTGCTCTGCTTCTGCTCGCTGCTCCGGCAGTCCCGTCCTGCTCTGCATCTGCTCGCTGCTCCGGCAGTCCTGTCCTGCTCTGCTTGCGCTCGCTGCTCCGGCAGTCCCGTCCTGCTCTGCTCTTGCCCACCGCTTCGGGTATTCCCTCTCTGCTGTGTTTGGCTACCGCATCTGCGGTTCTGTTTCTGTCACCCAGTCTGTACTGGGTCTTGTCCTCTCTGTGCTCCAGCCCGTCCTTTCGGCCAGTACCTCCCCGCCTGCATACTCGCCTGTATCCACCCGTCTGCATACCTGCCGTGTTCGCTTATATCCACCAGTCTGTGCCAACCTAACCTGCCTGTTCCAGTAATCCCTGTGTGGGTCAACCCCCGTGTCCAGAGTTTGACCTGGAGTAGCACCTGGTCGCTCTGCCCGGTTTCTCCTTGGTGCACTGGCGTCGTATGCCGTCGTGCCACCTTGGTCGGATCGGCCAGATACTTAGTCACGCCCCTCCAGGCACTCTCCGGTTCATGGTCCAGTGGAACCACTACTCCCGCACACGCCAGTCAGTCCGGGCGTGTGCATAAAAGCGAGCAATCTGGCCGTGACGGGGCGGGCTCCGAAGGGTCCATGCAAAGTCTGTGCCGTCCCTACAGGTGTGGTTTGTTTAGCAGTGATTCACCCGCCACATCAGGTGTCTTCAAAAATGTCTCGGCGCAGGGTCTCCTGCAGGCTAAACCCTTCATCGCGGTAATGTGACAGAAAGAGCAAGCTGGACCCGTAACTTGGGGGCGGAGCGAGACGTCCAGGGGTGAATGAAGGAAGAGGGTGAGATGGTTGCCAGTGACTTTGAGCTGCTCTTCAGGGGGGAGGGTCGTGTTGCCTGCAAAGGTCTTCTGCTTGGGGTTACCGGTGGTTGCCTCCAGCCATGCGGGAGACGCTGGTCCTGGTGAAAAGGAGCCTAGTATTAAAAGTAAAGAAGCAACAATGCTGGAGGCCCACGGTGATCAGAAGGATGATGGTATTTTGCAGAGATGAAATAGTGCAAGAGAGAAAGCAAATGAAAAAAAGAAAAGAGAATGAATGTGTGCACTTGTGAAAGAGAATGGAAAAAAGGCATAGAAGAGAGTGCCCCCTGCTGGTGGAAGGAAGGAAAAAGCAGAAGCCTACAGCACCTGGTATTCCCAAGCGGTCTCCCATCCACATACTAACCAGGCCCAACCCTGCTTAGCTTCCAAAATCAGATAAGAGCAAGAGTGTTCAGGGTGGTGTGGCCGTAGGCAGAGACAAACCTCTCACTTGCTGCTTTTCTACTTTGACGTCTGGCTGCCGGCTACCCTTTCCAGTGCTCAGCAAGACCAGGTCCTTTTGTGCTTTCCCTTCTCTTCAATTTTTTTGCTGGCTTCCTTAAAAGGTCTTGTAGACACAACGCCCCACTCAGAGCCGCTGAGCTCACTGATCGGCTGCAGCGCTGTCGACGGAGCGTCAGCTTCACGGCCAATGCCACAGGCAGGGAGCAGAGGCGAGACTCACCGGTAGACCCGGGTAGGGTGAGTACAGCGCGGTTAGTTGCTTTCTAATAGCCTGCAGCCGGGGATTCACTTTTAATGAAAGGGAACAATCCCTTTGACTGTCTGCAGCGCGCCACACCTAGGAAGCGCACTCTCACACACAAGCCAGCATGCACACGTGCTCGCACGTGACAACACCCCCTATCTGCCCCTACAACCTCTCCGTCACCATGCATCAGACTCTCCTGCCTGTTTTATGATTTCAGGTAACTAGCAGGAATCACCCCTGATTGGTTACACAAGCTTCTTTGCAGAGAAACATGTTACTTCTGCTGGCCCTCGCTAGGCGGCCGGCATCCAAAACCTTCCCTGGGCACCTGCTGAAAGCCTGGCCCCTTCACGGCCCCGGGTGCTTTTAACGCCATCATTTCCACACAGCAAGCTGCGGAGTCAATAAGCACTCCTAGCCGTGGCAAGGAGCTCGGTGTCAGGCCTGCGTGAAGGCGGCGGGGTAGCGTACTCAGCTGCTAACTGGCTCAGAGGCCTTGGGGCTTCCATCATCTAAGTTACTTAAGGTCGGTGTCCGGCAAGGCGCCGATCCATGCTAGCCGAGCTGGGCAGTAGGGCAAAACGTCATCAAAATGGTCTACAGCACCCGGTGTTCCCAGGAGGTCTCGCATCCAAGTACTGTCCGAGCCCAGCACTGCTTTGCTTCCGAGATCAGAAGAGATCAGGCGTATCCAAGGTGGTATGGCCAGTAGACGCTGCTTGATCCATCGCCCGGCCAGCTTTTCTCAGGATCGCTTGGTGGCGAGCAATCTGGCCGTGACGGGGCAGGCTCCGAAGGGTCCATGCAAAGGCTGTGCCGTCCTTACAGGTGTGGTTTGTTTAGCAGTGATTCACTCGCCGCATCAGGTGTCTTCAAAAATGTCTCGGCGCAGGGTCTCCTGCAGGCTAAACCCTTCATCGCGGTAATGTGACAGAAAGAGCACGCTGGATCCGTAACCTGGGGGCGGAGCGAGACATCCAGGGGTGAATGAAGGAAGAGGGTGAGATGGTTGCCAGTGACTTTGAGCTGCTCTTCAGGGGGGAGGGTCGTGTTTCCTGCAAAGGTCTTCTGCTTGGTGTTACCGTTGGTTGCCTCCAGCCACGCGGGAGACGCCGGTCCTGGTGAAAAGGAGCCTAGTATTAAAAGTAAAGAAGCAACAATGCTGGAGGCCCACGGTGATCAGAAGGATGCTGGTATTTTGCAGAGATGTAATAGCGCAAGAGAGAAAGCAAATGAAAAAAAGAAAAGAGAATGAATGTGTGCACTTGTGAAAGGGAATGGAAAAAAGGCATAGAAGAGAGTGCCCCCTGCTGGTGGAAGGAAGGAAAAAGCAAAAGCCTACAGCACCTGGTATTCCCAGGCGGTCTCCCATCCAAGTACTAACCAGGCCAAACTCTGCTTAGCTTCCAAGATCAGACGAGATCAGGCGTGTTCAGGGTGGTGTGGCCGTAGGCAGAGATAATCTCTCACTTGCTGCTTTTCTACTTTGACGTCTGGTTGCCGGCTGCCCTTTCCAGTGCTCAGCAAGACCAGGTCCTTTTGTGCTTTCCCTTCTCTTCAATTTTTTTGCTGGCTTCCTTAAAAGGTCTTGTAGACACAACTAGTGTTGAGCCACCCCCGTAGTGTTAGAGTTCGGTTCGGTTCGTCGAACACCTTCGAACACCGTTAAAACCAATGGCAGGCAAACCAAAACACATAGAAACACATAGAAAACACCTTCAAAGGTGTCCAAAAGCTGACAAACTGCTCAGAAGACATAACTAACACATGGAAAAGTGACAAGTACATATAGTCATGCGAAAATAAAAGAGGTGGAGGAGTAAAAGGAGGGGGAGACACAGATATAGGCATGTCATGCCCTTCTAAAATCCAAAAAGTGAGAAGCCGACACGGCCAGTCCGCTCCTGCCTGTGCCACCTCCGTGTCGCCGGGTTTGTGCCAGAGCCGCGGTGGACCCTGACGGCCAGCCCCCCTCTCCTAATACTGGTGCCTGTCCGCTGGTGGGTGGAGCCCCCCGCGGTGGGGGGGGGTAACATCTGCAGAAGAAAGACCATCTTCCAGCCAAACTAACATGTCGACTTCTTTTCGTGGACAATGTGATACGATCCCTTTGTTACGGACACGCCCATCGCTACAAATTCCAGATGAGGCACAAAAACAGCAGGTGCTTCAGCGGATATCAAGTGCTCCTTCAAGTGGGCTCTCCTCCACCTCAACTTCAACATCACAAATACTCCAGTCCTCAGAGGTGTCACCCCAATCGCACTTGCTTCCTCACAGCTCCCAAGTCTCCAGCTGCCGGTCTGGGTATGGGGTAACACAGATGGTTGAGTCTGCACAGCTGTTTACTCATACTATAGCCTGGGAAACGGAGGTCTGCTCCAGAGCTTCTGTTAATCCAGACGAGGAAATGATCTGCACTGATGCCCAGAATCTTTATAAGTCGGATCCAGGACCAGATGAAGAAGGTTCTGAGCATAATGTAGACCCTCGTTCCCAAACTGTAACTCCTCTTGGTGGAGACAATGATGAAGACGATGATGAGACTCAAATACCTGATTGGAGCGACAACTTGACTTTTCGGTCAGGGCAGGAAGAGGTTGGCTTTGAGGACGACGGGTGTGATAACACACAGGGTGATGATGACAAGGTTGGAGATCCCACTTACTGTCAACCCACAGTCAGCCAGTCGATGAGGTCACCCGGGCCTTTGCCTGGCCTTTGGGATGTCGCGGTGGTCGGCTCCCTGGCCCGTACCCTGGGGTCACTCTTTAAAAGGGTGGATAATTGTTAATTTTATAAGAGTTTGTGACACCACCTGTGGTATCTGGTGAGAAGCACCAGCGCTGCAGCAGTCCACTGAGGCCCGTGATAAGGCAGCTCGATGGTATAGCTCCCCACAGGTGGAGCTAGGTCTCAGGGCAGCGTATGCAGGGGGAATGCAGGACAGGCGAGACCCAGCTGGGTCAGAGCAAGAACGGAAACGGACACGGTAGTCACTTCAGTACCTTTTACTGGAGGAAATTCAGGCACATCCTGGAGCACTGTAGGGTGAAGGGTGCATATCAGGATCATCCCCAATGAGCGGGTGTAGGGCCTCCTGTTTCTTGCCTCTGCGCAGTAAGTTTCTGACCTGCCTGGAGCTAGGCCTAACTTTGTCTCTGTCCTGCGCTGGCTGACCTTGTGGTAGGGCCTTCTCTTGAAGTTCACGCTCCCAGTATGCGGGGCCTAAGCGTCTCCTGGCTCTGTTACGTCTCAACACCTTAGCGATCCTGGGACTTGTAGTTATCCAGGGATTCCGGTTATGCCTTACTGGGTCATAGAGATCCCGGTAAGCTCGGATCCGGTGTCCGGTAAATGCTTCGGGGTGAGCTGGTTAAGCTCCTCTGCCCCTTATGTACTAACTCGCCACTCGCCTTCGGCCTACTCGGGCCCTCAATAGGCTATACACACTAACGGCAGCTTGCCGCGCTTCACCGATCTTATGACGCCGGCACACCTTAAGCTCTATCTGGGCTCCCTGAATCTAGCTAGCAGGAGCCTCGTGCTCCACTGCTGAACTATTAACTGAGTTCTCTAGACTAGACTGAGCTCCAATGCAGACTGACCTCTTTTAGGCTTCTCTACTGCAGGAACTCTTCAGAGGAACTGAACTGCCTAGCTCCACCTTCCCTATTTATATCCCTAACGGGCTCCCTCTGCTGGTCTGAGGTGGAAGGTGGAGATGTGTGAATGTTTATGGGGCCTCTTGTGGAGGATTCCATCAATACACTCTTCTAGGATCTGTGATACCAAACGCAGCGGGGCGTCACAGATGCTATTGACGACTAGGTTAGGTTGCGCCTTCCTGGACAGAGACGGAGTACTGGAAGCACGTCAACAACTGCATCCTCAACCACAACTCCGCCTCTGACCACAAGTCATAGTGGCTCTTCAGGTCGCATGGGCTCTAAGCCTTGCATAGCCTGGGCATTTATTCAGATCGATAAGGATGACCCAACTCGTGTTATCTGTAATATTTGTCACCAAAAGCTAAGTAGAGGCCAAAAAATCCATAGTTTGAGTACTTCATGCATGTACCGTCACATGGATATGAAGCATAAGTTGCAGTGGGAAGCTCACTGTGCTACAATGCGGCCTAGCAGGCTGGGCCAACCACCGTCTGCCCCATCTTGTGCATTCGCGGCCTCTTCATCCTCTGTGACTGGGGGGACACACATGTTTTTGGACGCAGACCTGCCACCTCTTTACCTGCAACAGCCAGTGTGATTGGCAGGTCGTCAGTTCATTGGGAAGTGGAAACACCTGCTGGTGTTGAGAGCTCTCTGACATCGAGAGCACCACCTTTGGATCAAGGCAACCTAACATGTCGGCCTGCATCTTCCTCACAGACCGGCAGTTTGCCAGGGACACCCTACTCAACCCCGTCAAAGCACAACAGCCAGCCCTCGGTCCCTCAGATGTGGACAAGTAAAAGACCATTTCCTCCTAGCCATGAGAAAGCTAAGAGGTTGAATTTCACCATCTGCAAGCTGTTGGCTACAGAAATGCTGCCTTTCCGCCTGGAGGACACAGTGGATTTTTGAGACCTTATGTCCGTCGCAGTGCCCCAGTGTAGCATCGGCGTCTCTGCCCCGTTCTAGGCAGAGATGCCGTCCCTCTCACCTCCCCGCTCCTGGCGCGGCGTCCTCCAGCGCTGCTCTCCCCGCTGCTTCCGGCACGCGCTCCTTCCCCGGCAGTGTGCTTAGGGCGCGCGCGCGCTCGCTCCCCCTCTCTTAAAGGGACCGCGCGCGCCGTCCTAAGGAGTCCCCGGCCAATTGCCGGAGGACCTCCCATATAAAAGGCACCTCCTCCAAAATGGAGGTGCCCGAGCAATGCTGTAGCACTGTTCACTACTCTGCTTCAGCCCTCAGGTCCCGTTGCCAGTTACCTGCCAGATACCTGCCAGATTCCTGCCAGTCTGCTGTCTAATTCCTGCCTGATATCCTGCTACCTGCCTGCTAGCCTGAGGTCCGACGGTCTGCCTTACTACTCCTGTCAGTCTGTCAAAGGACCAGCTTGCCCGCTCACCTGGGAGCGCACATCAACAACCTGCCTGCTTGCCTGAGGTCCGACGGTCTGCCTTCCAACTCTTGTCAGTCTGTCTATGGACCAGCTTGCCCGCTCACCTGGGAGCGCACATCTGCTACCTGTCTGCTAGCCTACCTGGAGACTGTCCCGGTCACCTGCTGTGACTGCCTGCCTGGTCGCCACCCGCTCCCTTACAGGGACCGCCCCCTTGTATAGTAGCCCAGAGGTTCCGCCTCCCAGACCCGTTACAGTTTGCTCGGGCCATGGAACCCGGTGGCCCCCAAGATCCCTCGCTCTCGGACCTGTGTCATGAACTGTCCCGTCAGAGGTCCCAACAGGAGTCCATCCTGGGTCACCTGCGGAATGTCAATTCTCGCCTGGACACTCTGACTGCTCTGCCTGCAACCACCGCCAGTGCCATGACTCGCAATCCGGCAGCTCCACTGCCCACTAATAACATGGTATCCTACCCCGGACCCCGGCTTTCTGCACCTCCTCGTTTCGGAGGCGACTCCGCCCAGTCTCGGGGCTTCATAAACCAGTGCACCCTGCACTTTGAACTCCTGTCTCACCAGTTTAACTCCGACAGGGCCAAAATTGCCTTCATCATGTCCCATCTCACCGGAGAGGCCCTGGCCTGGCTAAATCCTCTATGGGAGAGAGGAGACCCCCTGGTGTCCGACTTGCCTGCCTTTCTCACGGCTTTCCGGAAAGTCTTCGACGAACCCGGACGGAAGACCTCATCCGCATCATCTCTGCTACGCCTCCGTCAGGGAAGTCTCACCGTGGGCCAATATGCCATACGGTTCCGTACCCTTGCCTCGGAGCTGGCCTGGGATAATGACGCTCTGGTTTCCGTCTTCTGGGAGGGTCTGTCCAGCCATATAAAAGATGAACTTGCCGGTCGGGATATTCCTACCACTCTCGATGACCTAATAACTCTTGCCACCCGGATTGACCTGCGGTTCCAGGAGCGTGCCAAAGAGGTCACCCGTGAGAGGAGGTTTCCACGTCTAGCTCCTACTTTTCAGAAACCCGTCACTCCCTCCGTCTCTCCTCAGCTACACTCTCCTGAGCCTATGCAGGTCGACCAGACCAAGATGGTCGGTTCTCGGCAAGAATCTCGCCGAGCCGAGAAAAGCTGTTTCTATTGTGGCAGTATGAAGCACTTCATCCGTTCCTGCCCGGAAAAGCCGGGAAACGCCAGTGTCTAGGACCACTCGGAGAGGTCGTCCTAGACAAAAGTAAGCCCTCTCCGTCTCTGACCTGACCGGTCTCTATTGCTTGGGGAGAAAACCGTCTCTTTGAACTCGCCCATCTGGATTCTGGAGCTACTGGAAACCTCATCTCCCAGTCTCTGGTAGAGAGATACCATATTCCCACCAAGTCCCTGGCTGAACCATTGTCAGCCGCCTCCGTGGATGGAAGACTTCTCTCGGAGACCATCCTGCTCGTCACCGAACCCATAACCCTGCAGGTGGGAATGCTGCACTCTGAGGAGATCTCATTCCATGTGCTGTCCGGACTTTCTCACTTCCTGTTGCTAGGTCTACCTTGGCTCCAGACACATGAACCCGTATTGAACTGGCGGTGCGGTGAAGTACTCCGATGGGGTCCTGATTGCCATAGGACCTGCCTGGTCCCGGTCCGTCCACTTCGCCCTCAGCCTACTCCAGCTAACTTACCTGGTCTCCCGGCTCCCTACTGGCCCTATGCGGACGTCTTCGGTAAGAAGGAAGCTGAGACGTTGCCACCCCATAGGCCATACGATTGCCCGATCGACCTGGTACCTGGCACCACTCCTCCCCGTGGGCGTATCTACCCGTTGTCTGCAGCCGAGACCCGAGCCATGTCTGAGTACATTGAAGAGAATCTGGCTAGGGGATTTATCCGAAAATCTACCTCCCCGGCTGGAGTCGGATTCTTCTTTGTCAAAAAGAAAGACGGCTCGCTACGTCCGTGTATTGACTACAGAGGACTCAATCTCATCACGGTAAAAAACAAATATCCCCTGCCACTCATCTCCGAATTGTTTGACCGTCACAAGGCCTCCAGGATCTTCTCCAAGCTGGATCTACGAGGAGCGTATAATCTGGTCCGTATCCGTCAAGGAGACGAGTGGAAGACGGCATTCAATACCCGGGACGGTCACTACGAGTACCTTGTGATGCCCTTCGGTCTCTGTAATGCTCCCGCGGTCTTTCAGGAACTAGTCAACGACATCTTCCGTGACCTCCTGTACTCCTGCGTAGTGGTATACCTGGACGATATCTTGGTCTTCTCTCCGGATCTCCCCACACACCGGAGGGATGTTCGTCAGGTCCTGCTTAGGCTTCGGCAGAACCACCTTTACGCCAAATACGAGAAGTGCCTCTTCGATCAGACCTCCCTTCCGTTCTTGGGCTATGTCATCTCCCAAACAGGTCTGCAAATGGATCCCGAGAAGCTCTCTTCCGTTCTAAAATGGCCTCGTCCTGAAGGTTTGAAGGCGATACAGCGATTCCTGGGCTTCGCTAATTATTATCGTCTTTTCATCCCACACTTCTCGTCTCGGACTGCTCCCATGTCTGCACTTACCCGTAAGGGGGCTAACCCCAGAACATGGTCGCCTGAAGCCGAGAAGGCCTTCCTTTCCCTAAAGAAAGCCTTCGCCTCTGCTCCCGTCCTGCACCATCCGGACTGTAATAAACAATTCTACCTGGAGGTTGATGCCTCCTCTTCCGGAGCCGGAGCGGTGCTCACCCAGAAGTCTTCTACTGGGAGAATGGTAACGTGCGGCTTCTTCTCCAAAATCTTCTCCTCGTCGGAGTGCAACTACTCCATTGGAGACTGGGAATTGCTAGCCATCAAATTGGCACTGGGAGAGTGGCGCTATCTGCTTGAAGGGGCTCTCTACCCGGTAATTATCTACACGGATCACAAAAACCTGGCATATCTCCAAAATGCCCAGAGACTCAATCCTCGCCAGGCCCGGTGGTCGTTGTTTTTTGCCCGCTTCGACTTCATTCTTCATTTCCGTCCGGCGGACAAGAACGTCAAAGCTGATGCCTTGTCCCGGTCCTTCCTGTCCTCCTATCAAGAGGAGGAACCTACGCACATCATCGACTCCTCCAAGGTGATGAATGTGGCCCCCTTGGATCTGACTCGTCTTCCACCCGGTAAGACGTTCGTAGCTGTGCCAGATCGGGAGAGGGTTCTTCGCTGGGGACATTCTTCTAAACTAGCTGGCCATGCTGGCCAAAAGAAGACCTTCCAACTTATTACCCGGCATTACTGGTGGCCTACCCTGCGTAAGGACGTGGAAGACTTCGTCGCGGCCTGTTCATCCTGTGCCCGTAACAAAGTTCCCCGACATCTACCTGCCGGCCATCTCCTGCCCCTTCCCGTACCTGCTGCTCCTTGGCAACACATCGCTATGGACTTTATCACCGACCTTCCAGTTTCTGCCGGTTGCACTGTCATTTGGGTTGTCGCTGACCGTTTTTCTAAGATGGCCCACTTCATTCCCCTGCCTGGTCTTCCGTCTGCACCCGAGCTGGCTAAAGACTTTATCCGCCACATCTTCCGTCTCCATGGTCTGCCCCTCCACATCGTGTCGGATCGTGGGGTTCAGTTCACCTCTCGCTTCTGGAGAGCCACATGTAAGCTGCTGGACATTACCCTGGATTTCTCCTCCGCTTACCACCCTCAGTCCAATGGTCAAGTGGAGCGGATCAATCAGATCTAGTCCAGCTACCTCCGGCACTTCGTTGATGCTCACCACTCGGACTGGGTGGATCTCCTACCATGGGCCGAGTTCTCTTATAACAACCATGAGAGCGAGTCCTCTTCCAAATCCCTGTTCTTTATAGTCGGTGGCCAACATCCCCGGATTCCACTTCCTGTCTCCGTTTCTGTGGACAACCCTGCTGCGGAGTCTCTTGTCAGCGAATTTTCTACTATTTGGGAGAGCACCAGGTCCGCTCTTCTACTCTCCTCTGAGCGGATGAAGAGATATGCTGATAAGAGACGTCTGGATCTGCCCCAATTCCGTCCGGGAGACAAGGTTTGGCTCTCATCCAAACATGTGCGGCTCAAAGTACCCTCCTACAAGTTGGGTCCTCGATTCATCGGCCCCTTCGAAGTCCTCAGGCAAATTAACCCTGCGGCCTACAAATTAAAACTCCCGGCCACCCTACGGATCCCCAACTCCTTCCACGTATCTCTCCTCAAACCCGTTGTCTTTAACTTTTTTTCCAAAAATCCAGGTGCCCCTCCTGCTCCGGTTTCCGCTGATGACATCTTTGAGGTAGAGAGTATTCTGGCCTCCAAGAGGGTAAGAGGAAAAACCTTTTTTCTGGTAGATTGGAAGGGGTTTGGTCCTGAGGAGAGAACTTGGGAACCCAGGGAGAACATCAACGCCCCGCTTCTCCTTGAGAAATTTCTTTCTGGCCAAAAAAAGAGGGGGCCTAAAGGGGGGGGTACTGTAGCATCGGCGTCTCTGCCCCGTTCTAGGCAGAGACGCCGTCCCTCTCACCTCCCCGCTCCTGGCGCGGCTTCCTCCAGCGCTGCTCTCCCCGCTGCTTCCGGCACGCGCTCCTTCCCCGGCAGTGTGCTTAGGGCGCGCGCGCGCGCGCTCCCCCTCTCTTAAAGGGACCACGCGCGCCGTCCTAAGGAGTCCCCGGCCAATTGCCGGAGGACCTCCCATATAAAAGGCACCTCCTCCAAAATGGAGGTGCCCGAGCAATGTTGTAGCACTGTTCACTACTCTGCTTCAGCCCTCAGGTCCCGTTGCCAGTTACCTGCCAGATACCTGCCAGATTCCTGCCAGTCTGCTGTCTAATTCCTGCCTGATATCCTGCTACCTGCCTGCTAGCCTGAGGTCCGACGGTCTGCCTTACTACTCCTGTCAGTCTGTCTAAGGACCAGCTTGCCCGCTCACCTGGGAGCGCACATCAACTACCTGCCTGCTTGCCTGAGGTCCGACGGTCTGCCTTCCAACTCTTGTCAGTCTGTCTATGGACCAGCTTGCCCGCTCACCTGGGAGCGCACATTTGCTACCTGTCTGCTAGCCTACCTGGAGGCTCTGCCGTCACGTGCTGTGACCACCTGCCTGTCCAGTGACTCCTGCCCGCTCACCTGGGAGCGCTCATCTGCCGCCTGTCTGTTGGTCTTCCTGGAGGCTCCGCCGTCACATGCTGTGACTAACCGTTTATCCAGAGACTCTCGCCTGCTCACCTGGGAGCTCACGTCTACCATCAGCCGCCACAGGTCGTAACAACCCTTTACCCAGAGACTGCCCCGGTCACTTGCCGTGACCATCTGCCCATTCACCCAGAGACTGCCCCGGTCACTTGCCGTGACCATCTGCCCGTTCACCCAGAGACTGCCCCGGTCACTTGCCGTGACCATCTGCCCGTTCATCCAGAGACTGCCCCGGTCACTTGCCGTGACCTCCTGCCCGTTCTTCTAGAGACTGTCCCGGTCACCTGCTGTGACTGCCTGCCTGGTCGCCACCCGCTCCCTTACAAGGACCGCCCCCTTGTATAGTAGCCCAGAGGTTCCGCCTCCCAGACCCGTTACACCCAGTACCAGATGCCCAGTCGGCACTACTTCTCAAAGAAAGGTGTGCCTGCGCTCCACCAGCATGTCGCACACAACATCACCGCTTCTTTGAGAAACTCTGTGTGTGACAGGGTGCATTTCACCACAGACACTTGGACGAGTAGGCATGGACAGGGGCGTTACATGTCGCTGACAGGGCACTGGGTAACTATGGTGACAGCAGGACAAGGGGCTGCTGTCCAAGTCTTGCCGTCCCCGTGAGTTGTACGTCAATCCTCTTTATCTAGAAGTTCCTCCACTGCTTCTGCCTCCTCAACCTCCTCTCGGTCCTCCACCTGCACCCAAAGCCTGTCTGGTAATGCCACCTGCTTTCTAACTGCGCACCTCCTTACTATGCTGGCAGCAGGGCTCAACGGCATCAGTGTTTACTTTGAAATGTCTGGGAAATGTGAGTCACACAGCTGAGGACTTGTGGTCAGCTCTGGAGACCCAGTTTCATGAATGGTTGTCTCCACTGGACCTGCAACCAGGGAAGGCCGTGTGCGACAATGCTGCAAACCTGGGTGCGGCCCTTCGCCGGGGCAATGTTACACACGTGCCTTGTATGGCTCACGTGTTGAACCTGGTTGTCCATAAATTTTTAGCCCACTATCCCGGACTAGATGGCCTTCTGCAGAGGGCACGGTCGCTGTGTGCTCACTTCCGCCGTTCGCATCCCGCAGCTCAACGACTTACATCTCTACAGAAGTCGTTGGGCCTGCCAGTTCACCGGCTGATATGCGATGTTCCGACACGGTGGAATTCAACTCTGCACATGTTGCAGCGACTGTGGCAGCACCGACAAGCACTGATGCAATAGTTTCTGACGTATAGCCTTGGCCAACGAGATCCAGAGGTGGGGCAAATCACACAGCAGGAGTGGTCTCAGATCAGGGACCTATGAAGTTGACGCGCCCCCTGGGCCGTGGGGTACCCGGAGCCGGGCCGGTAGACGCTGGGGGTTGTAGTCACTGTGGCGGTGACCCGGTCCGTGACCCAGGGCGGTCAATCCAACGGTAATTTGTATATATGGATTTTATAATGTCCGACTACGCCACCTGTGGAGTGCGGCCAAAGGGGCCGCCGCTGCGGAACAGTCCTCTGAAGCTGGTGGTTTTGCTGCAATGGTATTATTACTCACCACAGGAAGAGTGTAGCTTCAGGGCAGTGTGGGTGGATGATGGTGGTTGTAGTGCAGGGAGTCAGTAATGAACACAGAGTCCGTGTGATGCAGTCCCAAGATCTTTACTCACAGTTGTTGCAGTCCAGATTACAGGTACCAGAGCTATCTCACCCGTCGTGCTGTGCGTACTCAGTGAGGGGCTCAGTCCACCCCCAGATAGCTCCGGAGTACTTAGCAGGACCCCCTTCTGTGTGTCCTTTCTCTGGCCTTCTCCCTGCACCTCACACCCAGTGACACTTCTATCCGGTATCCTCGGGCCTTGGCGGGCGACTTGTGTTCCGTCCCCTGGGTCCTATGTGGCTACCTTCTTAGTGAGACTGGTGTGGACTTTTGCCTGCAGTACATGAAATGCTGCAGCCTCCGGTTTCTAGTTGAGCCTTGCTGTTTCTCCTCTAGTTGAGGGACCGGTTCCCCTTATCTGGCCTGACCCCTCTACCTCCTGGTAGCAGCGGGAGTACAGGTGGCCTTCTGCACGGCCCGTAGCCCTAGGGTCCCTTCGGTTCCTGGAGCCTTCCTGCTCCCACTCCTCTCTTCTCTCCTTCAGTCCTGGGCCTCCCAGGCTAGGCCCGCCTCCGGAGCAGAGCTCATGCCGAGCCTCTGCTCCTGTCACTTTTCCTCCTCTGACTGGCTTGCTCTTTCTAAGATGGCTTCCTATTTATACTCTCCCTGTCATGTGCTCCCCTAAGCTGCTCCCCTAAGCACCCACTACATAGGATCCTCCCACCAGCTAGGGACCTGGGACTGTGCTCTCCCTTAGGAGCAATCTCGCCCTAACCCCACTGCGGGTATGTGTTGGATGCAGGTGTTAGGGTCCCGAGCCATACGCCTTCCTTACCTGAGGGTGAGATACCACACCTCTGGGTGAGATGCAGTAACTCTGTGGTGACTGCACCCTCAGGGGCGCCACACACCTTTCTGCACAGTTTTGAAATGGCGACGAAGATGTTTAGTGCTGACGACGATGCCATTATCAGCATAACTATTCCGGTGATTTACATGCTGGAGCACACATTAAACAGAATTCAGAGTCAGGTGGTCGGACAAGAGGAGGTGGAGGAAGTAGAGGAGGAGTCGTATGTGGAAGGGATAACATCTCCAAGGTCCAGACGGTTGGCAGCACCAAGGAGGCAGGCATGGGAGGGTGGGGGAGAGGGATTAAACAGGGCGCATGGTAGCAGACAAACTGTTGAGGAAGGTGCAGCAGCCGAGGAAGAAGTGGAGGATGAACTGGCGATGGGCATGGAAGACTCATCAGATGAGGGAGACCTTGATCACATTTCTGTTGTGTGAGGTTGGGGGGAGAGGGCAGAGGAAAGAAGCATGATTCTTACCTCGCTACCAACACAACAAGGACTTGGTCCTCCTGGATGCGCAAGACACATGAGTGCCTTCTTGCTGCACTACCTGCAACATGACCCTCAGATTGCAGAATTCGAAGTAATCTCGACTACTGGGTTGCCACACTCTTAGATCCCCGGTACAAAAGTAAATTTGCCGAAATAATTCCTGCCATAAAAAGGGATTGACGCATGCAGGAGTATCTGCAGATGCTGTTGCAGAATCTTACATGTGCTTTTCCACAAAACACCAGTGGTGCACGAAGTGAATCTCACAGTTCTAACTTGCCAACCGCGGGACTGTCGAGTCTTCATCACTCAAACCGTAACAGTAACACAGTATCTGCTGGTAACAGCAATTTTGTGAAATCGTTTCACCACTTTTTTAGACCATCCTTTGCAAGGCCACAGGAGACAAGAAGTCTGACACATAGTCAATGCCTAGAGAGGATGGTGCAGGAGTATCTCCAAGTGAACATCGAAGCCATGACTGTGTCACTGACCCTTGCTCATTTTGGTATTCCAATCTGGAAAAATGGCTGGAGCTCGCCACTCACGCCTTGGAGATCTTGTCATGCCCTGCAGCCAGTGTTCTCTCTGAACGTGTGTTCAGCGCTGCTGATGGTGTGCTGACAGATAAGCGCACGCGGCTGTCCACTGAGAATGTAGACAGACTCACGTTCATAAAGATGAACAAATCATGGATTCGCAAGGACTTTTCTAATCCTGTGTTATCCTTGGGAGGCTAAAAGCTTGAGGATTTGGTAATATCACCTCACCAACCGTTTTAAGCAACTGTGGGGCAATTGATGCCACTTAACCCTAGAACGCATGACCATAAAAATCTACACTTTCATATACCTGGGGCCTTTTAGGCCCGTGTGCAAATAACATTGAATAACTCAAACTCAAATGACAAACAACTATATACATGAAGAATACCTAGAGTTTCAAAATTCTAACTAAAGTAATCTTGCAGAAAATAGAAAACAATTAACAGGGCGGGACTGCGAGGCCCCAGGTATGCGTTCTAGGGTTAAGTGGTGTCTGTGCCACAATTTTGGGAAAAAATGGAAACTCTTTTTGGAGTCCCCTTGCTGTGTCTTACGTGACGTTGGCATCGTCAATTCCAGGTGGGTTGGGTCGCTCCCCCCCCCCTTTTAACTGTAAGAAACTACATACACTATGGCTTGGGGTAACACAGATGATTGAGTCTGAAGAGCTGTTTACTCAGAGGTCTGCTCCAAATCTTCAGTGTCTGCTAGTCAGCGTAGAATTTTTAACTACATCTAGCCTAGGCAATACTTTGGGCGTAGTAGCCCAGCTGCGAAGCAAGCTGCACCGCCTGTGTATCTAATAAGAATTTTTAAATGCATCTAGCCTAGGCAGACTGTGGGGACCCCCAACCAAACCCTGACGCTCAGCCCCCCTACCGCCCCCCTTTCCTTGACAATACAATAATGTAACTCTTACAACTGGATGGGTGAGGATCGGTCACAGCTTTATTAACTCTTTATACTCATTCCATTAGAAAGACATTTTATTTCTAAAATAATTCAGCTTGTTGCAGCATGCCCTGGGTCTCCACTCCGGCAACTTGGCCAACAAGTGTAACTCTCCAACATGTCCTTTCTATTTCCAGGCCACGGAGGATCCTGCGTACTCGTATGCAGGACTCTGAACCCCACCCATCACTCTTAACGCTTGTTCCACTCCGTCCTGGAGTCCTGACAGGAATATGTCCAGTCCAATATCCATTAAGTGAACACCGTCGGGCCGTATGAGGCCTGCTTTATCTCCTTCCAGTTGTCGGTGTCGTACCACTACACCGCCTCTGTCTCTTCTAAATTTTGCCATCCGAATATTTATTACCCGCCTTGTCCGTTCGATGGCCGTGATGTCTCGCGCACCTTGCCATACCGCTATCGGCACAATCTCTGACCATACTATAGCTAGTTTTGTGAAAAATTCTCTGAAGCGCTCAGTGTCTAGTTTCATTATTGCCATTAGTTATGCGCTCTTGTGATGACCTAGGTTGTTTCCCCCGGCCTGTATAACTAAGATGACCAGACATCTTGCCTCTCTCCCTACCTTGATTACCTCCATTAGTACCTGTGGCCATAGCAGGCCTCTAATACCTCTCCAGTTGAAATATGTGTTATGAAACTCTAATTTCCTCCCGCCTGGGCGGACTTTCGCCCTTTAATCTGCCCAATATATATACGAGTGGCCTATCACCCACACTGTTGGCTTAGCGTCACCTGTAAAAGAAACAAACCACGTTAGGATAACAAGTCCGGTCTTATGTATCTTGCCAAACACGTGGATCACCATCTCTCTATCCTCTGAACTTCCGTTTCTGACAGTCCTGCTCTTGCTGCTTCTGTGGCCGCGCCTATGCGGAATGAGTGTGTCCCGTAATCTTTGGGGTGGTTCCCTGCCGATGTTATGCATTTATTAAATATAGCTTGGAACTGGTATCTTGATAATGGCGTCCCATCAATGTGTTATAGGAACAAATTACTTTGTGATCTGATGGTTAGATGTGGTTTTACTATTGTTACCCGACTCAGTGTACCGTTTGTGGGTTGTAGAAGTACCCAAGTGCCCCTGCCCGCTGGAACCATTTTCGATTTGTGTATGCGTAGACGTATTGCATTATTGCCTATGACTACGTCCTGGTGTAATAAGCCTCCACTGGTGCTAATTTTGGATTGAGGGACTAATTCGCTTATGCATAGCGCCCCGAAGAAGGCGATCACAAATGCAGTAGACAGTAGTGTTGCTTCAAATTGTGAGTGTCATGTTAATGGTGTTAGGGATATGATGTGAGAAATCAGTTTTAGTGACACGGGACGGGACGTCTACACTCCTGACTTGGCTGACCCCTTTTCCACCCTTTTATGGATTGTCTGATGATGAATCTTTGTCACATCTCCCCAATTCAGTAGTTGGAAGTGAAATGCTACTCCGGTCAGACACCGCTGCGCTGACGCCCCTGATATGCCCCTCACATTGGTCAACCCGTCTGCCTGCTACTAGTCGTGTCCACTCTTCCCATGCCTTACCGTATGCTTGCCACGTCGACGGGGCAACTGACGCTCTGATTAATGGCATCAACTATTCGCCACTAGATCCCATAGGGAAGGTGGGCAACTGTTGTCCCGATGGGTGGGCATTGTGGAAGAGCTCTGTGAAAATCTGCCAACTGAATTGTTATAAAGCGTTAGCAGCAGCTTTAGACCACTCAGCATAGTGGCTAGCGCGGACCCATACATTGTGTTTTAGGCACAGGAATGCTAGCCTGGGTAGTAGGCCTAGCACTGGGAGAGACAATGATGCCATCTTATTAATGCAGTGCGCTAAGCTGGTGTTTTTTGTTATGAAGCGTATATTTTTGTAAGCCAGGAGCGCGCCCCATATTTCTATTGCTACCACTATTGGGAAGAAAAATTATTTTCAGGGCTAGATGCAGCGAAAAATTATTATTAATTGAAAAGCTGGTGGAGCTTGGTATAGATGGCCTAATACAATGAGACCCACACACTGCTAGAAGGCCAAATATTTTTTCAGAGTTAGATGCAGAAAAAAATTATATTCAGTTTGCAACCTGATGGAGGACAGTATAGATGGACTAATAGAACAAGTCCCACACACTGCTAGAAGGCCAAATATTTTTTCAGAGGTAGATGCAGACAAAAAATTATTTTGAATTTGCAACCTGATGGAGGTCAGTATAGATGACGAATAGAACAAGTCCCACACACTGCTAGAAGGCCAAATATTTTTTCAGTGCTAGATGCAGAAAAAAATTATATTCAGTTTGCAACCTTATGGAGGTCAGTATAAATGGACTAATAGAACAAGTCCCACACACAGCTAGAAGCCCAATATTTTTTCAGAGGTAGATGCAGAAAAAAATTATATTCAGTTTGCAACCTGATGGAGGTCTGTATAAATGGATTAATAGAACAAGTCCCACACACAGCTAGAAGCCCAATAATTTTTCAGAGGTAGATGCAGAAAAAAATATATTCAGTTTGCAACCTGATGGAGGTCTGTATAGATGGATTAATAGAACAAGTCCCACACACAGCTAGAAGCCCAATATTTTTTCAGAGGTAGATGCAGAAAAAAATATATTCAGTTTGCAACCTGATTGAGGTCTGTATAGATGGATTAATAGAACAAGTCCCACACACAGCTAGAAGCCCAATATTTTTTCAGAGGTAGATGCAGAAAAAACTATATTCAGTTTGCAACCTGATGGAGGTCAGTATAGATGGACTAATAGAACAAGTCCCACACACTTCTAGAAGGCTAAACATTTTTTCAGAGCTAGATGCAGAAAAATATCATATTCAATTTGCAACCTGATGGAGGTCAGTATAGATGGACTAATAGAACAAGTCCCACACACAGCTAGAAGGCCAAATATTTTTTCAGAGGTAGATGCAGAAAAAAATTATATTCAGTTTGCAACTTTATGGAGGTCAGTATAGATGGACTAATAGAACAAGTCCCACACACAGCTAGAAGCCCAAATATTTTTTCAGAGGTAGATGCAGAAAAAAATTATATTCAGTTTGCAACCTGATGGAGGTCAGTATAGATGGATTAATATAACAAGTCCCACACACTGCTAGAAAGCCAAACATTTTTTCAGAGCTATATGCAGAAAAATATTATATTCAATTTGCAACCTGATGGAGGTCAGTATAGATGGACTAATAGAACAAGTCCCACACACTGCTAGAAGGCCAAATATTTTTTCAGAGGTAGATGCAGACAAAAAATTATTTTGAATTTGCAACCTGATGGAGGTCAGTATAGATGACTAATAGAACAAGTCCCACACACTGCTAGAAGGCCAAATATTTTTTCAGTGCTAGATGCAGAAAAAAATTATATTCAGTTTGCAACCTTATGGAGGTCAGTATAGATGGACTAATAGAACAAGTCCCACACACAGCTAGAAGCCCAAATATTTTTTCAGAGGTATATGCAGAAAAAAATTATATTCAGTTTGCAACCTGATGGAGGTCTGTATAGATGGATTAATAGAACAAGTCCCACACACAGCTAGAAGCCCAATATTTTTTCAGAGGTAGATGCAGAAAAAAATATATTCAGTTTGCAACCTGATGGAGGTCTGTATAGATGGATTAATAGAACAAGTCCCACACACAGCTAGAAGCCCAATATTTTTTCAGAGGTAGATGCAGAAGAAAATATATTCAGTTTGCAACCTGATGGAGGTCTGTATAGATGGATTAATAGAACAAGTCCCACACACAGCTAGAAGCCCAATATTTTTTCAGAGGTAGATGCAGAAAAAAATATATTCAGTTTGCAACCTGATGGAGGTCAGTATTGATGGACTAATAGAACAAGTCCCACACACTGCTAGAAGGCCAAACATTTTTTCAGAGCTAGATGCAGAAATATATTATATTCAATTTGCAACCTGATGGAGGTCAGTATAGATGGACTAATAGAACAAGTCACACACACAGCTAGAAGGCCAAATATTTTTTCAGAGGTAGATGCAGAAAAAAATTATATTCAGTTTGCAACCTTATGGAGGTCAGTATAGATGGACTAATAGAACAAGTCCCACACACAGCTAGAAGCCCAAATATTTTTTCAGAGGTAGATGCAGAAAAAAATTAAATTCAGTTTGCAACCTGATGGAGGTCTGTATAGATGGATTAATAGAACAAGTCCCACACACAGCTAGAAGCCCAATATTTTTTCAGAGGTAGATGCAGAAAAAAATATATTCAGTTTGCAACCTGATGGAGGTCTGTATAGATGGATTAATAGAACAAGTCCCACACACAGCTAGAAGCCCAATATTTTTTCAGAGGTAGATGCAGAAAAAAATATATTCAGTTTGCAACCTGATGGAGGTCAGTATAGATGGACTAATAGAACAAGTCCCACACACTGCTAGAAGGCCAAACATTTTTTCAGACCTAGATGCAGAAAAATATTATATTCAATTTGCAACCTGATGGAGGTCAGTATAGATGGACTAATAGAACAAGTCCCACACACAGCTAGAAGGCCAAATATTTTTTCAGAGGTAGATGCAGAAAAAAATTATATTCAGTTTGCAACCTTATGGAGGTCAGTATAGATGGACTAATAGAACAAGTCCCACACACAGCTAGAAGCCCAAATATTTTTTCAGAGGTAGATGCAGAAAAAAATTATATTCAGTTTGCAACCTGATGGAGGTCGGTATAGATGGACTAATAGAACAAGTACCACACACTGCTAGAAGGCCAAACATTTTTTCAGAGCTAGATGCAGAAAAATATTATATTCAATTTGCAACCTGATGGAGGTCTGTATAGACGGATTAATAGAACAAGTCCCACACACAGCTAGAAGCCCAATATTTTTTCAGAGGTAGATGCAGAAAAAAATATATTCAGTTTGCAACCTGATGGAGGTCAGTATAGATGGACTAATAGAACAAGTCCCACACACTGCTAGAAGGCCAAACAGTTTTTCAGAGCTAGATGCAGAAAAATATTATATTCAATTTGCAACCTGATGGAGGTCAGTATAGATGGACTAATAGAACAAGTCCCACACACAGCTAGAAGGCCAAATATTTTTTCAGAGGTAGATGCAGAAAAAAATTATATTCAGTTTGCAACCTTATGGAGGTCAGTATAGATGGACTAATAGAACAAGCCCCACACACAGCTAGAAGCCCAAATATTTTTTCAGAGGTATATGCAGAAAAAAATTATATTCAGTTTGCAACCTGATGGAGGTCAGTATAGATGGACTAATAGAACAAGTCCCACACACTGCTAGAAGCCCAAACATTTTTTCAGAGCTAGATGCAGAAAAATATTATATTCAATTTGCAACCTGATGGAGGTCAGTATAGATGGACTAATAGATCAAGTCCCACACACAGCTAGAAGGCCAAATATTTTTTCAGAGGTAGATGCAGAAAAAAATTATATTCAGTTTGCAACCTTATGGAGGTCAGTATAGATGGACTAATAGAACAAGTCCCACACACAGCTAGATGCCCAAATATTTTTTCAGAGGTAGATGCAGAAAAAAATTATATTCAGTTTGCAACCTGATGGAGGTCTGTATAGATGGATTAATAGAACAAGTCCCACACACAGCTAGAAGCCCAATATTTTTTCAGAGGTAGATGCAGAAAAAAATATATTCAGTTTGCAACCTGATGGAGGTCTGTATAGATGGATTAATAGAACAAGTCCCACACACAGCTAGAAGCCCAATATTTTTTCAGAGGTAGATGCAGAAAAAAATATATTCAGTTTGCAACCTGATGGAGGTCTGTATAGATGGATTAATAGAACAAGTCCCACACACAGCTAGAAGCCCAATATTTTTTCAGAGGTAGATGCAGAAAAAAATATATTCAGTTTGCAACCCGTTGGAGGTCAGTATAGATGGACTAATACAACAAGTCCCACACACAGCTAGAAGCCCAATATTTTTTCAGAGGTAAATGCAGAAAAAAATATATTCAGTTTGCAACCTGATGGAGGTCTGTATAGATGGATTAATAGAACAAGTCCCACACACAGCTAGAAGCCCAATATTTTTTCAGAGGTAGATGCAGAAAAAAATATATTCAGTTTGCAACCTGATGGAGGTCTGTATAGATGGATTAATAGAACAAGTCCCACACACAGCTAGAACCCCAATATTTTTTCAGAGCTAGATGCAGAAAAAAATTATATTCAATTTGCAACCTGATGGAGGTCAGTATAGATGGACTAATAGAATGATGCTATGCCCAAAAGATTTTACTTCACTAGGTGCAGTAAAAAAATTGGTATTCTATACACAGGTGGTATATCTGCATCACAGATAGGCTACTCCACTGACTAACACACTCTGCAATAGTCCAAAAAGGATTAGCTTTGCTAGATTCAGCCAAATGCTGTGAAAAAAACTTGCACAGCACTGGCACAGACCTGCCTGGCAAAAACTGATAGGAACTGATGTAACCTAGTCCTGAAAAGGACTCCAATTACAATTAGTCTTTACTCCCACAATCTATCTATTTAAGAGCACAGACCTGCCTGATAAAAGTCGTAGGAAATGCTGTAACCTAGTCCTTAAAAGGACTGCAATCACAACTATTCCCTACTCCCAAGCTATCTGTAGATTTGTGCGAAAATTGGCTTGAAATTAACAAGGTATAGCGCACACAGCAACAGCGGTGCCGTCTAACACGCAGCTGCAGCAGTGAGAAAATGGTGGCGACGGGGAAAATGGCTTGGTCTTATAGGGCAAGGACATGTGACATACACTGCCAATGACACATGCTCTTGCTTGTGTGAAAAAAAGCACTTCGCTCCGTGTGTGCGCTGCTGATAGGCTGACAGATTGCACCTCCCCACTGCAAATGCGGGAAAGAGAAAAAAAAATGGAGATCTTCATTGTTCCTGCAGAGATCCATCCCCTGCCCCTCCCCCCACCCCGCTTTACACTCAAACTGCGTATTAACATTAATTTTCATCATTACTGAGAAAAAATCCAGTTATGATTTTGGTGCACGAACAGTTATCGAACATAACCTCGAACAGCCGAATTTTTCTCAAATTGTTCGTGTTCGCCGAACGGCTCGAACACCGCCCAAAACAGCTCTAATTTGAGATTGGCGAACAGTTTGAGTAGAACAACGCTCATCTCTAGACACAACGCCCCACTCAGAGCCGCTGAGCTCACTGATCGGGTGCAGCGCTCTCGACGGAACGTCAGCTTCACGGCCAATACCACAGGCCGGGAGCAGAGGCGAGACTCACCGGTAGACCCGGGTAGGGTGAGCAGAGCGTGGTTAGTTGCTTTCTAATAGCCTCCAGCCGGGGATTAACTTTTAATGAAAGGGAACATTCCCTTTGACTGTCTGCAGCGCGCCACACCTAGGAAGTGCACTCTCACACACAAGCCAGCATGCACACGTGCTCGCACGTGACAACACCCCCTATCTGCCCCTACAACCTCTTCGTCACCATGCGTCAGAATCTCCTGCCTGTTTTATGATTTCAGGGCCCTAGCAGGAATCACCCCCCCCTCCCCAATTCCTTCCTTGCCTTCCTTGCACTGAGGTTAGCTCTTTGTCAGCCGTCTGGCTTGGTTACACAAGCTTCTTTGCAGAGAAACATGTTACTTCTGCTGGCCCTTGCTAGGCGGCCGGCATCCAAATCCTTCCCTGGGCACGTGCTGAAAGCCTGGCCCCTTCACGGCCCCGGGTGCTTTTAACGCCATCATTTCCACACGGCGAACTGCGGAGTTAATAAGCACTCCTAGCCGTGGCAAGGAGCTCGGTGTCAGTCCTGCGTGAAGGTGGCGGGGTAACGTACTTAGCTGCCAACTGGCTCAGAGGCCTTGGGGCTTCCATCATCTAAGTTACTTAAGGTCGGTGTCTGGCAAGGCGCCGTTCCATGCTAGCCGAGCTGTGCAGTAGGGCAAAACGTCATCAAAATGGTCTACAGCACCTGGTGTTCCCAGGACGTCTCCCATCCAAGTACTGTCCGAGCCCAGCCCTGCTTTGCTTTCGAGATCAGACGAGATCGGGCGTATCCAAGGTGGTATGGCCAGTAGACGCTGCTTGATCCATCGCCCGGCCAGCCTTTCTCAGGATCGCTTGGTGGCGAGCAATCTGGCCGTGACGGGGCGGGCTCCGAAGGGTCCATGCAAAGGCTGTGCCGTCCCTACAGGTGTGGTTTGTTTAGCAGTGATTCACCCGCCGCATCAGGTGTCTTCAAAAATGTCTCGGCGCAGGGTCTCCTGCAGGCTAAACCCTTCATCGCGGTAATGTGACAGAAAGAGCAAGCTGGACCCGTAACTTGGGGGCGGAGCGAGACGTCCAGGGGTGAATGAAGGAAGAGGGTGAGATTGTTGCCAGTGACTTTGAGCTGCTCTTCAGGGGGGAGGGTCGTGTTGCCTGCAAAGGTCTTCTGCTTCGGGTTACCGGTGGTTGCCTCCAGCCACGCGGGACACACTGGTCCTGGTGAAAAGGAGCCTAGTATTAAAAGTAAAGAAGCAACAATGCTGGAGGCCCACGGTGATCAGAAGGATGCTGGTATTTTGCAGAGATGAAATAGCGCAAGAGAGAAAGCAAATAAAATAAAGAGAATGAATGTGTGCACTTGTGAAAGGGAATGGAAAAAAGGCATAGAAGAGAGTGCCCCCTGCTGGTGGAAGGAAAGAAAAAGCAAAAGCCTACAGCACCTGGTATTCCCAGGCGGTCTCCCATCCAAGTACTAACCAATTTTTTTGCTGGCTTCCTTAAAAGGTCTTGTAGACACAACGCGCCACTCAGAGCCGCTGAGCTCACTGATCGGCTGCAGCGCTGTCGACGGAACTTCTGCTTCACGGCCAATGCCACAGGCCGAGAGCAGAGGCGAGACTCACCAGTAGACCCGGGTAGGGTGAGTAGAGCGCGGTTAGTTGCTTTCTAATAGCCTGCAGCCGGGGATTAACTTTTAATGAAAGCGAACAATTTCTTTGACTGTCTGCAGTGCGCCACACCTAGGAAGCGCACTCTCACACACAAGCCAGCATGCACACGTGCTCGCACGTGACAACACCCCCTATCTGCCCCTACATCCTCTCCATCACCATGCGTCAGACTCTCCTGCCTGTTTTATGATTTCAGGGCCCTAGCAATAATCACCCCCCCCCTCCCCAATTCCTTCCGCACCTTCCTTGCCTTCCTTGCACTGACGTTAGCTCTTTGTCAGCCGTCTGGCTTGGTTACACAAGCTTCTTTGCAGAGAAACATGTTACTTCTGCTGGCCCTCGCTAGGCGGCCGGCATCCAAAACCTTCCCTGGGCACCTGCTGAAAGCCTGGCCCCTTCACGGCCTCGGGTGCTTTTAACGCCATCATTTCCACACGGCGAGCACCGGAGTCAATAAGCACTCCTAGCCGTGGCAAGGAGCTCGGTGTCAAGCCTGCGTGAAGGCGGCGGGGTAGCGTACTTAGCTGCCAACTGGCTCAGAGACCTTGGGGCTTCCATCATCTAAGTTACTTAAGGTTGGTGTCCGGCAAGGCGCCGTTCCATGCTAGCCGAGCTGGGCTGTAGGGCAAAACGTCATCAAAATGGTCTACAGCACCCGGTGTTCCCAGGAAGTCTCCAATCCAAGTACTGTCCAAGCCAGCCCTGCTTTGCTTTCGAGATCAGATGAGATCGGGCGTATCCATGGTGGTATGGCCAGTAGACGCTGCTCGATCCATCGCCCGGCCAGCCTTTCTCAGGATCGCTTGGTGGCGAGCAATCTGGCCGTGACGGGGCGGGCTCCGAAGGGTCCATGCAAAGGCTGTGCCGTCCCTACAGGTGTGGTTTGTTTAGCAGTGATTCACCCGCTGCATCAGGTGTCTTCAAAAATGTCTCGGCGCAGGGTCTCCTGCAGGCTAAACCCTTCATCGCGGTAATGTGACAGAAAGAGCAAGCTGGACCCGTAACGTGGGGGCGGAGCGAGACGTCCAGGGGTGAATGATGGAAGAGAGTGAATGGTTGCCAGTGACTTTGAGCTGCTCTTCAGGGGGGAGGGTCGTGTTGCCTGCAAAGGCCTTCTGCTTGGGGTTACCGGTGGTTGCCTCCAGCCACGCGGGAGATGCTGGTCCTGGTGAAAAGGAGCCTAGTATTAAAAGTAAAGAAGCAACAATGCTGGAGGCCCACGGTGATCAGAAGGATGCTGGTATTTTGCAGAGATGAAATAGCGTAAGAGAGAAAGCAAATGAAAAAAAGAAAAGAGAATGAATGTGTGCACTTGTGAAAGGGAATGGAAAAAAGGCATAGAAGAGAGTGCCCCCTGCTGGTGGAAGGAAAGAAAAAGCAAAAGCCTACAGCACCTGGTATTCCCAGGCGGTCTCCCATCCAAGTACTAACCAATTTTTTTGCTGGCTTCCTTAAAAGGTCTTGTAGATAGAACGCCCCACTCAGAGCCGCTGAGCTCACTGATCGGCTGCAGCGCTCTCGACGGAACGTCAGCTTCACGGCCAATGCCACAGGCCGGTAGCAGAGGCGAGACTCACCGGTAGACCCGGGTAGGTTGAGTAGAGCGCGGTTAGTTGCTTTCTAATAGCCTGCAGCCGGGGATTAACTTTTAATGAAAGGGAACAATCCCTTTGACTGTCTGCAGCGCGCCACACCTAGGAAGCGCACTCTCACACACAAGCCAGCATGCACACGTGCTCGCACGTGACAACACCCCCAATCTGCCCCTACAACCTCTCCGTCACCAATGCGTCAGACTCTCCTGCCTGTTTTATGATTTCAGGGCCCTAGCAGGAATCACCCCCCCTCCCCAATTCCTTCTGCACCTTCCTTTCCTTCCTTGCACTGAGGTTAGCTCTTTGTCAGCCGTCTGACTTGGTTACACAAGCTTCCTTGCAGAGAAACATGTTACTTCTGCAGGCCCTCGCTAGGCGGCCGGCATCGAAAACCTAACCTTGGCACCTGCTGAAAGCCTGGCCCCTTCACAGCCCCGGGCGCTTTTAATGCCATCATTTCCACACTGCGAGCTGCGGAGTCAATAAGCACTCCTAGCCGTGGCAACGAGCTCAGTGTCAGCCCTGCGTGAAGGCGGCAGGGTAGCATACTTAGCTGCCAACTGGCTCAGAGGCCTTGGGGCTTCCATCATCTAAGTTACTTAAGGTCGGTGTCCGGCAAGGCGCCGTTCCATGCTAGCCAAGCTGGGCAGTAGGGCAAAACATCATCAAAATGGTCTACAGCACCCGGTGTTCCCAGGAGGTCTCCCAATGAAGTACTGTCCAAGCCCAGCCCTGCTTTGCTTCCAAGATCAGACGAGATCGGGCGTATCCAAGGTGATATGGCCAGTAGACGCTGCTCGATCCATCGCCCGGCCAGCCTTTCTCAGGATCGCTTGGTGGCGAGCAATCTGGCCGTGACGGGGTGGGCTCCGAAGGGTCCATGCAAAGGCTGTGCCGTCCCTACAGGGGTGGTTTGTTTAGCAGTGATTCACCCGCCGCATCAGGTGTCTTGAAAAATGTCTCGGCGCAGGGTCTCCTGCAGGCTAAACCCTTCATCGCGGGAATGTGACAGAAAGAGCATGCTGGACCCGTAACGTGGGGGTGGAGCGATACGTCAAGGGGTGAATGAAGGAAGAGGGTGAGATGGTTGCCAGTGACTTTGAGCTGCTCTTCAGGGTTGAGGGTCATGTTGCCTGCAAAGGTCTTCTGCTTGGGGTTACCTGTGATTGCCTCCAGCCACGCGGGAGACGCTGGTCCTGGTGAAAAGGAGCCTAGTATTAAAAGTAAAGAAGCAACAATGCTGGAGGCCCACGTTGATCAGAAGGATGCTGGTATTTTGCAGAGATGAAATAGCGCAAGAGAGAAAGCAAATGAAAAAAAGAAAAGAGAATGAATGTGTGCACTTGTGAAAGGGAATGGAAAAAAGGCATAGAAGAGAGTGCCCCCTGCTGGTGGAAGGAAGGAAAAAGCAAAAGCCTACAGCACCTGGTATTCCCAGGCAGTCTCCCATCCAAGTACTAACCAGGCCCAACCCTGCTTAGCTTCCAAGTTCAGGCAAGATCAGGCACATTCAGGGTGCTGTGGCCGTAGGCACAGACATGCTTCTCACTTGCTGCTTTTCTACTTTGACGTCTGGCTGCCGGCTGCCCTTTCCAGTGCTCAGCAAGACCAGGTCCTTTTGTGCTTTCCCTTCTCTTCAATTTTTTTGCTGGCTTCCTTAAAAGGTCTTGTAGACACAACGCCCCACTCAGAGCCGCTGAGTTCACTGATTGGCTGCAGCGCTGTCGACGGAACGTCAGCTTCACGGCCAATGCCTCAGGCCGGGAGCAGAGGCGAGACTCACCGGTAGACCCGGGTAGGGTGAGTAGAGCGCGGTTAGTTGCTTTCTAATAGCCTGCAGCAGGGGATTAACTTTTAATGAAAGGGAACAATCCCTTTGACTGTCTGCAGCGCGCCACACCTAGGAAGCGCACTCTCACACACAAGCCAGCATGCACACGTGCTCGCACGTGACAACACCCCCTATCTGCCCCAACATCCTCCCCGTCACCATGCGTCAGACTCTCCTGCCTGTTTTATGATTTCAGGGCCCTAGCAGGAATCACCCCCCCCCCTCCCCAATTCCTTCCACACCTTCCTTGCCTTCCTTGCACTGAGGTTAGCTCTTTGTCAGCCGTCTGGCTTGGTTACACAAGCTTCTTTGCAGAGAAACATGTTACTTCTGCTGGCCCTCGCTAGGCGGCCGGCATCCAAAACCTTCCCTGGGCACCTGCTGAAAGCCTGGCCCCTTCACGGCCCCAGGTGCTTTTAACGCCATCATTTCCACACGTCGAGCTGCGGAGTCAATAAGCACTCCTAGCCGTGGCAAGGAGCTCGGTGTCAGGCCTGCGTGAAGGCGGCAGGGTAGCGTACTTAGCTGCCAACTGGCTCAGAGGCCTTGGGGCTTCCATCATCTAAGTTACTTAAGGTCGGTGTCCGGCAAGGCGCCGTTCCATGCTAGCAGAGCTGGGCAGTAGGGCAAAACGTCATCAAAATGGTCTACAGCACCCGGTGTTCCCAGGAGGTCTCCCATCCAAGTACTGTCCGAATCCTGCACTGCTTTGATTTCGAGATCAGACGAGATCGGGCGTATCCAAGGTGGTATGGCCAGTAGACGCTGCTCGATCCATCGCCCGGCCAGCCTTTCTCAGGATCGCTTGGTGGCGAGCAATCTGGCTGTGACGGGGCGGGCTCCGAAGGGTCCATGCAAAGGCTGTGCCGTCCCTACAGGTGTGGTTTGTTTAGCAGTGATTCACCCGCCGCATCA
This sequence comes from Phyllobates terribilis, assembly GCF_046119375.1. Taxonomy (NCBI): domain Eukaryota; kingdom Metazoa; phylum Chordata; class Amphibia; order Anura; family Dendrobatidae; genus Phyllobates; species Phyllobates terribilis. The sequence continues at coordinate 683,076,585 of NW_027362764.1, read as the reverse complement.
GGTGTCTTCAAAAATGTCTCGGCGCAGGGTCTCCTGCAGGCTAAACCCTTCATCGCGGTAATGTGACAGAAAGAGCATGCTGGACCCGTAACTTGGGGGCGGAGCGAGACGTCCAGGGGTGAATGAAGGAAGAGGGTGAGATGGTTGCCAGGGACTTTGAGCTGCTCTTCAGGGGGGAGGGTCGTGTTGCCTGCAAAGGTCTTCTGCTTGAGGTTACCGGTGGTTGCCTCTAGCCTCCCGGGAGACGCTGATCCTGGTGAAAAGGAGCCTAGTATTAAAAGTAAAGAAGCAACAATGCTGGAGGCCCACGGTGATCAGAAGGATGCTGGTATTTTGCAGAGATGAAATAGCGCAAGAGAGAAAGCAAATGAAAAAAAGAAAAGAGAATGAATGTGTGCACTTGTGAAAGGGAATAGAAAAAAGGCACAGAAAGAGTGCCCCCTGCTGGTGGAAGGAAAGAAAAAGCAAAAGCCTACAGCACCTGGTAGTCCCAGGTGGTCTTCCTTCCAAGTACTAACCAGTCTCCAACACTGCTTAGCTTCCGAGATCAGACGAGATCAGGCATGTTCAGGGTGGTGTGGCCGTAGGCAGAGACAAGCCTCTCACTTGCTGTTTTTCTACTTTGAAGTCTGGTTGCCGGCTGCCCTTTCCAGTGCTCAGCAAGACCAGGTCCTTTTGTGCTTTCTCTTCTCTTCAATTTTTTTGCTATCTTCCTTAAAAGGTCTTGTAGACACAACGCCCCACTCAGAGCCGCTGAGCTCACTGATCGGCTGCAGCGCTGTCGACGGAACGTCAGCTTCACGGCCAATGCCACAGGCCGGGAGCAGAGGCGAGACTCACCGGTAGACCCGGGTAGGGTGAGTAGAGCGCGGTTAGTTGCTTTCTAATAGCCTGCAGCCGGGGATTAACTTTTAATGAAAGGGAACAATCCCTTTGACTGTCTGCAGCGCGCCACACCTAGGAAGCGCTATCTCACACACAATCCAGCATGCACACGTGCTCGCACGTGACAACACCCCCTATCTGCCCCTACATCCTCTCCGTCACCATGCGTCAGACTCTCCTGCCTGTTTTATGATTTCAGGGCCCTAGCAGGAATCACCCCCCCCTCCCCAATTCCTTCCACACCTTCCTTGCACTGAGGTTAGCTCTTTGTCAGCCGTCTGGCTTGGTTACACAGGCTTCTTTGCAGAGAAACATGTTACTTCTGCTGGCCCTCGCTAGGCGGCCAGCATCCAAAACCTTCCCTGGGCACCTGCTGAAAGCCTGGCCCATTCACGGCCCCAGGTGCTTTTAACGCCATCATTTCCACACGGCGAGCTGCGGAGTCAATAAGCACTCCTAGCCGTGGCAAGGAGCTCGGTGTCAGGCCTGCGTGAAGGCGGCAGGGCAGCGTACTTAGCTGCCAACTGGCTCAGAGGCCTTGGGGCTTCCATCATCTAAGTTACTTAATGTCGGTGTCCGGCAAGGCGCCGTTCCATGCTAGCCGAGCTGGGCAGTAGGGCAAAACGTCATCAAAATGGTCTACAGCACCCGGTGCTCCCAGGAGTTCTCCCATCCAAGTACTGTCTGAGCCCAGCCCTGCTTTGCATCCGAGATCAGATGAGATCGGGCGTAACCAAGGTGGCATGGCCAGTAGACGCTGCTCGATCCATCACCCGGCCAGCCTTTCTCAGGATCGCTTGGTGGCGAGCAATCTGGCCGTGACGGGGCAGCTACGAAGGGTCCATGCAAAGGCTGTGCCATCCCTACAGGTGTGGTTTGTTTAGCAGTGATTCACCCGCCGCATCAGGTGACTTCAAAAATGTCTCAGCGCAGGGTCTCCTGCAGGCTAAACCCTTCATTGCGGTAATGGGACAGAAAGAGCAAGCTGGACCCGTAGCTTGGGGGCGGAGCAAGACGTCCAGGGGTGAATGAAGGAAGAGGGTGAGATGGTTGCCAGTGACTTTGAGCTGCTCTTCAGGGGGGAGGGTCGTGTTGCCTGCAAAGGACTTCTTGGGGTTACCTGTGTTTGCCTCCAGCCACGCGGGAGACGCTAGTCCTGGTGAAAAGGAGCCTAGTATTAAAAGTAAAGAAGCAACAATGCTGGAGGCCCACGGTGATCAGAAGGATGCTGGTATTTTGCAGAGATGAATTAGCGCAAGAGAGAAAGCAAATGAAAAAAAGAAAAGAGAATGAATGTGTGTACTTGTGAAAGGGAATGGAAAAAAGGGATAGAAGACAGTACCCCCTGCTGGTGGAAGGAAAGAAAAAGCAAAAGCCTACAGCACCTGGTATTCCCAGGCAGTCTCCCATCCAAGTACTAACCAGGCCCAACCCTGCTTAGCTTTGAAGATCAGATGAGATCAGGCGTGTTAAGGGTGGTGTGGCCTTAGGCACAAACAAGCCTCTCACTTGCTGCTTTTCTACTTTGAAGTCTGGCTGCCGGCTGCCCTTTCCACGGCTCAGCAAGACCAGGTCCTTTTGTGCTTTCCCTTCTCTTCAATTTTTTTGCTGGCTTCCTTAAAAGGTCTTGTAGACACAATGCCCCACTCAGAGCCGCTGAGCTCACTGATCGGCTGCAGCGCTGTCGACGGAACGTCAGCTTCACGGCCAATGCCACAGGCCGGAAGCAGAGGCGAGACTCACCGGTAGACCCGGGTAGGGTGAGTAGAGCGCGGTTAGTTGCTTTCTAATCGCCTGCAGCCGGGGATTAACTTTTAATGAAAGGGAACAATCCCTTTGACTGTCTGCAGCGCGCCACACCTAGGAAGCGCACTCTCACACACAAGCCAGCATGCACACGTGCTCGCACGTGACAACACCCCCTATCTGCCCCTACAACCTCTCCGTCACCATGCGTCAGACTCTCCTGCCTGTTTTATGATTTCAGGGCCCTAGCAGGAATCACCCCCCCCCTCCCCAATTCCTTCCTTGCCTTCATAGAATCATAGAATCATAGAATGGTAGAGTTGGAATTGACCTCCTTGGTCATCTGTTCCATCCCCCTGCTCAAAGCAGGATTCACTAGATCATCTCAGACAGATGTCTGTCCAGCCTCTGTTTGAAGACGTCCATTGAAGGGGAACTCACCACCTCTCGTGGCAGCCTGTTCCACTCATTAATCACCCTAACTGTCAAAAAGTTTTTTCTAATATCTAATCTGTGTCTCCTCCCATTTAGTTTCATCCCATTGCTTCTAGTCTTTCCTTGTGCAAATGAGAATAAAGATGATCCTTCTACAATGTGACAGCCCTTGACATATTTGTAGACAGCTTTTAAGTCTCCTCTCAGTCTTCTTTTTTGCAAGCTAAACATTCCCAAATTCTGCAACTGTTCCTCATAGGACATGGTTTGCAGACCAGTCACCATTCTGGTCGCTCTTCTCTGAACTTGCTCCAGTTTGTCTATGTCTTTTTTAAAATGTGGTGCCCAAAACTGTACACAGTATTCCAGATGAGGTCTGACCAAAGAGGAGTAAAGACCGATAATGACTTCACGTGATCTAGACTGTATGCTTCTGTTAATACATCCCAGAATTGTATTTGCCTTTTTTGCTGCTGCATCACACTGTTGACTCATGTTCAGTCTATGATCTATTAGTATACCTAAGTCTTTTTCACATGTACTGTTGCTTAGCTCTATTCCTCCCATTCTGTATATGCTTTTTTCATTTTTATTGCCCAGATGTAGTACTTTGCATTTTTCCCTGTTAAAAACCATTCTGTTGGTTGCTGCCCACTGCTCCAGTTTATTTAGGTCTTTTTGAATCCTCTCTCTCTCTTCTCTAGTATTAGCTATCCCTCCTAGCTTTGTGTCATCAGCAAATTTAATCAGTTTACCCTCAATTCCTTCATCTAAATCATTGATAAAGATGTTGAACAATACAGGTCCCAGGACGGAGCCCTGTGGTACCCCACTTGAGACATTCATCCAGCTGGATGTGAAGCCATTTACAACCACCCTTTGAGTCCGATCACTAAGCCAGTTATGAATCCACCTAACAGTTGCCTGGTCCATTGCATACTTGGTCATTTTTTCAATAAGGATGGTGTGAGATACTTTGTCAAATGCTTTGCTGAAGTCAAGATATACTATATCTACAGCATTTCCCTGATCCACCCAGTCAGTGATTCTGTCCTAGAAGGAAATTAAGTTAGTCTGACATGACTTGTTAGTTACAAACCCATGCTGACTCTGGTTAATCACTTCATTCTTATCCATGTACTTACATACATGTTGTTTAATAATTTGTTCAAAGATCTTTCCTGGTATAGAAGTCAGACTCACCGGCCTATAGTTCACTGGGTCCACCTTCTTCCCCTTTTTGAAGATAGGAACAACATTTGCTCTTCTCCAGTCTTCTGGGACTTCTCCTGTTCTCCAAGAATTTTCAAAGATTATGGAGAGTGGTTCTAAAATTTCTTCTACGATCTCCTTTAGTACTCTGGGGTGTAATTCATCTGGACCTGGAGACTTGAACTCATTTATGTTAGCTAAATATTCCCTCACAATCTTTCTGTTTACAGATAACTTGGATTCCTCTATTCCTTTAAAAGGACAGTGAATATCAGTTGATGTTACATTTTCTTTCTGAGAGAAAACAGATGCAAAATAGGAATAAAAAAGTTCGGCCTTCTCAACATCCTCTCTTCCCATTTCTCCATTTTCATCCTGTAAAAATCCTATAGCATCTTTGACTTTTCTTTTACTTTTGACATACCCCCAAAATCCTTTTTTATTGCTTTTGACATCTCTTGCAAGCCTTAATTCATTGTCAGCTTTAGCTAACCTGATACGTGCCCTACAGGATCTGCAGACTGCATTATAATCTTCTTTAGATATGCCTCCCTCTTTCCATTTAATAAACATTTCTTTCTTTCTTTTTAGCATGTGTTTAAGTTCTGTGTTCATCCATCCTGGTTTCCTTAAATGCTTCCCATTCTTCCTCCTTTTCGGGATTGTTAACGATTGTGCTTTGAGAATCTCATTTTTAAAAATTTCCCATCCTTCCTGGACATTTTTGTCCTTAAGGACATCCAGCCATTGGATCCTTCCTATTCTCTTTCTGAGTCTCTTAAAATCTGCCTTTCTAAAATCTAACCTTGAAGTTTGAGTATTCACATGTCTTCCTCCTCTAGTTATCCAAAATTCTATAATAGCATGATCGCTGCCTCCTAGGGTTCCAGCCACCTTTACCTCCTCAACCATTTCCTCCCTGTTTATAAGGATTAGATCCAAAGTAGCAGATCCCCTTGTTTTCTCCACTACCTTTTGGAAGATAAAGTTGTCAGCAAGAGAGGATAAGGATAACCTTCCTTGCACTGAGGTTAGCTCTTTGTCAGCCGTCTGGCTTGCTTACACAAGCTTCTTTGCAGAGAAACATGTTACTTCTGCTGGCCCTCACTAGTCGGCCGGCATCCAAAACCTTCCCTGGGCACCTGCTGAAAGCCTGGCCCCTTCACGGCCCCGGGTGCTTTTAACGCCATCATTTCCATACGTCGAGCTGCGGAGTCAATAAGCACTCCTAGCCGTGGCAAGGAGCTCGGTGTCAGGCCTGCGTGAAGGCGGCGGGGTAGCGTACTTAGCTGCCAACTGGCTCAGAGGCCTTGGGGCTTCCATCATATAAGTTATTTAAGGTCGGTGTCCGGCAAGGCGCCGTTCCATGCTAGCCGAGCTGGGCAGTAGGGCAAAACGTCATCAAAATGGTCTACAGCACCCGGTGTTCCCAGGAGGTCTCCCATCCAAGTACTGTCTGAGCCCAGCCCTGCTTTGCTTCCGAGATCAGACGAGATCGGCCGTATCCAAAGTGGTATGGCCAGTAGACGTTGCTCGATCCATCGCCCGGCCAGCCTTTCTCAGGATCGCTTGGTGGCGAGCAATCTGGCCGTGACGGGGCGGGCTCCGAAGGGTCCATGCAAAGGCTGTGCCGTCCCTACAGGTGTGGTTTGTTTAGCAGTGATTCACCCGCCGCATCAGGTGTCTTCAAAAATGGCTCGGCGCAGGGTCTCCTGCAGGCTAAACCCTTCATCGCGGTAATGTGACAGAAAGAGCAAGCTGGACCCGTAACTTGGGGGCGGAGCGAGACGTCCAGGGGTGAATGAAGGAAGAGGGTGAGATGGTTGCCAGTGACTTTGAGCTGCTCTTCAGGGTCGTGTTGCCTGTAAAGGTCTTCTGCTTGGGGTTACCGGTGGTTGCCTCCAGCCACGCGGGAGACGCTGGTCCTAGTATTAAAATTAAAGAAGCAACAATGCTGGAGGCCCACGGTGATCAGAAGGATGCTGGTATTTTGCAGAGATGAAATAGCGCAAGAGAGAAAGCAAATGAAAAAAAGAAAAGAGAATGAATGTGTGCACTTGTGAAAGGGAATGGAAAAAAGGCATAGAAGAGAGTGCCCCCTGCTTGTGGAAGGAAGGAAAAAGCAAAAGCCTACAGCACCTGGTATTCCCAGGCGGTCTCCTATCCAAGAACTAACCAGGCCCGACCCTGCTTAGCTTCCGAGATCAGGCGTGTTCAGGGTGGTGCGGCCGTAGGCAGAGACAAGCCTCTCACTTGCTGCTTTTCTACTTTGACGTCTGGCTGCCGGCTGCCCTTTCCAGTGCTCAGCAAGACCAGGTCCTTTTGTGCTTTCCCTTCTCTTCAATTTTTTTGCTGGCTTCCTTAAAAGGTCTTATAGACACAACGCCCCACTCAGAGCCGCTGAGTTCACTGATTGGCTGCAGCGCTGTCGACGGAACGTCAGCTTCACGGCCAATGCCACAGGCCGGGAGCAGAGGCGAGACTCACCGGTAGACCCGGGTAGGGTGAGTAGAGCGTGGTTAGTTGCTTTCTAATAGCCTGCAGCCGGGGATTAACTTTTAATGAAAGGGAACAATCCCTTTGACTGTCTGCAGCGCGCCACACCTAGGAAGCGCACTCTCACACACAAGCCAGCATGCACACGTGCTCGCACGTGACAACACTCCCTATCTGCTCCAACATCCTCTCCGTCACCATGCGTCAGACTCTCCTGAATGTTTTATGATTTCAGGGCCCTAGCAGGAATCACCCCCCCCCTCCCCAATTCCTTCCGCACCTTCCTTGCCTTCCTTGCACTGAGGTTAGCTCTTTGTCAGCCGTCTGGCTTGGTTACACAAGCTTCTTTGCAGAGAAACATGTTACTTCTGCTGGCCCTCGCAAGGCGGCCGGCATCCAAAACCTTCCCTGGGCACCTGCTGAAAGCCTGGCCCCTTCACGGCCCCGGGTGCTTTTAACGCCATCATTTCCACACGTCGAGCTGCGGAGTCAATAAGCACTCCTAGCCGTGGCAAGGAGCTCGGTGTCAAGCCTGCGTGAAGGCGGCGAGGTAGCGTAATTAGCTGCCAACTGGCTCAGAGATCATGGGGCTTCCAACATCTAATTTACTTAAAGTTGGTGTCCGGCAAGGCGCTATTCCATGCTAGCCGAGCTGGGCTGTAGGGCAAAACGTCATCAAAATGGTCTACAGCACCCGGTGTTCCCAGGAGGTCTCCCATCCAAGTACTGTCTGAGCCCAACCCTGATTTGCTTCCGAGATCAGATGAGATCGGGCGTATCCAAGGTGGTATGGCCAGAAGATGCTGCTCGATCCATCGCCCGGCCAGCCTTTCTCAGGATCGCTTGGTGGCGAGCAATCTGGCCGTGACGGGGCGGGCTCCGAAGGGTCCATGCAAAGGCTGTGCCATCCCAACAGGTGTGGTTTGTTTAGCAGTGATTCACCCGCCGCATCAGGTGTCTTCAAAAATGTCTCGGCGCAGGGTCTCCTGCAGGCTAAACCCTTCATCGCGGTAATGTGACAGAAAGAGCAAGCTGGACCCGTAACTTGGGGGCGGAGCGAGACGTCCAGGGGTGAATGAAGGAAGAGGGTGAGATGGTTGCCAGTGACTTTGAGCTGCTCTTCAGGGGGGAGGGTCATGTTGCCTGCAAGGGCTTCTGCTTGGAGTTACCGGTGGTTGCCTCCAGTCACGCGGGAGACGCTGGTCCTGGTGAAAAGGAGCCTAGTATTAAAAGTAAAGGAGCAACAATGCTGGAGGCCCACGGTGATCAGAAGGATGCTGGTATTTTACAGAAATGAAATAGCGCAAGAGAGAAAGCAAATGAAAAAAAGAAAAGAGAATGAATGTGTGCACTTGTGAAAGGGAATGGAAAAAAGTCATAGAAGAGAGTGCCCCCTGCTGGTGGAAGGAAGGAAAAAGCAAAAGCCCACAGCCCCTGGTATTCCCAGGTGGTCTCTCATACAAGTACTAAACAGGCCCAAGCCTGCTTAGCTTCTGAGATCAGATGAGATTGGGCGTGTTTAGGGTGGTATGGCTGTAGGCAGAGATGAGCCTCTCACTTGCTGCTTTTCTACTTTGAAGTTTGGCTGCCGGCTGCCCTTTCCAGTGCTCAGCAAGACCAGGTCCTTTTGTGCTTTCCCTTCTCTTCAATTTTTTTGCTGGCTTCCTTAAAAGGTCTTGAAGACAGAAGGCCCCACTCAGAGCCGCTGAGCTCACTGATCAGCTGCAGCGCTGTCGACGGAACGTCGGCTTCACGGCCAATGCCACAGTCCGGGAGCAGAGGCGAGACTCACCGGTAGACCCGGGTAGGGTGAGTAGAGCGCGGTTAGTTGCTTTCTAATAGCCTGCAGCCGGGGATTAACTTTTAATGAAAGGGAACAATCCCTTTGACTGTCTGCAGCGCGCCACACCTAGGAAGCGCACTCTCACACACAAGCCAGCATGCACACGTGCTCGCACGTGACAACACCCCCTATCTGCCCCTACAACCTCTCCGTCACCATGCGTCAGACTCTCCTGCCTGTTTTAGGATTTCAGGGCCCTAGCAGGAATCACCCCCCCTCCCCAATTCCTTCCTTGCCTTCCTTGCACTGAGGTTAGCTCTTTGTCAGCCGTCTGGCTTGGTTACACAAGCTTCTTTGCAGAGAAACATGTTACTTCTGATGGCCCTCGCTAGGCGGCCGGCATCCAAAACCTTCCCTGGGCACCTGCTGTAAACCTGGCCCCTTCACGGGTCCGGGTGCTTTTAACGCCATAATTTCCACACGGCGAGCTGCGGAGTCAATAGGCACTCCTAGCCGTGGCAAGGAGCTAGGTGTCAGGCCTGCGTGGTAGCGTACTTAGTAGAGATGAGCGTTGTTCTACTCGAACTGTTCGCCAATCTCAAATTCGAGCTGTTTTGGGCGGTGTTCGAGCCGTTCGGCGAACACGAACAATTTGATAAAAATTTGGCTGTTCGAGGTTATGTTCGATAACTGTTCGTGCACCAAAATCATAACTGGATTTTTTCTCAGTAATGATGAAAATTAATGTTAATACGCAGTTTGAGTGTACAGCGGGGTGGGGGGAGGGGCAGTGGATGGATCTCTGCAGGAACAATGAAGATCTCCATTTTTTTTTCTCTTTCCCGCATTTGCAATGGGGAGGTGCAATCTGTCAGCCTATCAGCAGCGCACACACGGAGCGAAGTGCTTTTTTTCACACAAGCAAGAGCATGTGTCATTGGCAGTGTATGTCACATGTCCTTGCCCTATAAGACCAAGCCATTTTCCCCGTCGCCACCATTTTCTCACTGCTGCAGCTGCGTGTTAGACGGCACCGCTGTTGCTGTGTGCGCTATACCTTGTTAATTTCAAGCCAATTTTCGCACAAATATACAGATAGCTTGGGAGTAGGGAATAGTTGTGATTGCAGTCCTTTTAAGGACTAGGTTACAGCATTTCCTACGACTTTTATCAGGGAGGTCTGTGCTCTTAAATAGATAGGTTGTGGGAGTAAAGACTAATTGTAATTGGAGTCCTTTTCAGGACTAGGTTACATCAGTTCCTATCAGTTTTTGCCAGGCAGGTCTGTGCCAGTGCTGTGCAAGTTTTTTTCACAGCATTTGGCTGAATCTAGCAAAGCTAATCCTTTTTGGCCTATTGCAGAGTGTGTTAGTCAGTGGAGTAGCCTATCTGTGTTGCAAGATATAACACCTGTGTATAGAATACCAATTTTTTTACTGCACCTAGTGAAGTAAAATCTTTTGGGCATAGCATCATTCTATTAGTCCATCTATACTGACCTCCATCAGGTTGCAAACTGAATATAATTTTTTTCTGCATCTAGCTCTGAAAAAATATTTGGGCTTCTAGTGGTGTGTGGGACTTGGTCTATTAGTCCATCTATACTGACCTCCATCAGGTTGCAAATTAAAAATAATTTTTTTCTGCATCTAGCTCTGAAAAAATATTTGAGCTTCTAGCAGTGTGTGGGACTTGGTCTATTAGTCCATCTATACTGACCTCCATCAGGTTGCAAATTAAAAATAATTTTTTTCTTCATTTAGCTCTGAAAAAATATTTGGGCTTCTAGCAGTGTGTGGGACTTGTTCTATTACTCCTTCTATACTGACCTCCAGCAGGTTGCAAATTGAATATAATTTTTTTCTGCATCTAGCTCTGAAAAAATAGTTGGGCTTCTAGCGGTGTGTGGGACTTGGTCTATTAGTCCATCTATACTGACCTCCATCAGGTTGCAAATTAAAAATAATTTTTTTCTGCATCTAGCTCTGAAAAAATATTTGGGCTTCTAGCAGTGTGTGGGACTTGGTCTAATAGTCCATCTATACTGACCTCCATCAGGTTGCAAATTAAAAATAATTTTTATCTGCATCTACAGTACCTCTGAAAAAATATTTGGGCTTCTAGCAGTGTGTGGGACTATTTGTATTAGTCCATCTATACTGACCTCCATCAGGTTGCAAATTCAAAATAATTTTTTTCTGCATCTAACCCAGCCAATAGTTTTGGCCTAATACCACAGTTTGGCCACTCAGCTCTGCTCGGTTACCATCCATTGTTTTTTTGTGCAAACAACTCCAGAGTTGTGAATTAGTTAACCACCAAAATGAGTGGAAAAAGGCCTGCTGCTGGTGGAAAGGGGAATAGGCGTGTTGGGAAGGGGAAAAAAGGTTGTGTCCGTGGGGTAGGTGTTAAAGCAACAGTAACATCTGCAGAAGAAAGACCATCTTCCAGCCAAACTAAAATGTCTAGTTCTTTTAGCGGACAATGTGATAAGATCCCTTTCTTACGGCCACGCCAATCGCTACAAATTCCAGATGAGGCACAAAAACAGCAGGTGCTTCAGCGGATATCAAGTGCTCCTTTAAGTGGGCTCTCCTCCACATCAACTTCAACATCACAAATACTCCAGTCCTCAAAGGTGTCACCCAAATCGCACTTGCTTCCTCACAGCTCCCAAATCTCCAGCTGCCCGTCTGAGTATGAGGTAGAACAGATGGTTGAGTCTGCAGAGCTGTTTACTCATACTATAGCCTGTGAATCAGAGGTCGACTCCAGCGCTTCTGTGAATCCAGACGAGGAAATGATCTGCACTGATGCCCAGAATCTTTATGAGTCGGATCCAGGACCAGACGCAGAAGGTTCTGACCATAATGTAGACCCTCATTCCCAAACTGTAACTCCTGTTGGTGGAGACAATGAGGAAGACGATGATAAGACTCAAATACCTGATTGGAGCGACAACTTTAGTTTTTTGTGAGGGCAGGAACAGGTTGGCTCTGAGGACGACGGGTGTGATAACGCACAGGGTGATGATGATGAGGTCGGAGATCCCACTTACTGTCAACCCACAGTCAGCCAAGAGATGAGGTCAGCAGAGGAGGTGGAGGAAGATGCTAGTGACGACGAGGTCAGGTTGCGCCTTCCTGGACAGAGACGTAGTACTGGAAGCACGTCAACAACTGCATCCTCAAACACAACTCTGCCTCTCACCACAAGTCGTGGTGGCTCTTCAGGTCGCATGGGTGCTAAGCCTTGCATAGCCTGGGCATTTTTTCAGATCGATAAAGATGACCCAACTCGTGTTATCTGTAACATTTGTCAGCAAAAGCTAAGTAGAGGCCAAAAAGTACATAGTTTGAGTACTTCATGCATGAACCAGCACATGGACATGAAGCATAAGTTGCAGTGGGAAGCTCAGTGTGCTACAATGCGGCCTAGCCGGCCGGGCCAATCACCGTCTGCCATATCTTGTGCATCCGCGGCCTCTTCATCCTCTGTGACTGGGGGGACAGCAGTCACACCTGTTTTGGGGCGCAGACCTGCCACCTCTTTACCCGCAACAGCCAGCGTGATTGGCAGGTCATCATTTTCTTTGGAGGTGGTAACACCAGCTGGTGTTGAGCGCTGTCCGACATCGATAGCACCACCTTTGGATCAAGGCAACCTAACATGTCCGCCTGCATCTTCCTCACAGACCGGCAGTTTGCCGGGGACACCCTTATCAACCCCGTCTAAGCACAATAGCCAGCCCTCGGTCCCTCAGATGTGGACAAGTAAAAGACCATTTCCTCCTAGCCATGAGAAAGCTAAGAGGTTGAATTTCACCATCTGCAAGCTCTTGGCTACAGAAATGCTGCCTTTCCGCCTGGTGGACACAGAGGATTTTCGAGACCTTATGTCCGTCGCAGTGCCCCAGTACCAGATGCCCAGTCGGCACTACTTCTCAAAGAAAGGTGTGCCTGCGCTCCACCAGCATGTCGCACACAACCTCACCGCTTCTTTGAGAAACTCTGTGTGTGACAGGGTGCATTTCACCACAGACACTTGGACGAGTAGGCATGGACAGGGGCGTTACATGACTGGGCACTGGGTAACTATGGTGACAGCAGGACAAGGGGCTGCTGTCCAAGTCTTGCCGTCCCCACGAGTTGTGCGTCAATCCTCTTTATGTCAAAGTTCCTCCACTGCTTCTGCCTCCTCAACCTCCTCTCGGTCTTCCACCTGCACCCAAAGCCTGTCTGGTCATGCCACAAGCTTTCTAACTGCGCAGAAGGGATCCTGCACACCTCCTTACTATGCTGGCAGTAGGGCTCAACGTCATCAGGCGGTTTTTACATTGAAATGTCTGGGAAATGTGAGTCACACAGCTGAGGAGTTGTGGTCAGCTCTGGAGAACCAATTTCATGAATGGTTGTCTCCACTGGACCTGAAACCAGGGAAGGCCGTGTGCGACAATGCTGCAAACCTGGGTGCGGCCCTTCGCCGGGGCAATGTCACACACGTGCCTTGTATGGCTCACGTGTTGAACCTGGTTGTCCAGCAATTTTTAGCCCACTATCCCAGACTAGATGGCCTTCTGCAGAGGGCACGGTCGCTGTGTGCTCACTTCCGCCGTTCGCATCCCGCAGCTCAGCGACTTACATCTCTACAGAAGTCGTTGGGCCTGCCACTTCACCGGCTAAAATGCGATGTGCCTACCCGGTGGAATTCAACTCTGCACATGTTGCAGCGACTGTGGCAGCACCGACAAGCCCTGGTGCAATACGTTCTGACGTATAGCCTGGGCCAACGAGATTCAGAGGTGGGGCAAATCACGCTGGAGGAGTGGTCTCAGATCAGGGACCTATGCACCCTTCTGCACAGTTTTGAAATGGCGACGAAGATGTTTAGTGCTGACGATGCCATTATCAGCATGACTATTCCGGTGATTTACATGCTGGAGCACATGTTAAACAGAATTCGGAGTCAGGTGGTGGCACAAGAGGAGGTGGAGGAAGTAGAGGAGGAGGAGTTGTATGCGGAAGGGCTAACATCTGCAAGGTCCAGACGGTCGGCAGCACCAAGGCGGCAGGCATGTGAGGGTGGGGGAGATGGTTTTACCAGGGCCCATGGTAGCAGCCAAACTAGTGAGGAAGGTGCAGGAGCCCAGGAAGAAGTGGAGGACGAACTGATGGAAGACTCATCAAATGAGGGAGACCTTGATCACATTTCTGTTGTGCGAGGTTGGGGGGAGAGGACAGAGGAAGGAAGCATGATTGTTACCTCGCCACCAACACAACAGGGACTTGGTGCTCCTGGATGCGCAACACACATGAGTGCCTTCTTGCTGCACTACCTGCAACATGACCCTCGAATTGTGAGAATTAGAAATAATCCTGACTACTGGGTTGCCACACTGTTAGATCCCTGGTACAAAAGTAAATTTGCAGAAATTATTCCTGCCATAGAAAGGGATGCACGCATGCAGGAGTATCAGCAGAGACTGTTGCAGAATCTTACATGTGCTTTTCCACAAAATACCAGTGGTGCACGTAGTGAATCTCACAGTTCCAACTTGCCAACCGTGGGACCGTCAAGTGTTCAGCACTCAAACCGTAACAGAACCACAGTATCTGCTGGTAACATCAATTTTGCGGAATCATTTCACCACTTTTTTAGCCCATCCTTTGCAAGGCCACAGGAGACAAGAAGTCTGACACATAGTCAACGCCTAGAGACGATGGTACAGGAGTATCTCCAAGTAAACATTGAAGCCACGACTGTGTCACTGGACCCTTGCTCTTTTTGGGCTTCCAATCTGGATAAATGGCCGGAGCTAGCCAATTACGCCTTGCAGATCTTGTCATGCCCCGCAGCCAGCGTTCTGTCTGAACGTGTGTTCAGCGCTGCTGGTGGTGTGCTGACAGATAAGCGCACGCGGCTCTCCACTGATAATGTAGACAGACTCACGTTCATAAAGATGAACAAATCATGGATCCGAAACGACTTTTCTACCCCTGTGTCATCCTGGGGAGAGTAAAAGCTTGATGATTGGTTAAAATCACCCTACCAACCGTTTTAAGCTTTCAAATTACTAATCATGTTTATCTGTATCTTGACTGGAAAATATTTTGGGCTTTGTAGCAGTGTGCAGCACTGATCCTATTAGGCCATCTATACTAAAGCTTCACCAGATTTAAAATTAAAAATAATTTTTAGCTGCATCTAGCCCGGAAAATAATTTTGGGGCTCCGAGATGCGCAAGGCACATAAGTGCCTTCTTGCTGCACTACCTGCAGCATGACCCTCATATTGTCAGAATTCGAAGTAATCATGACTACTGGGTTGCCACACTCTTAGATCCCCCAAACTTTTCGATCAACCTTTTCATTTTAATAAAGACCAAAAAAATGGTCATTTTTGAAATTATAAGCATTAGCAGGTTGTTAGAAACTGAAATCAAACAGTTTTCAACTCAAAACTTTATTCTAGGTGATGTTACATTTTCACATAGGACCCCTTGTTCGAAAGGAGCTTCTGAACTCTCTCGTCCATTGAATTTGTCAGGTTTTGGATGGTTTCTGCTTCAATTGTTTTGCATGAGGACAGAATACCCTCCCAGAGCTGTTGATTAGATGTGAACTGCCTCCCGCCATCATTGACACTCCTTTTAATGATGCTCCAAAGGTTCTGAATGGGGTAGAGGTCAGGGGAGCATGGGGGTCACACCATAAGTTTGTCCCCTTTTATGCCCATATCAGCCAGAGATGCAGATGTTTTATGTGCAGCATGAGATGGTGCATTATCATGCAGAAAAATGATCTTGCTGTGAAATACACGGTTCTTCTTCTTGAACCATGGCAGGAAGTGCTGTTTGAGAATATCCACATACATTATGGAGTTCATCTTTAGCGCCTTCAGGGATCCTAAAGGGGCCGACAATCTCTCTCCCCATGATTCCAGCCCAAAACATTACTCCACCTCCTCCTTGTTGGCGCTGTAGCCGTGTTTGCGTGGGGTGTCCATCAACCAGCCATCCTCCACTCCATCCATCTGGACCATCGAGCGCTGCACGGCACTCATCCGTGAACAAAACAGTTTTGAAATCAGTCTTCATGTAATGTTTGGCCCACTGGAGCCGTTTCTGCTTGTGTGAAGTGGATAGAGGAGGTCGACAGGATGGCGCATGCACAGCTGCAAACCTCTGAAGGACCCTGCATCTTGTTGTTCGGGGGACGTTGGAGGCACAAGCAGCTTCAAAAACTTGTCTGCTGCTATGACAAGGCTTTTTTGACGCTGCTCTTTCAACCTGACGTAATTGCCTGTAGGAAAGAGTCCTCAATTTGCCCTTATCAGCACGCACACGTGTGTACTGTGAATCAGCTACATACTTCTTGATTGCCAAGACACTTCATCCTGATCATCGCACAATGTTGATTGTAGTCATGCCTTGACCTAAACACTCCACAATTTGTTGCTTCTCAGCAGCCGACACATCCTTTTTCTTTCCCATTTTGGCAGAAAATGTAGGCTGCTTAATAATGTGAGAGAGCCTTCTTAAGTAGTCTTGCCTTTCATTGGACACACCTGCCAAACTAATTAGCACAGGTGTCTGCAATTGCTTACAGTGATATAAAGAGCCCTGACACACATCACCATCAATGAGTTTAACTGACAAACAAACAAATTCTTCCCTTATCACTCCTAAACACTTTTTGTATAATAATTTGGAACGCAGTGCACATGTGCTTTTCCACAAAACACCAGTGGTTCACGTAGTGAATCTTACAGTTCTAACTTGCCAACCGTGGTCTGTATGGAGTTGTTCAATAAAGGGCCCAAAATTAAGATAACATAGATGGGAGAGGTCTCTATGAATAGGAATTCCTAAGTATTTGATACCCTGTGAGGGCCAGGCAAAGGGAAAGTTGGACTGGATGGAATCCTATATGGATTTGGGGAGGGAGACATCGAGGGCCTCAGACTTCGCTGCATTGATTTTAAAATTTTACCATGTAACAAAGTGATCTATTTCAGCCATAACAGCATGGATGGATATATGTGATTGAGTGATATATACTAGGACATCAACAGCAAATAGAGAGCACTTGTACTCGGTGCCTCCCACCTCAATCCACCTAATATTGGGGTTATGGCGAATTGATGAGAGCAGGTGCTCCGTCACTAGGATGTATAAGAGAGGGGACAGAGGACATCACTGCCTTGTCCCATTGGTGATTGTGAAAGGTGATGAAAATGTTCTGACGCACCCCCTGGGCCTTGGGACCCCCGGAGCCGGACCCTTTTTGGTGGATGCTGGTGGTTGTAGTCTTCGTGGCGGCGACCCAGTTCCGTGGCTCAGGGCGGTCAAACCAGTGGCAGAACTATTTATGTGGTTTTCATGTTTAAATGTCCGACTACGCCACCCGTGGATTGCGGTCAGAGTGAACCGCCGCTACAGGGCAGACCACTGAGGCTGGTGTTGTGGGTGCAGCAGAGCGTAGCATAACTCCCCACGGGAGGAGTATAGCCTCAGGGCAGTGTATGCGGAGGATGGGGGTGATGGTGCAGGGCAGCAGCAGTAACGACACGGAGTCAGTGATGCAGTTCAGGGCCTTTACTCACAGTTCTTATTATCCAGACCACGTCTGCAGGTAACGGCTGCCCACGCCGTACTGTGCTCACCAGGTGAGGGGCTCAGACAACTCCCAGATAACTTTGGAGCACTTCACAGGACCCCCTTTGTGTGTCCTTTGTCTGGCCTTTCTTACCAACACTTCTGTCCGGCTGCCTCGGGCCTCCTCTTGGTAAACTTGGCGCCAGTTTCCCTGACCCTATGTGGTGCCTTCCTAGCGGGTGTAGCGAGGGGCTGCGCCACATAAAATGTCAGAGCCTCCGGTTTCTAGCTGAGGGTCATTTCCTGCCTCCACTAGTTCGGGGACCGGTCTCCCCCTTTGGCCTGACCCCTCCACGCAGGTGGATTCGGGCGTGCGGTGGCGACTCGCCCGTCCGCACCCCTGGGATCCCTTCATTCCTCGTTCCTGGAGCCTTCTCCGCTCCTCTTCCTTCCTTCTCCCTCTTCCAGGCCTGGGCCTCTGTTACTAGGCCCGCCTCCGGAGCAGAGCTCATGCAGAGCCCCTGCTCCCTGCCACTTCTGCTCAGACTTCTCTGCACTGAACTAAGATGGTGCCCACCTTTTATACTCCTATATTCTCAATGCACCCAGGAACTGCTTCCTCCCTGCTCCTGCACTACAGGGTTCCCCTTCCTCAGTGTTCCCTCCCCCCACTCCAGCCAGGGACAGGGACTGTCGTGCCCATCTCAGGGGCATATTGGTCGCCCTGCCCCACGGCAATGTGGTGTAATGCATGCAGGTGTCGGGTCCTAATCCACACTCCATCCTTACCTGAGAGTGAGATATCACACCTCTGGGTGAGGTGCAATACGTCTGTAGCAACCGAGCCCTCAGGGTGCTACAGTTCCATTTATCTTCAGCCTAGGTGACGTATTGCGATACAGGGCCGTGATTTTGGCTATAAAAGGGTCCCCTAGACCCCTACCCCAAGCTTTTTAAGAGAATCATATATGGCGTGCCAGGAGACTCTATGGAATGCTTTCTCAGCATCCAACGAGAGTATCTAATTACAAATTTTTAACTGCATCTAGCCCAGGAAATACTTTGTGCCTAGTAGCAGTGTCTGCTAGTGAGCGGATTATCCCGGCTGTTAAGCAAGCTGCACCACCTGTAGTTTAGACACTTAATTTTTTCAAAGGAAATGCTTCGGGACCATGGGATACTTAGTGAAGAGCATCAGGAGGCACCCCAAGGCATAGGGGCTGGGACTGGCAGTAGGATGCCTTGCGGTGGACAGCCGAGCTCGATCCTTATAAAAGCTTTTTAACTGCAGCAGCTTTAGTGGACGCTACTGGAGCTGGAATTACCGCGGCTGCTGGCATGAGACTTGCCCTCCAATAGATCCTTGTAAATGGATTTAAAGTGTATTCATTCAAATTAGAGAGACAATTTAAATTAAAAAGCTTAGAGCTGCCTCCACCACAGGGGGGCTCGCTCGACCCACCAGCGGACAGGCACCAGTATTGGGAGAGGGGGGCTGGCCGTCAGGGTTCACCGCGGCTCTGGCACAAACCCGGCGACACGGAGGTGGCACGGGCAGGAGCGGACTGGCCGTGTCGGCTTCTCACTTTTTGGATTTTAGAAGGGCATGACATGCCTATATCTGTGTCTCCCCCTCCTTTTACTCCTCCACCACTTTTATTTTCGCATGACTATATGTACTTGTCACTTTTCCATGTGTTAGTTATGTCTTCTGAGCAGTTTGTCAGCTTTTGGACACCTTTGAAGGTGTTTTCTATGTGTTTCTATGTGTTTTTGTTTGCCTGCCATTGGTTTTAACGGTGTTCGACGAACAGTTCGGCGAACACATGGGTGTTCGACGAACCGAACCGAACTCGAACACTACGGGGGTGGCTCAACACTAGTACTTAGCTGCCAACTGGCTCAGAGGCCTTGGGGCTTCCATCATCTAAGTTACTTAAGGTCGGTGTCCGGCAAGGCGCCGTTCCATGCTAGCCGAGCTGGGCACTAGGGCAAAACGTCATCAAAATGGTCTACAGCACCCGGTGTTGCCAGTAGGAATCCCATCCAAGTACTGTCCGAGCCCAGCCCTGCTTTGCTTCCGAGATCAGACGAGATCAGGCGTATCCAAGGTGGTATGGCCAGTAGACGCTGCTCGATCCATCGCCCGGCCAGCCTTTCTCAGGATCGCTTGGTGGCGAGCAATCTGGCCGTGATGGGGCGGGCTCCGAAGGGTCCATGCAAAGGCTGTGCCGTCCCTACAGGTGTGGTTTGTTTAGCAGTGATTCACCCGCCGCATCAGGTGTCTTCAAAAATGGCTCGGCGCAGGGTCTCCTGCAGGCTAAACCCTTGATCGCGGTAATGTGACAGAAAGAGCAAGCTGGACCCGTAACTTGGGGGCTAAGCGAGACGTCCAGGGGTGAATGAAGGAAGAGGGTGAGAAGGTTGCCAGTGACTTTGAGCTGCTCTTCAGGGGGGAGGGTCGTGTTGCCTGCAAAGGTCTTCTGCTTGGGGTTACCGGTGGTTGCCTCCAGCCACGCGGGAGACGCTGGTCCTTGTGAAAAGGAGCCTAGTATTAAAAGTAAAGAAGCAACAATGCTGGAGGCCCACGGTGATCAGAAGGATGCTGGTATTTGCAGAGATGAAATAGCGCAAGAGAGAAAGCACATGAAAAAAAGAAAAGAGAATGAATGTGTGCACTTGTGAAAGGGAATGGAATAAAGGCATAGAAGAGAGTGCCCCCTGCTGGTGGAAGGAAGGAAAAAGCAAAAGCCTACAGCTCCTGGTATTCCCAGGCAGTCTCCCATCTAAGTACTAACCAGGCCCAACTCTGCTTAGCTTCCAAGATCAGATGAGATCGGGCATGTTCAGGGTGGTGTGGCAGTAGGCAGAGACATGCCTCTCACTTGCTGCTTTTCTACTTTGAAGTCTGGCTGCCGGCTGCCCTTTCCAGTGCTCAGCAAGACCAGGTCCTTTTGTGCTTTCCCTTCTCTTCAATTTTTTTGCTGGCTTCCTTAAAAGGTCTTGTAGACACAACGCCCCACTCAGAGCCGCTGAGCTCACTGATCGGCTGCAGCGCTGTCGACGGAACGTCAGCTTCACGGCCAATGCCACAGGCTGGGAGCAGAGGCGAGACTCACCGGTAGACCCGGGTAGGGTGAGTAGAGCGCAGTTAGTTGCTTTCTAATAGCCTGCAGCCAGGGATTAACTTTTAATGAAGGGAACAATCCCTTTGACTGTCTGCAGCGCGCCACACCTAGGAAGCGCACTCTCACACACAAGCCAGCATGCACACGTGCTCGCACGTGACAACACCCCCTATCTGCCCCTACAACCTCTCCGTCACCATGCGTCAGACTCTCCTGCCTGTTTTATGATTTCAGGGCCCTAGCAGAAATCACTCCCCCCCCCTCCCCAATTTCTTCCGCACCTTCCTTGCACTGAGGTTAGCTCTTTGTCAGCCGTCTGGCTTGGTTACACAAGCTTCTTTGCAGAGAAACATGTTACTTCTGCTCGCCCTCGCTAGGCGGCCGGCATCCAAAACCTTCCCTGGGCACCTGCTGAAAGCCTGGCCCCTTCACGGCCCCGGGTGCTTTTAACACCTTCATTTCCACACGGCGAGCTGCGGAGTCAATAAGCACTCCTAGCCGTGTCAAGGAGCTCGGTGTCAGGCCTGCGTGAAGGCGGCAGGGTAGCGTACTTAGCTTCCAACTGGCTCAGAGGCTTTGGGGCTTCCATCATCTAAGTTACTTAAGGTCGGTGTCCGGCAAGGCGCCCTTCTATGCTAGCCGAGCTGGGCAGTAGGGCAAAACGTCATCAAAATGGTCTACAGCACCCGGTGTTCCCAGGAGGTATCCCATCCAAGTACTGTCGGAGCCCTGCCCTGCTTTGCTTCCGAGATCAGACGAGATCAGGCGTATCCAAGGTGGTATGGCCAGTAGACACTGCTCGATTCATCGCCCGGCCAGCCTTTCTCAGGATCGCTTGGTGGCGAGCAATCTGGCCGTGACGGGGCGGGCTCCGAAGGGTCCATGCAAAGGCTGTGCCGTCCCTACAGGTGTGGTTTGTTTAGCAGTGATTCACCCGCCGAATCAGGTGTCTTCAAAAATGTCTCGGCGCAGGGTCTCCTGCAATCTAAACCCTTCATCGCGGTAATGTGACAGAAAGATCAAGCTGGACCCGTAACTTGGGGGCGGAGCGAGACATCCAGGGGTGAATGAAGGAAGAGGGTGAGATGGTTGCCAGTGACTTTGAGCTGATCTTCAGGGTTGAGGGTCGTGTTGCCTGCGAAGGTCTTCTGCTTGGGGTTACCGGTGTTTGTCTCCAGCCACGCGGAAGACGCTGGTCCTGGTGAAAAGGAGCCTAGTATTAAAAGTAAAGAAGCAACAATGCTGGAGGCCCACGGTGATCAGAAGGATGCTGGTATTTGCAGAGATGAAATAGCGCAAGAGTGAAAGCAAATGAAAAAAAGAAAAGAGAATGAATGTGTGCACTTGTGAAAGGGAATGGAAAAAAGGCATAGAAGAGAGTGCCCCCTGCTGGTGAAAGGAAGGAAAAAGCAAAAGCCTACAGCACCTGGCATTCCCAGGCGGTCTCTGTTAAATTGTTTGTTATGGAAATTCATTTGGAATGTTAATCGATAATCATTTTCCTGAGTTCTATGCCTCAGCCATCGTGTCTAGTTGACATGCGCTATTTGTGTGTGTATTTTTGGTTCACTACCATATGTAGAACAGGTGTCCATACGACTGGCTATAAAAGCCCATGGTACAGAAAGGGGGGGCTCTCTTGCTCTGCCCACCCCACAAGACACAGAATCTTCATGCTGAGAAGCAGATGACAAGTAGGCCTGGACACATGCTGGACAAAGACATGATTTACCAGCCAGGATCCAAGGAAAGATGGGTGAATCTCAACAATTAAGCTAATTATGGACAAATGGACAATTACTTTATAACTAATTATTGTATGTACCTGCTGAAATCTGATTCTTTTTAATGGACAATCCAAGAATAAATAGATACATTTTTTTATAAGAATATCGTGATATTGATACTTTGAGAAGTCCTCAGTAGAAAAAAATAATACAGGAAGAGTATTATTTTCCAATGGTGAGCCAGCCAGTCCTGTTTTTTTGTTTTTTAAATTAAGTAAGTGAATTTCTTCCGTGAACTAGGGGGGAGTCCTTACGATCTGAACAGCTGTTGTTCACGTGTCAGTAAATTCACTAGTTTGTCACGAGAAGCAGAAAGGACCTACAGACTGAGGAAAGACAGGAAGCAGAGGTACTAACAAGGAACAGAATCACACAGGAAAAGAATCAGACGAACTGAAGACAGGACGTGCTGATAAAGAGAAGCCAAGGAATCTTAAGGTAAGCAAAATATGGATATAATTTCTTCTTTTGCTAAACAAAGTAATATTAATTTCAAAGGTAATGTAGGAGATGACATAGAAGTTTTGTGGCTCAGTTTATACAAAGAATGTGAATTGCAGAATTTACAGTTAACTTCTAAATTGGTAAATAGAGACAAACAGAAATTGAGAAATATTCTACATTTGTTAGATTTTTTTCATAGTCTTGTGTTAGAGATTTCTAAGCAGGAAAATAGTGTAGAAGTGTCAGACGGTGATACTGATTCTGACTGTAATGTGGAAAATGAACAAGAAGTAAGACACGTGTCTGTAACTGAAGGTGACCTTGGGTCTGACCAAGAGACGGACATACAGAAACCTGACATGGGAGGAGACATGACTGACATACGAGAAACCGACATACTAGGTGATGTGGGAGGAGACGTGAGTGACGTAGGAGGAACGGACGTACAAGAGCCACTAAAAATATCAGAGAATTCTGGAATTACCCAGGCTCAACTCCAAATTAAAATGAGGAAAAATTTGCTGAAATTATACAAAATCATGCCAAAATATGATGTCAAAATCCATGCCTGTAGAAATTCAGAGACATTTGAGAGCTTCTCTGATAAGTTTGATTTATCCAATGAGGAGAGGAATCAACTATTTAAAATATGGATTCCTGTGACATTGTCCAGACGTTTACATTTAATGCCCTGTGAAAATGACTCTCCTAATGGATGGGAAAATGATTCGGACAGATTAAGATATTTAATTTATTGTGTCACAAAGGATTTTCCCAACATAGAAGATCTGCAGAAACTAAGGATTGGTAGGAAGGAATGTACATATACATTCATGTCCATATTTGAACGGTTGTACAAAGCTCTCATCAAAAATGGAAAAGTACAACATATGATAACAACTTTTGTACAAAAATTCAAATTCCTAAATTCAGTTTCCCAAGTTATGGCATCACAAAAAATTCATTATTTGAATGTGCGCAGATGCTGGATTTTGTTAGAAAACATGAGAATCGTGAAAAGAAAATAAATCAAGCTAAATTTATAAAACCAGGAAAGGTAAAATCTTACCAAAAGCCAATATCAAACTCTCCTAGACTGAGTCATCCCCATAGTGAACTCTATCAAATACGCAGAAGATTTCATATATGTTATAAGCCATATCAGCCAGTGCAAAGATCCATCTCTCCACAGAATGAGTTAATTCTCAGTCAGAACTGTGATTCTCTAAAAAGAAAAATGGCTGAAACTGATGGACAGAGACAGGTGAGACGACCAACTCACTGTGACGTCATGGAATGTGGACAGAAGAACAGGCAGTTCTCTGAGGTTTTGAAGGATAGAAAAATGTCTTTCCTAAATAGGGCGTTCCTGGAGATATTTGAGAGAGACAGAAGATTTGGTTTAGGGAGTGGCTAAGGAAAAACTGTAATTGTAATGTTGTATCAAAATGTAATACAATGTCTCAATAATTATTTATAATCTCATACAGTAAAATTGTAGTTACATAGTTTCTAATAGTTCATATATATATATATATATATATATATACACTTGTCTAAGTAGAGATTGCGTATAATTGTATTTATATATACGTTTATAAAACATATATATATATATATTAATTAATAAATTAGAACTTCATATATATAAATTTAAGTAGCAATATTTTGAATTAAATTAGAACCAACCAATATATGTATAAGATATTTAAATAATTCTGTTTCTGTATGAATTTGATATTTAATTTTATTTTGTTATATTTCCTTAGAGTTTTCATTCCAAAGCAGGATTTGATCAAAGAACTCTAAAATGGATTTATTTCTTTATTCACACAGAAAGTGAAAAAATTGCATGATTTTATGTGTATAACATTTTAAAATAATAACAATATATCTAGTTGAACTATAATATATATGTAATACTTATTAATTCTTTTGTGCTGCTAATATTTTCTGTGCATGAAGTGTTCGTGCAAATTAAAGTAGCTTTACAGCATGACGTGTGACAGCTGCGGCCTTTGAACTTTGAGCTAATAGTATAGGATCCCATTCATTCTATTTTCAACTGATGTAACTTAAGACCGGGCAGCCAGTGAAAAAAAGAATCTAAGACAAGAGTTTTTTCAAGTGTCTGAAATTCCAGTGACTTACTCTCATATTATATAATATGTACTTGGGGAATATTCAAAGAAATATAAAGATATTCAATTGATATGGCAATGCGCATTCATAAATTGGGATACAACAATTTTGGGTTAAATATATATATATATCTAAAACTTCATATGTGGAATGTTTGAGTTGAACAGATCTGTGAATGTCAGAGTGAAGGTGACAGATGAGTAAATCAGCAGCTGCTAAGTGTGATTGATGTGACAGAGGCCTCGTATGTTTGTATGTTTGAAAAAAAAATGTTTCTTTATGTGAAGGTACAAAAATATATTTAATTCTGAGGAAATTATAATACATAATTAGGTATTATCTACATATATATATTTCTATATTTCTTTAATAATTATTATTTCTTGATTTAACTAATAGTGGATAAGGGCAACCACACATCAAAATGGTTTACAAAGCAAATTTATATTTAGAATAATTTTCCACATGATAATATTCTTGAATAACTATAATATTATTTTTAATGGTTACCTAAATAGGTACACTCCTCTCTTTAGTCAAATCTATGCTACTCATCGATATGAAATTTATGCACAATATTTCTAGAAGAATAATTATTTGTAATTGGGTTCTGATATATACATAAATTTTATAAAATAATATTTTTGGTATTAAGGGGGAAAATGTGTTTTTGATCCTGATTACATAATCACTTTTGATCAATACTTATTTTCCACACATTTTAATAAAGAAGAAATAATAATAAGGTACTATGGTATAATTAAGAAGGGTATTACATGCAAAGTTGCATAATTTAATATTTTTTGGTGGTACAAGGTTATGACAAATATGAAATCATCCAGATAATGGAGCTATAAGGGTATTTTTTATGGAGAATATAATTACTCTGCATTTGTCATTAAAATTTAAAGGCCTTATTTTTATTTTTATTCTTATTTTTACTCTTAATTTTATTTTTCATTTTTAAAATTTTATTCTTACTTTATACTTCTTATTTTTCTATTTTTTCATTTTTTAATTCTCATTTGATTTTATTTCAGTTCAATATCTCAATTGAGAAAACACATTAATATTTAATAAAGTAATGTCTAATACAAGAGTATTGCTTCATTAAATATATATTGCTAAGGAAAAAAATGTTTACATTTTCTGAGTAAACACAACAATTCATTCATTCATTTATGCATTCATTCATACATTCATATATTTTTTCATTTTGGTTCAGGAGTATACATTCTTTGATATTATTGGTTTAATAAAGATATAAAAACTTGTTTTTTCAAAATACACTGACACCTATGGGTTGGAAAAGGTAATTACATGTATGACATAAAAATGTTCTATCATATGGAGAACTTGATTGGTAATGAATTATTAGCCATTATTGTTTATTATTCCAAACATAATTTATTTTAATATTTTGATAATAATTAGATGGATATTACTGATTGCTATGGTACGCTGTGATATTATAGGCTAGGAAAAACTGCCAGATTTGGTATCAGATTAGGGAATGAAGACTTCAATCAAGACATCGCAATTATGAATTCTATCTTAATAAAGACTTTTAATTTTTATAAATCAAAGAGATTCTCAAAAGTTACAAGAAGAAGCAACTGATATCCGGACGTCTCAGAAGGTAACAGGTGTGAATGCTGAGTGTTATAATAGACTGTGTCCATTACATACAATACAATTCACACCACTGATCACCAGGACGGCAGAGGACGATGATCCTATATGTACTGTGTTGTGTTCAAATTTCATCACGTTCCAGTGGTTTCTTATCACCTGCAACGCTTCAATGAAAGCTGGTGAACAGGTAATACCTGGCATATGTGTCCTGTATATAAAGGACTGAGTACTGTTTATGGTGCTATATAAAGCAGGAAAGTGTCAAGTTAACCCTTGCTTTACTGACCAAAGACGTCACATCTGTTCCAAAAGTGACACGAGACCAGTGCGGACACACGGAAGATTCCAAAGACGATCCAACGTAAGTCCAGGTGACACTGCACAGATATTAAAGCTACATTTCATCCATGGACTTTGTTTTCTTATCAACTGACACACATGATCTTTCTAATAAAGAGTACAGTTTATGAACTGAACAATAATGAGCACAATTATGGACTGTACAATATCTACATGCTGTAATTTATTTCAAAGGAGTTTTCATCTAAAGACTATGTTATAAAAGAACCAAGAAGAAGACGAGACGACGACCCGATGACATCAGATGATGACGATTGAACCCGCGATTGCTTCAATTTAGATATAGGGAAGTATAATTATACATATTAAATGAATATTAGTCGCGGCTTACCATAACATGAATTCACATCATTATATAACAATAATCCGATATTGATACTATTATTACTATTATTATTATTATGGAAATTTAATGATATTGCCAAGGAAGAAGGAAAGAAAAAATGATTGATGAATGTATCTTCTTTTGAGAAATTTCAGTTAAAGTCCTTTTATTCTCAAAAAAGGGGGAAATGTTAAATGGTTAATTATGGAAATTCATTTGGAATGTTAATCGATAATCATTTTTCTGAGTTCTATGCCTCAGCCATCGTGTCTAGTTGCCATGCGCTATTTGTGTGTGTATTTTTGGTTCACTACCATATGTAGAACAGGTGTCCATACGACTGGCTATAAAAGCCACAGAAAGGGGGGGCTCTCTTGCTCTGCCCACCCCACAAGACACAGAATCTTCATGCTGAGAAGCAGATGACATGTAGGCCTGGACACATGCTGGACAAAGACATGATTTACCAGCCAGGATCCAAGGAAAGATGGGTGAATCTCAACAATTAAGCTAATTATGGACAAATGGACAATTACTTTATAACTAATTATTGTATGTACCTGCTGCAATCTGATTCTTTTTAATGGACAATCCAAGAATAAATAGATACATTTTTTTATAAGAATATCGTGATATTGATACTTTGAGAAGTCCTCAGTAGAAAAAAATAATACAGGAAGAGTATTATTTCACAGTCTCCCATCCAAGTACTAACCAGGCCTGACCATGCTTAGCTTCTGAGATCATTTGTGATCGGGCGTGTTCAGGGTGGTGTGGCCATAGGCGAAGACAAGCCTCTCACTTGCTGCTTTTCTACTTTGACGTCTGGCTGCCGGCTGCCCTTTCCAGTGCTCAGCAAGACCAGGTCCTTATGTGCTTTCCCTTCTCTTCAATTTTTTTGCTGGCTTCCTTAAAAGGTCTTGTAGACACAACGCCCCACTCAGAGCCGCTGAGCTCACTGATCGGCTGCAGCGCTGTCGACGGAACGTCAGCTTCACGGCCAATGCCACAGGCCGGGAGCAGAGGCGAGACTCACCGGTAGACCCGGGTAGGGTGAGTAGAGCGCGGTTAGTTGCTTTCTAATCGCCTGCAGCCGGGGATTAACTTTTAATGAAAGGGAACAATCCCTTTGACTGTCTGCAGCGCGCCACACCTAGGAAGCGCACTCTCACACACAAGCCAGCATGCACACGTGCTCGCACGTGACAACACCCCCTATCTGCCCCTACAACCTCTCCGTCACCATGCATCAGACTCTCCTGCCTGTTTTATGATTTCAGGGCCCTAGCAGGAATCACCCCCCCCTCCCCAATTCCTTCCGCACCTTCCGCACCTTCCTTGCCTTCCTTGCACTGAGGTTAGCTCTTTGTCAGCCGTCTGGCTTGGTTACACAAGCTTCTTTGCAGAGAAACATGTTACTTCTGCTGGCCCTCGCTAGGCGGCCGGCATCCAACACCTTCCCTGGGCACCTGCTGAAAGCCTGGCCCCTTCACGGCCCCGAGTGCTTTTAACGCCATCATTTCCACACGACGAGCTGCGGAGACAATAAGCACTCCTAGCAGTGGTAAGGAGCTCGGTGTCAGGCCTGCGTGAAGGCGGCGGGGTAGCGTACTTAGCTGCCAACTGGCTCAGAGGCCTTGGGGCTTCTATCATCTAAGTTACTTAAGGTCGGTGTCCGGCAAGGCGCCGTTCCATGCTAGCCGAGCTGGGCAGTAGGTAAAAACATCATCAAAATGGTCTACAGCACCCGGAGTTCCCACGAGGTCTCCCATCCAAGTAGTGTCCGTGCCCAGCCCTGCTTTGCTTCCGAGATCAGATGAGATCGGGCGTATCCAAGGTGGTATGGCCAGTAGAAGCTGATCAATCCATCGCCCGGCCAGCCTTTCTCAGGATCGCTTGGTGGCGAGCCATCTGGCCGTGACGGGGCGGGCTCCGAAGGGTCCATGCAAAGTCTGTGCCGTCCCTACAGGTGTGGTTTGTTTAGCAGTGATTCACCCGCCGCATCAGGTGTCTTCAAAAATGGCTCGGCGCAGGTTCTCCTTCAGGCTAAACACTTCATCGTGGTAATGTGACAGAAAGAGCAAGCTGGACCCGTAACTTGGGGGCGGAGCGAGACATCCAGGGGTGAATGAAGGAAGAGGGTGAGATGGTTGCCAGTGACTTTGAGCTGCTCTTCAGGGGGGAGAGTCATGTTGCTTGCAAAAGTCTTCTGCTTGGGGTTACCAGTTGTTGCCTCCAGCCACCCGGGAGACGCTGGTCCTGGTGAAAAGGAGCCTAGTATTAAAAGTAAAGAAGCAACAATGCTGGAGGACTACGGTGATAAGAAGGATGCTGGTATTTTGCAGAGATGAAATAGCACAAGAGAGAAAGAAAATGAATTAAAGAAAAGAGAAAGAATGTGTGCACTTGTGAAAGGGAATGGAAAAAAGGCATAGAAGAGAGTGCCCCCTGCTGGTGGAAGGAAGGAAAAAGCAAAAGCCTACAGCACCTGGTATTCCCAGGCGGTCTCCCATCCAAGTACCCACCAGGCCCGACGCTGCTTAGCTTTCAAGATCAGACGAGATTGGGCGTGTTTATGGTGGTGTGGCCTTGGGCAGAGACAAGCCTCTCACTTGCTGTTTTCTACTTTGAAGTCTGGCTGCCGGATGCCCTTTCCAGTGTTCAGCAAGAGCAGGTCCTTTTGTGCTTTCCCTTCTCTTCAATTTTTTTGCTGGCTTCCTTAAAAGGTCTTGTAGACACAATGCCCCACTCAGAGCCGCTGAGCTCACTGATCGGCTGCAGCGCTGTCGACGGAACGTCAGCTTCACAGCCAATGCCACAGGCCGGGAGCAGAGGCGAGACTCACTGGTAGACACGGGTAGGGTGAGTAGAGCGCGGTTAGTTGCTTTCTAATAGCCTGCAGCCGGGGATTAACTTTTAATGAAAGGGAACAATCCCTTTGACTGTCTGCAGCGCGCCACACCTAGGAAGCGCACTCTCACACACAAGCCAGCATGCACACGTGCTAGCACGTGACAACACCCCCTATCTGCCCCTACAACCTCTCCGACACCATGCGTCAGACTCTCCTGCCTGTTTTATGATTTCAGGGCCCTATCAGGAATCACCCCCCCCTCCCCAATTCCTTCCTTGCCCTGAGGTTAGCTCTTTGTCAGCCGTCTGGCTTGGTTTCACAAGCTTCTTTGCAGAGAAACATGTTACTTCTGCTGGCCCTCGCTTGGCGGCCGGCATCCAAATCCTTCCCTGGGCACCTGCTGAAAGCCTGGCCCCTTCACGGCCCCGGGTGCTTTTAACGCCATCATTTCCACACGGCGAGCTGCGGAGTCAATAAGCACTCCTAGCCGTGGCAAGGAGCTCGGTGTCAGGCCTGCGTGAAGGCGGTGGGGTAGCGTACTTAGCTGCCAACTGGCTCAGAGGCCTTGGGGCTTCCATCATCTAAGTTACATAAGGTCGGTGTCCGGCAAGGCGCCGTTACATGCTAGCCGAGCTGGGCAGTAGGGCAAAACGTCATCAAAATGATCTACAGCACCCGGTGTTCCCAGGAGGTCTCCCATCCAAGTACTGTCCGAGCCTAGCCCTGCTTTGCTTCCAAGATCAGACGAGATTGAGCGTATCCAAGGTGGTATGGCCAGTAGACGCTGCTCGATCCATCGCCCGGCCAGCCTTTCTCAGGATCGCTTGGTGGCGAGCAATCTGGCCGTGACGGGGCGGGCTACGAAGGGTCCATGCAAAGGCTGTGCCGTCCCTACAGGTGTGGTTTGTTTAGCAGTGATTCACCCGCCGCATCAGGTGTCTTCAAAAATGGCTCGGCGCAGGGTCTCCTGCAGGCTAAACCCTTCATCGCGGTAATGTGACAGAAAGAACAAGCTGGACCCGTAACTTGGGGGCGGAGCGAGACGTCCAGGGGTGAATGAAGGAAGAGGGTGAGATGGTTGCCAGTGACTTTGAGCTGCTCTTCAGGGGGGAGGGTCGTGTTGCCTGCAAAGGTCTTCTGCTTGGGGTTACCAGTGGTTGCCTCGAGCCACGCGGGAGACGCTGGTCCTAGTATTAAAAGTAAAGAAGCAACAATGCTGGAGGCCCACGGTGATCAGAAGGATGCTGGTATTTTGCAGAGATGAAATAGCGCAAGAGAGAAAGCAAATGAAAAAAAGAAAGAGAATGAATGTGTGCACTTGCGAAAGGGAATGGAAAAAAGGCATAGAATAGAATGCCCCCTGCTGGTGGAAGGAAGGAAAAAGCAAAAGCCTACAGCACCTGGTATTTCCAGGCGGTCTCTGTTAAATGGTTAATTATGGAAATTCATTTGGAATGTTAATCGATAATCATTTTTCTGAGTTCTATGCCTCAGCCATCGTGTCTAGTTGACATGCGCTATTTGTGTGTGTATTTTTGGTTCACTACCATATGTAGAACAGGTGTCCATACGACTGGCTATAAAAGCCCATGGTACAGAAAGGGGGGGCTCTCTTGCTCTGCCCACCCCACAAGACACAGAATCTTCATGCTGAAAAGCAGATGACATGTAGGCCTGGACACATGCTGGACAAAGACATGATTTACCAGCCAGGATCCAAGGAAAGATGGGTGAATCTCAACAATTAGGCTAATTATGGACAAATGGACAATTACTTTATAACTAATTATTGTATGTACCTGCTGCAATCTGATTCTTTTTAATGGACAATCCAAGAATAAATAGATACATTTTTTTATAAGAATATCGTGATATTGATACTTTGAGAAGTCCTCAGTAGAAAAAAATAATACAGGAAGAGTATTATTTTACAATGGTGAGCCAGCCAGTCCTGTTTTTTTGTTTTTTAAATTAAGTAAGTGAATTTCTTCCGTGAACAAGGGGGGAGTCCTGACGAGCTGAACAGCTGTTGTTCACGTGTCAGTAAATTCACTAGTTTGTCACGAGAAGCAGAAAGGACCTACAGACTGAGGAAAGACAGGAAGCAGAGGTACTAACAAGGAACAGAATCACACAGGAAAAGAATCAGACAAACTGAAGACAGGACGTGCTGATAAAGAGAAGCCAAGGAATGTTAAGGTAAGCAAAATATGGATATAATTTCTTCTTTTGCTAAACAAAGTAATATTAATTTCAAAGTTAATGTATGAGATGACATAGAAGTTTTGTGGCTCAGTTTATACAAAGAATGTGAATTGCAGAATTTACAGTTAACTTCTAAATTGGTAAATAGAGACAAACAGAAATTAAGAAATATTCTACATTTGGTAGATTTTTTTCATAGTCTTGTGTTAGAGATTTCTAAGCAGGAAAATAGTGTAGAAGTGTCAGACGGTGATACTGATTCTGACTGTAATGTGGAAAATGAACAAGAAGTAAGACACGTGTCTGTAACTGAAGGTGACCTTGGGTCTGACCAAGAGACAGACATACAGAAACCTGACATGGGAGGAGACATGACTGACATACGAGAAACCGACATACTAGGTGATGTGGGAGGAGACTTGAGTGACGTAGGAGGAACGGACGTACAAGAGCCACTAAAAATATCAGAGAATTCTGGAATTACCCAGGCTCAACTCCAAATTAAAATGAGGAAAAATTTGCTGAAATTATACAAAATCATGCCAAAATATGATGTCAAAATTAGAGATGAGCGTTGTTCTACTCGAACTGTTCGCCAATCTCAAATTCTAGCTGTTTTGGGCGGTGTTCGAGCCGTTCGGCGAACTCGAACAATTTGAGAAAAATTCGGCTGTTCGAGGTTATGTTCGATAACTGTTCATGCACCAAAATCATAACTGGATTTTTTCTCAGTAATGATGAAAATTAATGTAAATACGCAGTTTGAGTGTACAGCGGGGTGGTGGGAGGGGCAAGGGATGGATCTCTGCAGGAACAATGAAGATCTCCATTTTTTTTTCTCTTTCCCGCATTTGCAGTGGGGAGGTGCAATCTGTCAGCCTATCAGCAGCGCACACACGGAGCGAAGTGCTTTTTTTCACACAAGCAAGGGCATGTGTCATTGGCAGTGTATGTCACATGTCCTTGCCCTATAAGACCAAGCCATTTTCCCCGTCGCCACCATTTTCTCACTGCTGCAGCTGCGTGTTAGACGGCACCGCTGTTGCTGTGTGCGCTATACCTTGTTAATTTCAAGCCAATTTTCGCACAAATATACAGATAGCTTGGGAGTAGGGAATAGTTGTGATTGCAGTCCTTTTAAGGACTAGGTTACAGCATTTCCTACGACTTTTATCAGGGAGGTCTGTGCTCTTAAATAGATAGGTTGTGGGAGTAAAGACTAATTGTAATTGGAGTCCTTTTCAGGACTAGGTTACATCAGTTCCTATCAGTTTTTGCCAGGCAGGTCTGTGCCAGTGCTGTGCAAGTTTTTTTCACAGCATTTGGCTGATTCTAGCAAAGCTAATCCTTTTTGGCCTATTGCAGAGTGTGTTAGTCAGTGGAGTAGCCTATCTGTGTTGCAAGATATACCACCTGTGTATAGAATACCAATTTTTTTACTGCACCTAGTGAAGTAAAATCTTTTGGGCATAGCATCATTCTATTAGTCCATCTATACTGACCTCCATCAGGTTGCAAATTAAAACTAATTTTTATCTGCATCTACAGTACCTCTGAAAAAATATTTGGGCTTCTACCTGTGTGTGGGACTTGTTGTATTAGTCCATCTATACTGACCTCCATCAGGTTGCAAACTGAATATATTTTTTTCCTGCATCTACCTCTGAAAAAATATTGGGCTTCTAGCTGTGTGTGGGTCTTGTTCTATTAATCCATCTATACTGACCTCCATCAGGTTGCAAACTGAATATAATTTTTTTCTGCATCTAGTTCTGAAAAAATATTTGGCCTTCTAGTAGTGTGTCGGACTTTCTCTATTAGTCCATCTATACTGACCTCCATCAGGTTGCAAACTGAATATAATTTTTTTCTGCATCTAGCTCTGAAAAAATATTTGGCTTTCTAGTAGTTTGTCGGACTTTCTCTATTAGTCCATCTATACTGACCTCCATCAGGTTGCAAATTAAAACTAATTTTTATCTGCATCTACAGTACCTCTGAAAAAATATTTGGGCTTCTAGCTGTGTGTGGGACTTGTTGTATTAGTCCATCTATACTGACCTCCATCAGGTTGCAAACTGAATATATTTTTTTCTGCATCTACCTCTGAAAAAATATTGGGCTTCTAGCTGTGAGTGGGACTTGTTGTATTAGTCCATCTATACTGACCTCCATCAGGTTGCAAACTGAATATATTTTTTTCTGCATCTACCTCTGAAAAAATATTGGGCTTCTAGCTGTGTGTGGGTCTTGTTCTATTAATCCATCTATACTGATCTCCATCAGGTTGCAAATTCAAAATAATTTTTTTCTGCATCTAACCCAGCCAATAGTTTTGGCCTAATACCACAGTTTGGCCACTCAGCTCTGCTCGGTTACCATCCATTGTTTTTTTGTGCAAACAACTCCAGAGTTGTGAATTAGTTAACCACCAAAATGAGTGGAAAAAGGCCTGCTGCTGGTGGAAAGGGGAATAGGCGTGTTGGGAAGGGGAAAAAAGGTTGTGTCCGTGGGGTAGGTGTTAAAGCAACAGTAACATCTGCAGAAGAAAGACCATCTTCCAGCCAAACTAAAATGTCTACTTCTTTTAGCGGACAATGTGATAAGATCCCTTTCTTACGGCCACACCAATCGCTACAAATTCCAGATGAGGCACAAAAACAGCAGGTGCTTCAACGGATATCAAGTGCTCCTTTAAGTGGGCTCTCCTCCACATCAACTTCAACATCACAAATACTCCAGTCCTCAAAGGTGTCACCCAAATCGCACTTGCTTCCTCACAGCTCCCAAATCTCCAGCTGCCCGTCTGAGTATGAGGTAGAACAGATGGTTGAGTCTGCAGAGCTGTTTACTCATACTATAGCCTGGGAATCAGAGGTCGACTCCAGCGCTTCTGTGAATCCAGACGAGGAAATGATCTGCACTGATGCCCAGAATCTTTATGAGTCGGATCCAGGACCAGACGCAGAAGGTTCTGACCATAATGTAGACCCTCATTCCCAAACTGTAACTCCTGTTGGTGGAGACAATGAGGAAGACGATGATAAGACTCAAATACATGACTGGAGCGACAACTTTAGTTTTTTGTCAGGGCAGGAACAGGTTGGCTCTGAGGACGACGGGTGTGATAACGCACAGGGTGATGATGATGAGGTCGGAGATCCCACTTACTGTCAACCCACAGTCAGCCAAGAGATGAGGTCAGCAGAGGAGGTGGAGGAAGATGCTAGTGACGACGAGGTCAGGTTGCGCCTTCCTGGACAAAGACGTAGTACTGGAAGCACGTCAACAACTGCATCCTCAAACACAACTCTGCCTCTCACCACAAGTCGTGGTGGCTCTTGAGGTCGCATGGGTGCTAAGCCTTGCATAGCCTGGGCATTTTTTCAGATCGATAAAGATGACCCAACTCGTGTTATCTGTAACATTTGTCAGCAAAAGCTAAGTAGAGGCCAAAAAATACATAGTTTGAGTACTTCATGCATGAACCGGCACATGGACATGAAGCATAAGTTGCAGTGGGAAGCTCAGTGTGCTACAATGCGGCCGGGCCAACCACCGTCTGCCATATCTTGTGCATCCGCGGCCTCTTCATCCTCTGTGACTGGGGGGACAGCAGTCACACCTGTTTTGGGGCGCAGACCTGCCACCTCTTTACCCGCAACAGCCAGCGTGATTGGCAGGTCATCATTTTCTTTGGAGGTGGTAACACCAGCTGGTGTTGAGCGCTGTCCGACATCGATAGCACCACCTTTGGATCAAGGCAACCTAACATGTCCGCCTGCATTTTCCTCACAGACCGGCAGTTTGCCGGGGACACCCTTATCAACCCCGTCTAAGCACAATAGCCAGCCCTCGGTCCCTCAGATGTGGACAAGTAAAAGACCATTTCCTCCTAGCCATGAGAAAGCTAAGAGGTTGAATTTCACCATCTGCAAGCTCTTGGCTACAGAAATGCTGCCTTTCCGCCTGGTGGACACAGAGGATTTTCGAGACCTTATGTCCGTCGCAGTGCCCGAGTACCAGATGCCCAGTCGGCACTACTTCTCAAAGAAAGGTGTGCCTGCGCTCCACCAGCATGTCGCACATAACATCACCGCTTCTTTGAGAAACTCTGTGTGTGACAGGGTGCATTTCACCACAGACACTTGGACGAGTAGGCATGGACAGGGGCGTTACATGACTGGGCACTGGGTAACTATGGTGACAGCAGGACAAGGGGCTGCTGTCCAAGTCTTGCCGTCCCCACGAGTTGTGCGTCAATCCTCTTTATGTCAAAGTTCCTCCACTGCTTCTGCCTCCTCAACCTCCTCTCGGTCTTCCACCTGCACCCAAAGCCTGTCTGGTCATGCCACAAGCTTTCTAACTGCGCAGAAGGGATCCTGCACACCTCCTTACTATGCTGGCAGTAGGGCTCAACGTCATCAGGAGGTTTTTACATTGAAATGTCTGGGAAATGTGAGTCACACAGCTGAGGAGTTGTGGTCAGCTCTGGAGAACCAATTTCATGAATGGTTGTCTCCACTGGACCTGAAACCAGGGAAGGCCGCGTGCGACAATGCTGCAAACCTGGGTGCGGCCCTTCGCCGGGGCAATGTCACACACGTGCCTTGTATGGCTCACGTGTTGAACCTGGTTGTCCAGCAATTTTTAGCCCACTATCCCAGACTAGATGGCCTTCTGCAGAGGGCACGGTCGCTGTGTGCTCACTTCCGCCGTTCGCATCCCTCAGCTCAGCGACTTACATCTCTACAGAAGTCGTTGGGCCTGCCACTTCACCGGCTAAAATGCGATGTGCCTACCCGGTGGAATTCAACTCTGCACATGTTGCAGCGAGTGTGGCAGCACCGACAAGCCCTGGTGCAATACGTTCTGACGTATAGCCTGGGCCAACGAGATTCAGAGGTGGGGCAAATCACGCTGGAGGAGTGGTCTCAGATCAGGGACCTATGCACCCTTCTGCACAGTTTTGAAATGGCGACGAAGATCTTTAGTGCTGACGATGCCATTATCAGCATGACTATTCTGGTGATTTACATGCTGGAGCACATGTTAAACAGAATTCGGAGTCAGGTGGTGGCACAAGAGGAGGTGGAGGAAGTAGAGGAGGAGGAGTTGTATGCGGAAGGGCTAACATCTGCAAGGTCCAGACGGTCGGCAGCACCAAGGCGGCAGGCATGTGAGGGTGGGGGAGATGGTTTTACCAGGGCGCATGGTAGCAGCCAAACTAGTGAGGAAGGTGCAGGAGCCCAGGAAGAAGTGGAGGACGAACTGATGGAAGACTCATCAGATGAGGGAGACCTTGATCACATTTCTGTTGTGCGAGGTTGGGGGGAGAGGACAGAGGAAGGAAGCATGATTGTTACCTCGCAACCAACACAACAGGGACTTGGTGCTCCTGGATGCGCAACACACATGAGTGCCTTCTTGCTGCACTACCTGCAACATGACCCTCGAATTGTGAGAATTAGAAATAATCCTGACTACTGGGTTGCCACACTGTTAGATCCCCGGTACAAAAGTAAATTTGCAGAAATTATTCCTGCCATAGAAAGGGATGCACGCATGCAGGAGTATCAGCAGAGACTGTTGCAGAATCTTACATGTGCTTTTCCACAAAATACCAGTGGTGCACGTAGTGAATCTCACAGTTCCAACTTGCCAACCGTGGGACCGTCAAGTGTTCAGCACTCAAACCGTAACAGAACCACAGTATCTGCTGGTAACATCAATTTTGCGGAATCATTTCACCACTTTTTTAGCCCATCCTTTGCAAGGCCACAGGAGACAAGAAGTCTGACACATAGTCAACGCCTAGAGACGATGGTACAGGAGTATCTCCAAGTAAACATTGAAGCCACGACTGTGTCACTGGACCCTTGCTGTTTTTGGGCTTCCAATCTGGATAAATGGCCGGAGCTAGCCACTTACGCCTTGGAGATCTTGTCATGCCCCGCAGCCAGCGTTCTGTCTGAACGTGTGTTCAGCGCTGCTGGTGGTGTGCTGACAGATAAGCGCACGCGGCTCTCCACTGATAATGTAGACAGACTCACGTTCATAAAGATGAACAAATCATGGATCCGAAATGACTTTTCTACCCCTGTGTCATCCTGGGGAGAGTAAAAGCTTGATGATTGGTTAAAATCACCCTA
Organism: Phyllobates terribilis; assembly: GCF_046119375.1. NCBI lineage: Eukaryota > Metazoa > Chordata > Amphibia > Anura > Dendrobatidae > Phyllobates > Phyllobates terribilis. The sequence continues at coordinate 683,038,400 of NW_027362764.1, read as the reverse complement.
CTAACCGTTTTAAGCTTTCAAATTACTAATCATGTTTATCTGTATCTTGACTGGAAAATAATTTGGGCTTTGTAGCAGTGTGCAGCACTGATCCTATTAGGCCATCTATACTAAAGCTTTACCAGATTTAAAATTAAAAATAATTTTTAGCTGCATCTAGCCCGGAAAATAATTTTGGGGCTCCGAGATGCGCAAGGCACATAAGTGCCTTCTTGCTGCACTACCTGCAGCATGACCCTCATATTGTCAGAATTCGAAGTAATCATGACTACTGGGTTGCCACACTCTTAGATCCCCCAAACTTTTCGATCAACCTTTTCATTTTAATAAAGACCAAAAAAATGGTCATTTTTGAAATTATAAGCATTAGCAGGTTGTTAGAAACTGAAATCAAACAGTTTTCAACTCAAAACTTTATTCTAGGTGATGTTACATTTTCACATAGGACCCCTTGTTCGAAAGGAGCTTCTGAACTCTCTCGTCCATTGAATTTGTCAGGTTTTGGATGGTTTCTGCTTCAATTGTTTTGCATGAGGACAGAATACCCTCCCAGAGCTGTTGCTTAGATGTGAACTGCCTCCCGCCATCATAGACACTCCTTTTAATGATGCTCCAAAGGTTCTGAATGGGGTAGAGGTCAGGGGAGCATGGGGGTCACACCATAAGTTTGTCCCCTTTTATGCCCATATCAGCCAGAGATGCAGATGTTTTATGTGCAGCATGAGATGGTGCATTATCATGCAGAAAAATGATCTTGCTGTGAAATACACGGTTCTTCTTCTTGAACCATGGCAGGAAGTGCTGTTTGAGAAAATCCACATACATTATGGAGTTCATCTTTAGCGCCTTCAGGGATCCTAAAGGGGCCGACAATCTCTCTCCCCATGATTCCAGCCCAAAACATTACTCCACCTCCTCCTTGTTGGCGCTGTAGCCGTGTTTGCGTGTGGTGTCCATCAACCAGCCATCCTCCACTCCATCCATCTGGACCATCGAGCGCTGCACGGCACTCATCTGTGAACAAAACAGTTTTGAAATCAGTCTTCATGTAATGTTTGGCCCACTGGAGCCGTTTCTGCTTGTGTGAAGTGGATAGAGGAGGTCGACAGGATGGCGCATGCACAGCTGCAAACCTCTGAAGGACCCTGCATCTTGTTGTTCGGGGGACGTTGGAGGCACAAGCAGCTTCAAAAACTTGTCTGCTGCTATGACAAGGCTTTTTTGCCGCTGCTCTTTCAACCTGACGTAATTGCCTGTAGGAAAGAGTCCTCAATTTGCCCTTATCAGCACGCACACGTGTGTACTGTGAATCAGCTACATACTTCTTGATTGCCAAGACACTTCATCCTGATCATCGCACAATGTTGATTGCAGTCATGCCTTGACCTAAACACTCCACAATTTGTTGCTTCTCAGCAGCCGACACATCCTTTTTCTTTCCCATTTTGGCAGAAAATGTAGGCTGCTTAATAATGTGAGAGAGCCTTCTTAAGTAGTCTTGCCTTTCATTGGACACACCTGCCAAACTAATTAGCACAGGTGTCTGCAATTGCTTACAGTGATATAAAGAGCCCTGACACACATCACCATCAATGAGTTTAACTGACAAGCAAACAAATTCTTCCCTTATCACTCCTAAACACTTTTTGCATAATAATTTGGAACGCAGTGTACATGTGCTTTTCCACAAAACACCAGTGGTTCACGTAGTGAATCTTACAGTTCTAACTTGCCAACCGTGGTCTGTATGGAGTTGTTCAATAAAGGGCCCAAAATTAAGATAACATAGATGGGAGAGGTCTCTATGAATAGGAATTCCTAAGTATTTGATACCCTGTGAGGGCCAGGCAAAGGGAAAGTTGGACTGGATGGAATCCTATATGGATTTGGGGAGGGAGACATCGAGGGCCTCAGACTTCGCTGCATTGATTTTAAAATTTTACCATGTAACAAAGTGATCTATTTCAGCCATAACAGCATGGATGGATATATGTGATTGAGTGATATATACTAGGACATCATCAGCAAATAGAGAGCACTTGTACTCGGTGCCTCCCACCTCAATCCACCTAATATTGGGGTTATGGCGAATTGATGAGAGCAGGTGCTCCGTCACTAGGATGTATAAGAGAGGGGACAGAGGACATCACTGCCTTGTCCCATTGGTGATTGTGAAAGGTGATGAAAATGTTCTGACGCACCCCCTGGGCCTTGGGACACCCGGAGCCGGACCCTTTTTGGTGGATGCTGGTGGTTGTAGTCTTCGTGGCGGCGACCCGGTTCCGTGGCTCAGGGCGGTCAAACCAGTGGCGGAACTATTTATGTGGTTTTGATGTTTAAATATCCGACTACGCCACCCGTGGATTGCGGTCAGAGTGAACCGCCGCTACAGGGCAGACCGCTGAGGCTGGTGTTGTGGGTGCAGCAGAGCGTAGCATAACTCCCCACGGGAGGAGTATAGCCTCAGGGCAGTGTATGCGGAGGATGGGGGTGATGGTGCAGGGCAGCAGCAGTAACGACACGGAGTCAGTGATGCAGTTCAGGGCCTTTACTCACATTTCTTATTATCCAGACCACGTCTGCAGGTAACGGCTGCCCATGTCGTACTGTGCTCACCAGGTGAGGGGCTCAGACAACTCCCAGATAACTTTGGAGCACTTCACAGGACCCCCTTTGTGTGTCCTTTGTCTGGCCTTTCTTACCAACACTTCTGTCCGGCTGCCTCGGGCCTCCTCTTGGTAAACTTGGCGCCAGTTTCCCTGACCCTATGTGGTGCCTTCCTAGCGGGTGTAGCGAGGGGCTGCGCCACATAAAATGTCAGAGCCTCCGGTTTCTAGCTGAGGGTCGTTTCCTGCCTCCACTAGTTCGGGGACCGGTCTCCCCCTTTGGCCTGACCCCTCCACGCAGGTGGATTCGGGCGTGCGGTGGCGACTCGCCCGTCCGCACCCCTGGGATCCCTTCATTCCTCGTTCCTGGAGCCTTCTCCGCTCCTCTTCCTTCCTTCTCCCTCTTCCAGGCCTGGGCCTCTGTTACTAGGCCCGCCTCCGGAGCAGAGCTCATGCAGAGCCCCTGCTCCCTGCCACTTCTGCTCAGACTTCTCTGCACTGAACTAAGATGGTGCCCACCTTTTATACTCCCTTCTCAATGCACCCAGGAACTGCTTCCTCCCTGCTCCTGCACTACAGGGTTCCCCTTCCTCAGTGTTCCCTCCCCCCACTCCAGCCAGGGACAGGGACTGTCGTGCCCATCTCAGGGGCATATTGGTCGCCCTGCCCCACGGCAATGTGGTGTAATGCATGCAGGTGTCGGGTCCTGATCCACACTCCATCCTTACCTGAGAGTGAGATATCACACCTCTGGGTGAGGTGCAATACATCTGTAGTAACCGAGCCCTCAGGGTGCTACAGTTCCATTTATCTTCAGCCTAGGTGACGTATTGCGATACAGGGCCGTGATTTTGGCTATAAAAGGGTCCCCTAGACCCCTACCCAAAGCTTTTTAAGAGAATCATATATGGCGTGCCAGGAGACTCTATGGAATGCTTTCTCAGCATCCAACGAGAGTATCTAATTACAAATTTTTAACTGCATCTAGCCCAGGAAATACTTTGTGCCTAGTAGCAGTGTCTGCTAGTCAGCGGATTATCCCGGCTGTTAAGCAAGCTGCACCACCTGTAGTTTAGACACTTAATTTTTTCAAAGGAAATGCTTCGGGACCATGGGATACTTAGTGAAGAGCATCAGGAGGCACCCCAAGGCATAGGGGCTGGGACTGGCAGTAGGATGCCTTGCGGTGGACAGCCGAGCTCGATCCTTATAAAAGCTTTTTAACTGCAGCAGCTTTAGTGGACGCTACTGGAGCTGGAATTACCGCGGCTGCTGGCATGAGACTTGCCCTCCAATAGATCCTTGTAAATGGATTTAAAGTGTATTCATTCAAATTAGAGAGACAATTTAAATTAAAAAGCTTAGAGCTGCCTCCACCACAGGGGCGCTCGCTCGACCCACCAGCGGACAGGCACCAGTATTGGGAGAGGGGGGCTGGCCGTCAGGGTTCACCGCGGCTCTGGCACAAACCCGGCGACACGGAGGTGGCACGGGCAGGAGCGGACTGGCCGTGTCTACTTCTCACTTTTTGGATTTTAGAAGGGCATGACATGCCTATATCTGTGTCTCCCCCTCCTTTTACTCCTCCACCTCTTTTATTTTCGCATGACTATATGTACTTGTCACTTTTCCATGTGTTAGTTATGTCTTTTGAGCAGTTTGTCAGCTTTTGGACACCTTTGAAGGTGTTTTCTATGTGTTTCTATGTGTTTTTGTTTGCCTGCCATTGGTTTTAACGGTGTTTGAAGGTGTTCGACGAACAGTTCGACGAACAGTTCGGCGAACACACGGGTGTTCGACGAACCGAACCGAACTCGAACACTACGGGGGTGGCTCAACACTACCGGTAACCCCAAGCAGAAGACTTTTGCAGGCAACACGACCCTCCCCCCTGAAGAGCAGCTCAAAGTCACTGGCAACCATCTCACCCTCTTCCTTCATTCACCCCTGGACGTCTCGCTCCGCCCCCAAGTTACGGGTCCAGCTTGCTCTTTCTGTCACATTACCGCGATGAAGGGTTTAGCCTGCAGGAGACCCTGCGCCGAGACATTTTTGAAGACACCTGATGCGGCCGGTGAATCACTGCTAAACAAACCACACCTGTAGGGATTGCACAGCCTTTGCATGGACCCTTCGGAGCCCGCCCCGTCACGGCCAGATTGCTCGCCACCAAGCGATCCTGAGAAAGGCAGGCCGGGCGATGGATCGAGCAGTGTCTACTGGCCGTACCACCTTGGATACGCCCGATCTCGTCTGATTTCGAAAACAAAGCAGGGCTGGGCTCAGACAGTACTTGGATGGCAGACCTCCTGGGAACACCGGGTGCTGTAGACCATTTTGATGAAGTTTTGCCCTACTGCCCAGCTCGGCTAGCATGGAACGCCGCCTTGCCGGACACCGACCTTAAGTAACTTAGATGATGGAATCCCCAAGGCCTCTGAGCCAGTTGGCAGTTAAGTACGCTACCCCGCCGCCTTCACGCAGGCCTGACACCGAGCTCCTTGCCACGGCTAGGAGTGCTTATTGACTCCGCAGCTCGCCGTGTGGAAATTATGGCGTTAAAAGCACCCGGGGCCGTGAAGGGGCCAGGCTTTCAGCAGGTGCCCAGGGAAGGTTTTGGATGCCGGCCACCTAGCGAGGGCCAGCAGAAGTAACATGTTTCTCTACAAAGAAGCTTGTGTAACCAAGCCAGACGTTTGACAAAGAGCTAACCTCAGTGCAAGGAAGGCAAGGAAGGAATTGGGGAGGGGGGGAGTGATTCCTGCTAGGGCCCTGAAATCATAAAACAGGCAGGAGAGTCTGACGCATGGTGACGGAGAGGTTGTAGGGTCAGATAGGGGGTGTTGTCACGTGCGAGCACGTGTGCATGCTGGCTTGTGTGTGAGATTGCGCTTCCTGGGTGTGGCGCGCTGCAGACAGTCAAAGGGATTGTTCCCTTTCATTAAAAGTTAATCCCCGGCTGCAGGCTATTAGAAAGCAACTAGCCGTGCTCTACTCACCCTACCCGGGTCTACCGGTGAGTCTCGCCTCTGCTCCCTGCCTGTGGCATTGGCCGTGAAGCTGACGTTCCGTCGACAGCGCTGCAGCCGATCAGTGAGCTCAGCGGCTCTGAGTGGGGCATTGTGTCTACAAGACCTTTTAAGGAAGCCAGCAAAAAAATTGAAGAGAAGGGAAAGCACAAAAGGACCTGGTCTTGCTGAACACTGGAAAGGGCATCCGGCAACCAGACTTCAAAGTTGAAAAGCAGCAAGTGAGAAGCTTACCTCTGCCTACGGCCACACCACCCTAAACACGCCTGATCTTGTCTCATCTTGGAAGCTAAGCAGGTTTGGGCCTGGTTAGTACTTGGATGGGAGACCACCTGGGAATACCAGGTGCTGTAGGCTTTTGCTTTTTCCTTCCTTCCACCAGCAGGGGGCACTCTCTTCTATGCCTATTTTCCATTCCCTTTCACAAGTGCACACATTCATTCTCTTTTCTTTTTTTCATTTGCTTTCTCTATTGCGCTATTTCATCTCTGCAAAATACCAGCATCCTTCTGATCACCGTGGGCCTCCAGCATTGTTGCTTATTTAATTTTAATACTAGGCTCCTTTTCACCAGGACCAGCGTCTCCCGTGTGGCTGGAGGCAACCACCGGTAACCCCAAGCAGAAGACCTTTGCAGGCAACATGACCCTCCCCCCTGAAGAGCAGCTCAAAGTCACTGGCAACCATTTCACCCTCTTCCTTCATTCACCCCTGGACGTATCGCTCCGCCCCCAAGTTTCAGGTCCAACTTGCTCTTTCTGTCACATTACCGCGATGAAGGGTTTAGCCTGCAGGAGACCCTGCGCCGAGCAATTTTTGAAGACATCTGATGCGGCGGGTGAATCACTGCTAAACAAACCACACCTGTAGGGACGGCACAGCCTTTGTATGGACCCTTCGGAGCCCGCCCCGTCACGGCCAGAGTGCTCACCACCAAGCGATCCTGAGAAAGGCTGGCCGGGCGATGGATCGAGCAGCGTCTACTGGCCATGCCACCTTGGATATGCCTGATCTTGTCTGATCTCGGAAGCAAAGCAGGGCTGTGCTCGAACAGTACTTTGATGGGATACCTCCTGGGAACACCGGGTGCTGTAGACCATTTTGATGACGTTTTGCCCTACTGCCCAGCTCGGCTAGCATGGAACGGCGCCTTGCCGGACACCGACCTTAAGTAACTTAGATGATGGAAGCCCCAAGGCCTCTGAGCCAGTTGGCAGCAAAGTACGCTACCCCGCCGCCTTCACGCAGGCCTGACACCGAGCTCCTTGCCACGGCTAGGAGTGCTTATTGACTCCGCAGCTCGCCGTGTGGAAATGATGGCGTTAAAAGCACCCGGGGACGTGAAGTGGCCAGGCTTTCAGCAGGTGCCCAGGGAAGGTTTTGGATGCCGGCCGCCTAGCGAGGGCCAGCAGAGTAACATGTTTCTCTGCAAAGAAGATTGTGTAACCAAGCCAGACGGCTGACAAAGAGCTAACCTCAGTGCAAGGAAGGCAAGGAAGGTGCGGAAGGAATTGGGGAGGGGGGGGTGATTCCTGCTAGGGCCCTGAAATCATAAAACAGGCAGGAGAGTCTGACGCATGGTGACGGAGAGGTTGTAGGGGCAGATAGGGGGTGTTGTCACGTGCGAGCACGTGTGCATGCTGGCTTGTGTGTGAGAGTGCGCTTCCTAGGTGTGGCGTGCTGCAGATAGTCAAAGTGATTGTTCCCTTTCATTAAAAGTTAATCCCCGGCTCCAGGCTATTAGAAAGCAACTAACCGCGCTCTACTCACCCTACCCAGGTCTACCGGTGAGTCTCGCCTCTGCAAGATACCAGCATCCTTCTGATCACCGTGGGCCTCCAGCATTGTTGCTTCTTTACTTTTAATACTAGGCTCCTTTTCACCAGGTCCAGCGTCTCCCGCGTGGCTGGAGGCAACCACCGGTAACCCTAAGCAGAAGACCTTTGCAGGCAACATGACCCTCCCCCCTGAAGAGCAGCTCAAAGTCACTGGCAACCATCTCACCCTCTTCCTTCATTCACCCCTGGACGTCTCGCTCCGCCCCCAAGTTACGGTCCAGCTTGCTCTTTCTGTCACATTACCGCGATGAAGGGTTTAGCCTTCAGCAGCAAGTGAGAGGCGTGTCTCTGTCTACAGACACACCACCCTGAACACGCCTGATCTCATCTGATCTCGGAAGCTAAGCAGGGTTGGGCCTGGTTAGTACTTGGATGGTAGACTGTAAAATAATACTCTTCCTGTATTATTTTTTTCTTATATCCATATTTTGCTTACCTTAACATTCCTTGGCTTCTCTTTATCAGCACGTCCTGTCTTCAGTTTGTCTGATTCTTTTCCTGTGTGATTCTGTTCCTTGTTAGTACCTCTGCTTCCTGTCTTTCCTCAGTCTGTAGGTCCTTTCTGCTTCTCGTGACAAACTAGTGAATTTACTGACACGTGAACAACAGCTGTTCAGCTCGTCAGGACTCCCCCCTTGTTCACGGAAGAAATTCACTTACTTAATTTAAAAAACAAAAAAACAGGACTGGCTGGCTCACCATTGTAAAATAATACTCTTCCTGTATTATTTTTTTCTACTGAGGACTTCTCAAAGTATCAATATCACGATATTCTTATAAAAAAATGTATCTGTTTATTCTTGGATTGTCCATTAAAAAGATTCAGATTGCAGCAGGTACATACAATAATTAGTTATAAAGTAATTGTCCATTTGTCCATAATTTGCTTAATTGTTGAGATTCACCCATCTTTCCTTGGATCCTGGCTGGTAAATCATGTTTTTGTCCAGCATGTGTCCAGGCCTACATGTCATCTGCTTCTCAGCATGAAGATTCTGTGTCTTGTGGGGTGGGCAGAGCAAGAGAGCCCCCCCTTTCTGTACCATGGGCTTTTATAGCCAGTCGTATGGACACCTGTTCTACATATGGTAGTGAACCAAAAATACACACACAAAAAGCGCATGTCAACTAGACACGATGGCTGAGGCATAGAACTCAGAAAAATGATTATCGATTAACATTCCAAATGAATTTCCATAATTAACCATTTAACATTTCCCCCTTTTTTGAGAATAAAAGGACTTTAACTGAAAAATCTCAAAAGAAGATACATTCATCAATCATTTTTTCTTTCCTTCTTCCTTGGCAATATCATTAAATTTCCATAATAATAATAATAGTAATAATAGTATCAATATCGGATTATTGCTATATAATGATGTGAATTCATGTTATGGTAAGCCGTGACTAATATTCATTTAATATGTATAATTATACTTCCCTATATCTAAATTGAAGCAATCGCGGGTTCAATCGTCATCATCTGATGTCATCGGGTCGTCGTCTCGTCTTCTTCTTGGTTCTTTTATAACAGTCTTTAGATGAAAACTCCTTTGAAATAAATTACAGCATGTAGATATTGTACAGTCCATAATTGTGTTCATTATTGTTCAGTCCATAAACTGTACTCTTTATTAGAAAGATCATGTGTGTCAGTTGATAAGAAAACAAAGTCCATGGATGAAATGTAGCTTTAATATCTGTGCAGTGTCACCTGGCTTACGTTGGATCGTCTTTGGAAACTTCCGTGTGTCCGCACTGGTCTCGTGTCACTTTTGGAACAGATGTGACGTCTTTGGTCAGTAAAGCAAGGGTTAACTTGCCACTTTCCTGCTTTATATAGCACCATAACCAGTACTCAGTCCTTTATATACAGGACACATATGCCAGGTATTACCTGTGCACCAGCTTTCATTGAAGCGTTGCAGGTGATAAGAAACCACTGGAACGTGATGAAACTTAAACACAACACAGTACATATAGGATCATCGTCCTCTGCCGTCCTAGCGATCAGTGGTGTGAATTGTATTGTATGTAATGGACACAGTCTATTATAACACTCAGCATTCACACCTGTTACCTTCTGAGACGTCCGGATATCAGTTGCTTCTTCTTGTAACTTTTGAGAATCTCTTTGATTTATAAAAATTAAAAGTCTTTATTAAGATAGAATTCATAATTGCGATGTCTTGATTGAAGTCTTCATTCCCTAATCTGATACCAAATCTGGCAGTTTTTCCTAACCTATAATATCACAGCGTACCATAGCAATCAGTAATATCCATCTAATTATTATCAAAATATTAAAATAAATTATGTTTGGAATAATAAACAATAATAGATAATAATTCATTATCAATCAAGTTCTCCATATGATAGAACATTTTTATGTCATAGGTGTAATTACCTTTTCCAACCCATAGGTGTCAGTGTATTTTTAAAAAACAAGTTTTTATATCTTTATTAAACCAATAATATCAAAGAATGTATACTCCTGAACCAAAATGAATAAATATATGAATGTATGAATGAATGAATGAATGAATAAATGAATGAATGAATTGTTGTGTTTACTCAGAAAATGTAAACATTTTTTTCCTTAGCAATATATATTTAATGAAGCAATACTCTTGTATTAGACATTACTTTATTAAATATTAATGTGTTTTCTCAATTGAGATATTGAACTCAAATAAAATCAAATGAGAATTAAAAAATGAAAAAATAGAAAAATAAGAAGTATAAAGTAAGAATAAAATTTTAAAAATGAAAAATAAAATTAAGAGTAAAAATAAGAATAAAAATAAAAATAAGGCCTTTAAATTTTAATGACAAATGCAGAGTAATTATATTCTCCATAAAAAATACCCTTATATCTCCATTATCTGGATGATTTCATATTTGTCATAACCTTGTACCACCAAAAAATATTAAATTATGCAACTTTGCATGTAATACCCTTCTTAATTATACCATAGTACCTTATTATTATTTCTTCTTTATTAAAATGTGTGGAAAATAAGTATTGATCAAAAGTGATTATGTAATCAGGATCAAAAACACATTTTAACCCTTAATACCAAAAATATTATTTTATAAAATTTATGTATATATCAGAACCAAATTAAAAATAATTATTCTTCTAGAAATATTGTGCATAAATTTCATATCGATGAGTAGCATAGATTTGACTAAAGAGAGGTGTGTACCTATTTAGGTAACCATTAAAAATAATATTATAGTTATTCAAGAATATTATCATGTGGAAAATTATTCTAAATATAAATTTGCTTTGTAAACCATTTTGATGTGTGGTTGCCCTTATCCACTATTAGTTAAATCAAGAAATAATAATTATTAAAGAAATATAGAAATATATATAAGTAGATACAGTAATACCTAATTATGTATTATAATTTCCTCAGAATTAAATATATTTTTGTACCTTCACATAAAGAAACATTTTTTTTTCAAACATACAAACATACGAGGCCTCTGTCACATCAATCACACTTAGCAGCTGCTGATTTACTCATCTGTCACCTTCACTCTGACATTCACAGATCTGTTCAACTCAAACATTCCACATATGAAGTTTTATATATATATATATTTAAACCAAAATTGTTGTATCCCAATTTATTAATGCGCATTGCCATATCAATTGAATATCTTTATATTTCTTTGAATATTCCCCAAGTACATATTATGTAATATGAGAGTAAGTCACTGGAATTTCAGACACTTGAAAAAACTCTTGTCTTAGATTCTTTTTTCACTGGCTGCCCGGTCTTAAGTTACATCAGTTGAAAATAGAATGAATGGGATCCTATACTATTAGCTCAAAGTTCAAAGGCCGCAGCTGTCACACGTCATGCTGTAAAGCTACTTTAATTTGCACGAACACTTCATGCACAGAAAATATTAGCAACACAAAAGAATTAATAAGTATTACATATATATTATAGTTCAACTAGATATATTGTTTTTATTTTAAAATGTTATACACATAAAATCATGCAATTTTTTCACTTCCTGTGTGAATAAAGAAATAAATCCATTTTAGAGTTCTTTGATCAAATCCTGCTTTGGAATGAAAACTCTAAGGAAATATAAGAAAATAAAATTAAATATCAAATTCATACAGAAACAGAATTATTTAAATATCTTATACATATATTGGTTGGTTCTAATGTAATTCAAAATATTGCTACTTAAATTTATATATATGAAGTTCTAATTTATTAATTAATATATATATATATTTTATAAACGTATATATAAATACAATTATACGCAATCTCTACTTAGACAAGTGTATATATATATATATATATATATATATATATGAACTATTAGAAACTATGTAACTACAATTTTACTGTATAAGATTATAAATAAATATTGAGACATTGTATTACATTTTGATACAACATTGTAATTACAGTTTTTCATTAGCCACTCCCTAAACCAAATCTTCTGTCTCTCTCAAATATCTCCAGGAGCGCCCTATTTAGGAAAGACATTTTTCTATCCTTCAAAACCTCAGAGAAATGCCTGTTCTTCTGTCCACATTCCATGACGTCACTGTGAGTTGGTCGTCTCACCTGTCTCTGCCCATCAGTTTCAGCCATTTTCCTTTTTAGAGAATCACAGTTCTGACTGAGAATTAACTCATTCTGTGGAGAGATGGATCTTTGCACAGGCTGATATGGCTTATAACATATATGAAATCTTCTGCGTATTTGATAGAGTTCACTATGGGGATGACTCAGTCTAGGAGAGTTTGATATTGGCTTTTGGTAAGATTTTACCTTTCCTGGTTTTATAAATTTAGCTTGATTTATTTTCTTTTCACGATTCTCATGTTTTCTAAAAAAATCCAGCATCTGCGCACATTCAAATAATGAATTTTTTTGTGATGCCATAACTTGGGAAACTGAATTTAGGAATTTTAATTTTTGTACAAAAGTTGTTATCATATGTTGTACTTTTCCATTTTTGATGAGAGCTTTGTACAACCGTTCAAATATGGACATGAATGTATATGTACATTCCTTCCTACCAATCCTTAGTTTCTGCAGATCTTCTATGTTGGGAAAATCCTTTGTGACACAATAAATCAAATATCTTAATCTGTCCGAATCATTTTCCCATCCATTAGGAGAGTCATTTTCACAGGGCATTAAATGTAAACGTCTGGACAATGTCACAGGAATCCATATTTTAAATAATTGATTCCTCTCCTCATTGGATAAATCAAACTTATCAGAGAAGCTCTCAAATGTCTCTGAATTTCTACAGGCATGGATTTTGACATCATATTTTGGCATGATTTTGTATAATTTCAGCAAATTTTTCCTCATTTTAATTTGGAGTTGAGCCTGGGTAATTCCAGAATTCTCTGATATTTTTAGTGGCTCTTGTACGTCCGTTCCTCCTACATCACTCACGTCTCCTCCCACATCACCTAGTATGTCGGTTTCTCGTATGTCAGTCATGTCTCCTCCCATGTCAGGTTTCTGTATGTCCGTCTCTTGGTCAGACCCAAGGTCACCTTCAGTTACAGACACGTGTCTTACTTCTGGTTCATTTTCCACATTACAGTCAGAATCAGTATCACCGTCTGACACTTCTACACTATTTTCCTGCTTAGAAATCTCTAACACAAGACTATGAAAAAAATCTACCAAATGTAGAATATTTCTCAATTTCTGTTTGTCTCTATTTACCAATTTAGAAATTAACTGTAAATTCTGCAATTCACATTCTTTGTATAAACTGAGCCACAAAACTTCTATGTCATCTCCTACATTAACTTTGAAATTAATATTACTTTGTTTAGCAAAAGAAGAAATTATATCCATATTTTGCTTACCTTAAGATTCATTGGCTTCTCTTTATCAGCACGTCCTGTCTTCAGTTCGTCTGATTCTTTTCCTGTGTGATTCTGTTCCTTGTTAGTACCTCTGCTTCCTGTCTTTCCTCAGTCTGTAGGTCCTTTCTGCTTCTCGTGACAAACTAGTGAATTTACTGACACGTGAACAACAGCTGTTCAGCTCGTCAGGACTCCCCCCTTGTTCACGGAAGAAATTCACTTACTTAATTTAAAAAACCAAAAAACAGGACTGGCTGGCTCACCATTGTAAAATAATACTCTTCCTGTATTATTTTTTTCTACTGAGGACTTCTCAAAGTATCAATATCACGATATTTTTATAAAAAATGTATCTATTTATTCTTGGATTGTCCATTAAAAAGAATCAGATTGCAGCAGGTACATACAATAATTAGTTATAAAGTAATTGTCCATTTGTCCATAATTTGCTTAATTGTTGAGATTCACCCATCTTTCCTTGGATCCTGGCTGGTAAATCATGTCTTTGTCCAGCATGTGTCCAGGCCTACATGTCATCTGCTTCTCAGCATGAAGATTCTGTGTCTTGTGGGGTGGGCAGAGTAAGAGAGCCCCCCCTTTCTGTACCATGGGCTTTTATAGCCAGTCATATGGACACCTGTTCTACATATGGTAGTGAACCAAAAATACACACACAAATAGCGCATGTCAACTAGACACGATGGCTGAGGCATAGAACTCAGAAAAATGATTATCGATTAACATTCCAAATGAATTTCCATAATTAACCATTTAACATTTCCCCCTTTTTTGAGAATAAAAGGACTTTAACTGAAATTTCTCAAAAGAAGATACATTCATCAATCATTTTTTCTTTCCTTCTTCCTTGGCAATATCATTAAATTTCCATAATAATAATAATAATAGTAATAATAGTATCAATATCGGATTATTGTTATATAATGATGTGAATTCATGTTATGGTAAGCCGTGACTAAAATTCATTTAATATGTATAATTATACTTCCCTATATCTAAATTGAAGCAATCGCGGGTTCAATCGTCATCATCTGATGTCATCGGGTCGTCGTCTCGTCTTCTTCTTGGTTCTTTTATAACAGTCTTTAGGTGAAAACTCCTTTGAAATAAATTACAGCATGTAGATATTGTACAGTCCATAATTGTGTTCATTATTGTTCAGTCCATAAACTGTACTCTTTATTAGAAAGATCATGTGTGTCAGTTGATAAGAAAACAAAGTCCATGGATCAAATGTAGCTTTAATATCTGTGCAGTGTCACCTGGACTTACGTTGGATCGTCTTTGGAATCTTCCGTGTGTCCGCACTGGTCTCGTGTCACTTTTGGAACAGATGTGACGTCTTTGGTCAGTAAAGCAAGGGTTAACTTGACACTTTCCTGCTTTATATAGCACCATAACCAGTACTCAGTCCTTTATATACAGGACACATATGCCAGGTATTACCTGTTCACCAGCTTTCATTGAAGCGTTGCAGGTGATAAGAAACCACTGGAACGTGATGAAACTTAAACACAACACAGTACATATAGGATCATCGTCCTCTGCCGTCCTGGTGATCAGTGGTGTGAATTGTATTGTATGTAATGGACACAGTCTATTATAACACTCAGCATTCACACCTGTTACCTTCTGAGACATCCGGATATCAGTTGCTTCTTCTTGTAACTTTTGAGAATCTCTTTGATTTATAAAAATTAAAAGTCTTTATTAAGATAGAATTCATAATTGCGATGTCTTGATTGAAGTCTTCATTCCCTAATCTGATACCAAATCTGGCAGTTTTTCCTAACCTATAATATCACAGCGTACCATAGCAATCAGTAATACCATCTAATTATTATCAAAATATTAAAATAAATTATGTTTGGAATAATAAACAATAATAGATAATAATTCATTATCAATCAAGTTCTCCATATGATAGAACATTTTTATGTCATAGGTGTAATTACCTTTTCCAACCCATAGGTGTCAGTGTATTTTTAAAAAACAAGTTTTTATATCTTTATTAAACCAATAATATCAAAGAATGTATACTCCTGAACCAAAATGAATAAATATATGAATATATGAATGATTGAATGAATAAATGAATGAATGAATTGTTGTGTTTACTCAGAAAATGTAAAAATTTTTTTCCTTAGCAATATATATTTAATGAAGCAATACTCTTGTATTAGACATTACTTTATTAAATATTAATGAGTTTTCTCAATTGAGATATTGAACTCAAATAAAATCAAATGAGAATTAAAAAATGAAAAAATAGAAAAATAAGAAGTATAAAGTAAGAATAAAATTTTAAAAATGGAAAATAAAATTAAGAGTAAAAATAAGAATAAAAATAAAAATAAGGCCTTTAAATTTTAATGACAAATGCAGAGTAATTATATTCTCCATAAAAAATACCCTTATATCTCCATTATCTGGATGATTTCATATTTGTCCTAACCTTGTACCACCAAAAAATATTAAATTATGCAACTTTGCATGTAATACCCTTCTTAATTATACCATAGTACCTTATTATTATTTCTTCTTTATTAAAATGTGTGGAAAATAAGTATTGATCAAAATTGATTATGTAATCAGGAACAAAAACACATTTTCCCCCTTAATACCAAAAATATTATTTTATAAAATTTATGTATATATCAGAACCAAATTAAAAATAATTATTCTTCTAGAAATATTGTGCATAAATTTCATATCGATGAGTAGCATAGATTTGACTAAAGAGAGGTGTGTACCTATTTAGGTAACCATTAAAAATAATATTATAGTTATTCAAGAATATTATCATGTGGAAAATTATTCTAAATATAAATTTGCTTTGTAAACCATTTTGATCTGTGGTTGCTCTTATCCACTATTAGTTAAATCAAGAAATAATAATTATTAAAGAAATATAGAAATATATATATGTAGATACTGTAATACCTAATTATGTATTATTATTTCCTCAGAATTAAATATATTTTTGTACCTTCACATAAAGAAACATTTTTTTTTTCAAACATACAAACATACGAGGCCTCTGTCACATCAATCACACTTAGCAGCTGCTGATTTACTCAACTGTCACCTTCACTCTGACATTCACAGATCTGTTCAACTCAAACATTCCACATATGAAGTTTTATATATATATATATATATATATATTTAACCCAAAATTGTTGTATCCCAATTTATTAATGCGCATTACCATATCAATTGAATATCTTTATATTTCTTTGAATATTCCCCAAGTACATATTATATAATATGAGAGTAAGTCACTGGAATTTCAGACACTTGAAAAAACTCTTGTCTTAGATTCTTTTTTCACTGGCTGCCCGGTCTTAAGTTACATCAGTTGAAAATAGAATGAATGGGATCCTATACTATTAGCTCAAAGTTCAAAGGCCGCAGCTGTCACACGTCATGCTGTAAAGCTACTTTAATTTGCACGAACACTTCATGCACAGAAAATATTAGCAACACAAAAGAATTAATAAGTATTACATATATATTATAGTTCAACTAGATATATTGTTATTATTTTAAAATGTTATACACATAAAATCATGCAATTTTTTCACTTCCGGTGTGAATAAAGAAATAAATCCATTTTTAGAGTTCTTTGATCAAATCCTGCTTTGGAATGAAAACTCTAAGGAAATATAAGAAAATAAAATTAAATATCAAATTCATACAGAAACAGAATTATTTAAATATCTTATACATATATTGGTTGGTTCTAATGTAATTCAAAATATTGCTACTTAAATTTATATATATGAAGTTCTAATTTATTAATTAATATATATATATATATATTATAAACGTATATATAAATACAATTATACGCAATCTCTACTTAGACAAGTGTGTATATATATATATATATATATATATATATATGAACTATTAGAAACTATGTAACTACAATTTTACTGTATAAGATTATAAATAAATATTGAGACATTGTATTACATTTTGATACAACATTATAATTACAGTTTTTCCTTAGCCACTCCCTAAACCAAATCTTCTGTCTCTCTCAAATATCTCCAGGAACGCCCTATTTAGGAAAGACATTTTTCTATCCTTCAAAACCTCAGAGAGCTGCCTGTTCTTCTGTCCACATTCCATGACGTCACTGTGAGTTGGTCGTCTCACCTGTCTCTGTCCATCAGTTTCAGCCATTTTCCTTTTTAGAGAATCACAGTTCTGACTGAGAATTAACTCATTCTGTGGAGAGATGGATCTTTGCACTGGCTGATATGGCTTATAACATATATGAAATCTTCTGCGTATTTGATAGAGTTCACTATGGGGATGACTCAGTCTAGGAGAGTTTGATATTGGCTTTTGGTAAGATTTTACCTTTCCTGGTTTTATAAATTTAGCTTGATTTATTTTCTTTTCACGATTCTCATGTTTTCTAACAAAATCCAGCATCTGCGGACATTCAAATAATGAATTTTTTTGTGATGCCATAACTTGGGAAACTGAATTTAGGAATTTGAATTTTTGTACAAAAGTTGTTATCATATGTTGTACTTTTCCATTTTTGATGAGAGCTTTGTACAACCGTTCAAATATGGAAATGAATGTATATGTACATTCCTTCCTACCAATCCTTCGTTTCTGAAGATCTTCTATGTTGGGAAAATCCTTTGGGACACAATAAATTAAATATCTTAATCTGTCCGAATCATTTTCCCATCCATTAGGAGAGTCATTTTCACAGGGAATTAAATGTAAACGTCTGGACAATGTCACAGGAATCCATATTTTAAATAATTGATTCCTCTCCTCATTGGATAAATCAAACTTATCAGAGAAGCTCTCAAATGTCTCTGAATTTCTACAGGCATGGATTTTGACATCATATTTTGGCATGATTTTGTATAATTTCAGCAAATTTTTCCTCATTTTAATTTGGAGTTGAGCCTGGGTAATTCCAGAATTCTCTGATATTTTTAGTGGCTCTTGTACGTCCGTTCCTCCTACGTCACTCACGTCTCCTCCCACATCACCTAGTATGTCGGTTTCTCGTATGTCAGTCATGTCTCCTCCCATGTCAGGTTTCTGTATGTCCGTCTCTTGGTCAGACCCAAGGTCACCTTCAGTTACAGACACGTGTCTTACTTCTTGTTCATTTTCCACATTACAGTCAGAATCAGTATCACCGTCTGACACTTCTACACTATTTTCCTGCTTAGAAATCTCTAACACAAGACTATGAAAAAAATCTACCAAATGTAGATTATTTCTCAATTTCTGTTTGTCTCTTTTTACCAATTTAGAAGTTAACTTTAAATTCTGCAATTCACATTCTTTGTATAAACTGAGCCACAAAACTTCTATGTCATCTCCTATATTAACTTTGAAATTAATATTACTTTGTTTAGCAAAAGAAGAAATTATATCCATATTTTGCTTACCTTAAGATTCCTTGGCTTCTCTTCATCAGCACGTCCTGTCTTCAGTTCGTCTGATTCTTTTCCTGTGTGATTCTGTTCCTTGTTAGTACCTCTGCTTCCTGTCTTTCCTCAGTCTGTAGGTCCTTTCTGCTTCTCGTGACAAACTAGTGAATTTACTGACACGTGAACAACAGCTGTTCAGCTCGTCAGGACTCCCCCCTTGTTCACGGAAGAAATTCACTTACTTAATTTAAAAAACAAAAAAACAGGACTGGCTGGCTCACCATTGTAAAATAATACTCTTCCTGTATTATTTTTTTCTACTGAGGACTTCTCAAAGTATCAATATCACGATATTCTTATAAAAAAATGTATCTATTTATTCTTGGATTGTCCATTAAAAAGAATCAGATTGCAGCAGGTAAATACAATAATTAGTTATAAAGTAATTGTCCATTTGTCCATAATTAGCTTAATTGTTGAGATTCACCCATCTTTCCTTGGATCCTGGCTGGTAAATCATGTCTTTGTCCAGCATGTGTCCAGGCCTACATGTCATCTGCTTCTCAGCATGAAGATTCTGTGTCTTGTGGGGTGGGCAGAGCAAGAGAGCCCCCCCTTTCTGTACCATGGGCTTTTATAGCCAGTCGTATGGACACCTGTTCTACATATGGTAGTGAACCAAAAATACACACACAAATAGTGCATGTCAACTAGACACGATGGCTGAGGCATAGAACTCAGAAAAATGATTATCGATTAACATTCCAAATGAATTTCCATAATTAACCATTTAACAGAGACCGCCTGGGAATGCCAGGTGCTGTAGGCTTTTGCTTTTTCCTTCCTTCCACCAGCAGGGGGCACTCTCTTCTATGCCTTTTTTCCATTCCCTTTCACAAGTGCACACATTCATTCTCTTTTCTTTTTTTCATTTGCTTTCTCTCTTGCGCTATTTCATCTCTGCAAAATACCAGCATCCTTCTGATCACCGTGGGCCTCCAGCATTGTTGCTTCTTTACTTTTAATACTAGGCTCCTTTTCACCAGGACCAGCGTCTCCCGCGTGCCTGGAGGCAACCACCAGTAAACCCAAGCAGAAGACCTTTGCAGGCAACACGACCCTCCCCCCTGAAGAGCAGCTCAAAGTCACTGGCAACCATCTCACCCTCTTCCTTCATTCACCCCTGGATGTCTCGCTCCGCCCCCAAGTTACGGGTCCAGCTTGCTCTTTCTGTAACATTAACGCGATGAAGGGTTTAGCCTGCAGGAGACCCTGCGCCGAGACATTTTTGAAGACACCTGATGCGGCGGGTGAATCACTGCTAAACAAACCACACCTGTAGGGAAGGCACAGCCTTTGCATGGACCCTTCGGAGCCCGCCCCATCACGGCCAGATTGCTCGCCAACAAGCGATCCTAGGAAAGGCTGGCCAGGCGATGGATCGTGCAGCGCCTACTGGCCATACCACCTTGGATACGCCTGATCTCGTCTGATCTCGGAAGCAAAGCAGGGCTGGGCTTGGATAGTACTTGGATGGGATACCTCCTGGGAACACCGGGTGCTGTAGACCATTTTGATGACGTTTTGCCCTACTGCCCAGCTCGGCTAGCATGGAACGGCGCCTTGCCGGACACCGACCTTAAGTAACTTAGATGATGGAAGCCCCAAGGCCTCTGAGCCAGTTGGCAGCTAAGTACGCTACCCCGCCGCCCTTCACGCAGGCCTGACACCGAGCTCCTTGTCACGGCTAGGAGTGCTTATTGACTCCGCAGCTCGCCGTGTGGAAATGATGGCGTTAAAAGCACCCGGGGCCGTGAAGGGGCCAGGCTTACAGCAGGTGCCCAGGGAAGGTTTTGGATGCCGGCCGCCTAGCGAGGGCCAGCAGAAGTAACATGTTTCTCTGCAAAGAAGCTTGTGTAACCAAGCCAGACGGCTGACAAAGAGCTAACCTCAGTGCAAGGAAGGCAAGGAAGGTGCGGAAGGAATTGGGGAGGGGGGGGATTCCTGCTAGGGCCCTGAAATCATCAAACAGGCAGGAGAGTCTGACGCATGGTGACGTAGAGGTTGTAGGGGCAGATAGGGGGTGTTGTCACGTGCGAGCACGTGTGCATGCTGGCTTGTGTGTGAGAGTGCGCTTCCTAGGTGTGGCGCACTGCAGACAGTCAAAGGGATTGTTCCCTTTCATTAAAAGTTAATCCCCGGCTGCAGGCTATTAGAAAGCAACTAACCGCGCTCTACTCACCCTACCCGGGTCTACTGTTGAGTCTCGCCTCTGCTCCCGGCCTGTGGCATTGGCCGTGAAGCTGACGTTCCATCGAGAGCGCTCCAGCCGATCAGTGAGATCAGTGGCTCTGAGTGGGGCGTTCTGTCTACAAGACCTTTTAAGGAAGCCAGCAAAAAAATTGAAGAGAAGGGAAAGCACAAAAGGACCTGGTCTTGCTGAACACTGGAAAGGGCATCCGGCAGCCAGACTTCAAAGTAGAAAAGCAGCAAGTGAGAGGCTTGTCTGTGCCTTCAAAGTAGAAAAGCAGCAAGTGAGAGGCTTGCCAGTGCCTACGGCCAAACCACCCTGAACACGCCCGATCTTGTCTGATATTGGAATCTAAGCACGGTTGGGTCTGGTTAGTATTTGGATGGGAGACCACCTGCAAATACCAGGTGCTGTAGGCTTTTGCTTTTTCCTTCCTTCCACCAGCAGGGGGCACTCTCTTCTATGCCTTTTTTCCATTCCCTTTCACAAGTGCACACATTCATTCTCTTTTCTTTTTTTCATTTGCTTTCTCTCTTGCGCTATTTCATCTCTGCAAAATACCAGCATCCTTCTGATCACCGTGGGCCTCCAGCATTGTTGCTTCTTTACTTTTAATACTTGGCTCCTTTTCACCAGGACCAGCGTCTCCCGCGTGGCTGGAGGTAACCACCGGTAACCCCAAGCAGAAGACCTTTGCAGGCAACACGACCCTCCCCCCTGAAGAGCAGCTCAAAGTCACTGGCAACCATCTCACCCTCTTCCTTCATTCACCCCTGGACGTCTCGCTCCGCCCCCAAGTTACGGGAAAGGCTTGCTCTTTCTGTCACATTACCGCGATGAAGGGTTTAGCCTGCAGGAGACCCTGCGCCGAGACATTTTTGAAGACACCTGATGTGGCGGGTGAATCACTGCTAAACAAACCACACCTGTAGGGACGGCACAGCCTTTGCATGGACCCTTCGGAGCCCGCCCCGTCACGGCCAGATTGCTCGCCACCAAGCGTGTTACAACTCTCCTGTTAGTTTTTTTTTAGTTTGCTGGTCACATGACCATTTTGCCTATTTAATCCGGCTCCGCCCTCCTGGCTTTGCTGGACTTCATTTGTATTTACTACTGTTGAGCTAGCTTGTTGCTCTGTTGCTGTTCTCTGTTAGTTTTGCTAGGTCTTCTGACCCCTATGCCTTTTTGTTGTGTGTTTGTCTTTGACTGCTACTATTTCTGCTAGGAGGTGTCCAACTTTTCCCAGTCCCTAGATCTTGTAGGGATCCCTCCCTCACATCTATAGGTCTGCGTTCAGACTAGCCGAGGACTTTAGCGGGTCTGATCGCAGGATCAGGTTCCCCGTTACATCGTAGGGATCTAGTTTAGTTCTATTGTAGGGATAGATCTCCTTTCTTTCCTTAGTCTCTGTAGCAGATCATAACAGTAATTCCAGCCATAAAAAAAAAAAAAAAAAAAAAAATTCTCTAAGGAAAGACCTCCAGTTTTCCATCATGGTCTCGGTGCAAGATTTGGCTCAACGCTTGCAGGGACTCTCTCTGGAGGTGACCAAGCTCCAACAACACGTGAGTAGCTGTTCTGGAGCGCATTTTGTGGAACCTAAGGTACGTCTGCCTGATCTATTTTTTGGCAAACAACAAGATTTTTTTTCTTTTAAAAATGCTTGTCTATTATATTTTCGTTTGAGACCCGGATCCTCTGGTGATGAATCACAGCGCATAGGGATCATAGTGTCACTTTTGCGCAAAGATCTTCAGGGATGGGCCTTCTCTCTCCAACCTAGTGATCCGTGCTTTAGATCAGTGGATAGTTTTTTTGCTGCTTTGGGTTTGTTGTATGATGATCCTGATCGTGTCTCATCTGCTGAGTCTGAATTAAGACGTTTGAGGCAGGGATCAGGTAATGTGGAAAAATTTTGTTCTCACTTCCGTCGGTGGTCTGCCCAGGTGGGGTGGAACGATTCTGCTTTGAAAAGCTTGTTTCTTGCAGGGCTGTGTGAAAGGGTAAAGGATTTACTGATTGCTTATCCCACACCTGGAAACTTGCAGGAGGCAATGCAATTAGCTATACGGGTGGACAGGAGACTGCGTGAAAGGGTTAATGAGAGCAAATCCTCTGCTATGTCAGCTTCGAGTCCTGAGAGGTTCTGTGCTGACAATGGAGAGCCGATGGAAATTGAGGCGATGGCACCCCGCTCTCAGGAAAAAGACCGCCGACTTTCTGAAGGCTTGTGTTTCTATTGCGGAAATTCTGGTCATTTTATTAAGAGCTGTGTGCTTCGTAAGAAGAAAGAAAAAAAAATGGTCAGTCATGCTCGTATTGCCTGTTTAAATTCTAAGGGAGTATTCCTATCTGCCACTACTGCTGCTCAGGATGAATTAATTGAATTTCGGGTATTTGTGGATTATGGATCTACTCTGAATGTGATTGATGGGGGATTCTTGGAAAAACTTAGATTAGAACCTAAAACTTTGACATCCCCTATTGCTGTGGTTTCTGTCGATGGCTCTCCCTTGAAGAGTGTTACTCACAAGGTCTGTGAATTTCCCTTCACTATTAATGGTATTCATCAAGAGAATTTGGATTTGGAGGTATTGGATAATTTGCCTTCTCCAGTAATATTGGGGTTACCCTTTTTAAAATTGCACAATCCTGTACTGGATTGGTCTACCAATGAAATTAAGTCCTGGAGCCCTAAGTGTTATGACAAGTGTTGTACCGGGCACATTGCTGCTGTGGATAGAGGGGAATTGCCTGTACCTATTCAGGATTTTTGGAGAGTTTTTTCTGAGGAGGAGTCGCAGGTTTTGCCTCCCCATAGAGACTATGATTGTACCATTGAATTTGTCCCTGGCGCGACTCTTCCTAAGAGTCGTTTATTTAATCTTACTATTCCTGAAAGAAAGGCTTTGGAAGAATACATACAGACAAGCTTGGCCGCCGGTCACATTAGGCCTTCCAAGTCTCCTGTGGCTGTTGGATTTTTTTTTGTAAAAAAAAAAGATGGCGGTTTACGTCCTTGTCTGGACTTTCGTGAGATTAATAAAATTACTGTACGCAATCCTTACCCACTGCCATTGATTCCTGATTTATTTAACCAGTTAGTGGGGGCCAAGTGGTTCTTTAAAATTGATCTCCGGGGGGCATACAATTTGTTGCGCATGAAGGAGGGTAATGAATGGAAGACTGCTTTTAACACTCCTGTGGGTCATTTTGAGAATCTGGTTATGCCTTTTGGTCTCACCAATGCTCCAGCATTTTTTCAGAATCTTATTAATGATATCCTTAGACCTTTAATCGGCAAAAATGTGGTTGTGCATTTGGATGACATTTTGATTTAATCGCCGGATCTGGAGTCTCATTGGCGGAGCGTACGTGAGGTATTACAGTTATTAATGGACAATTCGCTTTTTGCTAAGCTGGAGAAATGTGAGTTCGCTGTACAGAGAATTAGTTTTTTGAGCTACATTATCTCCAGTGAAGGTTTTGAGATGGACCCGGTTAAAGTTCAAGCTGTGCAGGAATGGCCTAGGCCTATTGGTTTGAAATCGATACAGAGGTTTTTGGGTTTCGACAATTATTACAGAAAATTCATAAAAAAAATTTCTATTATTGTCAAACCGCTGACCGATCTCACCAGGAAAGGTGCTAATGCGGTTCAGTGGACTTCTGAGGCCATTGAAGCTTTTGTGTTTCTAAAGGAGAGGTTCACCTCTGCTCCCATCCTTATGCAGCCTGATGTGACTAAGCCGTTTTTGGTTGAGGTTGATGCTTCTTCGGTGGGGGTTGGTGCGGTGTTGTCTCAGGAAAACAAGGATGGAGTACATCCCTGTGCCTTTTTTTCAAAAAAATTTTCCGAGACTGAACTTAATTACGATATTGGTAATCGGGAATTGCTGGCGATTAAACTCGCATTTGAACACTGGCGTCATCTCTTGGAAGGTGCTGAATTTCCCATTCATGTTTTCACTGATCATAAAAATCTGATCTATCTTGATGCTGCCAAGCGCTTGAATGCCCGTCAGGCTAGGTGGGCACTTTTTTTCTCGCGGTTTAATTTTTCCGTTACTTACATCCTGGGTACCAAGAATGTTAAAGCGGATGCTTTGTCTCGCAGCTTTTCTCCCATGGTCGGTGTTGAGGAGGAAGAGGAGTCCATTTTACAAGAAGGTGTTGTGATTGCTGCTTTGGACTCCGTTTTGGAGGATGAGATTCTTAAAGCACAGGAGAATGCCCCATCTAACACTCCCCATGGGAGGTTGTTTGTGCCTAGGACCTTTAGGAGAGATTTGTTTGTTGAGTGTCATGAGTCTCGGTTGGCAGGTCATCCAGGAATTTCTGAGACCAAGAGACTTGTGGGTCGCAGTTTTTGGTGGCCTGGATGGCAGAAGGAAGTCATTAAGTGGGTGCGCCAATGTACTGTGTGTGCAAGATCCAAGTCTTCGCATGCTCCTGCTGTGGGGTTGCTTTGCCCTCTGGAGGTTCCTAGTGCACCTTGGACACATCTGGCTATGGACTTTATTACTGACCTTCCTCCCTCTGAAGGTTTCACGGTCATCTGGGTGGTCGTGGACCGTTTTAGCAAGATGTGTCACTTGGTTCCCTTCATCAAACTGCCTTGCGCTAAGACACTCGCTAAGGCCTTTGTCAAGGAGATTGTCAGACTACATGGTGTTCCTACTAACATTGTTTCTGAAAGGGGACCTCAGTTCGTGGCTCGTTTTTGGCGTGCCTTTTGTGACAGGTTGGGAGTTCATTTGTCGTTTTCATCCGGATATCATCCTGAGTCTAATGGCCAGACAGAAAGGAAGAACCAGGATGTTGAGCAGTTCTTGCGTTGTTTTGTGGCAGACAATCAAGAGGGGTGGTCTGAATTTCTGCCACTTGCTGAATTTGCTCTTAACAACCATACATCCTCTTCTGCTGGGTGTTCGCCTTTTTTTTGTTGTTCTGGGAGACATCCGTCTTTTGGGTCATTTTCCAAATTGGTTTCGGCTGTGCCTGAGGAGGATAGTTTTTCCGGTGATTTGGAGAGAGTTTGGACGGATGTGCGTGGTAATCTTCAGGAGGCTAACAAAAAATCTAAGAGGTACTTTGATAGGAAACGGCAAGAGGTTTTGTTTGCGGTTGGTGACATGGTTTGGTTGTCCTCTAAGAATCTGCGATTGAGGATTCCTTCTAAAAAATTGGGTCCCAAGTTCGTAGGGCCCTTTAAGGTACTTCAGATAGTTAACCAATCTGCTGTTAGGCTGGAGGTTCCTACGTCCTGGAGGATTAATACGGTGTTTCATGTTTCTCTGTTGAAAAAACCTGATGTGTCGGATGGTGACGCCTCTGCCACTGTTCCTCCGGTGGTGGAGGACGGGGAATATGAAATTTCCCGCATCCTAAATTCTAGACGGTATAGAGGGAGTTTGCAGTATCTCGTCGCTTGGAAGGGTTTCGGACCTGAGGATAACTCATGGGTGAGAGCGGATTATGTTTCTGCCCCCAGACTTGTCCGAGCGTTTCACAGCAGGTTTCCTGGTAAGCCTGGGCCTAGGGGATCCGGAGGATCCTCTTAGAAGAGGGGGTACTGTTACAACTCTCCTGTTAGTTTTTTTTTAGTTTGCTGGTCACATGACCATTTTGTCTATTTAATCCGGCTCCGCCCTCCTGGCTTTGCTGGACTTCATTTGTATTTACTACTGTTGAGCTAGCTTGTTGCTCTGTTGCCGTTCTCTGTTAGTTTTGCTAGGTCTTCTGACCCCTATGCCTTTTTGTTGTGTGTTTGTCTTTGACTGCTACTATTTCTGCTAGGAGGTGTCCAACTTTTCCCAGTCCCTAGATCTTGTAGGGATCCCTCCCTCACATCTATAGGTCTGCGTTCAGACTAGCCGAGGACTTTAGCGGGTCTGATCGCAGGATCAGTTTCCCCGTTACATCGTAGGGATCTAGTTTAATTCTATTGTAGGGATAAATCTCCTTTCTTTCCATACTCTCTGTAGCAGATCATAACAAAGCGATCCTGAGAAAGGCTGGCCGGGCGATGAATCAAGCAGCGTCTACTGGCCATACCACCTTGGATTCGCCCGATCTCATCTGATCTCGAAAGCAAAGCAGGGCTGGGCTAGGACAGTACTTGGATGGGAAACCTCCTGGGATCACCGGGTGCTGTAGACCATTTTGATGACATTTTGCCCTACTGCCCAGCTCGGCTAGCATGGAACGGCGCCTTGCCGGACACCGACCTTAAGTAACTTAGATGATGGAAGCCCCAAGGCCTCTGAGCCAGTTAGCAGCTAAGTACGCTACCCTGCCGCCTTCACGCAGGCCTGACACCGAGCTCCTTGCCACGGCTAGGAGTGCTTATTGACTCCGCAGCTCGCCGTGTGGAAATGATGGCGTTAAAAGCACCCGGGGCCGTGAAGGGGCCAGGCTTTCAGCAGGTGCCCAGGGAAGGTTTTGGATGCCGGCCGCCTAGCGAGGGCCAGCAGAAGTAACATGTTTCTCTGCAAAGAAGCTTGTGTAACCAAGCCAGACGGCTGACAAAGAGCTAACCTCAGTGCAAGGAAGGCAAGGAAGGAATTGGGGAGGGGGGGGGGGTGATTCCTGCTAGGGCCCTGAAATCATAAAACAGGCAGGAGAGTCTGACGCATGGTGACGGAGAGGTTGTAGGGGCAGATAGGGGGTGTTGTCACGTGCGAGCACGTGTGCATGCTGGCTTGTGTGTGAGAGTGCGCTTCCTAGGTGTGGCGCGCTGCAGACAGTCAAAGGGATTGTTCCCTTTCATTAAAAGTTAATCCCCGGCTGCAGGCTATTAGAAAGCAACTAACCGCGCTCTGATCACCCTACCCGGGTCTACCGGTGAGTCTCGCCTCTGCTCCCGGCCTGTGGTATTGGCCGTGAAGCTGACGTTCCGTCGACAGCGCTGCAGCCGATCAGTGAGCTCAGCGGCTCTGAGTGGGACGTTGTGTCTACAAGACCTTTTAAGGAAGCCAGCAAAAAAATTGAAGAGAAGGGAAAGCACAAAAGGACCTGGTCTTGCTGAGCACTGGAAAGGGCAGCCGGCAGCCAGACGTCACAGTAGAAAAGCAGCAAGTGAGAGGCTTGTCTCTGCTTACGGCCACACCACCCTGAACACGCCTGATCTCCTCTGATCTTGGAAGATAAACAGGGTTGGGCCTGGTTAGTACTTGGATAGGAGACCGCCTGGGAATACCATGTGCTGTAGGCTTTTGCTTTTTCCTTCCTTCCACCAGCAGGGGGCACTCTCTTCTATGCCTTTTTTCCATTCCGTTTCACAAGTGCACACATTCATTCTCTTTTCTTTTTTTCATTTGCTTTCGCTCTTGCGCTATTCCATCTCTGCAAAATACCAGCATCCTTCTGATCACCGTGGGCCTCCAGCATTGCTGCTTCTTTACTTTTAATACTAGGCTCCTTTTCACCAGGACCAGGGTCTCCCGCGTGGCTGGAGGCAACCACCAGTAACCCCAAGCAGAAGACCTTTGCAGGCAACACGACCCTCCCCCCTGAAGAACAGCTCAAAGTCACTGGCAACCATCTCACCCTCTTCCTTCATTCACCCCTGGACGTCTCGCTCCGCCCCCAAGTTACGGGTCCAGCGTGCTCTTTCTGTCACATTACCGCGTTGAAGGGTTTAGCCTGCAGGAGACCATGCGCCGAGACATTTTTGAAGACACCTGATGCGGCGGGTGAATCACTGCTAAACAAACCACACCTGTAGGGACGGCACAGCCTTTGCATGGACCCTTTGGAGCCCGCCCCGTCACGGCCAGATTGCTCGCCACCAAGCGATCCTGAGAAAGGCTGGCCGGGCGATGGATCAAGCAGCGGCTACTGGCCATACCACCTTGGATACGCCCGATCTTGTCTGATCTCGAAAGCAAAGCAGGGCTGGACTCGGACAGTACTTGGATGGGAGACCTCCTGGGAACACCAGGTGCTGTAGACCATTTTGATGACCTTTTGCCCTACTGCCCAGCTCGGCTAGCATGGAACGGCGCCTTGCCGGACACCGACCTTAAGTAACTTAGATGATGGAAGCCCCAAGGCCTCTGAGCCAGTTGGCAGCTAAGTATGCTTCCCTGCCGCCTTCACGCAAGCCTGACACCGAGCTCCTTGCCACGGCTAGGAATGCTTATTGGCTAGGAATGCTTATTGACTCCGCAACTCGCCGTGTGGAAATGATGGCGTTAAAAGCACCCGGGGCCGTGAAGGGGCCAGGCTTTCAGCAGGTGCCCAGGGAAGGTTTTGGATGCCGGCCGCCTAGCGAGGGCCAGCAGAAGTAACATGTTTCTCTGCAAAGAAGCTTGTGTAACCAAGCCAGACGGCTGACAAAGAGCTAACCTCAGTGCAAGGAAGGCAAGGAAGGTGCGGAAGGAATTGGGGAGGGGGGGGTGATTCCTGCTAGGGCCCTGAAATCATAAAACAGGCAGGAGAGTCTGACGCATGGTGACGGAGAGCTTGTAGGGGCAGATAGGGGGTGTTGTCACGTGCGAGCACGTGTGCATGCTGGCTTGTGTGTGAGAGCGCGCTTCCTAGGTGTGGCGCGCTGCAGACAATCAAAGGGATTGTTCCCTTTCATTAAAAGTTAATCCCTGGCTGCAGGCTATTAGAAAGCAACTAACCACGCTCTACTCACCCTACCCGGGTCTACTGGTGAGTCTCGCCTCTGCTCCCGGCCTGTGGCATTGGCCGTCAAGCTGACGTTCTGTCGACAGTGCTGCAGCCGATCAGTGAACTCAGCGGCTCTGAGTGGGGCGTTCTGTCTACAAGACCTTTTAAGGAAGTCAGCAAAAAAATTGAAGAGAAGGGAAAGCACAAAAGGATCTGGTCTTGCTGAGCAGTGGAAAGGGCAGCCGGCAGCCAGACTTTAAAGTAGAAAAGCAGCAAGTGAGAGTCTTGTCTCTGCCTACGGCCACAACACTCTGAACATGCCTGATCTCGTCTGATCTTGGAAACTAAGCAGTGTTGGGACTGGTTAGTACTTGGATGGGAGACCACCTGGGACTACCAGGTTCTGTAGGCTTTTGTTTTTTCTTTCCTTCCACCAGCAGGGGGCACTCTCTTCTGTGCCTTTTTTCTATTCCCTTTCACAAGTGCACACATTCATTCTCTTTTCTTTTTTTCATTTGCTTTCTCTCTTGCGCTATTTCATCTCTGCAAAATACCAGCATCCTTCTGATCACCGTGGGCCTCCAGCATTGTTGCTTCTTTACTTTTAATACTAGGCTCCTTTTCACCAGGATCAGCGTCTCCCGCGTGGCTGGAGGGAACCACCGGTAACCCCAAGCAGAAGACCTTTGCAGGCAACACAACCCTCCCCCCTGAAGAGCAGCTCAAAGTCACTGGCAACCATCTCACCCTCTTCCTTCATTCACCCCTGGACGTCTCGCTCCGCCCCCAAGTTACGGGTCCAGCTTGCTCTTTCTGTCACATTACCGCGATGAAGGGTTTAGCCTGCAGGAGACCCTGCGCCGAGACATTTTTGAAGACACCTGATGCGGCGGGTGAATCACTGCTAAACAAACCACACCTGTAGGGACGGCACAGCCTTTGCATGGACCCTTCGGAGCCCGCCCCGTCACAGCCAGATTGCTCGCCACCAAGCGATCCTGAGAAAGGCTGGCCGGGCGATGGATCGAGCAGTGTCTACTGGCCGTACCACCTTGGATACGCCCGATCTCGTCTGATTTCGAAAACAAAGCAGGGCTGGGCTCAGACAGCACTTGGATGGCAGACCTCCTGGGAACACCGGGTGCTGTAGACCATTTTGATGACGTTTTGCCCTACTGCCCAGCTCGGCTAGCATGGAACGCCGCCTTGCCGGACACCGACCTTAAGTAACTTAGATGATGGAAGCCCCAAGGCCTCTGAGCCAGTTGGCAGCTAAGTATGCTACCCCGCCGCCTTCACGCAGGCCTGACACCGAGCTCCTTGTCACGGCTAGGAGTGCTTATTGACTCCGCAGCTCGCCGTGTTGAAATGATGGCGTTAAAAGCACCCGGGGCCGTGAAGGGGCCAAGCTTTCAGCAGGTGCCCAGGGAAGGTTTTGGATGCCGGCCGCCTAGCGAGGGCCAGCAGAAGTAACATGTATCTCTGCAAAGAAGCTTGTGTAACCAAGCCAGACGGCTGCCAAAGAGCTAACCTCAGTGCAAGGAAGGCAAGGAAGGTGCAGAAGGAATTGGGGAGGGGGGGTGTGATTCCTGATAGGGCCCTGAAATCATAAAACAGGCAGGAGAGTCTGATGCATATGACTCGCCCCCTGGGCCGTGGGGCACTCGGATCCGGGCAATAGGGAGACGATGGGGGTAGTAGTGGCGACCCGGTTCCGTGGCTCAGGGTGGTCAGGCCAATGGTAGTCTGCTACGTTCTGCTAATAATGTCCGACTACGCCACCCGTGGATTGCGGTTATTAGGAACCACTCCTGCATGCAGACCGCTGGGGCTGATGAGTTGTGCAGCTAGGATAGTGTGACTCCCCACGGGAAGAGTGCAGCCCCAGGGCAGTATAATGGATGGTGGGAGTGATGGTAGTGAGAATCCCAGTGCTGATAGTGCGGGAGGAGCAAGGAGCACACATACAACAAGTTGCAGTCCAGGGTCTTTACTACAACAGGTAAACTGACCCATAAACAGTCCCGGCTAGGAGGGGACCTGGACGTCTGAGAGCAACGGGGAAATTGGCCCTGGTCAGGGTGAGGGTGTAGGCCTACAG
Source organism: Phyllobates terribilis (assembly GCF_046119375.1). Lineage (NCBI taxonomy): Eukaryota > Metazoa > Chordata > Amphibia > Anura > Dendrobatidae > Phyllobates > Phyllobates terribilis. Next base: position 683,006,637 of record NW_027362764.1, on the reverse strand, counting down.
TGCTTTCTGCGCTCCTTCTGGCTATCTCCTCCTGATAGGGTAACAGCCCACGTTTCCGAGCTTTCCGTGTATTCTCGCCTGTATGGCCTGCGACGTGGGTTCCTTTCTGCTCCCAGCCTTGTACGGCTTTACTGGTCCCTTCAGTTGTGGCAGGGCCTCCAGGCTTCTTAGGCCAAGGAATGTACAGTCCCTTGCGGACTGGTTCTCTGCTGGGGGATGTGGAATCCTTCCAGCCTCAGACACCAAAGTCTGGTAAAATTAAGTCTTTTCTCTGCCAAGACAGACTCTCTTCGCCTCTTGTCTCTGGCTTGTGGCTCTCCTCCTGCCACACTTCCTCTTAGGTGCAATCAACTTTCTGTCCCTGCTCCACTCTGGGACACGTCTCAGAGCTGAGACAGGCAATCCAGTTCTCTCTAACCCTGCCCCCAGCACCAGCTTTTATAGGGGCAGCCTGCTCCCCCTACTGGCCTGAGACAGGAGGCATTGCATGCTAATGTTCCCCTGACCAGAGAACCTCCCCCTTGCTCTCAGACACAGCTTTAATACATTTTGTGGCATCCAGGCCAGGGTGACACATTCCCCCCTAGTGAAATTTAGTACTCCGGGACTAAACAATAAACAAAGACAATATGCATAACAATAAAACATTAATAGACAGACGACGCACAAATTGAGTTCTTAAGGTCACAGTGTGGCCTGTGACCGGGTGTCCATATCACCAATACAACGGGAGCCTTAACCAGGTGGGGGTCTGTCCTACCCCAAGTCCTTCACAGTCTTAGTTCATTCCTGGGTTAGGCTCAGAATGCAGTCCATACAAGGTCCCGGTTATAAAAAGTCCATAACCTGTGAGTCCTTACGGTAGCTGCAAGAAACTGAAACACACTATTAATAAACATGCAGGTAACTTGGCAAACATTTCAACATTTGGCAACAGGGTTATTTACAATCTTAGTACACTCTATATTCTCCAGCGAGCGGGCATCTGCCCCTTTGTGCTCCTGGTTGACCTCCTTAACCCACTGTCTGGTGGTGGACCAACCTGGCTTTCCCCACTAGCGTTAGGGGTACAGCTACCAGCTGGGTGTACAGGTAGGGCAGGCAGCTGTCTGCGGGTTCTTTGGCTTACCGCAGGCATGGCAGGCTCACTGTCAGCAGAGGGTTGACTCTCCTGGGCTGCTGGTACAGGCTCTTCTGCCTCTGGAACTGCTGGCTCCTCTTCACCTTCCGGCTCTGGTGTTGGTTGTTGCTGGGCCGGTTGCAGGAAATGCAGGACGGGTACCACTATGGCATCATTTATGCAAGTCCAGGACTGAGGGAACTCTCCGAGAATGGTGCTGATCATTTCTTCCTTGTCCTCTGCGGGTTCAAGGTCACTCTGATCCTCTTCTGCACTACGGAGTTGCTCGGGGCACCTTTTGAGGTGGTCTCTGGAGACGACACTAGTGGTTTCTCCTCCGTCCTTGGTGATTACGCACACCTTTGGGTTGTCGTGGTCAGACTGCAGTACGGTGTAGGGTTCCCTTTCCCACTGGTCGTCCAACTTATGTAGCCTTCTTTTTCGCTTTAGGACTTGCTCACCAGGTTCTAGGGGACCAGCAGGGGCGTGTTGATTGAAGAGTCTTTCTTGCTTCTCTCTCACCTGGGCCAGGCTCTTCTCCACACTCTCCTGTACCATCTTGTACTGCAGTTGCCTTTCCGTATCCCAGTCCGCATCCGGGGAGGTGTCCTCAGGTATTAGGACTCCCATCTCCAGGTCTACGGGCAGCTTACCCGGTCTGGCTCGCATCAGGTAAGCCGGGGTGCAGTTGGTAGCATTCACCGGGATATTGTTGTATAGGTCTATCAGGTCCGGCAGTTTTTCTGGCCACAGGCTGCGTTCCTCCAGGGGCAACGTCTTCAGGAGATCAATGACTATATTGTTCATCTTCTCACACATCCCGTTGGTTTGTGGATGGTAAGGTGTTGTCCGAATTTTCTTACAGCCATAGAGGTTGCAGAACTCCTGGAAGATTTCAGCCTCGAACGCTGGACCCTGGTCTGTCAGGACCTGTTCCGGATACCCGTGTGGACGGCAGAAGTATTGCTGGAAGGCTCTGGCCGCTGTTTGGGCTGTCAAGTCCTTTACCGGGACCACCACTAGAAAACGGGAATAGTGGTCCACGATTGTCAGGGCATAGATGTATCCTGACCGGCTGGGAGCCAATTTGACATGGTCCAGAGCTACCAGCTCAAGAGGCTGCGTGGTGACGATGGGCCTCAAGGGTGTCTTCTGGCTGGTGCGGTCCTTCCTCCTCAGGTGACAAGGGCCACAGTCTCTGCACCATTTTTCTACAGCTCCTCTCATGCCGACCCAAAAGAACCTTCCTCTTAGTAGGAACTCCAGTTTCTTCCAACCGAAGTGTCCCGCTCTGTCATGGAAAGCCCCCAGAACCATAGCTGCATCTCGCCTTGGGACCACGACTTGCCAGGTCAGCTCGTGCGTCCGGTGGTTGACAATCCTTCTGCACAACTTGCCTTCGTAGAGGAACAGCTTGCTCTTCTCCTTCCATAGCTGCTTGGCTTCCTCTGGGGCATCTGGATCTAGGCGGGCGTCTTCCCGGGTCAGCAGATCTTTCACCAGGCGGACTGCAGGGTCACTATCTTGGGTCTCGGCCCAGCTGTGGTGAAGTAGGGGATTCATCATCACAGTTGTTAGATCCTCCTCCTTCACGCGGTGAGAGTGTTGAGCGGCTCCATACCGGTGAAACGCGGGGAGTTCTACCTCCTCCAGCTCTTCTGGGTCTTCGTCACCTTCAGGTAAGTGAGGCATTCTTGATAGGGCGTCCGCGTTGGCGTTGGTTTTGCCTGCCCGGTACTTGATCACGAAGTCATAGTTGGAGAGACGGGCCATCCACCGCTGTTCCAGGGCACCCAGTCTTGCATTGTCCAGGTGTGTCAACGGGTTGTTGTCCGTGTACACGGTGAACTTTGCGGAGGCCAGGTAATGCTTAAAGCGTTCCGTCATGGCCCACACCACCGCCAAGAATTCTAGCTTGAAGGAGCTGTAATTCTCCGGGTTCCTCTCGGTGGGCCTCAGCTTCCGACTGGCGTATGCGATCACCCGTTCTCTGCCCTGTTGGTTTTGGGACAGTACGGCTCCCAGTCCCACATTACTGGCATCTGTGTGGAGAATGAAAGGCTGGCCGTAATCAGGGTAGGCCAGGATCTCATCCCCCGTGAGGGCCATCTTTAGCTGGCGGAAGGACTCCTCTTCCGGTTTATCCCACTTGAAGGGTGGCTTTTGACTTCGGGACTTAGACTGTCTGATCAGGAGGTCCTGCATAGGAGCTGCCATCTTAGTGAACCCGGGGATGAACCTTCGGTAGTAGCCTACCAACCCGAGAAACTGTCTCACCTCTTTGATGTTCGAGGGGCTTGGCCAGCTCTTGATTCCCGTGACTTTGTCAGGGTCGGGGGCCACTCCTTCCGCGCTTACCACGTGCCCTAGGTACTGGACCTTTGGTTTCAGCAGGTGATACTTCCATGGTTTCACCTTCAGGCCATAGCCTGCCAGGGCTTCGAACACCTCGGCCAGGTGCTTTAGATGGTCCTCGTAGGTCTTCGAATAGACGATCACGTCGTCCAGGTAAAGGAGGACCGTATTGAAGTTTCGGTGCCCTAGACAGCATTCCATCAGCCGTTGGAAGGTCCCTGGTGCGTTGCAGAGCCCGAAAGGCATACAGTTGAACTCGCTCAGTCCCATCGGGGTGGTGAAGGCGGTCTTCTCCTTGTGAGCCTCTGCCACAAGAACCTGCCAGTACCCGCTAGTAAGGTCCAAAGTAGAAAAGAAGTTAGCAGATTTTAGTGCGGCTAAAGACTCCTCTATTCTAGGCAGCGGGTATGCGTCTTTGTGGGTGATACGGTTGATTTGTCTATAGTCCACGCACATTCTCATGGTGCCGTCTTTCTTTTTCACCAGAACCAAGGGGGCTGCCCAGGGGCTACAGCTATCTCTAATGACCCCAGCTTCCTTCATCTCTCTTAGCATGCCCTTGGCGTTCTGATAATGTGCAGGGGGTACAGGCCTGTGTCTCTCTTTTATTGGTGGGTGGCTCCCTGTCGGGATGTGGTGTTCTATCCCCTTTACTCTGCCGAAGTCCAGCGGGTGCTTACTAAAGACTCTCTCGTACTCCTGTACCACCCGGTAGACTCCTTGTTTTTGGTGCAGGGGAGTGGAGTCAGCACCCACATGGAGTTTCTGGCACCAGTCCTCCTTTTGTTTCTGGGAGCCATTACCCTCCGCCTGAGGAGATGGAGGCAAGGGTTCCACGGCCCTGATAGCTTGGTGTTCGACAACAAACAGTTTGGCGAGTGTAGCGTACCTGGGTAAGTGTACTTCCCTCTCCCCAATGTTGAGGATGCGGACGGGCACCCTCCCATGACGGACATCAACCACCCCCCGGGCTGTCAAAATGGTGGGCCTGCTGTCTGAGTACACGAGTTCTACCATGGCTTGGTAGTCTCTACCTCTCAACCCGATTGCAGTCCGACACCAGATCATCATTTCACTTTTGGGAGGCATGGAAATGGGGAATGGGTCACTCAGTCTTACACTACCGATCTCACCACCAGACAGTTCTACCTGCTGCCGTCTCATCAGGGCTTTTATCTCCTTGTTGAGGACCCTCTGTTGGCTGGAACTAGCATTCACCGCCACCTGTTGTAGAATTACAATTACCTCTGAAAGACAATTTTCAATTATGTTAGTACCCACAGTTATTTTAGGATGACTTTCATGACCGTCAATGTCCACAATAATCACTCCCTGTGCCGGCAGTTCAACTTTACCAATTTTAATGGTCATCTCCTTGAACCCCATCTGCGGCACGGGTAAGCCATTACTGGCGATGATGCTCAAGTTACTGTCTGGATACCGTGTGATATCAGCATCAGTCCAATACTGCTTAAAAAGTACATAAGGGATTGTGGTTACTTGCGACCCAGTATCCAGCAAGGCGCTCATGGGGATACCGTCCAGCACCACGGGTAAAACTGGGTGCCCCCCAACGTACTTATCACGCCAATTATAAGGGCCTGGTGATCTTATGCCTGGGGGTCGGCCCTCTGCCCCAGGTTGGACCCGTTTAAATTACAGTACCTGGAAATGTGTCCGGGCTGGTTGCATCGACGGCAAATGGGCTGTCCATCCTCTGCGTAGCGGTCTGTGGGCTTGAAGCCAGCTCGATGGGTCTTGACGGGTCCACTTGCAACGCCTGGACGGTTCTGGTCAACGCCGCGACGCTCCTGGTTAGCTCCTGGACTTGGTGGTGCAGGCCTTTCGACGGGGCTTGGTTCAGGGCCTGTGCATCAGCCTCCACGGAGTCCATAGAGGAGGGCGCCGCCTCCTGGTGGTAGGTGATAGCAGGGCGCGGGGGTTTATAGCGCCACTGGTTACAGATTCACGGAGCACCCTTATGGCCCTGTCCTTAAATTGGGCAAAGGTCAGGTCGGGGTTCTGAAAGAACATGAGGCGCAGTTGGGCCCTGTGGGCGCTAGACAGCAGACCTTCTATGAATTGTTCTGTTAGCAGCTTATCGGTTTCCTGCACACTGCCAGGGTCAGTTTGTTGAATAGCCCTCAAGGCTTCCTGCAGATTTAGGGCATAGTCTCTAATGCTGTCCTGTGCCCGCTGCCTACATCCATAGAACCTCATTTTAATCTCAGGGGAGGTACGTGTATCAAAGGTACCCCGAAGCCGGGCCAGGATACCCTTCACAGTCCTTTTCTCCTCAGTGGGCCATGATTTTACCTCCCTTTGGGCTGCGCCAGTTAACTGCCCTGTCAATATGCTGACCTTCTGCTCCTCTGTCAGGGGGTAAACCTGGAACAAACTCTATAGCCTTTCCTTAAAGTCAGTTAGGGCATGGGGCTCCCCTGAGTATTTGGGCAGCCAGGCCGCTCCAGGGATGTAGGGCAGGGAAAAGGGCATCACTGCTGCTGCAGCTGCGTTGGTGGTAGTGGGCGCCTCTGTGTCTGACATCTTCCTCCCCCCTAGTTAAGCGTGGCCTACCTTCCGGCGATCCTCTTCTGTAGGCCGCGGCTCCGCTGCTGCTGCTATGGACGAGGACCTGGCGTCGCGTCCTGATGACGTCAGCGTCGCTCTCTCTCCCTTCCAGGACCTTGCGCAGCGTCGGAGCGTGGGGCGGAGCTTCGGATCTCGCGCGGTTTTGACGTCCACGCCCCTCTTCTTCCCGCGCGGCGTCCTGAAGATGGCGTCCGATGGCGGGAAGCAGCTGCGGATGGCGGGAAGAAGGCAGAAGACGGCGGGAAACGGTCCAAGATGGCGTCCGATGGCGGGAATCGGCTCCGGATGGCGGGAAACTTCGCCACAGGTAAGTTTACAAAAGTCTTTTTCAGGCACGCAGTACCCGGTGGTTGCGGGCACGAAATCCTGCTGACTACGCCAAAGCTGACTCGCCCCCTGGGCCGTGGGGCACTCGGATCCGGGCAATAGGGAGACGATGGGGGTAGTAGTGGCGACCCGGTTCCGTGGCTCAGGGTGGTCAGGCCAATGGTAGTCTGCTACGTTCTGCTGATAATGTCCGACTACGCCACCCGTGGATTGCGGTTATTAGGAACCGCCGCTGCATGCAGACCGCTGGGGCTGATGAGGTGTGCAGATAGGGTAGTGTGACTCCCCACGGGAAGAGTGCGGCCCCAGGGCAGTATAATGGATGGTGGGAGTGATGGTAGTGAGAATCCCAGTGCTGATAGTGCGGGAGGAGCAAGGAGCACACAGACAACAAGTTGCAGTCCAGGGTCTTTACTACAACAGGTAAACTGACCCATAAACAGTCCCGGCTAGGAGGGGACCTGGACGTCTGAGAGCAACGGGGAAATTGGCCCTGGTCAGGGTGAGGGTGTAGGCCTACTGTGCTTTCTGCGCTCCTTCTGGCTATCTCTTCCTGATAGGGTAACAGCCCACGTTTCCGAGCTTTCCGTGTATTCTCGCCTGTATGGCCTGCGACGTGGGTTCCTTTCTGCTCCCAGCCTTGTACGGCTTTACTGGTCCCTTCGGTTGTGGCAGGGTCTCCAGGCTTCTTAGGCCAAGGAATGTACAGTCCCTTGCGGACTAGTTCTCTGCTGGGGGATGTGGAATTCTTCCAGCCTCAGACACCAAAGTCTGGTAAAATTAAGTCTTTTCTCTGCCAAGACAGGCTCTCTTTGCCTCTTGTCTCTGGCTTGTGGCTCTCCTCCTGCCACACTTCCTCTTAGGTGCAATCAACTTTCTGTCCCTGCTCCACTCTGGGACACGTCTCAGAGCTGAGACAGGAAATCCAGTTCTCTCTAACCCTGCCCCCAGCACCAGCTTTTATAGGGGCAGCCTGCTCCCCCTACTGGACTGAGACAGGAGGCATTGCATGCTAATGTTCCCCTGACCAGAGAACCTCCCCCTTGCTCTCAGACACAGCTTTAATACATTTTGTGGCATCCAGGCCAGGGTGACACACATGGTGACGGAGAGGTTGTAAGGGCAGCGTGTGCATGCTGGCTTGTGTGTGAGAGTGCGCTTCCTAGGTGTGGCGCGCTGCAGACAGTCAAAGGGATTGTTCCCTTTCATTAAAAGTTAATCCCCGGCTGCAGCCTATTAGAAAGCAACTAACCGCGCTCTACTCACCCTACCCGGGTCTACCGGTGAGTCTCGCCTCTGCTCCCGGCCTGTGGCATTGGCCGTGAAGCTGACGTTCCGTCGACAGCGCTGCAGCCGATCAGTGAGCTCAGCGGCTCTGAGTGGGGCGTTGTGTCTGCAAGACCTTTTAAGGAAGCCAGCAAAAAAATTGAAGAGAAGGGAAAGCACAAAAGGACCTGGTCTTGCTGAGCACTGGAAAGGGCAGCTGGCAGCCAGACGTCAAAGTAGAAAAGCAGCAAGTGAGAGGCTAGTCTCTGCCTACGGCCACACCACCCTGAACACGCCCAATCTCGTCTGATCTCAAAAGCTAAGCAGGGTTGGGCCTGGTTAGTATTTGGATGGGAGACCACCTGGGAATACCAGGTGCTGTAGGCTTTTGCTTTTTCCTTCCTTCCACCAGCAGGGGGCACTCTCTTCTATGCCTTTTTTCCATTCCCTTTCACAACTGAACACATTCATTCTCTTTTCTTTTTTTCATTTGCTTTCTCTCTTGCGCTATTTCATCTCTGCAAAATACCAGCTTCCTTCTGATCACCGTGGGCCTCCAGCATTGTTGCTTCTTTACTTTTAATACTAGGCTCCTTTTCACCAGGACCAGCGTCTCCCCCGTGGCTGGAGGCAACCACCGGTAACCCCAAGCAGAAGGCCTTTGCAGGCAACACGACCCTCCCCCCTGAAGAGCAGCTCAAAGTCACTGGCAACCATTTCACCCTCTTCCTTCATTCACCCCTGGACGTCTCGCTCCGCCCCCAAGTTACGGGTCCAGCTTGCTCTTTCTGTCACATTACCGCGATGAAGGGTTTAGCCTGCAGGAGACCCTGCGCCGAGACATTTTTGAAGACACCTGATGCGGCGGGTGAATCACTGCTAAACAAACCACACCTGTAGGGACGGCACAGACTTTGCATGGACCCTTCGGAGCCCGCCCCGTCACGGCCAGATTGCTCGCCACCAAGCGATGCTGAGAAAGGCTGGCCGGGCGATGGATCGAGCAGCTTCTACTGGCCATACCACCTTGGATACGCCTGATCTCATCTGATCTCGGAAGCAAAGCAGGGCTGGGCTCGGAGAGTACTTGGATGGGAGACCTCCTGGGAATAACGGGTGCTGTAGACCATTTTGATGACGTTTTTACCTACTGCCCAGCTCGGCTAGCATGGAACGGCGCCTTGCCGGACACCGACCCAAAGTAACTTAGATGATGGAAGCCCCAAGGCGTCTGAGCCAGTTGGCAGATAAGTACGCTACCCCGCCGCCTTCACGCAGGCCTGACACCGAGCTCCTTGCCACGGCTAGGAGTGCTTATTGACTCCGCAGCTCGCCGTGTGGAAATGATGGCGTTAAAAGCACCCGGGGCCGTGAAGGGGCCAGGCTTTCAGCAGGTGCCCAGGGAAGGTTTTGGATGCCGGCCGCCTAGCGAGGGCCAGCAGAAGTAACATGTTTCTCTGCAAAGAAGCTTGTGTAACCAAGCCAGACGGCTGACAAAGAGCTAACCTCAGTGCAAGGAAGGCAAGGAAGGTGCGGAAGGAATTGGGGAGGGGGGGTGATTCCTGCTAGGGCCCTGAAATCATAAAACAGGCAGGAGAATCTGACGCATGGTGATGGAGAGGTTGTAGGGGCAGATAGGGGGTGTTGTCACGTGCGAGCACGTGTGCATGCTGGCTTGTGTGTGAGAGTGCGCTTCCTAGGTGTGGCGCGCTGCAGACAGTCAAAGGGATTGTTCCCTTTCATTAAAAGTTAATCCCCGGCTGCAGCCTATTAGAAAGCAACTAACCGCACTCTACTCACCCTACCCGGGTCTACCGGTGAGTCTCGCCTCTGCTCCCGGCCTGTGGCATTGGCCGTGAAGCTGACGTTCCGTCGACAGCGCTGCAGCCGATCAGTGAGCTCAGCGGCTCTGAGTGGGGCGTTGTGTCTACAAGACCTTTTAAGGAAGCCAGCAAAAAAATTGAAGAGAAGGGAAAGCACAAAAGGACCTGGTCTTGCTGAGCACTGGAAAGGGCAGCCGGCAGCCAGACGTCAAAGTAGAAAAGCAGCAAGTGAGAGGCTTGTCTCTGCGTATGGCCACACCACCCTGAACACACCCGATCTCATCTGATCTTGGAAGCTAAGCAAGGTTGGGCTTGGTTAGTACTTGGATAGGAAACTGTAAAACAATACTCTTCCTGTATTATTTTTTTCTACTGAGGACTTCTCAAAGTATCAATATCACGATATTCTTATAAAAAAATGTATCTATTTTTTCTTGGATTGTCGATTAAAAAGAATCAGATTGCAGCAGGTACATACAATAATTAGTTATAAAGTAATTGTCCATTTGTCCATAATTAGCTTAATTGTTGAGATTCACCCATCTTTCCTTGGATCCTGGCTGGTAAATCATGTCTTTGTCCAGCATGTGTCCAGGCCTACATGTCATCTGCTTCTCAGCATGAAGATTCTATGTCTTGTGGGGTGGGCACAGCAAGAGAGCCCCCCTTTCTGTACCATGGGCTTTTATAGCCAGTCGTATGGACACCTGTTCTACATATGGTAGTGAACCAAAAATACACACACAAATAGCGCATGTCAACTAGACACGATGGCTGAGGCATAGAACTCAGAAAAATGATTATCGATTAACATTCCAAATGAATTTCCATAATTAACCATTTAACATTTCCCCCTTTTTTGAGAATAAAAGGACTTTAACTGAAATTTCTCAAAAGAAGATACATTCATCAATCATTTTTTCTTTCCTTCTTCCTTGGCAATATCATTAAATTTCCATAATAATAATAATAGTAATAATAGTATCAATATCGGATTATTGTTATATAATGATGTGAATTCATGTTATGGTAAGCCGTGACTAATATTCATTTAATATGTATAATTATACTTCCCTATATCTAAATTGAAGCAATCGCGGGTTCAATCGTCATCATCTGATGTCATCGGGTCGTCGTCTCGTCTTCTTCTTGGTTCTTTTATAACACAGTCTTTAGATGAAAATTTCTTTGAAATAAATTACAGCATGTAGATATTGTACAGTCCATAATTGTGTTCATTATTGTTCAGTCCATAAACTGTACTCTTTATTAGAAAGATCATGTGTGTCAGTTGATAAGAAAACAAAGTCCATGGATGAAATGTAGCTTTAATATATGTGCAGTGTCACCTGGACTTACGTTGGATCGTCTTTGGAATCTTCCGTGTGTCCGCACTGGTCTCGTGTCACTTTTCGAACAGATGTGACGTCTTTGGTCAGTAAAGCAAGGGTTAACTTGACACTTTCCTGCTTTATATAGCATCATAACCAGTACTCAGTCCTTTATATACAGGACACATATGCCAGGTATTACCTGTTCACCAGCTTTCATTGAAGCGTTGCAGGTGATAAGAAACCACTGGAACGTGATGAAGCTTAACACAACACAGTACATATAGGATCATCGTCCTCTGCCGTCCTGGTGATCAGTGGTGTGAATTGTATTGTATGTAATGGACACAGTCTATTATAACACTCAGCATTCACACCTGTTACCTTCTGAGACGTCCGGATATCAGTTGCTTCTTCTTGTAACTTTTGAGAATCTCTTTGATTTATAAAAATTAAAAGTCTTTATTAAGATAGAATTCATAATTGCGATGTCTTGATTGAAGTCTTCATTCCCTAATCTGATACCAAATCTGGCAGTTTTTCCTAACCTATAATATCACAGCGTACCATAGCAATCAGTAATATCCATCTAATTATTATCAAAATATTAAAATAAATTATGTTTGGAATAATAAACAATAATAGATAATAATTCATTATCAATCAAGTTCTCCATATGATAGAACATTTTTATGTCATAGGTGTAATTACCTTTTCCAACCCATAGGTGTCAGTGTATTTTGAAAAAACAAGTTTTTATATCTTTATTAAACCAATAACATCAAAGAATGTATACTCCTGAACCAAAATGAATAAATATATGAATGTATGAATGAATGAATGAATGAATAAATGAATGAATGAATTGTTGTGTTTACTCAGAAAATGTAAACATTTTTTTCCTTAGCAATATATATTTAATGAAGCAATACTCTTGTATTAGACATTACTTTATTAAATATTAATGTGTTTTCTCAATTGAGATATTGAACTCAAATAAAATCAAATGAGAATTAAAAAATGAAAAAATAGAAAAATAAGAAGTATAAAGTAAGAATAACATTTTAAAAATGAAAAATAAAATTAAGAGTAAAAATAAGAATAAAAATAAAAGTAAGGCCTTTAAATTTTAATGACAAATGCAGAGTAATTATATTCTCCATAAAAAATACCCTTATATCTCCATTATCTGGATGATTTCATATTTGTCATAACCTTGTACCACCAAAAAATATTAAATTATGCAACTTTGCATGTAATACCCTTCTTAATTATACCATAGTACCTTATTATTATTTCTTCTTTATTAAAATGTGTGGAAAATAAGTATTGATCAAAAGTGATTATGTAATCAGGATCAAAAACACATTTTCCCCCTTAATATCAAAAATATTATTTTATAAAATTTATGTATATATCAGAACCAAATTAAAAATAATTATTCTTCTAGAAATATTGTGCATAAATTTCATATCGATGAGTAGCATAGATTTGACTAAAGAGAGGTGTGTACCTATTTAGGTAACCATTAAAAATAATATTATAGTTATTCAAGAATATTATCATGTGGAAAATTATTCTAAATATAAATTTGCTTTGTAAACCATTTTGATGTGTGGTTGCCCTTATCCACTATTAGTTAAATCAAGAAATAATAATTATTAAAGAAATATAGAAATATATATATGTAGATACAGTGCCTACAAGTAGTATTCAACCCCCTGCAGATTTAGCTGGTTTGATAAGATGCAAATAAGTTAGAGCCTTCAAACTGCAAACGAGAGTAGGTTTTATGAACAGAAGCATAAATCTTACAAACCAAAAAGTTATGTTGCTCAGTTGAATTTTATTAAATTTTAAACATAAAAGTGTGGGTCAATTATTATTCAACCCCTATGTTTATTATTTTGTGGAATAACCCTTGTTTGCAATTACAGCTAATAATCGTCTTTTATAAGACCTGATCAGGCCGGCACAGGTCTGTGGAGTTATCTTGGCCCACTCCTCCATGCAGATCTTCTCCAAGTTATCTAGGTTCTTTGGGTGTCTCATGTGGACTTTATTCTTGAGCTCCTTCCACAAGTTTTCAATTGGGTTAAGGTCAGGAGACTGACTAGGCCACTCCAACACCTTGACTTTTTCCCTCTTGAACCAGGCCTTGGTTTTCTTGGCTGTGTGCTTTGGGTCGTTGTCTTGTTGGAAGATGAAATTACGATCCATCTTAAGATCCTTGATGGAGGAGCGGAGGTTCTTGGCCAAAATCTCCAGGTAGGCCGTGCTATCCATCTTCCCATGGATGCAGACCAGATGGCCAGGACCCTTGGCAGAGAAACAGCCCCACAGCATGATGCTGCCACCACCATGCTTGACTGTAGGGATGGTATTCTTGGGGTCGTATGCAGTGCCATCCAGTCTCCAAACGTCACGTGTGTGGTTGGCACCAAAGATCTCGATCTTGGTCCCATCAGACCATAGAACCTTAAACCAGTCTGTCTCAGAGTCCTCCAAGTGATCATGAGCAAACTGTAGACGAGCCTTGACATGACGCTTTGAAAGTAAAGGTACCTTACGGGCTCGTCTGGAACCGAGACCTTTGCGGTGGCGTACGTTACTTATGGTATTGATTGAAACCAATGTCCCCACTGCCATGAGATCTTCCCGGAGCTCCTTCCTTGTTGTCCTTGGGTTAGCCTTGACTCTTCGGACAAGCCTGGCCTCGGCACGGGAGGACAACTTCAAAGGCTGTCCAGGCCGTGGAAGGCTAACAGTAGTTCCATAAGCCTTCCACTTACGGATGATGCTCCCAACAGTGGAGACAGGTAGGCCCAACTCCTTGGAAAGGGTTTTGTACCCCTTGCCAGCCTTGTGACCCTCCACGATCTTGTCTCTGATGGCCTTGGAATGCTCTTTTGTCTTTCCCATGTTGACCATGTCTGAGTGCTGTTCACAAGTTTGGGGAGGGTCTTAAATAGTCAGAAAAGGCTGGCAAAAGAGATCTTTAATCCACACATGTGAAGCTCATTATTCTTGGTGCCTGAACTACTTCTTAATACTTTAGGGGGACCAAACAGAATTCTTGTGGTTTGAGGGATTGAATAATAAATGACACTCTGAATTAACTTTTAACGTTTTAAAAAAACAAAAAAACAAAAAAAAGTTGCTGCAGTGCATTTCCCACTTCCAGGCTGATCTACAGTACAAATGTCACAATGCCAAGTTAATTCCGCATGTGTCAACCACCTAAATCTGCAGGAGGTTGAATACTACTTGTAGGCACTGTAATACCTAATTATGTATTATAATTTCCTCAGAATTAAATATATTTTTGTACCTTCACATAAAGAAACATTTTTTTTTTCAAACATACAAACATACGAGGCCTCTGTCACATCAATCACACTTAGCAGCTGCTGATTTACTCATCTGTCACCTTCACTCTGACATTCACAGATCTGTTCAACTCAAACATTCCACATATGAAGTTTTATATATATATATATATATATATATATATATTTAACCCAAAATTGTTGTATCCCAATTTATTAATGCTCATTGCCATATCAATTGAATATCTTTATATTTATATACTGGATTTTGGCTGTTGGAGCTGAAAAGAGGATATTGGTAAACCAGGGGAGGAGTCCTGAGGAGATAATTTGCATATTCCCACTGCATTTTGGGGTAAGTGAAGAGTCTCCGCGAGCTCAAAGAACACTGGATTTTGGCTGTTGGAGCTGAAAAGAGGACATCGGTAAACCAGGGGAGGAGTCCTGAGTAGATAATTTGCATATTCCCACTGCATTTTGGGGTAAGTGAAGAGTCTCCGCGAGCTCAAAGAACACTGGATTTTGGCTGTTGGAGCTGAAAAGAGGACATCGGTAAACCAGGATTAGGAGTCCTGAGGAGATAATTTGCATATTCCCACTGCATTTTGGGGTAAGTGAAGAGTTTCCGCGAGCTCAAAGAACACTGGATTTTGGCTGTTGGAGCTGAAAAGAGGACATCGGTAAACCAGGGGAGGAGTCCTGAGGAGATAATTTGCATATTCCCGCTGCATTTTTGGGTAAGTGAAGAGTCTCCGCGAGCTCAAAGAACGCTAGATTTTGGCTGTTAGAGCTGAAAAGAGGACATCGGTAAACCGCGCGCCTACTGGCGCGCGCATTTTGACGCTTTTTTTTTAAGCTTTTTTCACTGTTTTCTGAACATTAACAATAAGAACATGTAAGAGTCCAGGAGCCATTTGGTGAGCTGCATATCCTGCTACATGTTCACAGACTTGCCAGTGGAAAAGCCAAACTTCACATGCCAGAAATGCAAGCTTGTGTCCCTGTTGGAGGAAAAGTTGCGAAATCTAGAAGAGAGGTTAACTACCTTGAAAATCATTAAGGAAGGTGAAAAGTTCTTAGACAGAGCAGAATTATCTCTTCATGATTCAGAAAGAGAAGAAATTCGAACTGCACCTGACGAAACAGAGGAATGGAAGCATGTGACCCACAGAAGCAGGAGGATCGAGAGGCAGTCAGCACCCATACTGCTCAGGAACCAGTACCAGGCTCTCACGCAGGAGAATCATGAAGAAATACAGCAAAATAAGACTTTGCCAGCAATGAATAACCTTGTAAGCCCTCAGAATCCTCCTGGATGGAAAAAGAAGAATGTTGTGAAGAAAAAATGGAGAGTGGTGGTCATGGGGGATTCCCTGTTAAGAGGAACAGAGGCCGCTATCTGCAGACCAGACATAACCTCAAGAGAAATCTGCTGTCTTCCAGGAGCAAAAATTAAAGATGTGTCTGACAGGATATCAAGATTCTTCAGACCTACAGATCACTACCCATTCCTGCTACTACATGTGGGGACAAATGACACCGCAAGAAAGGACCTGGAAACCATCTGCAGTGACTTTGAAGACATAGGCAAGAAAGTGAAAGAATTGGGAGTGCAGGTGGTCTTCTCATCCATCCTCCCAGTGGATGTCCATGGAACAATGAGGTGGAATAAGATTCTACAGGTGAACAACTGGCTACGTCGATGGTGCCGTCAACAAGGATTTGGATTTCTGGATCACGGAATGAATTACCTATACGATGGACTACTTGCTAGAGATGGGGTGCACCTTACGAAGACTGGAAAACATGTATTTGGAAGTCGCCTTGCTACACTCATCAGAAGAGCTTTAAACTAGAACAATGTGGGAAGGGAAGCAAAAGGCCAGAAAAAGCCATACAGCTGACAAATACTATTGAGATCTCTGCTACTGGAAGTGGAAAGGAAGAACAAAGACAAAACAATTTAAATAATAAAAATATGGGAGGAAGAGAAACCAATCACAAACTAAAATGTTTTTATACAAATGCACAAAGCATGGGCAACAAACAAGGAGAATTGGAACTACTAACGCAGGAAAAGGAATATGATGTCATTGGAATCACTGAAACTTGGTGGGACGATACACATGATTGGAATAAAAAGCTAAAAGGATACAACTTATTTGCAAGAAACAGACTTGATAAACGAGGAGGAGGTGTTGCATTGTATGTTAGAAAAGCGTATATCTGCACAGAGATTGAAGCTTCAGAGACTGGGAGTTCTGTGGAAACTGTTTGGGTAAGAATACAAGGAGAGAACAATGGAAAGGACACCATTGTAGGCATTTACTACAGGCCACCTGGGCAAGCTGAAGATATGGATGAACTCTTTATGTATCAAATGACCAAGTTCTCCAAAAAATATGACGTAGTGGTCATGGGAGATTTCAACTATCCAGACATTTGTTGGGAATCTCTGTCAAGTAAAACTAACAGGTCAAGCAAATTCTTATCCTCTCTTGCTGACAACTTTATCTTCCAAAAGGTAGGGGAGAAAACAAGTGGTCCTGCTACTTTGGATCTAATCCTTATAAACAGGGAGGAAATGGTTGAGGAGGTAAAGGTGGCTGGGACCCTAGGAGGCAGCGATCATGCTATTATAGAATTTTGGATAACTAGAGGAGGAAGACATGTGAAGACTCAAACTTCAAGGTTAGATTTTAGAAAGGCAGATTTTAAGAGACTCAGAAAGAGAATAGGAGGGATCCAATGGCTGGATGTCCTTAAGGACAAAAATGTCCAGGAAGGATGGGAAATTTTTAAAAATGAGATTCTCAAAGCACAATCGTTAACAATCCCGAAAAGTAGGAAGAATGGGAAGCATTTAAGGAAACCAGGATGGATGAACACAGAACTTAAACACATGCTAAAAAGAAAGAAAGAAATGTTTATTAAATGGAAAGAGTGAGGCATATCTAAAGAAGATTATAATGCAGTCTGCAGATCCAGTAGGGCACGTATCAGGTTAGCTAAAGCTGACAATGAATTAAGGCTTGCAAGAGATGTCAAAAGCAATAAAAAAGGATTTTGGGGGTATGTCAAAAGTAAAAGAAAAGTCAAAGATGCTATAGGATTTTTACAGGATGAAAATGGAGAAATGGTAAGAGAGGATGTTGAGAAGGCCGAACGTTTTAATTCTTATTTTGCATCTGTTTTCTCTCAGAAAGAAAATGTAACATCAACTGATCTCCACTGTCCTTTTAAAGGAATAGAGGAATCCAAGTTATCTGTAAACAGAAAGATTGTGAGGGAATATTTAGCTAACATAAATGAGTTCAAGTCTCCAGGTCCAGATGAATTACACCCCAGAGTACTGAAGGAGATCGTAGAAGAAATTTTAGAACCACTCTCCATAATCTTTGAAAATTCTTGGAGAACAGGAGAAGTCCCAGAAGACTGGAGAGGAGCAAATGTTGTTCCTATCTTCAAAAAGGGGAAGAAGGTGGACCCAGGGAACTATAGGCCGGTGAGTCTGACTTCTATACCAGGAAAGATCTTTGAACAAATTATTAAACAACATGTATGTAAGTACATGGATAAGAATGAAGTGATTAACCAGAGTCAGCATGGGTTTGTAACTAACAAGTCATGTCAGACTAACTTAATTTCCTTCTATGACAGAATCACTGACTGGGTGGATCAGGGAAATGCTGTAGATATAGTATATCTTGACTTCAGCAAAGCATTTGACAAAGTATCTCACACCATCCTTATTGAAAAAATGACCAAGTATGCAATGGACCAGGCAACTGTTAGGTGGATTCATAACTGGCTTAGTGATCGGACTCAAAGGGTGGTTGTAAATGGCTTCACATCCAGCTGGATGAATGTCTCAAGTGGGGTAACACAGGGCTCCGTCCTGGGACCTGTATTGTTCAACATCTTTATCAATGATTTAGAGGAAGGAATTGAGGGTAAACTGATTAAATTTGCTGATGACACAAAGCTAGGAGGGATAGCTAATACTAGAGAAGAGAGAGAGAGGATTCAAAAAGACCTAAATAAACTGGAGCAGTGGGCAGCAACCAACAGAATGGTTTTTAACAGGGAAAAATGCAAAGTACTACATCTGGGCAATAAAAAATGAAAAAAGCATATACAGAATGGGAGGAATAGAGCTAAGCAACAGTACATGTGAAAAAGACTTAGGTATACTAATAGATCATAGACTGAACATGAGTCAACAGTGTGATGCAGCAGCAAAAAAGGCAAATACAATTCTGGGATGTATTAACAGAAGCATACAGTCTAGATCACGTGAAGTCATTATCGGTCTTTACTCCTCTTTGGTCAGACCTCATCTGGAATACTGTGTACAGTTTTGGGCACCACATTTTAAAAAAGACATAGACAAACTGGAGCAAGTTCAGAGAAGAGCGACCAGAATGGTGACTGGTCTGCAAACCATGTCCTATGAGGAACGGTTGCAGGATTTGGGAATGTTTAGCTTGCAAAAAAGAAGACTGAGAGGAGACTTAATAGCTGTCTACAAATATGTCAAGGGCTGTCACATTGTAGAAGGATCATCTTTATTCTCGTTTGCACAAGGAAAAACTAGAAGCAATGGGATGAAACTAAATGGGAGGAGACACAGATTAGATATTAGAAAAAACTTTTTGACAGTTAGGGTGATTAATGAGTGGAACAGGCTGCCACGAGAGGTGGTGAGTTCCCCTTCAATGGACGTCTTCAAACAGAGGCTGGACAGACATCTGTCTGAGATGATCTAGTGAATCCTGCTTTGAGCAGGGGGTTGGACCAGATGACCCAGGAGGTCCCTTCCAACTCTACCATTCTATGATTCTATGATTCTATTTCTTTGAATATTCCCCAAGTACATATTATATAATATGAGAGTAAGTCACTGGAATTTCAGACACTTGAAAAAACTCTTGTCTTAGATTCTTTTTTCACTGGCTGCCCGGTCTTAAGTTACATCAGTTGAAAATGGAATGAATGGGATCCTATACTATTAGCTCAAAGTTCAAAGGCCACAGCTGTCACACGTCATGCTGTAAAGCTACTTTAATTTGCACGAACACTTCATGCACAGAAAATATTAACAACACAAAAGAATTAATAAGTATTACATATATATTATAGTTCAACTAGATATATTGTTATTATTTTGAAATGTTATACACATAAAATCATGCAATTTTTTCACTTCCTGTGTGAATAAAGAAATAAATCCATTTTAGAGTTCTTTGATCAAATCCTGCTTTGGAATGAAAACTCTAAGGAAATATAAGAAAATAAAATTAAATATCAAATTCATACAGAAGCAGAATTATTTAAATATCTTATACATATATTGGTTGGTTCTAATGTAATTCAAAATATTGCTACTTAAATTTATATATATGAAGTTCTAATTTATTAATTAATATATATATATATATATATATATTTTATAAACGTATATATAAATACAATTATACACAATCTCTACTTAGACAAGTGTATATATATATATATATATATATATATATATATATATATGAACTATTAGAAACTATGTAACTACAATTTTACTGTATAAGATTATAAATAAATATTGAGACATTGTATTACATTTTGATACAACATTATAATTACAGTTTTTCCTTAGCCACTCCCTAAACCAAATCTTCTGTCTCTCTCAAATATCTCCAGGAACGCCCAATTTAGGAAAGACATTTTTCTATCCTTCAAAACCTCAGAGAACTGCCTGTTCTTCTGTCCACATTCCATGACGTCACTGTGAGTTGGTCGTCTCACCTGTCTCTGTCCATCAGTTTCAGCCATTTTCCTTTTTAGAGAATCACAGTTCTGACTGAGAATTAACTCATTCTGTGGAGAGATGGATCTTTGCACTGGCTGATATGGCTTATAACATATATGAAATCTTCTGCGTATTTGATAGAGTTCACTATGGGGATGACTCAGTCTAGGAGAGTTTGATATTGGCTTTTGGTAAGATTTTACCTTTCCTGGTTTTATAAATTTAGCTTGATTTATTTTCTTTTCACGATTCTCATGTTTTCTAACAAAATCCAGCATCTGCGCACATTCAAATAATGAATTTTTTTGTGATGCCATAACTTGGGAAACTGAATTTAGGAATTTGAATTTTTGTACAAAAGTTGTTATCATATGTTGTACTTTTCCATTTTTGATGAGAGCTTTGTACAACCGTTCAAATATGGACATGAATGTATATGTACATTCCTTCCTACCAATCCTTAGTTTCTGCAGCTCTTCTATGTTGGGAAAATCCTTTGTGACACAATAAATCAAATATCTTAATCTGTCCGAATCATTTTCCCATCCATTAGGAGAGTCATTTTCACAGGGCATTAAATGTAAACGTCTGGACAATGTCACAGGAATCCATATTTTAAATAATTTATTCCTCTCCTCATTGGATAAATCAAACTTATCAGAGAAGCTCTCAAATGTCTCTGAATTTCTACAGGCATGGATTTTGACATCATATTTTGGCATGATTTTGTATAATTTCAGCAAATTTTCCCTCATTTTAATTTGGAGTTGAGCCTGGGTAATTCCAGAATTCTCTGATATTTTTAGTGGCTCTTGTACGTCCGTTCCTCCTACGTCACTCACGTCTCTTCCCACATCACCTAGTATGTCGGTTTCTCGTATGTCAGTCATGTCTCCTCCCATGTCAGGTTTCTGTATGTCCGTCTCTTGGTCAGACCCAAGGTCACCTTCAGTTACAGACACGTGTCTTACTTCTTGTTCATTTTCCACATTACAGTCAGAATCAGTATCACTGTCTGACACTTCTACACTATTTTCCTGCTAAGAAATCTCTAACACAAGACTATGAAAAAAATCTACCAAATGTAGAATATTTCTCAATTTCTGTTTGTCTCTATTTACCAATTTAGAAGTTAACTGTAAATTCTGCAATTCATATTCTTTGTATAAACTGAGCCACAAAACTTCTATGTCATCTCCTACATTAACTTTGAAATTAATATTACTTTGTTTAGCAAAAGAAGAAATTATATCCATATTTTGCTTACCTTAAGATTCCTTGGCTTCTCTTTATCAGCACGTCCTGTCTTCAGTTTGTCTGATTCTTTTCCTGTGTGATTCTGTTCCTTGTTAGTACCTCTGCTTCCTGTCTTTCCTCAGTCTGTAGGTCCTTTCTGCTTCTCGTGACAAACTAGTGAATTTACTGACACGTGAACAACAGCTGTTCAGCTCGTGAGGACTCCCCCCTTGTTCACGGAAGAAATTCACTTACTTAATTTAAAAAACAAAAAACAGGACTGGCTGGCTCACCATTGTAAAATAATACTCTTCCTGTATTATTTTTTTCTACTGAGGACTTCTCAAAGTATCAATATCACAATATTCTTATAAAAAAATGTATCTATTTATTCTTGGATTGTCCATTAAAAAGAATCAGATTGCAGCAGGTACATACAATAATTAGTTATAAAGTAATTGTCCATTTGTCCATAATTAGCTTAATTGTTGAGATTCACCCATCTTTCCTTGGATCCTGGCTGGTAAATCATGTCTTTGTCCAGCATGTGTCCAGGCCTACATGTCATCTGCTCCTCAGCATGAAGATTATGTGTCTTGTGGGGTGGGCAGAGCAAGAGAGCCCCCCCTTTCTGTACCATGGGCTTTTATAGCCAGTCGTATGGACACCTGTTCTACATATGGTAGTGAACGAAAAATACACACACAAATAGCGCATGTCAACTAGACACGATGGCTGAGGCATAGAAATCAGAAAAATGATTATCGATTAACATTCCAAATGAATTTCCATAATTAACCATTTAACAGAGACCGCCTGGGAATGCCAGGTGCTGTAGACTTTTGCTTTTTCCTTCCTTCCACCAGCAGGGGGCACTCTCTTCTATGCCTTTTTTCCATTCCCTTTCACAAGTGCACACATTCATTCTCTTTTCTTTTTTTCATTTGCTTTCTCTCTTGCGCTATTTCATCTCTGCAAAGTACCAGCATCCTTCTGATCACCTTGGGCCTCCAGCATTGTTGCTTATTTACTTTTAATACTAGGCTCCTTTTCACCAGGACCAGCATCTCCCGGGTGGCTGAAGGCAACCACCGGTAACCCCAAGCAGAAGACCTTTGCAGGCAACACGACCCTCCCCCCTGAAGAGCAGCTCAAAGTCACTGGCAACCATCTCACCCTCTTCCTTCATTCACCCCTGGACGTCTCGCTCTGCCCCCAAGTTACTTGTCCAGCTTGCTCTTTCTGTCACATTACCGCGATGAAGGGTTTAGCCTGCAGGAGACCCTGTCCCAAGCCATTTTTGAAGACACCTGATGTGGCGTGTGAATCACTGCTAAACAAACCACACCTGTATGGACGGCACAGCCTTTGCATGGACCCTTCGGAGCCCGCCCCGTCACGGCCAGATTGCTCGCCACCAAGCGATCCTGAGAAAGGCTGGCCGGGCGATGGATCAAGCAGCGTCTACTGGCCATACCACCTTGGATATGCCCGATCTCGTCTGATCTCAGAAGCAAAGCAGGGCTGGGCTCAGACAGTACTTGAATGGGAGACCTCCTGGGAACACCAGGTGCTGTAGACCATTTTGATGACGTTTTGCCCTACTGCCCAGCTCGGCTAGCATGGAACGGCGCCTTGCCGGACACCGACCTTAAGTAACTTAGATGATGGAAGCCCCAAGGCCTCTGAGCCAGTTGGCAGCTAAGTACGCTACCCGGCCGCCTTCACGCAGGCATGACACCGAGCTCCTTGCCACGGCTAGGAGTGCTTATTGACTCCACAGCTCGCCGTGTGGAAATGATGGCGTTAAAAGCACTCGGGGCCGTGAACGGGCCAGGCTTTCAGCAGGTGCCCAGGGAAGGCTTTGGATGCCGGCTGCCTAGCGAGGGCCAGCAGAAGTAACATGTTTCTCTGCAAACAAGCTTGTGTAACCAAGCCAGATGGCTGCCAAAGAGCTAACCTTACTGCAAGGAAGGCAAGGAAGGTGCGGAAGGAATTGGGGAGGGGGGGTGATTCCTGCTAGGGCCCTGAAATCATAAAACAGGCAGGACAGTCTGACGCATGGTGACGTAGAGGTTGTAGGGGCAGATAGGGGGTGTTGTCACGTGCGAGCACGTGTGCATGCTGGCTTGTGTGTGAGAGTGCGCTTCCTAGGTGTGGCACGTTGCAGACAGTCAAAGGGATTGTTCCCTTTCATTAAAAGTTAATCCCCGGCTGCAGGCTATTAGAAAGCAACTAACCGCGCTCTACTTACCCTACCCAGGTCTACCGGTTAATCTCGCCTCTGCTCCCGGCCTGTGGCATTGGCTGTGAAGCTAACGTTCCGTCGACAGCGCTGCAGCCGATCAGTGAGCTCAGCGGCTCTGAGTGGGGCCTTCTGTCTACAAGACCTTTTAAGGAAGCCAGCAAAAAAATTGAAGAGAAGGGAAAGCACAAAAAGACCTGGTCTTGCTGAGCACTGGAAAGGGCAGCCGGCAGCCAGACTTCAAAGTAGAAAGGCAGCAAGTGAGAGGCTTGTCTGTGCCTTCAAAGTAGAAAAGCAGCAAGTGAGAGGCTTGTCTGCGCCTTCAAAGTAGAAAAGCAGCAAGTGAGAGGCTTGTCTGTGCCTACGGCCAAACCACTCTGTACACGCCCGACCTTGTCTAATCTTGGAAGCCAAGCAGGGTTGGGCCTGGTTAGTACTTGGATGGGAGACTGCCTGGGAATACCAGGTGCTCTAGGCTTTTGCTTTTTCTTTCCTTCCACCAGCAGGGGGCACTCTCTTCTATGCCTTTTTTCCATTCCCTTTCACAAGTGCACACATTCATTCTCTTTTCTTTTTTTCATTTGCTTTCTCTCTTGCGCTATTTCATCTCTGCAAAATACCAGCATCCTTCTGATCACTGTGGGCCTCCAGCATTGTTGCTTATTTACTTTTAATACTAGGCTCCTTTTCACCAGGACCAGCGTCTCCCGCGTGGCTGGAGGCAATCACCGGTATCCCCAAGCAGAAGACCTTAGCAGGCAACACGACCCTCCCCCCTGAAGAGCAGCTCAAAGTCACTGGCAACCATCTCACCCTCTTCCTTCATTCACCTCTGGACGTCTCGCTCAGCCCCCAAGTTACGGGTCCAGCTTGCTCTTTCTGTCACATTACCGCGATGAAGGGTTTAGCCTGCAGGAGACCCTGCACCGAGACATTTTTGAAGACACTTGATGCGGCGGGTGAATCACTGCTAAACAAACCACAGCCTTTGCATGGACCCTTCGGAGCCCGCCCCGTCACGGCCAGATTGCTCGCCTCCAAGCGATCCTGAGAAAGGCTGGCCGGGCGATGGATCGAGCAGCGTCTACTGGCCATACCACTTTGGATACGCCTGATCTCGTCTGATCTCGGATGCAGTGCTGGGCTCGGACAGTACTTGGATGGGAGACCTCGTGGGAACACCGGGTGCTGTAGACTATTTTGATGATGTTTTGCCCTACTGCCCAGCTCGGCTAGCATGGAACGGCGCCTTGCCGGACACTGACCTTAAGTAACTTAGATGATGGAAGCCCCAAGGCCTCTGAGCCAGTTGGCAGCTAAGTACGCTACCCCGCCGCCTTCACGCAGGCCTGACACCGAGCTCCTTGCCACGGCTAGGAGTGCTTATTGACTCCGCAGCTCGCCGCGTGGAAATGATGGCGTTAAAAGCACCCGGGGCCGTGAAGGGGCCAGGCTTTCAGCAGGTGCCCAGGGAAGGTTTTGGATGCCGGCCGTCTAGCGAGGGCCAGCAGAAGTAACATGTTTCTCTGCAAATAAGCTTGTGTAACCAAGCCAGACGGCTGCCAAAGAGCTAACCTCAGTGCAAGGAAGGCAATGAAGGTGAGGAAGGAATTGGGGAGGGGGTGTTGTGATTCCTGCTAGGGCCCTGAAATCATAAAACAGGCAGGAGAGTCTGACGCATGGTGACGGAGAGGTTGTAGGGGCAGATAGGGGGTGTTGTCACTTGCGAGCACGTGTGCATGCTGGCTTTCAGTGTGAGAGTGCGCTTCCTAGGTGTGGCGCGCTGCAGACAGTCAAAGGGATTGTTCCCTTTCATTAACAGTTAATCCCCGGCTGCAGGCTTTTAGAAAGCAACTAAACACGCTCTACTCAACCTACCCGGGTCTACTGGTGAGTCTCGCCTCTGCTCCCGGCCTGTGGCATTGGCCGTGAAGCTGACGTTCCGTCGACAGCGCTGCAGCCGATCAGTGAACTCAGCGGCTCTCAGTGGGGCGTTCTGTCTACAAGACCTTTTAAGGAAACCAGCAAAAAAATTGAAGAGAAGGGAAAGCACAAAAGGACCTGGTCTTGCTGAACACTGGAAAGGGCAGCCGGCAGCCAGACTTCAAATTAGAAAAGCAGCAAGTGAAAGGCTTGTCTGTGCCTACGGCCACACCACCCTGAATGCGCCTGATCTCGGAAGCTAAGCAGGGTTGGGCCTGGCTAGTATTTGGATGGGAGACCACCTGGGAATACCAGGTGTTGTAGGCTTTTGCTTTTTCTTTCCTTCCACCAGCAGGTTGCACTCTCTTCTGTGCCTTTTTTCTATTCCCTTTCACAAGTGCACACATTCATTCTCTTTTCTTTTTTTCATTTGCTCTCTCTCTTGCGATATTTCATCTCTGCAAAATACCAGCATCCTTCTGATCACCGTGGGCCTCCAGCATTGTTGCTTCTTTACTTTTAATACTAGGCTGCTTTTCACCAGGACCAGCATCTCCCGCGTGGCTGGAGGCAACCACCGGTATCCCCAAGCAGAAGACCTTTGCAGGCAACACGACCCTCCCCCCTGAAGAGCAGCTCAAAGTCACTGGCAACCATCTCACCCTCTTCCTTCATTCACCCCTGGACGTCTCGCTCCGCCCCCAAGTTACGGGTCCAGCTTGCTCTTTCTGTCACATTACCGCGAAGAAGGGTTTAGCCTGCAGGAGACCCTGCGCCGAGACATTTTTGAAGACACCTGATGCGGCGGGTGAATCACTGCAAAACAAACCACACCTGTAGGGACGGCACAGCCTTTGCATGGACCCTTCGGAGCCCGCCCCGTCACGACCAGATTGCTCGCCACCAAGCGTGTTACAACTCTCCTGTTAGTTTTTTTTTAGTTTGCTGCTCACATGACCATTTTGCCTATTTAATCCGGCTCTGCCCTTCTGGCTTTGCTGGACTTCATTTGTATTTACTACTGTTGAGCTAGCTTGTTGCTCTGTTGCCGTTCTCTGTTAGTTTTGCTAGGTCTTCTGACCCCTATGCCTTTTTGTTGTGTGTTTGTCTTTGACTGCTACTATTTCTGCTAGGAGGTGTCCAACTTTTCCCAGTCCCAAGATCTTGTAGGGATCCCTCCCTCACATCTATTGGTCTGCGTTCAGACTAGCCGAGGACTTTAGCGGGTCTGATCGCAGGATCAGGTTCCCCGTTACGTCGTAGGGATCTAGTTTAGTTCTATTGTAGGGATAGATCTCCTTTCTTTCCTTAGTCTCTGTAGCAGATCATAACAGTAATTCCAGCCATAAAAAAAAAAAAAAAAAAAAATTTCTCTAAGAAAAGACCTCCAGTTTTCCATCATGGTCTCGGTGCAATATTTGGCTCAACGCTTGCAGGGACTCTCTCTGGAGGTGACCAAGCTCCAACAACACGTGAGTAGCTGTTCTGGAGCGCATTTTGTGGAACCTAAGGTACGTCTGCCTGATCTATTTTTTGGCAAACAACAAGATTTTTTTTCTTTTAAAAATGCTTGTCTATTATATTTTCGTTTGAGACCCGGATCCTCTGGTGATGAATCACAGCGCATAGGGATCATAATGTCACTTTTGCGCAAAGATCTTCAGGGATGGGCCTTCTCTCTCCAACCTAGTGATCCGTGCTTTAGATCAGTGGATAGTTTTTTTTCTGCTTTGGGTTTGTTGTACGATGATCCTGATCGTGTCTCATCTGCTGAGTCTGAATTAAGACGTTTGAGGCAGGGATCGGGTAATGTGGAAAAATATTGTTCTCACTTCCGTCGGTGGTCTGCCCAGGTGGGGTGGAACGATTCTGCTTTGAAAAGCTTGTTTCTTGCAGGGCTATGTGAAAGGGTAAAGGATTTACTGATTGCTTATCCCACACCTGGAAACTTGCAGGAGGCAATGCAATTAGCTATACGGGTGGACAGGAGACTGCGTGAAAGGGTTAATGAGAGCAAATCCTCTGCTATGTCAGCTTCGAGTCCTGAGAGGTTCTGTGCTGACAATGGAGAGCCGATGGCACCCCGCTCTCAGGAAAAGACCGCCGACTTTCTGAAGGCTTGTGTTTCTATTGCGGAAATTCTGGTCATTTTATTAAGAGCTGTGTGCTTCGTAAGAAGAAAGAAAAAAAATGGTCAGTCATGCTCGTATTGCCTGTTTAAATTCTAAGGGAGTATTCCTATCTGCCACTACTGCTGCTCAGGATGAATTAATTGAATTTCGGGTATTTGTGGATTGTGGATCTACTCTGAATGTGATTGATGGGGGATTTTTGGAAAAACTTAGATTAGAACCTAAAACTTTGTCATCCCCTATTGTTGTGGTTTCTGTCGATGGCTCTCCCTTGAAGAGTGTTACTCACAAGGTCTGTGAATTTCCCCTCACTATTAATGGTATTCATCAAGAGAATTTGGATTTGGTGGTATTGGATAATTTGCCTTCTCCAGTAATATTGGGGCTACCCTGGTTAAAATTGCACAATCCTGTACTGGATTGGTCTACCAATGAAATTAAGTCCTGGAGCCCTAAGTGTCATGACAAGTGTTGTAACGGGCGCATTGCTGCTGTGGATAGAGGGGAATTGCCTGTACCTATTCAGGATTTTTGGAGAGTTTTTTCTGAGGAGGAGTCGCAGGTTTTGCCTCCCCATAGAGACTATGATTGTACCATTGAATTTGTCCCTGGCGCGACTCTTCCTAAGAGTCGTTTATTTAATCTTACTATTCCTGAAAGAAAGGCTTTGGAAGAATACATACAGACAAGCTTGGCCGCCGGTCACATTAGGCCTTCCAAGTCTAGTGTGCTGTTGGATTTTTTTTTGTAAAAAAAAAAATGGCGGTTTACGTCCTTGTCTGGACTTTCGTGAGATTAATAAAATTACTGTACGCAATCCTTACCCACTGCCATTGATTCCTGATTTATTTAACCAGTTAGTGGGGGCCAAGTGGTTCTCTAAAATTGATCTCCGGGTGGCATACAATTTGTTGCGCATGAAGGAGGGTGATGAATGGAAGACTGCTTTTAACACTCCTGTGGGTCATTTTGAGAATCTGGTTATGCCTTTTGGTCTCACCAATGCTCCAGCATTTTTTCAGAATCTTATTAATGATTAGAGATGAGCGTTGTTCTACTCGAACTGTTCGCCAATCTCAAATTCGAGCTGTTTTGGGCGGTGTTCGAGCCGGTCGGCGAACACGAACAATTTGAGAAAAATTCGGCTGTTCGAGGTTATGTTCGATAACTGTTCGTGCACCAAAATCATAACTGGATTTTTTCTCAGTAATGATGAAAATTAATGTTAATACGCAGTTTGAGTGTACAGCGGGGCCGGGGGAGGGGCAGGGGATGGATCTCTGCAGGAACAATGAAGATCTCCATTTTTTTTCTCTTTCCCGCATTTGCAGTGGGGAGGTGCAATCTGTCAGCCTATCAGCAGCGCACACACGGAGCGAAGTGCTTTTTTTCACACAAGCAAGGGCATGTGTGATTGGCAGTGTATGTCACATGTCCTTGCCCTATAAGACCAAGCCATTTTCCCCGTCGCCACCATTTTCTCACTGCTGCAGCTGCGTGTTAGACGGCACCGCTGTTGCTGTGTGCGCTATACCTTGTTAATTTCAAGCCAATTTTCGCACAAATATACAGATAGTTGGGAGTAGGGAATGGTTGTGATTGCAGTCCTTTTAAAGACTAGGTTACAGCATTTCCTACGACTTTTATCAGGCAGGTCTGTGCTCTTAAATAGATAGATTGTGGGTGTAAAGACTAATTGTAATTGGAGTCCTTTTCAGGACTAGGTTACATCAGTTCCTATCAGTTTTTGCCAGGCAGGTCTGTGCCAGTGCTGTGCAAGTTTTTTTCACACCATTTGGCTGAATCTAGCAAAGCTAATCCTTTTTGGCCTATTGCAGAGTGTGTTAGTCAGTGGAGTAGCCTATCTGTGTTGCAAGATATACCACCTGTGTATAGAATACCAATTTTTTTACTGCACCTAGTGAAGTAAAATCTTTTGGGCATAGCATCATTCTATTAGTCCATCTATACTGACCTCCATCAGGTTGCAAACTGAATATAATTTTTTTCTGCATCTAGCTCTGAAAAAATATTTGGGCTTCTAGCAGTGTGTGGGACTTGGTCTATTAGTCCATCTATACTGACCTCCATCAGGTTGCAAATTAAAAATAATTTTTTTCTTCATTTAGCTCTGAAAAAATATTTGGGCTTCTAGCAGTGTGTGGGACTTGTTCTATTAGTCCTTCTATACTGACCTCCAGCAGGTTGCAAATTGAATATAATTTTTTTCTGCATCTAGCTCTGAAAAAATATTTGGGCTTCTAGCGGTGTGTGGGACTTGGTCTATTAGTCCATCTATACTGACCTCCATCAGGTTGCAAATTAAAAATAATTTTTTTCTGCATCTAGCTCTGAAAAAATATTTGGGCTTCTAGCAGTGTGTGGGACTTGGTCTATTAGTCCATCTATACTGACCTCCATCAGGTTGCAAATTAAAAAGAATTTTTTTCTTCATTTATCTCTGAAAAAATATTTGGGCTTCTAGCAGCGTGTGGGACTTGTTCTATTAGTCCATCTATACTGACCTCCATCAGGTTGCAAATTAAAAATAATTTTTTTCTGCATCTAGCTCTGAAAAAATATTTGGGCTTCTAGCAGTGTGTGGGACTTGGTCTATTAGTCCATCTATACTGACCTCCATCAGGTTGCAAATTAAAAATAATTTTTTTCTGTATCTAGCTCTGAAAAAATATTTGGGCTTCTAGCAGTGTGTGGGACTTGGTCTATTAGTCCATCTATACTGACCTCCATCAGGTTGCAAATTGAATAAAAAAAATTTCTGCATCTAGCTCTGAAAAAATATTTGGGCTTCTAGCGGTGTGTGGGACTTGGTCTATTAGTCCATCTATACTGACCTCCATCAGGTTGCAAATTAAAAATAATTTTTTTCTGCATCTAGCTCTGAAAAAATATTTGGGATTCTAGCAGTGTGTGGGACTTGGTCTATTAGTCCATCTATACTGACCTCCATCAGGTTGCAAATTAAAAATATTTTTTTTCTTCATTTAGCTCTGAAAAAATATTTGGGCTTCTAGCAGTGTGTGGGACTTGTTCTATTAGTCCTTCTATACTGACGTCCAGCAGGTTGCAAATTGAATATAATTTTTTTCTGCATCTAGCTCTGAAAAAATATTTGGGCTTCTAGCGGTGTGTGGGACTTGGTCTATTAGTCCATCTATACTGACCTCCATCAGGTTGCAAATTAAAAATAATTTTTTTCTGCATGTAGCTCTGAAAAAATATTTGGGCTTCTAGCAGTGTGTGGGACTTGGTCTATTAGTCCATCTATACTGACCTCCATCAGGTTGCAAATTAAAAATAATTTTTTTCTGCATCTAGCTCTGAAAAAATATTTGGGCTTCTAGCAGTGTGTGGGACTTGGTCTATTAGTCCATCTATACTGACCTCCATCAGGTTGCAAATTAAAAATAATTTTTTTCTTCATTTAGCTCTGAAAAAATATTTGGGCTTCTAGCAGTGTGTGGGACTTGTTCTATTAGTCCTTCTATACTGACCTCCAGCAGGTTGCAAATTGAATATAATTTTTTTCTGCATCTAGCTCTGAAAAAATATTTGGGCTTCTAGCGGTGTGTGGGACTTGGTCTATTAGTCCATCTATACTGACCTCCATCAGGTTGCAAATTAAAAATAATTTTTTTCTGCATCTAGCTCTGAAAAAATATTTGGGCTTCTAGCGGTGTGTGGGACTTGGTCTATTAGTCCATCTATACTGACCTCCATCAGGTTGCAAATTAAAAATAATTTTTTTCTGCATCTAGCTCTGAAAAAATATTTGGGCTTCTAGCAGTGTGTGGGACTTGGTCTATTAGTCCATCTATACTGACCTCCATCAGGTTGCAAATTGAATAAAAAAAATTTCTGCATCTAGCTCTGAAAAAATATTTGGGCTTCTAGCGGTGTGTGGGACTTGGTCTATTAGTCCATCTATACTGACCTCCATCAGGTTGCAAATTAAAAATAATTTTTTTCTGCATCTAACCCAGCCAATAGTTTTGGCCTAATACCACAGTTTGGCCACTCAGCTCTGCTCGGTTACCATCCATTGTTTTTTTGTGCAAACAACTCCAGAGTTGTGAATTAGTTAACCACCAAAATGAGTGGAAAAAGGCCTGCTGCTGGTGGAAAGGGGAATAGGCGTGTTGGGAAGGGGAAAAAAGGTTGTGTCCGTGGGTTAGGTGCAGAAGAAAGACCATCTTCCAGCCAAACTAAAATGTCTACTTCTTTTAGCGGACAATGTGATAAGATCCCTTTCTTACGGCCACGCCAATCGCTACAAATTCCAGATGAGGCACAAAAACAGCAGGTGCTTCAACGGATATCATGTGCTCCTTTAAGTGGGCTCTCCTCCACATCAACTTCAACATCACAAATACTCCAGTCCTCAAAGGTGTCACCCAAATCGCACTTGCTTCCTCACAGCTCCCAAATCTCCAGCTGCCCGTCTGAGTATGAGGTAGAACAGATGGTTGAGTCTGCAGAGCTGTTTACTCATACTATAGCCTGGGAATCAGAGGTCGACTCCAGCGCTTCTGTGAATCCAGACGAGGAAATGATCTGCACTGATGCCCAGAATCTTTATGAGTCGGATCCAGGACCAGACGCAGAAGGTTCTGACCATAATGTAGACCCTCATTCCCAAACTGTAACTCCTGTTGGTGGAGACAATGAGGAAGACGATGATAAGACTCAAATACCTGATTGGAGCGACAACTTTAGTTTTTTGTCAGGGCAGGAACAGGTTGGCTCTGAGGACGACGGGTGTGATAACGCACAGGGTGATGATGATGAGGTCGGAGATCCCACTTACTGTCAACCCACAGTCAGCCAAGAGATGAGGTCAGCAGAGGAGGTGGAGGAAGATGCTAGTGACGACGAGGTCAGGTTGCGCCTTCCTGGACAGAGACGTAGTACTGGAAGCACGTCAACAACTGCATCCTCAAACACAACTCTGCCTCTCACCACAAGTCGTGGTGGCTCTTCAGGTCGCATGGGTGCTAAGCCTTGCATAGCCTGGGCATTTTTTCAGATCGATAAAGATGACCCAACTCGTGTTATCTGTAACATTTGTCAGCAAAAGCTAAGTAGAGGCCAAAAAATACATAGTTTGAGTACTTCATGCATGAACCGGCACATGGACATGAAGCATAAGTTGCAGTGGGAAGCTCAGTGTGCTACAATGCGGTCTAGCCGGCCGGGCCAACCACCGTCTGCCATATCTTGTGCATCCGCGGCCTCTTCATCCTCTGTGACTGGGGGGACAGCAGTCACACCTGTTTTGGGGCGCAGACCTGCCACCTCTTTACCCGCAACAGCCAGCGTGATTGGCAGGTCATCATTTTCTTTGGAGGTGGTAACACCAGCTGGTCTTGAGCGCTGTCCGACATCGATAGCACCACCTTTGGATCAAGGCAACCTAACATGTCCGCCTGCATCTTCCTCACAGACCGGCAGTTTGCCGGGGACACCCTTATCAACCCCGTCTTAGCACAATAGCCAGCCCTCGGTCCCTCAGATGTGGACAAGTAAAAGACCATTTCCTCCTAGCCATGAGAAAGCTAAGAGGTTGAATTTCACCATCTGCAAGCTCTTGGCTACAGAAATGCTGCCTTTCCGCCTGGTGGACACAGAGGATTTTCGAGACCTTATGTCCGTCGCAGTGCCCCAGTACCAGATGCCCAGTCGGCACTACTTCTCAAAGAAAGGTGTGCCTGCGCTCCACCAGCATGTCGCACACAACATCACCGCTTCTTTGAGAAACTCTGTGTGTGACAGGGTGCATTTCACCACAGACACTTGGACGAGTAGGCATGGACAGGGGCGTTACATGTCGCTGACTGGGCACTGGGTAACTATGGTGACAGCAGGACAACGGGCTGCTGTCCAAGTCTTGCCGTCCCCACGAGTTGTGCGTCAATCCTCTTTATGTCATTTTTCCTCCACTGCTTCTGCCTCCTCAACCTCCTCTCGGTCTTCCACCTGCACCCAAAGCCTGTCTGGTCATGCCACAAGCTTTCTAACTGCGCAGAAGGGATCCTGCACACCTCCTTACTATGCTGGCAGTAGGGCTCAACGTCATCAGGCGGTTTTTACATTGAAATGTCTGGGAAATGTGAGTCACACAGCTGAGGAGTTGTGGTCAGCTCTGGAGAACCAATTTCATGAATGGTTGTCTCCACTGGACCTGAAACCAGGGAAGGCCGTGTGCGACAATGCTGCAAACCTGGGTGCGGCCCTTCGCCGGGGCAATGTCACACACGTGCCTTGTATGGCTCACGTGTTGAACCTGGTTGTCCAGCAATTTTTAGCCCACTATCCCAGACTAGATGGCCTTCTGCAGAGGGCACGGTCGCTGTGTGCTCACTTCCGCCGTTCGCATCCCGCAGCTCAGCGACTTACATCTCTACAGAAGTCGTTGGGCCTGCCACTTCACCGGCTAAAATGCGATGTGCCTACCCGGTGGAATTCAACTCTGCACATGTTGCAGCGACTGTGGCAGCACCGACAAGCCCTGGTGCAATACGTTCTGACGTATAGCCTGGGCCAACGAGATTCAGAGGTGGGGCAAATCACGCTGGAGGAGTGGTCTCAGATCAGGGACCTATGCACCCTTCTGCACAGTTTTGAAATGGCGACGAAGATGTTTAGTGCTGACGATGCCATTATCAGCATGACTATTCCGGTGATTTACATGCTGGAGCACATGTTAAACAGAATTCGGAGTCAGGTGGTGGCACAAGAGGAGGTGGAGGAAGTAGAGGAGGAGGAGTTGTATGCGGAAGGGCTAACATCTGCAAGGTCCAGACGGTCGGCAGCACCAAGGCGGCAGGCATGTGAGGGTGGGGGAGATGATTTTACCAGGGCGCATGGTAGCAGCCAAACTAGTGAGGAAGGTGCAGGAGCCCAGGAAGAAGTGGAGGACGAACTGATGGAAGACTCATCAGATGAGGGAGACCTTGATCACATTTCTGTTGTGCGAGGTTGGGGGGAGAGGACAGAGGAAGGAAGCATGATTGCTACCTCGCCACCAACACAACAGCGACTTGGTGCTCCTGGATGCGCAACACACATGAGTGCCTTCTTGCTGCACTACCTGCAACATGACCCTCGAATTGTGAGAATTAGAAATAATCCTGATTACTGGGTTGCCACACTGTTAGATCCCCGGTACAAAAGTAAATTTGCAGAAATTATTCCTGCCATAGAAAGGGATGCACGCATGCAGGAGTATCAGCAGAGACTGTTGCAGAATCTTACATGTGCTTTTCCACAAAATACCAGTGGTGCACGTAGTGAATCTCACAGTTCCAACTTGCCAACCGTGGGACCGTCAAGTGTTCAGCACTCAAACCGTAACAGAACCACAGTATCTGCTGGTAACATCAATTTTGCGGAATCATTTCACCACTTTTTTAGCCCATCCTTTGCAAGGCCACAGGAGACAAGAAGTCTGACACATAGTCAACGCCTAGAGACGATGGTACAGGAGTATCTCCAAGTAAACATTGAAGCCACGACTGTGTCACTGGACCCTTGCTCTTTTTGGGCTTCCAATCTGGATAAATGGCCGGAGCTAGCCACTTACGCCTTGGAGATCTTGTCATGCCCCGCAGCCAGCGTTCTGTCTGAACGTGTGTTCAGCGCTGCTGGTGGTGTGCTGACAGATAAGCGCACGCGGCTCTCCACTGATAATGTAGACAGACTCACGTTCATAAAGATGAACAAATCATGGATCCGAAACGACTTTTCTACCCCTGTGTCATCCTGGGGAGAGTAAAAGCTTGATGATTGGTTAAAATCACCCTACCAACCGTTTTAAGCTTTCAAATTACTAATCATGTTTATCTGTATCTTGACTGGAAAATAATTTGGGCTTTGTAGCAGTGTGCAGCACTGATCCTATTAGGCCATCTATAATAAGCTTCACCAGATTTAAAATTAAAAATAATTTTTAGCTGCATCTAGCCCGGAAAATAATTTTGGGGCTCCGAGATGCGCAAGACACATAAGTGCCTTCTTGCTGCACTACCTGCAGCATGACCCTCATATTGTCAGAATTCGAAGTAATCATGACTACTGGGTTGCCACACTCTTAGATCCCCCAAACTTTTCGATCAACCTTTTCATTTTAATAAAGACCAAAAAAATGGTCATTTTTGAAATTATAAGCATTAGCAGGTTGTTAGAAACTGAAATCAAACAGTTTTCAACTCAAAACTTTATTCTAGGTGATGTTACATTTTCACATAGGACCCCTTGTTCGAAAGGAGCTTCTGAACTCTCTCGTCCATTGAATTTGTTAGGTTTTGGATGGTTTCTGCTTCAATTGTTTTGCATGAGGACAGAATACCCTCCCAGAGCTGTTGCTTAGATGTGAACTGCCTCCCGCCATCATAGACACTCCTTTTAATGATGCTCCAAAGGTTCTGAATGGGGTAGAGGTCAGGGGAGCATGGGGGTCACACCATAAGTTTGTCCCCTTTTATGCCCATATCAGCCAGAGATGCAGATGTTTTATGTGCAGCATGAGATGGTGCATTATCATGCAGAAAAATGATCTTGCTGTGAAATACACGGTTCTTCTTCTTGAACCATGGCAGGAAGTGCTGTTTGAGAAAATCCACATACATTATGGAGTTCATCTTTAGCGCCTTCAGGGATCCTAAAGGGGCCGACAATCTCTCTCCCCATGATTCCAGCCCAAAACATTACTCCACCTCCTCCTTGTTGGCGCTGTAGCCATGTTTGCGTGGGGTGTCCATCAACCAGCCATCCTCCACTCCATTCATCTGGACCATCGAGCGCTGCACGGCACTCATCCGTGAACAAAACAGTTTTGAAATCAGTCTTCATGTAATGTTTGGCCCACTGGAGCCGTTTCTGCTTGTGTGAAGTGGATAGAGGAGGTCGACAGGATGGCATATGCACAGCTGCAAACCTCTGAAGGACCCTGCATCTTGTTGTTCGGGGGACGTTGGAGGCACAAGCAGCTTCAAAAACTTGTCTGCTGCTATGACAAGGCTTTTTTGCCGCTGCTCTTTCAACCTGACGTAATTGCCTGTAGGAAAGAGTCCTCAATTTGCCCTTATCAGCACGCACACGTGTGTACTGTGAATCAGCTACATACTTCTTGATTGCCAAGACACTTCATCCTGATCATCGCACAATGTTGATTGTAGTCATGCCTTGACCTAAACACTCCACAATTTGTTGCTTCTCAGCAGCCGACACATCCTTTTTCTTTCCCATTTTGGCAGAAAATGTAGGCTGCTTAATAATGTGAGAGAGCCTTCTTAAGTAGTCTTGCCTTTCATTGGACACACCTGCCAAACTAATTAGCACAGGTGTCTGCAATTGCTTACAGTGATATAAAGAGCCCTGACACACATCACCATCAATGAGTTTAACTGACAAACAAACAAATTCTTCCCTTATCACTCCTAAACACTTTTTGCATAATAATTTGGAACGCGGTGTACATGTGCTTTTCCACAAAACACCAGTGGTTCACGTAGTGAATCTTACAGTTCTAACTTGCCAACCGTGGTCTGTATGGAATTGTTCAATAAAGGGCCCAAAATTAAGATAACATAGATGGGAGAGGTCTCTATGAATAGGAATTCCTAAGTATTTGATACCCTGTGAGGGCCAGGCAAAGGGAAAGTTGGACTGGATGGAATCCTATATGGATTTAGGGAGGGAGACATCGAGGGCCTCAGACTTCACTGCATTGATTTTAAAATTTTACCATGTAACAAAGTGATCTATTTCAGCCATAACAGCAGGGATGGATATATGTGATTGAGTGATATATACTAGGACATCATCAGCAAATAGAGAGCACTTGTACTCGGTGCCTCCCACCTCAATCCACCTAATATTGGGGTTATGGCGAATTGATGAGAGCAGGTGCTCCGTCACTAGGATGTATAAGAGAGGGGACAGAGGACATCCCTGCCTTGTCCCATTGGTGATTGTGAAAGGTGATGAAAATGTTCTGACGCACCCCCTGGGCCTTGGGACACCCGGAGCCGGACCCTTTTTGGTGGATGCTGGTGGTTGTAGTCTTCGTGGCGGCGATCCGGTTCCGTGGCTCAGGGCGGTCAAACCAGTGGCGGAACTATTTATGTGGTTTTGATGTTTAAATGTCCGACTACGCCACCCGTGGATTGCGGTCAGAGTGAACCGCCGCTACAGGGCAGACCGCTAAGGCTGGTGTTGTGGGTGCAGCAGAGCGTAGCATAACTCCCCACGGGAGGAGTATAGCCTCAGGGCAGTGTATGCGGAGGATGGGGGTGATGGTGCAGGGCAGCAGCAGTAACGACACGGAGTCAGTGATGCAGTTCAGGGCCTTTACTCACAGTTCTTATTATCCAGACCACGTCTGCAGGTAACGGCTGCCCACGTCGTACTGTGCTCACCAGGTGAGGGGCTCAGACAACTCCCAGATAACTTTGGAGCGCTTCTCAGGACCCCCTTTGTGTGTCCTTTGTCTGGCCTTTCTTACCAACACTTCTGTCCGGCTGCCTCGGGCCTCCTCTTGGTAAACTTGGCGCCAGTTTCCCTGACCCTATGTGGTGCCTTCCTAGCGGGTGGAGCAAGGGGCTGCGCCACATAAAATGTCAGAGCCTCCGGTTTCTAGCTGAGGGTCGTTTCCTGCCTCCACTAGTTCGGGGACCGGTCTCCCCCTTTGGCCTGACCCCTCCACGCAGGTGGATTCGGGCGTGCGGTGGCAACTCGCCCGTCCGCACCCCTGTGATCCCTTCATTCCTCGTTCCTGGAGCCTTTTCCGCTCCTCTTCCTTCCTTCTCCCTCTTGCAGGCCTGGGCCTCTGTTAGTAGGCCCGCCTCCGGAGCAGAGCTCATGCAGAGCCCCTGCTCCCTGCCACTTCTGCTCAGACTTCTCTGCACTGAACTAAGATGGTGCCCACCTTTTATACTCCCTTCTCAATGCACCCAGGAACTGCTTCCTCCCTGCTCCTGCACTGCAGGGTTCCCCTTCCTCAGTGTTCCCTCCCCCCACTCCAGCCAGGGACAGGGACTGTCGTGCCCATCTCAGGGGCATATTGGTTGCCCTGCCCCACGGCAATGTGGTGTAATGCATGCAGGTGTCGGGTCCTGATCCACACTCCATCCTTATCTGAGAGTGAGATATCACACCTCTGGGTGAGGTGCAATACGTCTGTAGCAACCGTGCCCTCGGTGCTACAGTTCCATTTATCTTCAGCCTAGGTGATGTATTGTGATACAGGGCCGTGATTTTGGCTATAAAAGGGTCCCCTAGACCCCTACCCCAAGCTTTTTAAGAGAATCATATATGGCGTGCCAGGAGACTCTATGGAATGCTTTCTCAGCATCCAACGAGAGTATCTACTTACAAATTTTTAACTGCATCTAGCCCAGGAAATACTTTGTGCCTAGTAGCAGTGTCTGCTAGTCAGCGGATTATCCCGGCTGTTAAGCAAGCTACACCACCTGTAGTTTGGACACTTAATTTTTTCAAAGGAAATGCTTCGGGACCACGGGATACTTAGTGAAGAGCATCAGGAGGCACCCCAAGGCATAGGGGCTGGGACTGGCACTAGGATGCCTTGCGGTGGACAGCCGAGCTCGATCCTTATAAAAGCTTTTTAACTGCAGCAGCTTTAGTGGACGCTACTGGAGCTGGAATTACGCGGCTGCTGGCATGAGACTTGCCCTCCAATAGATCCTTGTAAATGGATTTAAAGTGTATTCATTCAAATTAGAGGGACAATTTAAATTAAAAAGCTTAGAGCTGCCTCCACCACAGGGGGGCTCTCTCGACCCACCAGCGGACAGGCACCAGTATTGGGAGAGGGGAGCTGGCCGTCAGGGTTCACCGCGGCTCTGGCACAAACCCGGCGACACGGAGGTGGCACGGGCAGGAGCGGACTGGCCGTCTTGGCTTCTCACTTTTTGGATTTTAGAAGGGCATGACATGCCTATATCTGTGTCTCCCCCTCGTTTTACTCCTCCACCTCTTTTCTTTTCGCATGACTATATGTACTTGTCACTTTTCCATGTGTTAGTTGTGTCTTCTGAGCAGTTTGTCAGCTTTTGGACACCTTTGAAGGTGTTTTCTATGTGTTTCTATGTGTTTTTGTCTGCCTGCCATTGGTTTTAACGGTGTTCGAAGGTGTTCGACGAACAGTTCGACGAACAGTTCGGCGAACACACGGGTGTTCGACGAACCGAACCGAACTCGAACACTACGGGGGTGGCTCAACACTATTAATGATATCCTTAGACCTTTAATCGGCAAAAATGTGGTTGTGTATTTGGATGACATTTTGATTTATTCGCCGGATCTGGAGTCTCATTGGCGAAGCGTACGTGAGGTATTACAGTTATTAATGGACAATTCGCTTTTTGCTAAGCTGGAGAAATGTGAGTTCGCTGTACAGAGAAATAGTTTTTTGGGCTACATTATCTCCAGTGAAGGTTTTGAGATGGACCCGGTTAAAGTTCAAGCTGTGCAGGAATGGCCTAGGCCTATTGGTTTGAAATCGATACAGAGGTTTTTGGGTTTCGCCAATTATTACAGAAAATTCATAAAAAAGTTTTCTATTATTGTCAAACCGCTGACCGATCTCACCAGGAAAGGTGCTAATGCGGTTCAGTGGACTTCTGAGGCCATTGAAGCTTTTGTGTTTCTAAAGGAGAGGTTCACCTCTGCTCCCATCCTTATGCAGCCTGATGTGACTAAGCCGTTTTTGGTTGAGGTTGATGCTTCTTCGGTGGGGGTTGGTGCGGTGTTGTCTCAGGAAAACAAGGATGGAGTACATCCCTGTGCCTTTTTTTCAAAAAAATTTTCCGAGACTGAACTTAATTACGATATTGATAATCGGGAATTGCTGGCGATTAAACTCGCATTTGAACACTGGCGTCATCTCTTGGAAGGTGCTGAATTTCCCATTCAGGTTTTCACTGATCATAAAAATCTGATCTATCTTGATGCTGCCAAGCGCTTGAATGCCCGTCAGGCTAGGTGGGCACTTTTTTTCTCGCGGTTTAATTTTTCCGTTACTTACATCCCGGGTACCAAGAATGTTAAAGCGGATGCTTTGTCTCGCAGCTTTTCTCCCATGGTCGGTGTTGAGGAGGAAGAGGAGACCATTTTACAAGAAGGTGTTGTGATTGCTGCTTTGGACTCCATTTTGGAGGATGAGATTTTTAAAGCACAGGAGAATGCCCTATCTAACACTCCCCATGGGAGGTTGTTTGTGCCTAGGACCTTTAGGAGAGATTTGTTTGTTGAGTGTCATGAATCTCGGTTGGCAGGTCATCCAGGAATTTCTGAGACCAAGAGACTTGTGGGTCGCAGTTTTTGGTGGCCTGGATGGCAGAAGGAAGTCATTAAGTGGGTGCGCCAATGTACTGTGGGTGCAAGATCCAAGTCTTCGCATGCTCCTGCTGCGGGGTTGCTTTGCCCTCTGGAGGTTCCTAGTGCACCTTGGACACATCTGGCTATTGACTTTATTACTGACCTTCCTCCCTCTGAAGGTTTCACGGTCATCTGGGTGGTCGTGGACCGTTTTAGCAAGATGTGTCACTTGGTTCCCTTCATCAAACTGCCTTGCGCTAAGACATTCGCTAAGGCCTTTGTCAAGGAGATTATCAGACTACATGGTGTTCCTACTGACATTATTTTTGATAGGGGACCTCAGTTCGTGGCTCGTTTTTGGCGTGCCTTTTGTGACAGGTTGGGAGTTCATTTGTCGTTTTCATCCGGATATCATCCTGAGTCTAATGGCCAGACAGAAAGGAAGAACCAGGATGTTGAGCAGTTCTTGCGTTGTTTTGGGGCAGATAATCAAGAGGGGTGGTCTGAGTTTCTGCCACTTGCTGAATTTGCTCTTAACAACCATACATCCTCTTCTGCTGGGTGTTCGCCTTTTTTTTGTTGTTCTGGGAGACATCCGTCTTTTGGGTCATTTTCCAAATTGGTTTCGGCTGTGCCTGAGGAGGAGAGTTTTTCCGGTCATTTGGAGAGAGTTTGGACGGATGTGCGTGGTAATCTTCAGGAGGCTAACAAAAAATCTAAGAGGTACTTTGATAGGAAACGGCAAGAGATTTTGTTTGCAGTTGGTGACATGGTTTGGTTGTCCTCTAAGAATCTGCGATTGAGGATTCCTTCTAAAAAATTGGGTCCCAAGTTCGTAGGGCCCTTTAAGGTACTTCAGATAGTTAACCAATCTGCTGTTAGGCTGGAGGTTCCTACGTCCTGGAGGATTAATCCGGTGTCTCATGTTTCTCTGTTGAAAAAAGCTGATGTGTCGGATGGTGACGCCTCTGCCACTGTTCCTCCGGTGGTGGAGGACGGGGAATATGAAATTTCCCGCATCCTAAATTCTAGATGGTATAGAGGGAGTTTGCAGTATCTCGTCGCTTGGAAGGGTTTCGGACCTGAGGATAACTCATGGGTGAGAGCGGATTATGTTTCTGCCCCCAGACCTGTCCGAGCGTTTCACAGGAGGTTTCCTGGTAAGCCTGGGCCTAGGGGATCCGGAGGATCCTCTTAGAAGAGGGGCTACTGTTACAACTCTCCTGTTAGTTTTTTTTTAGTTTGCTGGTCACATGACCATTTTGCCTATTTAATCCGGCTCCGCCCACCTGGCTTTGCTGGACTTCATTTGTATTTACTACTGTTGAGCTAGCTTGTTGCTCTGTTGCCGTTCTCTGTTAGTTTTGCTAGGTCTTCTGACCCCTATGCCTTTTTGTTGTGTGTTTGTCTTTGACTGCTACTATTTCTGCTAGCAGGTGTCCAACTTTTCCCAGTCCCTAGATCTTGTAGGGATCCCTCCCTCACATCTATAGGTCTGCGTTCAGACTAGCCGAGGACTTTAGCGGGTCTGATCGCAGGATCAGGTTCCCCGTTACATCGTAGGGATCTAGCTTAGTTCTATTGTAGGGATAGATCTCCTTTCTTTCCTTAGTCTCTGTAGCAGATCATAACAAAGCGATCCTGAGAAAGGCTGGCCGGGCGAAGGATCGAGCAGCGTCTACTGGCCATACCACCATGGATGCGCCTGATCTCGTCTGATCTCTGAAGCAAAGCAGGGCTGGGCTCGAACAGTACTTGGATGGGATACCTCCTGGGAACACCGGGTGCTGTAGACCCCTGGACGTCTCGCTCCGCCCCCAAGTTACGGGTCCAGCTTGCTCTTTCTGTCACATTACCGCGATGAAGGGTTT
Source organism: Phyllobates terribilis (assembly GCF_046119375.1). NCBI lineage: Eukaryota > Metazoa > Chordata > Amphibia > Anura > Dendrobatidae > Phyllobates > Phyllobates terribilis. Next base: position 682,963,922 of record NW_027362764.1, on the reverse strand, counting down.
AGCCTGCAGGAGACCCTGCGCCGAGACATTTTTGAAGACACCTGATGCGGCGGGTGAATCACTGCTAAACAAACCACACCTGTAGGGACGGCACAGCCTTTGCATGGACCCTTCGGAGCCCGCCCCGTCACGGCCAGATTGCTCGCCACCAAGCGATCCTGAGAAAGGCTGACGGGGCGATGGATCGAGCAGCGTCTACTGGCCATACCACCTTGGATACGCCCGATCTCGTCTGATCTCGGAAGCAAAGCAGGGCTGGGCTCAGACAGTACTTGGATGGGATACCTCCTGGGAACACCGGGTGCTGTAGACCATTTTGATGACGTTTTGCCCTACTGCCCTGCTCGGCTAGCATGGAACGGCGCCTTGCCGGACACCGACCTTAAGTAACTTAGATGATGGAAGCCCCAAGGCCTCTGAGCCAGTTGGCAGCTAAGTACACTACCCCGCCGCCCTTCACGCAGGCCTGACACCGAGCTCCTTGCCACGGCTAGGAGTGCTTATTGACTCCGCAGCTCGCCGTGTGGAAATGATGGCGTTAAAAGCACCAGGGGCCGTGAAGGGGCCAGGCTTTCAGCAGGTGCCCAGGGAAGGTTTTGGATGCCGGCCGCCTAGCGAGGGCCAGCAGAAGTAACATGTTTCTCTGCAAAGAAGCTTGTGTAACTAAGCCAGACGGCTGACAAAGAGCTAACCTCAGTGCAAGGAAGGCAAGGAAGGCAAGGAAGGAATTTGGGAGGGGGGGGGTGATTCCTGCTAGGGCCCTGAAATCATAAAACAGGCAGGAGAGTCTGACGCATGGTGACGGAGAGGTTGTAGGGGCAGATAGGGGGTGTTGTCACGTGCGAGCACGTGTGCATGCTGGCTTGTGTGTGAGAGTGCGCTTCCTAGGTGTGGCGCGCTGCAGACAGTCAAAGGGATTGTTCCCTTTCATTAAAAGTTAATCCCCGGCTGCAGGCTATTAGAAAGCAACTAACCGCGCTCTAATCACCCTACCCGTGTCTACCGTTGAGTCTCGCCTCTGCTCCCGGCCTGTGGCATTGGCCGTGAAGCTGACGTTCCGTCTACAGTGCTGCAGCCGATCAGTGAGCTCAGTGGCTCTGAGTGGGGCGTTCTGTCTACAAGACCTTTTAAGGAAGCCAGCAAAAAAATTGAAGAGAAGGGAAAGCACAAAATGACCTGGTCTTGCTGAGCACTGGAAAGGGCAGCCGGCAGCCAGACTTTAAAGTAGAAAAGCAGCAATTGAGAGGCTTGTCTCTGCCTATGCCCACACCACCCTGAACATGCCCAATGTCGTCTGATCTTGGAAGCTATGCAGGGATGGGCCTGGTTAGTACTTGGATTTGAGACTGTATAATAATACTCTTCCTGTATTATTTTTTTCTACTGAGGACTTCTCAAAGTATCAATATCACGATATTCTTATAAAAAAATGTATCTATTTATTCTTGGATTGTCCATTAAAAAGAATCAGATTGCAGCAGGTACATACAATAATTAGTTATAAAGTAATTGTCCATTTGTCCATAATTAGCCTAATTGTTGAGATTCACCCATCTTTCCTTGGATCCTGGCTGGTAAATCATGTCTTTGTCCAGCATGTGTCCAGGCCTACATGTCATCTGCTTCTCAGCATGAAGATTCTGTGTCTTGTGGGGTGGGCAGAGCAAGAGAGCCCCCCCTTTCTGTACCATGGGTCTTTATAGCCAGTCGTATGGACACCTGTTCTACATATGGTAGTGAACCAAAAATACACACACAAATAGCGCATGTCAACTAGACACGATGGCTGAGGCATAGAACTCAGAAAAATGATTATCGATTAACATTCCAAATGAATTTCCATAATTAACCATTGAACATTTCCCCCTTTTTTGAGAATAAAAGGACTTTAACTGAAATTTCTCAAAAGAAGATACCTTCATCAATCATTTTTTCTTTCCTTCTTCCTTGGCAATATCATTAAATTTCCATAATAATAATAATAGTAATAATAGTATCAATATCGGATTATTGTTATATAATGATGTGAATTCATGTTATGGTAAGCCGTGACTAATATTCATTTAATATGTATAATTATACTTCCCTATATCTAAATTGAAGCAATCGCGGGTTCAATCGTCATCATCTGATGTCATCGGGTCGTCGTCTCGTCTTCTTTTTGGTTCTTTTATAACACAGTCTTTAGATGAAAATTTCTTTGAAATAAATTACAGCATGTAGATATTGTACAGTCCATAATTGTGTTCATTATTGTTCAGTCCATAAACTGTACTCTTTATTAGAAAGATCATGTGTGTCAGTTGATAAGAAAACAAAGTCCATGGATGAAATGTAGCTTTAATATCTGTGCAGTGTCACGTGGACTTACGTTGGATCGTCTTTGGAATCTTCCGTGTGTCCACACTGGTCTCATGTCACTTTTGGAACAGATGTGACGTCTTTGGTCAGTAAAGCAAGGGTTAACTTGACACTTTCCTGCTTTATATAGCACCATAACCAGTACTCAGTCCTTTATATACAGGACACATATACCAGGTATTACCTGTTCACCAGCTTTCATTGAAGCGTTGCAGGTGATAAGAAACCAGTGGAACGTGATGAAACTTGAACACAACACAGTACATATAGGATCATCGTCCTCTGCCGTCCTGGTGATCAGTGGTGTGAATTGTATTGTATGTAATGGACACAGTCTATTATAACACTCAGCATTCACACCTGTTACCTTCTGAGACGTCCGGATATCAGTTGCTTCTTCTTGTAACTTTTGAGAATCTCTTTGATTTATAAAAATTAAAAGTCTTTATTAAGATAGAATTCATAATTGCGATGTCTTGATTGAAGTCTTCATTCCCTAATCTGATACCAAATCTGGCAGTTTTTCCTAACCTATAATATCACAGCGTACCATAGCAATCAGTAATATCCATCTAATTATTATCAAAATATTAAAATAAATTATGTTTGGAATAATAAACAATAATAGATAATAATTCATTATCAATCAAGTTCTCCACATGATAGAACATTTTTATGTCATAGGTGTAAATACCTTTTCCAACCCATAGGTGTCAGTGTATTTTGAAAAAACAAGTTTTTATATCTTTATTAAACCAATAATATCAAAGAATGTATACTCCTGAACCAAAATGAATAAATATATGAATGTATGAATGAATGAATGAATGAATGAATGAATAAATGAATGAATGAATTGTGTTTACTCAGAAAATGTAAACATTTTTTTCCTTAGCAATATATATTTAATGAAGCAATACTCTTGTATTAGACATTACTTTATTAAATATTAATGTGTTTTCTCAATTGAGATATTGAACTCAAATAAAATCAAATGAGAATTAAAAAATGAAAAAATAGAAAAATAAGAAGTATAAAGTAAGAATAAAATTTTAAAAATGAAAAATAAAATTAAGAGTAAAAATAAGAATAAAAATAAAAATAAGGCCTTTAAATTTTAATGACAAATGCAGAGTAATTATATTCTCCATAAAAAATACCCTTATATCTCCATTATCTGGATGATTTCATATTTGTCATAACCTTGTACCACAAAAAATATTAAATTATGCAACTCTGCATGTAATACCCTTCTTAATTATACCATAGTACCTTATTATTATTTCTTCTTTATTAAAATGTGTGGAAAATAAGTATTGATCAAAAGTGATTATGTAATCAGGATCAAAAACACATTTTCCCCCTTAATACCAAAAATATTATTTTATAAAATTTATGTATATATCAGAACCAAATTAAAAATAATTATTCTTCTAAAAATATTGTGCATAAATTTCATATCGATGAGTAGCATAGATTTGACTAAAGAGAGGTGTGTACCTATTTAGGTAACCATTAAAAATAATATTATAGTTATTCAAGAATATTATCATGTGGAAAATTATTCTAAATATAAATTTGCTTTGTAAACCATTTTGATGTGTGGTTGCCCTTATCCACTATTAGTTAAATCAAGAAATAATAATTATTAAAGAAATATAGAAATATATATATGTAGATAATACCTAATTATGTATTATAATTTCCTCAGAATTAAATATATTTTTGTACCTTCACATAAAGAAACATTTTTTTTTTCAAACATACAAACATACGAGGCCTCTGTCACATCAATCACACTTAGCAGCTGCTGATTTACTCATCTGTCACCTTCACTCTGACATTCACAGATCTGTTCAACTCAAACATTCCACATATGAAGTTTTAGATATATATATATATATATATATATTTAACCCAAAATTGTTGTATCCCAATTTATTAATGCGCATTGCCATATCAATTGAATATCTTTATATTTCTTTGAATATTCCCCAAGTACATATTATATAATATGAGAGTAAGTCACTGGAATTTCAGACACTTGAAAAAACTCTTGTCTTAGATTCTTTTTTCACTGGCTGCCCGGTCTTAAGTTACATCAGTTGAAAATAGAATGAATGGGATACTATACTATTAGCTCAAAGTTCAAAGGCCGCAGCTGTCACACGTCATGCTGTAAAGCTACTTTAATTTGCACGAACACTTCATGCACAGAAAATATTAGCAACACAAAAGAATTAATGAGTATTACATATATATTATAGTTCAACTAGATATATTGTTATTATTTTAAAATGTTATACAAATAAAATCATGCAATTTTTTCACTTCCTGTGTGAATAAAGAAATAAATCCATTTTAGAGTTCTTTGATCAAATCCTGCTTTGGAATGAAAAGTCTAAGGAAATATAAGAAAATAAAATTAAATATCAAATTCATACAGAAACAGATTTATTTAAATATCTTATACATATATTGGTTGGTTCTAATGTAATTCAAAATATTGCTTCTTAAATTGATATATATGAAGTTCTAATTTATTAATTAATATATATATATATTTTATAAACGTATATATAAATACAATTATACGCAATCTCTTCTTAGACAAGTGTATATATATATATATATATATATATATACATATATGAACTATTAGAAACTATGTAACTACAATTTTACTGTATAAGATTATAAATAAATATTGAGACATTGTATTACATTTTGATACAACATTATAATTACAGTTTTTCCTTAGCCACTCCCTAAACCAAATCTTCTGTCTCTCTCAAATATCTCCAGGAACGCCCTATTTAGGAAAGACATTTTTCTATCCTTCAAAACCTCAGAGAACTGCCTGTTCTTCTGTCCACATTCCATGACGTCACTGTGAGTTGGTCGTCTCACCTGTCTCTGTCCATCAGTTTCAGCCATTTTCCTTTTTAGAGAATCACAGTTCTGACTGAGAATTAACTCATTCTGTGGAGAGATGGATCTTTGCACTGGCTGATATGGCTTATAACATATATGAAATCTTCTGCGTATTTGATAGAGTTCACTATGGGGATGACTCAGTCTAGGAGAGTTTGATATTGGATTTTGGTAAGATTTTACCTTTCCTGGTTTTATAAATTTAGTTTGATTTATTTTCTTTTCACGATTCTTATGTTTTCTAACAAAATCCAGCATCTGCGCACATTCAAATAATGAATTTTTTTGTGATGCCATAACTTGGGAAACTGAATTTAGGAATTTGAATTTTTGTACAAAAGTTGTTATCATATGTTGTACTTTTCCATTTTTGATGAGAGCTTTGTACAACCGTTCAAATATGGACATGAATGTATATGCACATTCCTTCCTACCAATCCTTAGTTTCTGCAGATCTTCTATGTTGGGAAAATCCTTTGTGACACAATAAATCAAATATCTTAATCTGTCCGAATCATTTTCCCATCCATTAGGAGAGTTATTTTCACAGGGCATTAAATGTAAACGTCTGGACAATGTCACAGGAATCCATATTTTAAATAATTGATTCCTCTCCTCATTGGATAAATCAAACTTATCAGAGAAGCTCTCAAATGTCTTTGAATTTCTACAGGCATGGATTTTGACATCATATTTTGGCATGATTTTGCATAATTTCAGCAAATTTTTCCTCATTTTAATTTGGAGTTGAGCCTGGGTAATTCCAGAATTCTCTGATATTTTTAGTGGCTCTTGTACGTCCGTTCCTCCTACGTCACTCACATCTCCTCCCACATCACCTAGTATGTCGGTTTCTCGTATGTCAGTCATGTCTCCTCCCATGTCAGGTTTCTGTATGTCCGTCTCTTGGTCAGACCCAAGGTCACCTTCAGTTACAGATACGTGTCTTACTTCTTGTTCATTTTCCACATTACAGTCTGAATCAGTATCACCGTCTGACACTTCTACACTATTTTCCTGCTTAGAAATCTCTAACACAAGACTATGAAAAAAATCTACCAAATGTAGAATATTTCTCAATTTCTGTTTGTCTCTATTTACCAATTTAGAAGTTAACTGTAAATTCTGCAATTCACATTCTTTGTATAAACTGAGCCACAAAACTTCTATGTCATCTCCTACATTAACTTTGAAAGTAATATTACTTTGTTTAGCAAAAGAAGAAATTATATCCATATTTTGCTTACCTTAAGATTCCTTGGCTTCTCTTTATCAGCACGTCCTGTCTTCAGTTCGTCTGATTCTTTTCCTGTGTGATTCTGTTCCTTGTTAGTACCTCTGCTTCCTGTCTTTCCTCAGTCTGTAGGTCCTTGTTCACGGAAGAAATTCACTTACTTAATTTAAAAAACAAATAAACAGGACTGGCTGGCTCACCATTGCAAAATAATACTCTTCCTGTATTATTTTTTTCTACTGAGGACTTCTCAAAGTATCAATATCACGATATTCTTATAAAAAAATGTATCTATTTATTCTTGGATTGTCCATTAAAAAGAATCAGATTGCAGGAGGTACATACAATAATTAGTTATAAAGTAATTGTCCATTTGTCCATAATTAGCTTAATTGTTGAGATTCACCCATCTTTCCTTGGATCCTGGCTGGTAAATCATGTCTTTGTCCAGCATGTGTCCAGGCCTACATGTCATCTGCTTCTCAGCATGAAGATTCTGTGTCTTGTGGGGTGGGCAGAGCAAGAGAGCCCCCCCTTTCTGTACCATGGGCTTTCATAGCCAGTCGTATGGACACCTGTTCTACATATGGTAGTGAACCAAAAATACACACACAAATAGCGCATGTCAACTAGACACGATGGCTGAGGCAAAGAACTCAGAAAAATGATTATCGATTAACATTCCAAATGAATTTCCATAATTAACCATTTAACAGAGACCGCCTGGGAATGCCAGGTGCTGTAGGCTTTTGCTTTTTCCTTCCTTCCACCAGCAGGGGCCACTCTCTTCTATGCCTTTTTTGCATTCCCTTTCACAAGTGCACACATTCATTCTCTTTTCTTTTTTTCATTTGCTTTCTCTCTTGCGCTATTTCATCTCTGCAAAATACCAGCATCCTTCTGATCACCGTGGGCCTCCAGTATTGTTGCTTATTTACTTTTAATACTAGGCTCCTTTCACCAGGACCAGCGTCTCCCGGGTGGCTGGAGGCAACCACCGGTAACCCCAAGCAGAAGACCTTTGCAGGCAACACGACCCTCCCCCCTGAAGAGCAGCTCAAAGTCACTGGCAACCATCTCACCCTCTTCCTTCATTCACCCCTGGACGTCTCGCTCCGCCCCCAAGTTACGGGTCCAGCTTGCTCTTTCTGTCACATTACCGCGATGAAGGGTTTAGCCTGCAGGAGACCCTGCACTGAGACATTTTTGAAGACACCTGATGCGGCGGGTGAATCACTGCTAAACAAACCACACCTGTAGGGACGGCATAGACTTTCCATGGACCCTTCGGAGCCCGCACCATCACGGCCAGATTGCTCGCCATCAAACGATCCTGAGAAAGGCTGGCCGGGTGATGGATCGAGCAGCGTCTACTGGCCATACCATCTTGGATACGCCCGATCTCGTCTGATCTCGGAAGCAAAGCATGGCTGGGCTCAGACAGTACTTGGATGGGGGAACATCGGGTGCTGTAGACCATTTTGATGACGTTTTGCCCTACTGCCCAGCTCGGCTAGCATGGAACGGCGCCTTGCCAGACACCGACCTTAAGTAACTTAGATGATGGCAGCCCCAAGGCCTCTGAGCCAGTTGGCAGCTAAGTACGCTACCCCGCCGCCCTTCACGCAGGACTGACACCGAGCTCCTTGTCTCGGCTAGGAGTGCTTATTGACTCCGCAGCTCGCCGTGTGGAAATGATGGCGTTAAAAGCACCCGGGGCCGTGAAGGGGCCAGGCTTTCAGCAGGTGCCCAGGGAAGGATTTGGATGCCGGCCGCCTAGCGAGGGCCAGCAGAAGTAACATGTTTCTCTGCAAAGAAGCTTTTGTAACCAAGCCAGACGGCTGACAAAGAGCTAATCTCAGTGCAAGGAAGGTGCGGAAGGAATTGGGGAGGGGAGGGGGTGATTCCTGCTAGGGCCCTGAAATCATAAAACAGGCAGGAGAGTCTGACGCATGGTGACGGAGAGGTTGTAGGGGCAGATAGGGGGTGTTGTCACGTGCGAGCACGTGTGCATGCTGGCTTGTGTGTAAGAGTGCGCTTCCTAGGTGTGGCGCGCTGCAGACAGTCAAAGGGATTGTTCCCTTTCATTAAAAGTTAATCCCCGGCTGCAGGCTATTAGAAAGCAACTAACCGCGCTCTACTCAACCTACCCGGGTCTACCGGTGAGTCTCGCCAATGCTCCCGGCCTGTGGCATTGGCCTTGAAGCTGACGTTCCGTCTACAGCGCTGCAGCCGATCAGTGAGCTCAGCGGCTCTGAGTGGGGCGTTGTGTCTCCAAGACCTTTTAAGGAAGCCAGCAAAAAAATTGAAGAGAAGGGAAAGCACAAAAGGACCTGGTCTTGCTGAGCACTGGAAAGGGCAGCCGGCAGCCAGACGTCAAAGTAGAAAAGCAGCAAGTGAGAGGCTTGTCTCTGCTTACGGCCACACCACCCTGAACATGCCCAATCTCAACTGATCTTGGAAGCTAAGCAGCGTTGGGCCTGGTTAGTACTTGGATGGGAGACTGTAAAATAATACTCTTCCTGTATTATTTTTTTCTACTGAGGACTTCTCAAAGTATCAATATCACGATGTTCTTATAAAAAAATGTATCTATTTATTCTTGGATTGTCCATTAAAAAGAATCAGATTGCAGCAGGTACATACAATAATTAGTTATAAACTAATTGTTCATTTGTCCATAATTAGCTTAATTGTTTAATTGTTGAGATTCACCCATCTTTCCTTGGATCCTGGCTGGTAAATCATGTCTTTGTCCAGCATGTGTCCAGGCCTACATGTCATCTGCTTCTCAGCATGAAGATTCTGTGTCTTGTGGGGTGGGCAGAGCAAGAGAGCCCCCCCTTTCTGTACCATGGGCTTTTATATCCAGTCGTATGGACACCTGTTCTACATATGGTAGTGAACCAAAAATACACACACAAATAGCGCATGTCAACTAGACACGATGGCTGAGGCATAGAACTCAGAAAAATGATTATCGATTAACATTCCAAATGAATTTCCATAATTAACCATTTAACATTTCCCCCTTTTTGAGAATAAAAGGACTTTAACTGAAATATCTCAAAAGAAGATACATTCATCAATCATTTTTTCTTTCCTTCTTCCTTGGCAATATCATTAAATTTCCATAATAATAATAATAGTAATAATAGTATCAATATCGGATTATTGTTATATAATGATGTGAATTCATGTTATGGTAAGCCGTGACTAATATTCATTTAATATGTATAATTATACTTCCCTATATCTAAATTGAAGCAATCGCGGGTTCAATCGTCATCATCTGATGTCATCGGGTCGTCGTCTCGTCTTCTTCTTTGCTCTTTTATAACACAGTCTTTAGATGAAAACTCCTTTGAAATAAATTACAGCATGTAGATATTGTACAGTCCATAATTGTGCTCATTATTGTTCAGTCCATAAACTGTACTCTTTATTAGAAAGATCATGTGTGTCAGTTGATAAGAAAACAAAGTTCATGTGTCCGCACTGGTCTCGTGTCACTTTTGGAACAGATGTGACGTCTTTGGTCAGTAAAGCAAGGGTTAACTTGCCACTTTCCTGCTTTATATAGCACCATAACCAGTACTCAGTCCTTTATATACAGGACACATATGCCAGGTATTACCTGTTCACCAGCTTTCATTGAAGCGTTGCAGGTGATAAGAAACCACTGGAACGTGATGAAACTTGAACACACGGATATCAGTTGCTTCTTCTTGTAACTTTTGAGAATCTCTTTGATTTATAAAAATTAAGAGTCTTTATTAAGATAGAATTCATAATTGCGATGTCTTGATTGAAGTCTTCATTCCCTAATCTGATACCAAATCTGGCAGTTTTTCCTAACCTATAATATCACAGCGTACCATAGCAATCAGTAATATCCATCTAATTATTATCAAAATATTAAAATAAATTATGTTTGGAATAATAAACAATAATAGATAATAATTCATTATCAATCAAGTTCTCCACATGATAGAACATTTTTATGTCATAGGTGTAAATACCTTTTCCAACCCATAGGTGTCAGTGTATTTTGAAAAAACAAGTTTTTATATCTTTATTAAACCAATAATATCAAAGAATGTATACTCCTGAACCAAAATGAATAAATATATGAATGTATGAATGAATGAATGAATGAATAAATGAATGAATGAAATGTGTTTACTCAGAAAATGTAAACATTTTTTTCCTTAGCAATATATATTTAATGAAGCAATACTCTTGTATTAGACATTACTTTATTAAATATTAATGTGTTTTCTCAATTGAGATATTGAACTCAAATAAAATCAAATGAGAATTAAAAAATGAAAAAATAGAAAAATAAGAAGTATAAAGTAAGAATAAAATTTTAAAAATGAAGAATAAAATTAAGAGTAAAAATAAGAATAAAAATAAAAATAAGGCCTTTAAATTTTAATAACAAATGCAGAATAATTATATTCTCCATAAAAAATACCCTTATATCTCCATTATTTGGATGATTTCATATTTGTCATAACCTTGTACCACCAAAAAATATTAAATTATGCAACTTTGCATGTAATACCCTTCTTAATTATACCATAGTACCTTATTATTATTTCTTCTTTATTAAAATGTGTGGAAAATAAGTATTGATCAAAAGTGATTATGTAATCAGGATCAAAAACACATTTTCCCCCTTAAGACCAAAAATATTATTTTATAAAATTTATGTATATATCAGAACCAAATTAAAAATAATTATTCTTCTAGAAATATTGTGCATAAATTTCATATCGATGAGTAGCATAGATTTGACTAAAGAGATTTGTGTAAATATTTAGGTAACCATTAAAAATAATATTATAGTTATTCAAGAATATTATCATGTGGAAAATTATTCTAAATATAAATTTGCTTTGTAAACCATTTTGATGTGTGGTTGCCCTTATCCACTATTAGTTAAATCAAGAAATAATAATTATTAAAGAAATATAGAAATATATATATGTAGATAATACCTAATTATGTATTATAATTTCCTCAAAATTAAATATATTTTTGTACCTTCACATAAAGAAACATTTTTTTTTTTCAAACATACAAACATACGAGGCCTCTGTCACATCAATCACACTTAGCAGATGCTGATTTACTCATCTGTCACCTTCACTCTGACATTCACAGATCTGTTCAACTCAAACATTCCACATATGAAGTTTTAGATATATATATATATATATTTAACCCAAAATTGTTGTATCCCAATTTATTAATGCGCATTGCCATATCAATTGAATATCTTTATATTTCTTTGACTATTCCCCAAGTACATATTATATAATATGAGAGTAAGTCACTGGAATTTCAGACACTTGAAAAAACTCTTGTCTTAGATTCTTTTTTCACTGGCTGCCCGGTCTTAAGTTACATCAGTTGAAAATAGAATGAATGGGATCCTATACTATTAGCTCAAAGTTCAAAGGCCGCAGCTGTCACACGTCATGCTGTAAAGCTACTTTAATTTGCACGAACACTTCATGCACAGAAAATATTAGCAACACAAAAGAATTAATAAGTATTACATATATATTATAGTTCAACTAGATATATTGTTATTATTTTAAAATGTTATACACATAAAATCATGCAATTTTTTCACTTCCTGTGTGAATAAAGAAATAAATCCATTTTAGAGTTCTTTGATCAAATCCTGCTTTGGAATGAAAATTCTAAGGAAATATAAGAAAATAAAATTAAATATCAAATTAATACAGAAACAGAATTATTTAAATATCTTATACATATATTGGTTGGTTCTAATGTAATTCAAAATATTGCTACTTAAATTTATATATATGAAGTTCTAATTTACTAATTAATATATATATATCTTATAAACGTATATATAAATACAATTATACACAATCTGTTATGCACACGCCCGGACTGACTGGCGTGTGCGTGTTTATGTAGTGATTCCACTGTGCCATGAACCGGAGAGTGCCTGGAGGGGCGTAACTAAGTATCTGCCCGATCCGACCAAGGTCGCACGACGGCATACGACGCCAGTGCACCAGGGAGGAACCGAGCAGAGGAACCAGGGTCTACTCCAGGTCAGACTCCGGACACGGCTGTTGACCCACATCGGGGAATACAGGAACAGGCAGACTAGAGCACAGGCTGGGTAGGGTCCAGTACAGACTGGGAGACAAATTCGAAACCGCAGACGCGGTAGACAGAGCTGAGCAAAGTGAAAACCGCAGACGCGGTGGACAGAGCTGAGCAAAGCGAAAACCGCAGACGCGGCGGACAGAGCTGAGCAAAGCGAAAACCGCAGACGCGGCGGACAGAGCTGAGCAAAGCGAAAACCGCAGACGCGGCGGACAGAGCTGAGCAAAGCGAAAACCGCAGACGCGGCGGACAGAGCTGAGCAAAGCGAAAACCGCAGACGCGGCGGACAGAGCTAAGCAAAGCAAAAACCGCAGACGCGGCGGACAGAGCTGAGCAAAGCGAAAACCGCAGACGCGGCGGACAGAGCTGAGCAAAGCGAAAACCGCAGACGCGGCGGACAGAGCTGAGCAAAGCGAAAACCGCAGACGCGGCGGACAGAGCTGAGCAAAGCGAAAACCGCAGACGCGGCGGACAGGACTCTGTTCACACGGAACAGACTAGAAGGGAAAGGCAGAACCAGATACCCACAGGGTACTTGCAGAGAAGTAGCGAGTGGACCACAAACTCACAAACGGAAGTACAGTGACAACGAGCAGGAGTTAGGTACGAGTTCAGACTCTGCAGAAAAAGGAATGGAACGGACATAGAGAAAAAACAGGTAAAAGATAGGAGAGAGTTCAGACTGGAACTGAGTGTACGGAGGAGACCGACACTGCAGCGGGATACAGGAGCGGGTCTGGGAATATGGCCCCCAGACAGGCAAGGAGCGTGTTCAGACTGGCCTGGAAATACAGCCTCCAGGAAGGCGGAACAAACAGGCAAGGAACGAGTACAGACTGCAGGTTAAGGTACACAGATAGGACACAGTACAGACACGGGAACTGATACCGCAAGGCAGGAGACATAGACAGGACTCAGTTCAGACACGGGAACTGATACCGCAAGGCAGGAGACAAAGACAGGACTCAGTTCAGACACGGGAACTGATACCGCAAGGCAGGAGACAGAGACAGGACTCAGTTCAGACACGGGAACTGATACCGCAAGGCAGGAGACAAAGAACGGGACCCAGTTCAGACACGGGAACTGATACCGCAAGGCAGGAGACAAAGACAGGACTCAGTTCAGACACGGGAACAGATACCGCAAGGCAGGAGACATAGACAGGACTCAGTTCAAACACGGGAACTGATACCGCAAGGCAGGAGACAAAGAACGGGACCTGGCACCTTCAGAGTGCAAGCACACACTGAATGAAACACTATGCTCAGGCAGGGATAGATGGGAGCAGCTGAGCTATATACCAGGTGACAGACAGCAATAGGCTGAGGACGCACAAGGGGTGTGACCCACAGCAGGTACAAAAAGCAGGAAGTGATCGGGCGCCGCCCTTAAGCAGCAGAAACAGACAAACAGACAGCAAGGAGGGAAGCCAGAGAGACATTCTGGACTGGAGATCAATTGCGCGCTCTTGCACAGTGGGAGATGGACCACCATGCAAGGACGCCGCCAGGTATGTTAAAGTACCCCCCCCCTTACGCCCCCTCTTCTTCAGGCCTGCCAGAATCTTCCGCAGGGAATTCGAGGACCAGTTGTTCACTTCAAGGAGATCATTTCCATAGTCCACAGGAAAAATTGATCTCATCTGGTTAGCTAGGATGCTACCTCCTATCCAGCCATCCTTGGCAACAGACGAAACGGGTGGAGTACCAGGAACAGCACACAAGGAAGTCTCTCTCCACATATTTTCAGGTGGCACCCCAGAGGGTACAGGAGACAACTGGAAGTCCTTCACCGGGTTGGAGGGGGACAGAGACTTGGGGGTAATCTCTGCTTCGAGGTACATCTTGTCAAGCTCACAGGAAGAAATAGACGGGTTATCAGGTACATAATGAGGAAAAGTCACTGTCTCTTTGTTATCTGGTGGTACCCCGGAGAATTCAGGAAACAACTGGAGGTCCTCCGCCGGGTCAGAAGAGTGCAGAGGCTCAGAGAAAACATCTGCTTCAGAGTACACTAGGTCGGACTCACTGGAAGAAGCAGGCGAGGTATCGGGTACCGAGTATAGGAAAGTCTCTGTCCATTCACCACCAGGTGGCACCCCAAAGGGTTCTGGAGACAACTGGGGGTACTCCGCCTGGTCAGAGGAGTGTAGAGACTCATGGGTAACCTCTGCTTCAGAGTACACAAGGTCGAACTCACTGAACGAAGCAGGCGAGGTATCAGATCCAGGATATAGGAAAGTCTCTGTCCATTCACCACCAGGTGGCACCCCGAAGGGTTCTGGAGAAAACTGGAGGTCCTCTGCCTGGTCGGAGGGGTGTAGAGACTCGGGAGTGACCTCTGCTTCAGAGTACACTAGGTTGGACTCACTGGACGAAGCAAGCGAGGTATCAGGTACAGAGTATATGAGAGTCTCTGTCCTTTCGCTACCAGGTAGCACCCCGTAGGGTTCTGGAGATGACTGGAGGTCCTCCGCCTGGTCGGAGGGGTGTAGAGACTCGGGAGTAACCTCTGCTTCGGAGTACACTAGGTTGGACTCACTGGACGAAGCGAGCGAGGTATCAGGTACAAAGTATAGGAGAGTCTCTGTCCTTTCGCTACCAGGTAGCACCCCGAAGGGTTCTGGAGACAACTGGAGGTCCTCCGCCTGGTCGGAGGGGTGTAGAGACTCGGGGGTAACTACCACTTTGGGGTACCCATTGTCAGGCTCACAGGACGAAGCGGACTAAGTATCGAGTACCGAGTGTAGAGAAGTCTCTCTCCATTTGTCATCGAGTGGTATCCCGGAGGATTCAGGAGGCAACAGGGGGTCCTCCGCCAGGTAGTAGAGGTGCACAGACTCAGAGGTAACCACAGCTTTGGAGCATCCTTGGACATGCACACCGGTTAAAGTGGGTGAAGCATCTGATGCCGGGTGCAGGAAGTTCTCCTGTGTGGAGTCTGGATGGGCAGAAGTCTCTTCGGGCAGGAGAACCGGTGCACTACCCACGCACATTACCCGTTGGGGCTTCTGCGGGATACAGGGAGATGAAGCTTCAGTAGGGACTTCAAGGTTGGGGTCAGGAGGTCTCAGGGAGGACAGACCCTGGCGTGACGGCTTGCCTCTACGTCTAGCACGTCTGGACTGCCTCTTGAGGTTGGGAGAAGTCTTCCGGGAAGCGTAGTCACCCTGTGAGGATTCTGGGTGGGCAGTAGTCTCATTGGGCTGGAGGACTATTGCGCTACCCACACACATTACCCATCGGGGCTGCTCCGGGATATTGGGAGGTGAAGCTTCAGCAGGAGCCTCCGGGTTAGGATCATCGAAGACCATTAGAAAGGCCACCAGGAAGGCCATTAGGTCCAGGAGGATCGGATCCTGTGTTTCATATAGGGGGTTGATCCATTCCAAGGCATCACCCGCCAGGTAAGACATAATGAATGCCACCTTAACCCGATCGGTGGGAAAACATAGAGGGTAGAACTTGAAGTGTAGCATGCATTGCTCCACAAATGCACGACTTTGCCTTGGATCCCCATAGTAACGTGGCGGATCCGCAGGAACGAGAGCAGATAGATCCATCTGGACGGGTGCGTAATTCGCCTGGAACTCAGCTGAGAAAAAAAAAAAATTATTTATTTATTTTTAATGCATGTATTCGCTGGAAAACTTCTCAGAGAGCGAAGGCCGTGGGGCTCAACGGGAACCATGGCCTGAGCATGCTGTTATGCACACGCCCGGACTGACTGGCGTGTGCGTGTTTATGTTGTGATTCCACTGTGCCATGAACCGGAGAGTGCCTGGAGGGGCGTAACTAAGTATCTGCCCGATCCGACCAAGGTCGCACGACGGCATACGACGCCAGTGCACCAGGGAGGAACCGAGCAGAGGAACCAGGGTCTACTCCAGGTCAGACTCCGGACACGGCTGTTGACCCACACCGGGGAATACAGGAACAGGCAGACTAGAGCACAGGCTGGGTAGGGTCCAGTACAGACTGGGAGACAAATTCGAAACCGCAGACGCGGTAGACAGAGCTGAGCAAAGCGAAAACCGCAGACGCGGCGGACAGAGCTGAGCAAAGCGAAAACCGCAGACGCGGCGGACAGAGCTGAGCAAAGCAAAAATCGCAGACGCGGCGGACAGAGCTGAGCAAAGCGAAAACCGCAGACGCGGCGGACAGAGCTGAGCAAAGCGAAAACCGCAGATGCGGCGGACAGAGCTGAGCAAAGCGAAAACCGCAGACGCGGCGGACAGAGCTGAGCAAAGCGAAAACCGCAGACGTGGCGGACAGAGCTGAGCAAAGCGAAAACTGAAGACGCGGCGGACAGAGCAGAGCAAAGCGAAAACCGCAGACGCGGCGGACAGAGCTGAGCAAAGCGAAAACCGCAGACGCGGCGGACAGAGCTGAGCAAAGCGAAAACCGCAGACGCGGCGGACAGAGCAGAGCAAAGCGAAAACCGCAGACGGGGCGGACAGAGCAGAGCAAAGCGAAAACCGCAGACGGGGCGGACAGAGCAGAGCAAAGCGAAAACCGCAGACGGGGCGGACAGAGCAGAGCAAAGCGAAAACCGCAGACGGGGCGGACAGAGCAGAGCAAAGCGAAAACCGCAGACGTGGCGGACAGAGCTGAGCAAAGCGAAAACCGCAGACGCGGCGGACAGAGCTGAGCAAAGCGAAAACCGCAGACGCGGCGGACAGAGCTGAGCAAAGCGAAAACCGCAGACGCGGCGGACAGGACTCTGTTCACACGGAACAGACTAGAAGGGAAAGGCAGAACCAGATACCCACAGGGTACTTGCAGAGAAGTAGCGAGTGGACCACAAACTCACAAACGGAAGTACAGTGACAACGAGCAGGAGTTAGGTACGAGTTCAGACTCTGCAGAAAAAGGAATGGAACGGACATAGAGAAAAAACAGGTAAAAGATAGGAGAGAGTTCAGACTGGAACTGAGTGTACGGAGGAGACCGACACTGCAGCGGGATAAAGGAGCGGGTCTGGGAATACGGCCCCCAGAGAGGCAGGACGAACAGGCAAGGAGCGTGTTCAGACTGGCCTGGAAATACAGCCTCCAGGAAGGCGGAACGAACAGGCAAGGAACGAGTACAGACTGCAGGTTAAGGTACACAGATAGGACACAGTACAGACACGGGAACTGATACCGCAAGGCAGGAGACATAGACAGGACTCAGTTCAGACACGGGAACTGATACCGCAAGGCAGGAGACAAAGACAGGACTCAGTTCAGACACGGGAACTGATACCGCAAGGCAGGAGACATAGACAGGACTCAGTTCAGACACGGGAACTGATACCGCAAGGCAGGAGACAAAGAACGGGACCCAGTTCAGACACGGGAACTGATACCGCAAGGCAGGAGACAAAGACAGGATTCAGTTCAGACACGGGAACAGATACCGCAAGGCAGGAGACATAGACAGGACTCAGTTCAGACACGGGAACTGATACCGCAAGGCAGGAGACAAAGAACGGGACCTGGCACCTTCAGAGTGCAAGCACACACTGAATGAAACACTATGCTCAGGCAGGGATAGATGGGAGCAGCTGAGCTATATACCAGGTGACAGACAGCAATAGGCTGAGGACGCACAAGGGGTGTGACCCACAGCAGGTACAAAAAGCAGGAAGTGATCGGGCGCCACCCTTAAGCAGCAGAAACAGACAAACAGACAGCAAGGAGGGAAGCCAGAGAGACATTCTGGACTGGAGATCAAGTGCGCGCTCTTGCACAGTGGGAGATGGACCACCATGCAAGGACGCCGCCAGGTATGTTACAGTACCCCCCCCTTACGCCCCCTCTTCTTCAGGCCTGCCAGAATCTTCCGCAGGGAATTCGAGGACTAGTTGTTCACTTCAAGGAGATCACTTCCACAGTCCACAGGAAAAATTGATCTCATCTGGTTAGCTAGGATGCTACCTCCTATCCAGCCATCCTTGGCAACAGACGAAACGGGTGGAGTACCAGGAACAGCACACAAGGAAGTCTCTCTCCACATATTTTCAGGTGGCACCCCAGAGGGTACAGGAGACAACTGGAAGTCCTTCACCGGGTTGGAGGGGGACAGAGACTTGGGGGTAATCTCTGCTTCGAGGTACATCTTGTCAAGCTCACAGGAAGAAATAGACGGGTTATCAGGTACATAATGAGGACAAGTCACTGTCTCTTTGTTATCTGGTGGTACCCCGGAGAATTCAGGAAACAACTGGAGGTCCTCCGCCGGGTCAGAAGAGTGCAGAGGCTCAGAGAAAACATCTGCTTCAGAGTACACTAGGTCGGACTCACTGGAGGAAGCAGGCGAGGTATCGGGTACCGAGTATAGGAAAGTCTCTGTCCATTCACCACCAGGTGGCACCCCAAAGGGTTCTGGAGACAACTGGGGGTACTCCGCCTGGTCAGAGGAGTGTAGAGACTCATGGATAACCTCTGCTTCAGAGTACACAAGGTCGAACTCACTGAACGAAGCAGGCGAGGTATCAGATCCAGGATATAGGAAAGTCTCTGTCCATTCACCACCAGGTGGCACCCCGAAGGGTTCTGGAGACAACTGGAGGTCCTCTGCCTGGTCGGAGGGGTGTAGAGACTCGGGAGTGACCTCTGCTTCGGAGAACACTAGGTTGGACTCACTGGACGAAGCGAGCGAGGTATCAGGTACAGAGTATAGGAGAGTCTCTGTCCTTTCGCTACCAGGTAGCACCCCGTAGGGTTCTGGAGACGACTGGAGGTCCTCCGCCTGGTCGGAGGGGTGTAGAGACTCGGGAGTAACCTCTGCTTCGGAGTACACTAGGTTGGACTCACTGGACGAAGCGAGCGAGGTATCAGATACAAAGTATAGGAGAGTCTCTGTCCTTTCGCTACCAGGTAGCACCCCGAAGGGTTCTGGAGACAACTGGAGGTCCTCCGCCTGGTCGGAGGGGTGTAGAGACTCGGGGGTAACTACCACTTTGGGGTACCCATTGTCAGGCTCACAGGACGAAGCGGACAAAGTATCGAGTACTGAGTGTAGAGAAGTCTCTCTCCATTTGTCATCGAGTGGTATCCCGGAGGATTCAGGAGGCAACAGGGGGTCCTCCGCCAGGTAGTAGAGGTGCACAGACTCAGAGGTAACCACAGCTTTGGAGCATCCTTGGACATGCACACCGGTTAAAGTGGGTGAAGCATCTGATGCCGGGTGCAGGAAGTTCTCCCTTGTGGAGTCTGGATGGGCAGAAGTCTCTTCGGGCAGGAGAACCGGTGCACTACCCACGCACATTACCCGTTGGGGCTTCTGCGGGATACAGGGAGATGAAGCTTCAGTAGGGACTTCAAGGTTGGGGTCAGGAGGTCTCAGGGAGGACAGACCCTGGCGTGATGGCTTGCCTCTACGTCTAGCACGTCTGGACTGCCTCTTGAGGTTGGGAGAAGTCTTCCGGGAAGCGTAGTCACCCTGTGAGGATTCTGGGTGGGCAGTAGTCTCATTGGGCTGGAGGACTATTGCGCTACCCACACACATTACCCATCGGGGCTGCTCCGGGATATTGGGAGGTGAAGCTTCAGCAGGAGCCTCCGGGTTAGGATCATCGAAGACCATTAGAAAGGCCACCAGGAAGGCCATTAGGTCCAGGAGGATCGGATCCTGTGTTTCATATAGGGGGTTGATCCAGTCCAAGGCATCACCCGCCAGGTAAGACACAATGAATGCCACCTTAACCCGATCGGTGGGAAAACATAGAGGGTAGAACTTGAAGTGTAGCATGCATTGCTCCACAAATGCACGACTTTGTCTTGGATCCCCATAGTAACGTGGCGGATCCGCAGGAACGAGAGCAGATAGATCCATCTGGACGGGTGCGTAATTCGCCTGGAACTCAGCTGAGAAAAAAAAAAATTATTTATTTATTTTTAATGCATGTATTCGCTGGAAAACTTCTCAGAGAGCGAAGGCCGTTTGGCTCAACGGGAACCATGGCCTGAGCATGCTGTTATGCACACGCCCAGACTGACTGGCGTGAGCGTGTTTATGTAGTGATTCCACTGTGCCATGAACCGGAGAGTGCCTGGAGGGGCGTAACTAAGTATCTGCCCCATCCGACCAAGGTCGCATGACGGCATACGACGCCAGTGCACCAGGGAGGAACCGAGCAGAGGAACCAGGGTCTACTCCAGGTCAGACTCCGGACACGGCTGTTGACCCACACCGGGGAATACAGGAACAGGCAGACTAGAGCACAGGCTGGGTAGGGTCCAGTACAGACTGGGAGACAAATTCGAAGCCGCAGACGCGGTAGACAGAGCTGAGCAAAGCGAAAACCGCAGACGCGGTGGACAGAGCTGAGCAAAGCGAAAACCGCAGACGTGGTGGACAGAGCTGAGCAAAGCGAAAACCGCAGACGCGGCGGACAGAGCTGAGCAAAGCGAAAACCGCAGACGCGGCGGACAGAGCTGAGCAAAGCGAAAACCGCAGACGCGGCGGACAGAGCTGAGCAAAGCGAAAACCGCAGACGCGGCGGACAGAGCTGAGCAAAGCGAAAACCGCAGACGTGGTGGACAGAGCTGAGCAAAGCGAAAACCGCAGACGCGGCGGACAGAGCTGAGCAAAGCGAAAACCGCAGACGCGGCGGACAGAGCTGAGCAAAGCGAAAACCGCAGACGCGGCGGACAGAGCTGAGCAAAGCGAAAACCGCAGACGCGGCGGACAGAGCTGAGCAAAGCGAAAACCGCAGACGCGGCGGACAGAGCAGAGCAAAGCGAAAACCGCAGACGCGGCGGACAGAGCTGAGCAAAGTGAAAACCACAGACGCGGTGGACAGAGCTGAGCAAAGTGAAAACCGCAGACGCGGCGGACAGAGCAGAGCAAAGCGAAAACCGCAGACGGGGCGGACAGAGCAGAGCAAAGCGAAAACCGCAGACGGGGCGGACAGAGCAGAGCAAAGCGAAAACCGCAGACGGGGCGGACAGAGCAGAGCAAAGCGAAAACCGCAGACGGGGCGGACAGAGCAGAGCAAAGCGAAAACCGCAGATCGGGCAGACAGAGCTGAGCAAAGCGAAAACCGCAGACGCGGCGGACAGAGCTGAGCAAAGCGAAAACCGCAGACGCGGCGGACAGAGCTGAGCAAAGCGAAAACCGCAGACGCGGCAGACAGAGCGGAGCAAAGCGAAAACCGCAGACGCGGCGGACAGAGCTGAGCAAAGCGAAAACCGCAGACGCGGCGGACAGGACTCTGTTCACACGGAACAGACTAGAAGGGAAAGGCAGAACCAGATACCCACAGGGTACTTGCAGAGAAGTAGCGAGTGGACCACAAACTCACAAACGGAAGTACAGTGACAACGAGCAGGAGTTAGGTACGAGTTCAGACTCTGCAGAAAAAGGAATGGAACGGACATAGAGAAAAAACAGGTAAAAGATAGGAGAGAGTTCAGACTGGAACTGAGTGTACGGAGGAGACCGACACTGCAGCGGGATACAGGAGCGGGTCTGGGAATACGTCCCCCAGAGAGGCAGGACGAACAGGCAAGGAGCGTGTTCAGACTGGCCTGGAAATACAGCCTCCAGGAAGGCGGAACGAACAGGCAAGGAACGAGTACAGACTGCAGGTTAAGGTACACAGATAGGACACAGTACAGACACGGGAACTGATACCGCAAGGCAGGAGACATAGACAGGACTCAGTTCAGACACGGGAACTGATCCTGCAAGGCAGGAGACAAAGACAGGACTCAGTTCAGACACAGGAACTGATACCGCAAGGCAGGAGACATAGACAGGACTCCGTTCAGACACGGGAACAGATACCGCAAGGCAGGAGACATAGACAGGACTCAGTTCAGACACGGGAACTGATACCGCAAGGCAGGAGACAAAGAACGGGACCTGGCACCTTCAGAGTGCAAGCACACACTGAATGAAACACTATGCTCAGGCAGGGATAGATGGGAGCAGCTGAGCTATATACCAGGTGACAGACAGCAATAGGCTGAGGACGCACAAGGGGTGTGACCCACAGCAGGTACAAAAAGCAGGAAGTGATCGGGCGCCGCCCTTAAGCAGCAGAAACAGACAAACAGACAGCAAGGAGGGAAGCCAGAGAGACATTCTGGACTGGAGATCAAGTGCGCGCTCTTGCACAGTGGGAGATGGACCACCATGCAAGGACGCCGCCAGGTATGTTACACAATCTCTACTTAGACAAGTGTATATATATATATATATATATATATATATATATATATGAACTATTAGAAACTATGTAACTACAATTTTACTGTATAAGATTATAAATAAATATTGAGACATTGTATTACATTTTGATACAACATTATAATTACAGTTTTTCCTTAGCCACTCCCTAAACCAAATCTTCTGTCTCTCTCAAATATCTCCAGGAACGCCCTATTTAGGAAAGACATTTTTCTATCCTTCAAAACCTCAGAGAACTGCCTGTTCTTCTGTCCACATTCCATGACGTCACTGTGAGTTGGTCGTCTCACCTGTCTCTGTCCATCAGTTTCAGCCATTTTCCTTTTTAGAGAATCACAGTTCTGACTGAGAATTAACTCATTCTGTGGAGAGATGGATCTTTGCACTGGCTGATATGGCTTATAACATATATTTAATCATCTGCGTATTTGATAGAGTTCACTATGGGGATGACTCAGTCTAGGAGAGTTTGATATTGGCTTTTGGTAAGATTTTACCTTTCCTGGTTTTATAAATTTAGCTTGATTTATTTTCTTTTCACGATTCTCATGTTTTCTAACAAAATCCAGCATCTGCGCACATTCAAATAATGAATTTTTTTGTGATGCCATAACTTGGGAAACTGAATTTAGGAATTTGAATTTTTGTACAAAAGTTGTTATCATATGTTGTACTTTTCCATTTTTGATGAGAGCTTTGTACAACCGTTGAAATATGGACATGAATGTATATGTACATTCCTTCCTACCAATCCTTAGTTTCTGCAGATCTTCTATGTTGGGAAAATCCTTTGTGACACAATAAAACAAATATCTTAATCTGTCCGAATCATTTTCCCATCCATTAGGAGAGTCATTTTCACAGGGCATTAAATGTAAACGTCTGGACAATGTCACAGGAATCCATATTTTAAATAATTGATTCCTCTCCTCATTGGATAAATCAAACTTATCAGAGAAGCTCTCAAATGTCTCTAAATTTGAGAGCTTCATGGATTTTGACATCATATTTTGTCATGATTTTGTATAATTTCAGCAAATTTATCCTCATTTTAATTTGGAGTTGAGCCTGGGTAATTCCAGAATTCTCTGATATTTTTAGTGGCTCTTTTACGTCCGTTCCTCCTACGTCACTCACGTCTCCTCCCACATCACCTAGTATGTCGGTTTCTCGTATGTCAGTCATGTCTCCTCCCATGTCAGGTTTCTGTATGTCCGTCTCTTGGTCTTTCCTTGGATCCTGGCTGGTAAATCATGTCTTTGTCCAACATGTGTCCAGGCCTACGTGTCATCTGCTTCTCAGCATGAAGATTCTGTGTCTTGTGGGGTGGGAAGAGCAAGAGAGCCCCCCCTTTCTGTACCATGGGCTTTTATAGCCAGTCGTATGGACACCTGTTCTACATATGGTAGTGAACCAAAAATACACACACAAATAGCGCATGTCATCTAGACACGATGGCTGAGGCATAGAACTCAGAAAAATGATTATCGATTAACATTCCAAATGAATTTCCATAATTAACCATTTAACAGAGACCGCCTGGGAATGCCAGGTGCTGTAGGCTTTTGCTTTTTCCTTCCTTCCACCAGCAGGGGGCACTCTCTTCTATGCCTTTTTTCCATTCCCTTTCACAAGTGCACACATTCATTCTCTTTTCTTTTTTTCATTTGCTTTCTCTCTTGCGCTATTTCATCTCTGCAAAATACCAGCATCCTTCTGATCACCGTGGGCCTCCAGCAATGTTGCTTCTTTACTTTTAATACTAGGCTCCTTTTCACCAGGACCAGCGTCTCCCGCGTGGCTGGAGGCAACCACCGGTAACCCCAAGCAGAAGACCTTTGCAGGCAACACGACCCTCCCCCCTGAAGAGCAGCTCAAAGTCACTGGCAACCATCTCACCCTCTTCCTTCATTCACCCCTGGACGTCTCGCTCCGTCCCCAAGATATGCGTCCAGCTTGCTCTTTCTGTCACATTACCGCGATGAAGGGTTTAGCCTGCAGGAGACCCTGCGCCGAGACATTTTTGAAGACACCTGATGCGGCGGATGAATCACTGCTAAACAAACCACACCTGTAGGGACGGCACAGCCTTTGCATGGACCCTTCGGAGCCCGCCCCGTCACGGCCAGATTGCTCGCCACCAAGCGATCCTGAGAAAGGCTGGCCGGGCGATGGATCGGACAGCGTCTACTGGCCATACCACCTTGGATACGCCCGATCTTGTCTGATCTCGGAAGCAAAGCAGGGCTGGTCTCGGACAGTACTTGGATGGGAGACTATTTTGATGATGTTTTGCCCTACTGCCCAGCTCGGCTAGCATGGAACGGCGCCTTGCCGGACACCGACCTTAAGTAACTTAGATGATGGAAGCCCCAAGGCCTCTGAGCCAGTTGGCAGCTAAGTATGCTACCCCGCCGCCTTAACGCAGGCCTGACACCGAGCTCTTTGCCACGGCTAGGAGTGCTTATTGACTCAGCAGCTCGCCGTGTGGAAATCATGGCGTTAAAAGCACCCGGGGCCGTGAAGGGGCCAGGCTTTCAGCAGGTGCCCAGGGAAGGTTTTGGATGCCGGCCGAATAGCGAGGGCCAGCAGAAGTAACATGTTTCTCTGCAAAGAAGCTTGTGTAACCAAGCCAGACGGCTGACAAAGAGCTAACCTCAGTGCAAGGAAGGCAAGGAAGGTGCGGAAGGAATTGGGGAGGGGGTGGGTGATTCCTGCTAGGGCCCTGAAATCATAAAACAGGCAGGAGAGTCTGATGCATGGTGACGGAGAGGTTGTAGGGGCAGATAGGGGGTGTTGTCACGTGCGAGCAGTTGTGCATGCTGGCTTGTGTGTGAGAGTGCGCTTCCTAGGTGTGGCGCGCTGCAGACAGTCAAAGGGATTGTTCCCTTTCATTAAAAGTTAATCCCCGGCTGCAGGCTGTTAAAAAGCAACTAACCGCGCTCTGCTCACCCTACCCGGGTCTACCGGTGAGTCTCGCCTCTGCTCCCGGCCTGTGGTATTGGCCGTGAAGCTGACGTTCCGTCGACAGCGCTGCAGCCGATCAGTGAGCTCAGCGGCTCTGATTGGGGCGTTGTGTCTACAAGACCTTTTAAGGAAGCCAGCAAAAAAATTGAAGAGAAGGGAAAGCACAAAAGGACCTGGTCTTGCTGAGCACTGGAAAGGGCAGTCGGCAGCCAGACGTCAAAGTAGAAAAGCAGCAAGTGAGATACCTGTCTCTGCCTATGGCCACACCAATCTGAACATGCCCAATCTTGTCTGATCTCAGAAGCTAAGCAGGTTTGGGCCTAGTTAGTACTTGGATGGGAGACCACCTGGGAATACCAGGTGCTGTAGGCTTTTGCTTTTTCCTTCCTTCCACCAGCAGGGGCACTCTCTTCTATGCCTTTTTTCCATTCCCTTTCACAAGTGCACAAATTCATTCTCTTTTCTTTTTTTCATTTGCTTTCTCTCTTGCGCTATTTCATCTCTGCAAAATACCAGCATCCTTCTGATCACCGTGGGCCTCCAGCATTTTTGCTTCTTTACTTTTAACCACTTCGCGCCAGAGCCTGTTTTTGCCTTCGTGACCGGGCCAATTTTTTCAATTCTGACAACTGTCACTTTATGAGGTAATTACTCTGGAATGCTTCAACGGATCCCCCTGATTCTGAGATTGTTTTTTTGTGACATATTGTACTTCATGATAGTGGTAAAATTTCTTTGATATCACTTGCGTTTGATTGTGAAAAAATCGGATATTTGGCGAAAATTTTGCAATTTTCAAACTTTGAATTTTCATGCCCTTTAATCAGAGAGATATATCACACAAAATAGTTAATAAATAACATTGCCCACATGTCTACTTCACATCAGCACAATTTTGGAACCAAAATTTTTTTTTGTTAGGAAGCTATAAGGGTTAAAAGTTGACCAGCGATTTCTCATTTTTACAACAAAATTTACAAAAACATTTTTTTTAGGGACCACATCTTATTTGAAGTGACTTTGAGGAGCCTTTATGACCGAAAATACCCAAAAGTGATACCATTCTAAAAACTGCACCCCTCAAGGTGCTCAAAACCACATTCAAGAAGTTTATTAACCCTTCAGGTGCTTCACAGGAATTTTTGGAATGTGGAAGAAAACAATCAATATTTAACTTTTTTTCACAAAACTGCTACTTTAACCTCAAATTTTTAATTTTCACAAGGGTAGCCAGAAAAAATGGACCCCAAAATGTGTTGTGTAATTTCTCCTGAGCACGCTGATACCCCATATGTGGTGCAAAGCCACTGTTTGGGTGCACGGCATGGCTTGGAAGGTAAGGAGCGCCATTTGACTTTTGGAATGGAAATTTGACTGGAATGGATAGCGGACGCCATGTTGCATTTGGAGAGCCCCAGAGGTGTCTAAACAGAGGAAACCCTCAACAAGTGACCCCATTTTGTAAACTAGACCCCTCAAGGAACTTATCTAGATGTGTGGTGAGCACCTTGAACCCCCAGGGGCTTCACAGAATTTTATAATGTTGAAGTGTGAAAATAAAAAAACTCATTTTTAACACAAAACTGCTAATTTAGCCTCAAATTTTTAATTTTCACAAGGGCAGCCAGAAAAAATGGACCCCAAAATGTGTTGTGCAATTTCTCCTGAGCACGCTGATACCCCATATGTGGTGCAAAGCCACTGTTTGGGCGCACGGCATGGCTTGGAAGGTAAGGAGCGCCATTTGACTTTTGGAATGGAAATTTGACTGGAATGGATAGCGGACGCCATGTTGCATTTGGAGAGCCCCTGAGGTGCCTAAACAGAGGAAGCCCACAACAAGTGACCGAATTTTACAATCTACTCCTCTGTATAATTTAATCTAGTGGTGGGAAAATAAGTAGATAGGTAAATGGTCACTAAACCTATAGATGAATTCCCACAGAGGTGTCATTTCTATAATGGGGTCACTTCAGGGGGGATTATGCTGTTCTGGCACTTTTCAGAGTACCAGAGCTAAAGAATCCCCCCTGAAGTGACCCCATTTTGGAAATGAAACCCCTCTGGGAATTCATCTATGGGTTTAGTGACCATTTTAACTCAATGGATGATTTCCAGAAGCAAGCACTCAATGGAAGGTTTAGATTCTGGAGAACCCCCCCTGGAAATTAAGTGAGCTCTACTCGAATGTGTCATTCACTAAATGAACCAAATGTTTGAATGACAAATTGGGATACATTTTTACAGTTTAAAAACGTGGTTCTGTGTGGAAGATTTTAAAGCAGTCAGTGACGCATAAGGCTGGCAATGATGGGCATTGTGGGCAATAGTAGCGGGTATCACGCCTCATTGCTCTCTTAGTACATACACAACATCTTTTCTGGGGGTTCCTTCTTGTTTCCGTTGCTGGAATAAGTGCAATAAAATGTCGCTCAGTGAGTCTTTTCACATCCTCAGATTCTAATGGATGAGCGGGGCTAACACTTTGAAAGACAAGATTTTCAATTACCTTTTCTTGATAATCAAGAAAAGGATCTGAATTTCCTGCTTTTTTGTACAACACAAAAGAATTGTATGTGGCCACCTGAAACAAATAAATAACCAACTTTTTATACCAGGTATAGGACTTTCTTGATACCTGGTATGGCTGTAGAACCTGGTCTGCAAGGTCCACACCCCCCATGTGTTTGTTGTAGTCAATGACTGACACAGGTTTTTGCTTCGGAGTGGTGGATCCTAGTTCTACAGTGGCCCTTGTGGCATCTGTGTGGATCGAGCTGAGGACAAAAATATCCCTCTTATCCCTATATTTCAGGGCAAGCAGCTCTCCGTTGCGTACAGCCCCTGACTGCCCCTTTTGAAACTTTTGGTTGACCAATGGTTGTGGAAACCCTAGACGGTTTTTACGGATGGTCCCACAAGCCCCGATGTTGTGTTCAACCAGACTTTTAAATAGGGGTATGCTGGTGTAATAATTGTCCACATATAGATTGTAGCCTTTTTGAAAAAATGGACTTATCAGCTCCCAAACAATTTTTCCAGATGTCCCCAGATAAGTAGGGCATCCTGGTGGGTTTAGTTGGCTATCTTTCCCCTCATATATGCGAAAAGCGGATGTGTATCCGGTTGAACTTTCGCACATTTTATAGAGCTTTATTCCAAACCTTGCCCTTTTAGATGGGATAAATTGCTTGAGGTGCAGTCTTCCTTTGAATTTTACAAGGGACTCGTCTATAGAAATATTTTGTGTTGGGGTGTAGAGGCTTAAGAATTTTTCTGACAAATTTTCAATGATGGGTCTAATTTTATATAACCTGTCATGTTCTGGGGCATTTCTGGGCAGGCATTGACTATTGTCGTTAAAATGCCAAAACCGCATGAGCATTTCATAACGGGTCCTAGGCAGAATGACTGAAAACATAGGGGTGGCTTGAACAGGGTGGTTGGACCAGTAGGATCGAATGCTCGGTTTTTCAACAAGCCCCATGGCAAATGTAAGTCCTAAAAATTTTTTTATTTCCGGGACATTAGTTGGTGTCCATAAATTTGCCCTAGCATAGTAAGATCGGGGATTCTGGCTTATGAATTGGGACGCGTATAAATTTGTTTGCACGACAATATGCTCTAGCAAGCTGTCTGTAAAAAAACAAATTAAAAAAATGAATTGGTCCAAAATCTTCCACCTCCACATTTATACCAGGAATGGCATTGAAATCAGGGCTGAATGGAGCAGCCGAATCTGAAGCCTCCCATCTGGGAAATGCTAGATCATGTGGCAACGCCCCTTGTACACTGGCGCGCGCCAATTCACTAGTAGCAGGGACAGCGCTTGTACTGGGCAGTGTTCCCTGATTTGGAGACGTTTCTCCAGTAGCGCTATTTGCCCCTATTGCTGTACTGGTCCTTGGGCTTGAGGATGGAACAGAATCACTGCTCATTTCTGGGCTCTCAGTGTCGCCGCTACTAAAGCCCTCAAAATCCATATCTCCATCTGAGATTGCGCTGTCATCAGTGTCAGAACACAGCAGGGCATACACCTCCTCTGCGGTATAAGTCTGACGGGCCATTTTATTTTTATATTTTTTGACTGGACTGAACGGACCGGACTGAAAGGACGGGACCGGACTGGACTGACCGGACTGGACTGACCGGACTGATCTGACAGGACTGACTGACTGATGTGATAGGACTGACTGACTGATCTGACAGGACTGACTTACTGACAGATCTGACAGGACTGACTGACTGACAGATCTGACTGACTGACAGATCTGACAGGACTGACTGACTGACAGATCTGACAGGACTGACAGATCTGACAGGACTGACTGACTGACAGATCTGACTGACAGATCTGACAGGACTGACTGACTGACAGATCTGACAGGACTGACTGACTGACAGATCTGACAGGACTGACTGACTGACAGATCTGACAGGACTGACTGACTGACAGATCTGACAGGACTGACAGGACTGACTGACAGATCTGACAGGACTGACTGACAGATCTGACAGGACTGACTGACTGACAGATCTGACAGGACTGACAGATCTGACTGACAGATCTGACAGGACTGACAGATCTGACTGGACTGATCTGACAGGACTGACTGATCTGACAGACTCACTAACCCTAACTCTTACTTTCTTTTTTATTTTATTTTTTTTTTTACTTTCACAGTGGCAAGGCTGACAGCTCTTGTCACACTGTTTCTCCTCTGCTCTCTCACTGAGATCGGAGGAGAAACTGCATTTATCAGGCAGATCGCCCGGGAAAGTTTGTTGCTAAAACAAACTTCCCTGGTGATTTCTCTGATTGGCTGGTGTGACGCTGACATCATCGAGACCTGAGCCAATCAGGTCTCGATGATGTCAGAGGTCACAGCACCGGGATCCCCGCCGCTGACAGGTATGTGGGGGGTCCCGATCGCCGACCACCGGCTGTCCCTATCTTTTAAATGCCGCGATCGCTATGGATCGCGGCATCTAGAAGATAGGAACAGGTTAACATCATGGGGACCTGATCCAATCAGGTCCCCATGATGCCACATGTCAGAGCTATCGCTCTGAACCAGTACCGCAGCGCTAGCAGGACCCTGGGGGTCCTGAGCGCTGCGGGACCACCCACTGTTTTTAAACGTCGGCGATGCACAGAGCCCAGGCAGCGACGACGTTTATGTACAGTGGGCGGTCCTGAACCGGTTAATACTAGGCTCCTTTTCACCAGGACCAGCGTCTCCCGCGTGGCTGGAGGCAACCACCGGTAACCCTAAGCAGAAGACCTTTGCAGACAACATGACCCTCCCCCCTGAAGAGCAGCTCAAAGTCACTGGCAACCATCTCACCTTCTTCCTTCATTCACCCCTGGACGTCTCGCTCCGCCCCCAAGTTACGGGTCCAGCGTGTTCTTTCTGTCACATTACCGCGATGAAGGGTTTAGCCTTCAGCAGCAAGTGAGAGGCATGTCTCTGCCTACGGCCACACCACCCTGAACACGCCCGATCTCATCTGATCTCGGAAGCTCAGCAGGGTAGGGCCTGGTTAGTACTTGGATGGGAGACTGTAAAATAATACTCTTCCTGTATTATTTTTTTTTT
Organism: Phyllobates terribilis; assembly: GCF_046119375.1. Taxonomy (NCBI): domain Eukaryota; kingdom Metazoa; phylum Chordata; class Amphibia; order Anura; family Dendrobatidae; genus Phyllobates; species Phyllobates terribilis. The sequence continues at coordinate 682,932,483 of NW_027362764.1, read as the reverse complement.
CTGAGGACTTCTCAAAGTATCAATATCACGATATTCTTATAAAAAAATGTATCTATTTATTCTTGGATTGTCCATTAAAAAGAATCAGATTGCAGCAGGTACATACAATAATTAGTTATAAAGTAATTGTCCATTTGTCCATAATTAGCTTAATTGTTTAATTGCTGAGATTCACCCATCTTTCCTTGGATCCTGGCTGGTAAATCATGTCTTTGTCCAGCATGTGTCCAGGCCTACATGTCATCTGCTTCTCAGCATGAAGATTCTGTGTCTTGTGGGGTGGGCAGAGCAAGAGAGCCCCCCCTTTCTGTACCATGGGCTTTTATAGCCAGTCGTATGGACACCTGTTCTACATATGGTAGTGAACCAAAAATACACACACAAATAGCGCATGTCATCTAGACACGATGGCTGAGGCATAGAACTCAGAAAAATGATTATCGATTAACATTCCAAATGAATTTCCATAATTAACCATTTAACATTTCCCCCTTTTTGAGAATAAAAGGACTTTAACTGAAAATTCTCAAAAGAAGATACATTCATCAATCATTTTTTCTTTCCTTCTTCCTTGGCAATATCATTAAATTTCCATAATAATAATAGTAATAGTAATAATAGTATCAATATCAGATTATTGTTATATAATGATTAGAGATGAGCGGTGTTCGACTAGAACTGTTCGCCAATCTCAAATTCGAGCTGTTTTGGGCGGCGTTCGAGTTGTTCGACGAACCCGAACGATTTGCAAAAAATTCGGCTGTTCGAGGTTATGTTCGATAACTGTTCGTGCACCAAAAGCGTGTCCTGCATGTCTGGTGCTATTTAGAGCACCAATCATGCAGGGATTGTCTGCCACTCACTGTAATGCCACAGCCATGGTGGTTGTGGCATTACAGTGATTGCCCAAATCGATGGGAACAGTGCCAACAGTGAAACATGAAAAGCCGGCAATTCAGCAGCGGCATACACCGGTACCCGACAATTTAGAACCGAAAGAATAGAGCTTCACACATAGATTAGATAGATATAAACATGTCAGCCACATATATACGAAGTACAGTGAAAGTGCTGCTTACTGTACTTGTCATTTAGCGTAAAGGATTTATCAAAAAAAATAATAGTGTTTTCATGCACCGTCTCTTTAAAAAAGCCGGCCGGCAATTCAGCAGCGGTACCCGACAATTTAGAATAGAAGGAATAGAGAATCACACATAGATTAGATAGATAGAAACATGTCAGTCACATATATATGAAGTACAGTGACAGTGTTGATTACTGTACTTGTCATTTAGTGTAAAGGATTTATCAAAAAAAATAATAGTGTTTTCATGCACCGTCTCTTTAAAAAAGCCGGCCGGCAATTCAGCATCTGTACCCGACAATTTATAACAGACAGAATAAAGCTTCACACATAGATTAGATAGATAGAAACATGTCAGTCACATATATATGAAGTACAGTGACAGTGTTGGTTACTGTACTTGTCATTTAGTATTAAAATAAAGGATTTATTATTAAAAAAATTGGCGTGGGGTTCCCCTTAATTTTAGGCTCTAGCGGAGGTTAAGCAGACAGCTGGGGCAGATATTTGAAGCCTGGGAAGGGGGTAATACCCACGGAGCTTCCCAGGCTACTAATATCAGCCCCCAGCTGAATACATAGTCTTTACTAGCTATTAAAATGGGGGACCCCCCAAAAAAATGACGTGGGGTCCCCCCTAATTTAATAGCTAGCAAAGGCTAGGCAGACAGCTGGGGGCTGATATTAATAGCCCAGGAAGGGAGCCATGAATATTGGCCCCCTCCCAGGCTAGAAACACCAGCCGTCAGCCGCCCCAGAAATGGCGCATTCATAGGATGCGCCAATTCTGGCACTTAGCCTCGCTCTTCCACGCTGCCCTGGTGCGGTGGCAGGGGGTAATAGGGCTGGGGTTGATGTCAGCTTATAATGCCAGCTGACATCAAGCCCAGGTTAGTAATGGAGAGGCGTCTATAAGACACCCCCATTACTAACCCCATAGTCAAAGTTAAAAAAAACACAAACACCCAGAATAAAGTCCTTTAATTGAAATAAAGACACAATTCTTTATTGTTCTAAATTAAACCATACTTACCATCACGCCCATTCCAGCTGAAGCCAACGATCTCCTGTAATAAAAATAAAATAATAAAGCAACCTCATCCTTACCTTTCCATGGTTCCCACGACAGCTTCAGCTCTGCTACATCGAGATGACAGGCTGGACCGCAGCAGAACGCCGCCATCCAGCCTGTCATCCCACAGACACTGAGAAGCGCAGGCTTGCTTGCGCTCTGCAGTGTCTGGCTGTGACGGCATAAAGATGAGACGAGTTCATGTCCAATGAACTCGGCGCACCTCATGCACGTCACTTACAGCGTGGGAGAATTCTCACGCTGAAGCGCTGAGTGCAGGAGAATTTTCCCACGCTGTCAGTGAGGTGCATGAGGTGAGCTGAGTTCATTGGACATGAGCTCACCTCATGCACGTCACTGACAGCGTGGGACAATTCTCCTGCACTCAGCACTTCAGCGTGAGAATTTTCCCACGCTGTCAGTGACGTGCATGAGGTGAGCGGAGTTCATTGGGCATGAACTCGGCTCATCTGGATGCCGTCACAGCGAGACACTGAGGAGCGCAAGCATGCCTGCTCTTCTCAGTGTCTGCGGCATGACAGGCTGGATGGCAGCGTTCTGCTGCGGTCCAGCCTGTCATCTCGATGTAGCAGAGCTGAAGCTGTCGTGGGAACCATGGAAAGGTAAGGATGAGGTTGGTTTATTATTTTTCTTTTATTGCAGGAGATCGTTGGCTTCAGCTGGAATGGGCGTGATGGTAAGTATAGTTTAATTTAGAACAATAAAGAATTGTGTGTTTATTTCAATTAAAGGACTTTATTCTGGGTGTTGTGTTTTTTTTAAATACTTTACTAGAAATTCATGGCGGTCATGTCTAATACTGGCGTGACCCCATGAATTTTGGGCTTGGGGCCAGCTGATAATACCAAGCTGGCCCTAACCCCTTTATTACCCAGTGAGCCACCGCACCAGGGCCCTGGATGAGTTGGGTACAGCGCCAGAAGATGGCGCTTCTATGAACGCGCCATTTTCCGGGGTGGCTGCGGACTGCAATTTGCAGCGGGGGGGGCCCAGAAAGCTTGGGCCTCCCTGCGCTGCAGATTCCAGCCCCCAGCTGCCTAGTTGTACCTGGCTGGACACAAAAATAGGGCGAAGCCCCACGTATTTTTTTTTTAATTATTTAATGAAATTCATGAAATAATTAAGAAAAAAAGGCCTTCCCTATATTGTTGTGTCCGGCCAGGTACAAATAGTCAGCTGGTGGTTGGGGGCAGCCCGTTCCTGCCTGCTGTACCTGGCTGGACACAAATATAGTGCGAAGCCCCACTTCAATTTTTTTTAATTATTTCATGAAATTCATGAAATAATTAAGAAAAAAAGGCCTTCCCTATATTGTTGTGTCCGGCCAGGTACAAATAGGCAGCTGGTGGTTGGGGGCAGCCCATTCCTGCCTGCTGTACCTGGCTGGACACAAATATAGTGCGAAGCCCCACTTCAATTTTTTTAAATTATTTCAGGAAATTCATGAAATAATTAAAAAAAAATTGACGTGGGGCTTCGCACTATATTTGTGTCCAGTCAGGTGCAGCAGGCAGGAACGGGCTGCCCCCAACCACCAGCTGCCTATTTGTACCTGGCCGGACACAACAATATAGGGAAGCCCTTTTTTTCTTAATTATTTCATGAAATAATTTAAAGAAAATTGACGTGGGGCTTCGCCCTGTTTTTGTGTCCAGCCAGGTACAACTATGCAGCTGGGGGCTGGAATCCGCAGCGCAGGGAGGCCCAAGCTTTCTGGGCCACGCCCGCTGCAAATTGCAGTCCGCAGCCACCCCGGAAAATGGCGCGTTCATAGAAGCGCCATCTTCTGGCGCTGTACCCAACTCATCCAGGGCCCTGATGCGGTGGCTCACTGGGTAATAAAGGGGTTAGGGCCAGCTTGGCATTATCAGCTGGCCCTAAGCCCAAAATTCATGGGGTCACGCCAATATTAGACATGACCACCATGAATTTCTAGTAAAGTATTTAAAAAAAACACAACACCCAGAAAAAGTCCTTTAATTGAAATAAACACACAATTCTTTATTGTTCTAAATTAAACCATACTTACCATCACACCCATTCCAGCTGAAGCCAACGATCTCCTGAAATAAAAGAAAAATAATAAAGCAACATCATCCTTACCTTTCCGTGGTTCCCATGACAGCTTCAGCTCTGCTACATCGAGATGACAGGCTGGACCGCAGCAGAACGCTGCCATCCAGCCTGTCATCCCGCAGACACTGAGAAGCGCAGGCTTGCTTGCGCTCCACAGTGTCTCTCTGTGAGGGCATCCAGATGAGCCGAGTTAATGTCCAATGAACTCGGCTCACCTCATGCACGTCACTGACAGCGTGGGAAAATTCTCCTGCACTCAGCGCTTCAGCGTGGGAGAATTCTCACGCTGCTGAAGCGCTGAGTGCAGGAGAATTCTCCCACGCTGTCAGTGACGTGCAGGAGGTGAGCTGAGTTCATTGGACATAAGCTCACCTTATGCACGTCACTGACAGCGTGGGAAAATTCTCCTGCACTCAGCGCTTCAGCGTGGGAGAATTCTCACGCTGAAGCGCTGAGTGCAGGAGAATTCTCCCACGCTGTCAGTGACGTGCATGAGGTGCGCCGAGTTCATTGGACATGAACTCGTCTCATCTTTATGCCGTCACAGCCAGACACTGCAGAGCGCAAGCAAGCCTGCGCTTCTCAGTGTCTGCGGGATGACAGGCTGGATGGCGGCGTTCTGCTGCGGTCCAGCCTGTCATCTCGATGTAGCAGAGCTGAAGCTGTCGTGGGAACCATGGAAAGGTAAGGATGATGTTGCTTTATTATTTTTCTTTTATTGCAGGAGATCGTTGGCTTCAGCTGGAATGGGCATGATGGTAAGTATGGTTTAATTTAGAACAATAAAGGATTGTGTCTTTATTTCAATTAAAGGACTTTATTCTGGGTGTTTGTGTTTTCTTTTAACTTTGACTATGGGGTTAGTAATGGGGGTGTCTTATAGACGCCTCTCCATTACTAACCTGGGCTTGATGTCAGCTGGCATTATAAGCTGACATCAACCCCAGCCCTATTACCCCCTGCCACCGCACCAGGGCAGCGTGGAAGCGCGAGGCTAAGTGCCAGAATTGGCGCATCCTATGAATGCGCCATTTCTGGGGCGGCTGACGGCTGGTGTTTCTAGCCTGGGAGGGGGCCAATATTCATGGCACCCTTCCTGGGCTATTAATATCAGCCCCCAGCTGTCTGCCTAGCCTTTGCTAGCTATTAAATTAGGGGGGAACCCACGTCATTTTTTTGGGGGGGTCCCCCATTTTAATAGCTAGTAAAGGCTATGTATTCAGCTGGGGGCTCATATTAGTAGCCTGGGAAGCTCCGTGGGTATTACCCCCTTCCCAGGCTTCAAACATCTGCCCCAGCTGTCTGCTTAACCTCCGCTAGAGACTAAAATTAAGGGGAACCCCACGCCAATTTTTTTAATAATAAATCCTTTATTTTAATACTAAATGACAAGTACAGTAACCAACACTATCACTGTACTTCATATATATGTGACTGACATGTTTCTATCTATCTAATCTATGTGTGAAGCTCTATTCTGTCTGTTATAAATTGTCGGGTACAGATGCTGAATTGCCGGCCGGCTTTTTTAAAGAGACGGTGCATGAAAACACTATTACTTTTTTTAATAAATCCTTTACACTAAATGACAAGTACAGTAAGCAACATTGTCACTGTACTTCATATATATGTGACTGACATGTTTCTATCTATCTAATCTATGTGTGAAGCTCTATTCTGTCTGTTATAAATTGTCGGATACCGCTGCTGAATTGCCGGCCGGCTTTTTTAAAGAGACAGTGCATGAAAACACTATTATATTTTTTAATAAATCCTTTACACTAAATGACAAGTACAGTAAGCAACACTGTCACTGTACTTCATATATATGTGACTGACATGTTTCTATCTATCTAATCTATGTGTGAGGCTCTATTCCTTTTTGTCTAAATTGTCGGGTACCGGTGTATGCCGCTGCTGAATTGCCGGCCGGCTTTTTTAAAGAAAGCGTCTTCTGAGCAGTTTGTCAGCTTTTGGACACCTTTGAAGGTGTTTTCTATGTGTTTCTATGTGTTTTTGTTTGCCTGCCATTGGTTTTAACGGTGTTCGACGGTGTTCTAAGGTGTTCGACGAACAGTTCGACGAACAGTTCCTCGAACATCCCGGTGTTCGACGAACCGAACCGAACCCGAACACTACGGGGGTGGCTCAACACTAATAATGATGTGAATTCATGTTATGGTAAGCCGTGACTAATATTCATTTAATATGTATAATTATACTTCCCTATATCTAAATTGAAGCAATCGCGGGTTCAATCGTCATCATCTGATGTCATCGGGTCGTCGTCTCGTCTTCTTCTTGGTTCTTTTATAACACAGTCTTTAGATGAAAACTTCTTTGAAATAAATTACAGCATGTAGATATTGTACAGTCCATAATTGTGCTCATTATTGTTCAGTCCATAAACTGTACTCTTTATTAGAAAGATCATGTGTGTCAGTTGATAAGAAAACAAAGTCCATGGATGAAATGTAGCTTTAATATCAGTGCAGTGTCACCTGGACTTACGTTGGATCGTCTTTGGAATCTTCCGTGTGTCCGCACTGGTCTCGTGTCACTTTTGGAACAGATGTGACGTCTTTGGTCAGTAAAGCAAGGGTTAACTTGACACTTTCCTGCTTTATATAGCACCATAACCAGTACTCAGTCCTTTATATACAGGACACATATGCCAGGTATTACCTGTTCACCAGCTTTCATTGAAGCGTTGCAGGTGATAAGAAACCACTGGAACGTGATGAAACTTGAACACAACACAGTACATATAGGATCATCGTCCTCTGCCATCCTGGTGATCAGTGGTGTGAATTGTATTGTATGTAATGAACACAGTCTATTATAACACTCAGCATTCACATCTGTTACCTTCTGAGACGTCCGGATATCAGTTGCTTCTTCTTGTAACTTTTGAGAATCTCTTTGATTTATAAAAATTAAAAGTCTTTATTAAGATAGAATTCATAATTGTGATGTCTTGATTGAAGTCTTCATTCCCTAATCTGATACCAAATCTGGCAGTTTTTCCTAACCTATAATATCACAGCGTACCATAGCAATCAGTAATATCCATCTAATTATTATCAAAATATTAAAATAAATTATGTTTGGAATAATAAACAATAATAGATAATAATTCATTATCAATCAAGTTCTCCATATGATAGAACATTTTTATGTCATAGGTGTAATTACCTTTTCCAACCAATAGGTGTCAGTGTATTTTGAAAAAACAAGTTTTTATATCTTTATTAAACCAATAATATCAAAGAATGTATATGTAGTGCCGGCGTCCCTGCCCTCTGTTAGGCAGGGACGCTGTTCCCCTCACCTCTCTGCTCCGTGCCCGGCGTCCTCCTCCCGCTCTGCTGGCAGCGCGCGCTCCTTCCTGGCCACTGTGCTTAGGGTGCGCGCGCTCTCCCTCCCTCTTAAAGGGGCCGCGCGCGCCGTCCTAAGGAGTCCCCGGCCAATGGCCGGAGGACTTCACCATATATAAGGCACCTCCTCCAAAATGGAGGTGCCCGAGCAATGTTGTTGCACTGTTCACCACTCTGCTTCAGCCCTCAGGTCCCGTTGACAGTTACCTGCCAGATACCTGCCAGATTCCTGCCAGCTTGCTGTCTTATTCCTGCCTGATATTCTGCTATCTGCCTGCTAGCCTGAGGTCCGACGGTCTGCCTTACAACTCCTGTCAGTCTGTCTAAGGACCAGCTTGCCCGCTCACCTGGGAGCGCACATCAACTACCTGCCTGCTTGCCTGAGGTCCGACGGTCTGCCTTCCAACTCTTGTCAGTCTGTCTATGGACCAGCTTGCCCGCTCACCTGGGAGCGCACATCTGCTACCTGCCTGCTAGCCTACCTGGAGGCCCCGCCGTCACGTGCTGTGACCACCTGCCTGTCCAGTGACTCCTGCCCGCTCACCTGGGTGCGCTCATCTGCCGCTTGTCTGTTGGTCTTCCTGGAGGCTCCGCCGTCACATGCTGTGACCACCCGTTTATCCAGAGACTCTCGCCTGCTCACCTGGGAGCTCACGTCTACCATCAGCCGCCACAGGTCGTACCAACCCTTTACCCAGAGACTGCCCCGGTCACTTGCCGTGACCATCTGCCCGTTCACCCAGAGACTGCCCCGGTCACTTGCCGTGACCATCTGCCCGTTCATCCAGAGACTGCCCCGGTCACTTGACGTGACCTCCTGCCCGTTCTTCCAGAGACTGTCCCGGTCACCTGCTGTGACTGCCTGCCTGGTCGCCACCCGCTCCCTTACAAGGACCCATTACAGTTTGCTCGGGCCATGGAACCCGGTGGCACCCAAGCTCCCTCGCTCTCGGACCTGTGTCATGTACTGTCCCGTCAGAGGTCCCAACAGGAGTCCATCCTGGGTCACCTGCGGAATGTCAATTCTCGCCTGGACACTCTGACTGCTCCGCCAGCAACCTCCGCCAGTGCCATGACTCGCAATCCGGCAGCTCCGCTGCCCACTAATACCATGGTATCCTACCCCGGACCCCGGCTTTCTGCACCTCCTCGCTTCGGAGGCGACTCCGCCCAGGCTCGGGGCTTCATAAATCAGTGCACCCTGCACTTTGAACTCCTGTCCCACCAGTTTAACTCCGACCAGGCCAAAATTGCCTTCATCATGTCCCATCTCACCGGGGAGGCCCTGGCCTGGCTAAATCCTCTATGGGAGAGAGGAGACCCCCTGGTGTCCGACTTGCCTGCCTTTCTCACGGCTTTCCGGAAAGTCTTCGACGAACCCGGACGGAAGACCTCATCCGCATCATCACTGCTACGCCTCCGTCAGGGAAGTCTCACCGTGGGCCAATATGCCATACGGTTCCGTACCCTTGCCTCGGAGCTGGCCTGGGATAACGACGCTCTGGTATCCGTCTTCTGGGAGGGTCTGTCCGGCCGTATTAAAGATGAACTTGCCGGTCGGGACATTCCTACCACTCTCGATGACCTAATAACTCTTGCCACCCGGATTGACCTACGGTTCCTGGAGTGTGCCAAAGAGGTCACCCGTGAGAGGAGGTTTCCACGTCTAGCTCCTACTTTTCAGAAACCCGTCACTCCCTCCGTCTCTCCCCAGGTACACTCTCCTGAGCCTATGCAGGTCGACCAGACCAAGATGGTCAAAACCCGTCAGGACTTACGCCGTGCCGAGGGGAACTGCTTCTACTGTGGCAGTAAGGAGCACCGGATCCGTGCCTGCCCGGAGAGGTCGGAAAACGCCTGTGTCTAGGTTCGCTCAGAGAGGTCGACCTAGACAAGAATAAATCCTCTCCATCTCTGCTGCTGTCAGTCTCAATCGTCTGCGGGGAGAACCGTTATTTCGAACTAGCCCAACTTGACTCTGGAGCAGCCGGGAATCTTATTTCACAGTCCCTGGTAGAGAAATACCGCATCCCCACCAAACCTCTGGCTGTACCCTTGTCTGTTGCTGCCGTGGATGGGGGTCTCTTACCACGCCCCATCCAACTCATCACCGAATCCATTACTCTGCAGGTGGGAATGCTGCATTCTGAGAGTATCTCCTTTCATGTTCTGCCTGGACTCTCTCACGCCCTCTTGCTAGTTCTACCTTGGCTCCAGAGACATGCACCCGTGCTTGACTGGCAGACCGGAGAAGTCCTTCGCTGGGGACAGGACTGCCATAAGACCTGTCTGGTTCCCGTCCATCCCGTCCGTCCTTCTCCTACCCCAGCTAATCTACCTGGACTTCCGATTCCTTATTGGTCTTATGCTGATGTCTTTAATAAAAAGGAGGCAGAGACACTACCCCCTCATAGACCATACGACTGCCCTATCGACCTGTTACCCGGTACTACTCCTCCCCGTGGGCGTATTTATCCATTATCCGCTGCTGAGACCCGGTCGATGTCCGAATATACTGAGGAGAATCTGGCCAGGGGATTCATCCGGAAATCTACCTCCCCGGCGGGAGCAGGCTTCTTTTTCGTCAAAAAGAAGGACGGCTCTCTCCGTCCCTGTATAGACTATAGAGGCCTTAACCAGATCACGGTGAAGAATAAGTAAGCCCCTTCCGCTCATTCCGGAGTTATTTGATCGTCTGAGGGGGGCTAGAATCTTCACCAAACTGGACCTCCGTGGGGCGTACAACCTGGTTCGTATCCGTCAGGGGGATGAATGGAAGACGGCATTCAACACCCGGGACGGCCACTATGAATATCTGGTAATGCCCTTTGGTCTCTGTAACGCTCCTGCCGTCTTTCAAGAGTTGGTCAATGACATCTTTCGGGACCTTCTCTACTCCTGCGTAGTGGTGTACCTGGACGACATCTTGGTCTTCTCTCCGGATCTCCAGACTCACCGGAGGGACGTTCGTCAGGTCCTGCTCAGGCTCAGGCAGAATCACCTATTCGCTAAATACGAGAAGTGCCTCTTTGAGCAGACCTCGCTTCCGTTTTTGGGCTACATTATTTCTCAGACCGGCCTACGAATGGATCCAGAGAAACTGTCTGCCATCGAGAAATGGCCTCAACCGGAGGGGTTGAAGGCCATTCAGCGGTTCCTGGGCTTCGCCAACTACTACCGCCTCTTCATACCGCACTTCTCTTCCCGGACTGCCCCAATTTCCGCGCTCACCCGTAAGGGTACTAATCCCAAAGAGTGGCCGCCCGAAGCAGAGGAGGCCTTTCTTTCCTTAAAACAGGCCTTCTCTTCCGCCCCGGTGCTGCATCGCCCGGACGGCAACAAGCAGTTCTTCCTGGAAGTTGACGCCTCCTCCTCTGGAGCCGGAGCGGTACTTACTCAAAAATCATCTTCCGGGAGGATGGTAACTTGCGGCTTCTTCTCTTAACTCTTCTCCTCCTCAGAGCGCAATTATTCCATAGGAGACCGAGAGTTATTGGCCATCAAACTGGCATTGGAGGAGTGGCGTTACCTGCTCGAGGGGGCTCTTCACCCGGTAATAATTTACACTGACCACAAGAACTTGGCTTATCTCCAGCATGCCCAGAGACTTAACCCGCGCCAAGCACGGTGGTCCTTGTTTTTTTCTCGCTTTGATTTTGTTCTTCATTTTCGCCCGGCTGACAAAAAACGTCAAGGCGGACGCCTTGTCTCGATCCTTTCTGGTGTCTGATCTCGAGGAAGATCCGAAACACATCATCGATCCCGCCAGAGTAATGCAGGTGGCTCCCGTGAGTCTAAATCGTCTCCCTCCCGGAAAGACGTTCGTATCAGTACCTGATCGGGAGAAGATCCTTCACTGGGGTCACTCGTCTAAACTGGCTGGCCACGCCGGCCAGAAAAAGACCCTCCAGCTTATTACCCGGCACTACTGGTGGCCTACCCTGCACAAGGACGTAATAGACTTTGTTTCTGCCTGTGTGTCCTGCGCCCGCAACAAGGTTCCGAGACATCTGCCAGCCGGTCGCCTCCTTCCGCTTTCTGTAACTGCTGCCCCCTGGCAGCATATAGCAATGGACTTTATAACTGACCTCCCAGTCTCTGCCGGTTGTACGGTCATTTGGGTGGTCGCTGACCGCTTCTCCAAGATGGCTCATTTCGTTCCCCTGCCAGGCCTCCCGTCTGCACCCGAGCTAGCTAAAGACTTTATTCGTCACATCTTCCATCTTCATGGCCTGCCCCTCCACATCGTGTCGGATCGTGGGGTACAGTTCACCTCACGCTTCTGGAGAGCCACTTGTAAACTGCTAGACGTCACCCTGGACTTCTCTTCCGCTTACCACCCACAGTCCAATGGTCAAGTGGAGCGGATCAATCAGAACCTGACCAGTTACCTCCGGCACTTCGTTAATGCCCATCATTCAGACTGGGTGGATCTCCTACCATGGGCCGAGTTCTCTTATAACAATCACGAGAGCGAAACCTCCTCCAAATCCCCGTTTTTTGTAGTCTTCGGTCAGCATCCTCGGATTTCTTTTCCTGTCTCCACCTCTGTGGACCACCCGGCTGCGGAATCTCTCGTTAGCAAATTTTCCTCCATTTGGGAGAGTACCCGATCCGCACTCCTTCAGTCGTCCGAACGGATGAAAAGACACGCTGACAAAAAACGCCTGGATCCTCCACAATTTCGTCCTGGATATAAAGTCTGGCTCTCATCTAAATATGTCCGACTCAAGATACCTTCTTACAAGTTAGGGCCTCGGTTCATCGGCCCTCTCGAGGTCATCAGTCAGATCAACCCGGTGGCCTATAAATTGAAACTCCCGGCCAACTTATGGATCCCTAACTCCTTCCATGTATCTCTCCTCAAACCTGTGGTACTTAACTCTTTTTCCAAGTCTACAGGTACGCCTCCTGCTCCGGTTTCTGCTGAGGACGAGTTTGAGGTAGAGAACATTCTTGCCACCAAAAGGGTAAGAGGAAAGACCGTTTTTCTAGTAGATTGGAAGGGGTTTGGTCCTGAGGAGAGAACGTGGGAGCTCCGGGAGAACATCCATGCCCCGCTCATCCTTGCTAAATTTCTGTCTGGCCTAAAAAAGGGGGGGCCTAAAGGGGGGGTACTGTAGTGCCGGCGTCCCTGCCCTCTGCTAGGCAGGGACGCTGTTCCCCTCACCTCTCTGCTCCGTGCCCGGCGTCCTCATCCCGCTCTGCTGGCAGCGCGCGCTCCTTCCCGGCCACTGTGCTTAGGGCGCGCGCGCTCTCCCTCCCTCTTAAAGGGGCCGCGCGCGCCATCCTAAGGAGTCCCCGGCCAATGGCCGGAGGACTTCACCATATATAAGGCACCTCCTCCAAAATGGAGGTGCCCGAGCAATGTTGTTGCACTGTTCACCACTCTGCTTCAGCCCTCAGGTCCCGTTGCCAGTTACCTGCCAGATACCTGCCAGATTCCTGCCAGCTTGCTGTCTTATTCCTGCCTGATATTCTGCTACCTGCCTGCTAGCCTGAGGTCCGACGGTCTGCCTTACAACTCCTGTCAGTCTGTCTAAGGACCAGCTTGCCCGCTCACCTGGGAGCACACATCTGCTACCTGCCTGCTAGCCTACCTGAAGGCCCCGCCGTCATGTGCTGTGACCACCTGCCTGTCCAGTGACTCCTGCCCGCTCACCTGGGAGCGCTCATCTGCCGCCTGTCTGTTGGTCTTCCTGGAGGCTCCGCCGTCACATGCTGTGACCACCCGTTTATCCAGAGACTCTCGCCTGCTCACCTGGGAGCTCACGTCTACCATCAGCCGCCACAGGTCGTACCAACCCTTTACCCAGAGACTGCCCCGGTCACTTGCCGTGACCATCTGCCCGTTCACCCAGAGACTGCCCTGGTCACTTGCCGTGACCATCTGCCCGTTCTTCCAGAGACTGTCCCGGTCACCTGCTGTGACTGCCTGCCTGGTCGCCACCCGCTCCCTTACAAGGACCGCCCCCTTGTATAGTAGCTCAGAGGTTCCGCCTCCCAGACCCGTTACAGTATACTCCTGAACCAAAATGAATAAATATATGAATGTATGAATGTATGAATGAATGAATGAATGAATGAATGAATTAAAAATTGAATGAATGAATTGTTGTGTTTACTCAGAAAATGTAAACATTTTTTTCCTTAGCAATATATATTTAATGAAGCAATACTCTTGTATTAGACATTACTTTATTAAATATTAATGTGTTTTCTCAATTGAGATATTGAACTCAAATAAAATCAAATGAGAATTAAAAAATGAAAAAATAGAAAAATAAGAAGTATAAAGTAAGAATAAAATTTTAAAAATGAAAAATAAAATTAAGAGTAAAAATAAGAATAAAAATAAAAATAAGGCCTTTAAATTTTAATGACAAATGCAGAGTAATTATATTCTCCATAAAAAATACCCTTATAGCTCCATTATCTGGATGATTTCATATTTGTCATAACCTTGTACCACCAAAAAATATTAAATTATGCAACTTTGCATGTAATACCCTTCTTAATTATACCATAGTACATTATTATTATTTCTTCTTTATTAAAATGTGTGGAAAATAAGTATTGATCAAAAGTGATTATGTAATCAGGATCAAAAACACATTTTCCCCCTTAATACCAAAAATATTATTTTATAAAATTTATGTATATATCAGAACCCAATTAAAAATAATTATTCTTCTAGAAATATTGTGCATAAATTTCATATTGATGAGTAGCATAGATTTGACTAAAGAGAGGTGTGTACCTATTTAGGTAACCATTAAAAATAATATTATAGTTATTCAAGAATATTATCATGTGGAAAATTATTCTAAATATAAATTTGCTTTGTAAACCATTTTGATGTGTGGTTGCCCTTATCCACTATTAGTTAAATCAAGAAATAATAATTATTAAAGAAATATAGAAATATATATATGTAGATAATACCTAATTATGTATTATAATTTCCTCAGAATTAAATATATTTTTGTACCTTCACATAAAGAAACATTTTTTTTTTTTTAAACATACAAACATACGAGGCCTCTGTCACATCAATCACACTTAGCAGCTGCTGATTTACTCATCTGTCACCTTCACTCTGACATTCACAGATCTGTTCAACTCAAACATTCCACATATGAAGTTTTAGATATATATATATATATTTAACCCAAAATTGTTGCATCCCAATTTATTAATGCGCATTGCCATATCAATTGAATATCTTTATATTTCTTTGAATATTCCCCAAGTACATATTATATAATATGAGAGTAAGTCACTGGAATTTCAGACACTTGAAAAAACTCTTGTCTTAGATTCTTTTTTCACTGGCTGCCCGGTCTTAAGTTACATCAGTTGAAAATAGAATGAATGGGATCCTATATTATTAGCTCAAAGTTCAAAGGCCGCAGCTGTCACACGTCATGCTGTAAAGCTTCTTTAATTTGCACGAACACTTCATGCACAGAAAATATTAGCAACACAAAAGAATTAATAAGTATTACATATATATTATAGTTCAACTAGATATATTGTTATTATTTTAAAATGTTATACACATAAAATCATGCAATTTTTTCACTTCCTGTGTGAATAAAGAAATAAATCCATTTTAGAGTTCTTTGATCAAATCCTGCTTTGGAATGAAAACTCTAAGGAAATATAAGAAAATAAAATTAAATATCAAAAACATACAGAAACAGAATTCTTTAAATATCTTATAGATATATTGGTTGGTTCTAATGTAATTCAAAATATTGCTACTTAAAGTTATATATATGAAATTCTAATTTATTAAATAATATATATATATACAGTACAGACCAAAAGTTTGGACACACCTTCTCACTTAAAGATTTTTCTGTATTTTCATGACTATGAAAATTGTACATTCACACTGAAGGCATCAAAACTATGAATTAACACATGTGGAATTATATACTTAACAAAAAAGTGTGAAATAACTGAAAATATGTCTTATATTCTAGGTTCTTCAAAGCAGCCACCTTATGCTTTGATGACTGCTTTGCACACTCTTGGCCTTCTCTTGTTGAGCTTCAAGAGGTAGTCACCGGAAATGGTCTTCCAACAATCTTGAAGGAGTTCCCAGAGATGCTTAGCACTTGTTGGCCCTTTTGCCTTCACTCTGCGGTCCAGCTCACCCCAAACCATCTTGATTGGGTTCAGGTCTGGTGACTGTGGAGGCCAGGTCATCTGGCGTAACACCCCATCACTCTCCTTCTTGGTCAAATAGCCCTTACACAGCCTGGAGGTGTGTTTGGGGTCATTGTCCTGTTGAAAAATAAATGATGGTCCAACTAAACACAAACTGGATGGAATAACATGCCGCTGAAAGATGCTGTGGTAGCCATGCTGGCTCAGTATGCCTTCAATTTTGAATAAATCCCCAACAGTGTCACCAGCAAAGCACTCCCACACCATCACACCTCCTCCTCCATGCTTCACGGTGGGAACCAGGTATGTAGAGTCCATCCATTCACCTTTTCTGCGTCACACAAAGACACGGTGGTTGGAACCAAAGATCTCAAATTTGGACTCATCAGACCAGAGCACAGATTTCCACTGGTCTAATGTCCATTCCTTGTGTTCTTTAGCCCAAACAAGTCTCTTCTGCTTGTTGCCTGTCCTTAGCAGTAGTTTCCTAGCAGCTATTTTACCATGAAGGCCTGCTGTGCAAAGTCTCCTCTTAACAGTTGTTGTAGAGATGTGTCTGCTGCTAGAACTCTGTGTGGCATTGACCTGGTCTCTAATCTTTGCTGCTGTTAACCTGCGATTTCTGAGGCTGGTGACTCGGATAAACTTATCCTCAGAAGCAGAGGTGACTCTTGCTCTTCCTTTCCTAGGGCGGTCCTCATGTGAGCCAGTTTCTTTGTAGCGCTTGATGGTTTTTGCAACTGCACTTGGGGACACTTTCAAAGTTTGCCCAATTTTTCAGACTGACTGACCTTCATTTCTTAAAGTAATGATGGCCACTCATTTTTCTTTACTTAGCTGCTTTTTTCTTGCCATAATACAAATTCTAACAGTTTATTCAGTAGGACTATCAGCTGTGTATCCACCTGACTTCTGCACAACACAACTGATGGTCCCAACCCCATTTATAAGGCAAGAAATCCCACTTATTAAACCTGACAGGGCACACCTGTGAAGTGAAAACCATTTCCGGTGACTACCTCTTGAAGCTCATCAAGAGAATGCCAAGAGTGTGCAAAGCAGTCATCAAAGCAAAAGGTGGCTACTTTGAAGAACCTAGAATATAAGACATATTTTCAGTTGTTTCACACTTTTTTGTTAAGTATATAATTCCACATGTGTTAATTCATAGTTTTGATGCCTTCAGTGTGAATGTACAATTTTCATAGTCATGAAAATACAGAAAAATCTATAAATGAGAAGGTGTGTCCAAACTTTTGGTCTGTACTGTATATATTTTATAAAAGTATATATAAATACAATTATACGCAATCTCTACTTAGACAAGTGTATATATATATATATATACATATATATATATATGAACTATTAGAAACTATGTAACTACAATTTTACTGTATAAGATTATAAATAAATATTGAGACATTGTATTACATTTTGATACAACATTATAATTACAGTTTTTCCTTAGCCACTCCCTAAACCAAATCTTCTGTCTCTCTCAAATATCTCCAGAAATGCCCTATTTAGGAAAGACATTTTTCTATCCTTCAAAACCTCAGAGAACTGCCTGTTCTTCTGTCCACATTCCATGACGTCACAGTGAGTTGGTCGTCTCACCTGTCTCTGTCCATCAGTTTCAGCCATTTTCCTTTTTAGAGAATCACAGTTCTGACTGAGAATTAACTCAATCTGTGGAGAGATGGATCTTTGCACTGGCTGATATGGCTTATAACATATATGAAATCTTCTGCGTATTTGATAGAGTTCACTATGGGGATGACTCAGTCTAGGAGAGTTTGATATTGGCTTTTGGTAAGATTTTACCTTTCCTGGTTTTATAAATTTAGCTTGATTTATTTTCTTTTCACGATTCTCATGTTTTCTAAAAAAATCCAGCATCTGCGCAAATTCAAATAATGAATTTTTTTGTGATGCCATAACTTGGGAAACTGAATTTAGGAATTTGAATTTTTGTACAAAAGTTGTTATCATATGTTGTACTTTTCCATTTTTGATGAGAGCTTTGTACAACCGTTCAAATATGGACATGAATGTATATGTACATTCCTTCCTACCAATCCTTAGTTTCTGCAGATCTTCTATGTTGGGAAAATCCTTTCTGACACAATAAATCAAATATCTTAATCTGTCCGAATCATTTTCCCATCCATTAGGAGAGTCAGTTTCACAGGGCATTAAATGTAAACGTCTACACAATGTCACAGGAATGCATATTTTAAATAATTGATTCCTCTCCTCATTGGATAAATCAAACTTATCAGAGAAGCTCTCAAATGTCTCTGAATTTCTACAGGCATGGATTTTGACATCATATTTTGGCATGATTTTGTATAATTTCAGCAAATTTTTCCTCATTTTAATTTGGAGTTGAGCCTGGGTAACTCCAGAATTCTCTGATATTTTTAGTGGCTCTTGTACGTCCGTTCCTCCTATGTCACTCACGTCTCCTCCCACATCACCTAGTATGTCGGTTTCTCGTATGTCAGTCATGTCTCCTCCCATGTCATGTTTCTGTATGTCCGTCTCTTGGTCAGACCCAAGGTCACCTTCAGTTACAGACACGTGTCTTACTTCTTGTTCATTTTCCACATTACAGTCAGAATCAGTATCACCGTCTGACACTTCTACACTATTTTCCTGCTTAGAAATCTCTAACACAAGACTATGAAAAAAATCTACCAAATGTAGAATATTTCTCAATTTCTGTTTGTCTCTATTTACCAATTTAGAAGTTAACTGTAAATTCTGCAATTCACATTCTTTGTATAAACTGAGCCACAAAACTTCTATGTCATCTCCTACATTAACTTTGAAATTAATATTACTTTGTTTAGCAAAAGAAGAAATTATATCCATATTTTGCTTACCTTAAGATTCCTTGGCTTCTCTTTATCAGCACGTCCTGTCTTCAGTTCATCTGATTCTTTTCCTGTGTGATTCTGTTCCTTGTTAGTACCTCTGCTTCCTGTCTTTCCTCAGTCTGTAGGTCCTTTCTGCTTCTCGTGACAAACTAGTGAATTTACTGACACGTGAACAACAGCTGTTCAGCTCGTCAGGACTCCCCCCTTGTTCACGGAAGAAATTCACTTACTTAATTTAAAAAAAAAAAAAACAGGACTGGCTGGCTCACCATTGTAAAATAATACTCTTCCTGTATTATTTTTTTCTACTGAGGACTTCTCAAAGTATCAATATCACGATATTCTTATAAAAAATGTATCTATTTATTCTTGGATTGTCCATTAAAAAGAATCAGATTGCAGCAGGTACATACAATAATTAGTTATAAAGTAATTGTCCATTTGTCCATAATTAGCTTAATTGTTGAGATTCACCCATCTTTCCTTGGATCCTGGCTGGTAAATCATGTCTTTGTCCAGCATGTGTCCAGGTCTACATGTCATCTGCTTCTCAGCATGAAGATTCTGTGTCTTGTGGGGTGGGCAGAGCAAGAGAGCCCCCCATTTCTGTACCATGGGCTTTTATAGCCAGTCGTATGGACACCTGTTCTACATATGGTAGTGAACCAAATATACACACACAAATAGCGCATGTCAACTAGACACGATGGCTGAGGCATAGAACTCAGAAAAATGATTATCGATTAACATTCCAAATGAATTTCCATAATTAACCATTTAACAGAGACCGCCTGGGAATGCCAGGTGCTGTAGACTTTTGCTTTTTCCTTCCTTCCACCAGCAGGGGGCACTCTTTTCTATGCCTTTTTTCCATTCCCTTTCACAAGTGCACACATTCATTCTCTTTTCGTTTTTTCATTTGCTTTCTCTCTTGCGCTATTTCATCTCTGCAAAATACCAGCATCCTTCTGATCACCGTGGGCCTCCAGCATTGTTGCTTCTTTACTTTTAATACTAGGCTCCTTTTCACCAGGACCAGCGTCTCCCGGGTGGCTGGAGGCAACCACCGGTAACCCCAAGCAGAAGGCCTTTGCAGGCAACACGACCCTCCCCCCTGAAGAGCAGCTCAAAGTCACTGGTAACCATCTCACCCTCTTCCTTCATTCACCCCTGGACGTCTCGCTCAGCCCCCAAGTTACGGGTCCAGCTTGCTCTTTCTGTCACATTACCGCGATGAAGGATTTAGGGTGCAGGAGACCCTGCGCCGAGCCATTTTTGAAGACACCTAATTCGGCGGGTGAATCACTGCTAAATAAACCACACCTGTAGGGACGGCACAGCCTTTGCATGGACCCTTCGGAGCCCGCCCCGTCACGGCCAGATTGCTCACCACCAAGCGATCCTGAGAAAGGCTGGCCGGGCGATGGATCAAGCAGCGTCTACTGACCATACCACCTTGGATACGCCTCATCTTGTCTGATCTCGGAAGCAAAGCAGGGCTGGGCTCGGACAGTACTTGGATGGGAGACCTCCTGGGAACACCGGGTACTGTAGACCATTTTGATGACGTTTTGCCCTACTGCCCAGCTCGGCTAGCATGGAACGGCGCCTTGCCGGACACCGACCTTAAGTAACTTAGATGATGGAAGCCCCAAGGCCTCTGAGCCAGTTGGCAGCTAAGTACGCTACCCCGCCGCCTTCACGCACGCCTGACACCGAGCTCCTTGCCACGGCTAGGAGTGCTTATTGACTCCGCAGCTCGCCGTGTGGAAATAATGGCGTTAAAAGCACCCGGGGCCGTGAAGGGGCCAGGCTTTCAGCAGGTGCCCAGGGAAGGTTTTGGATGCCGGCCGCCTAGCGAGGTCCAGCAGAAGTAACATGTTTCTCTGCAAAGAAGCTTGTGTAACCAAGCCAGACGGCTGACAAAGAGCTAACCTCAGTGCAAGGAAGGCAAGGAAGGTGCGGAAGGAATTGGGGAGGGGGGGTGATTCCTGCTAGGGCCCTGAAATCATAAAACAGGCAGGAGAGTCTGACGCATGGTGACGGAAAGGATGTAGGAGCAGATAGGGGGTGTTGTCACGTGCGAGCACGTGTGCATGCTGGCTTGTGTGTGAGAGTGCGCTTCCTAGGTGTGGCGCGCTGCAGACAGTCAAAGGGATTGTTCCCTTTCATTAAAAGTTAATCCCCGGCTGCAGGCTATTAGAAAGCAACTAACCGCGCTCTACTCACCCTACCCGGGTCTACCGGTGAGTCTCGCATCTGCTCCCGGCCTGTGGCATTGGCCGTGAAGCTGACGTTCGTCGACAGCGCTGCAGCCGATCAGTGAGCTCAGTGGCTCTGAGTGGGGCGTTCTGTCTACAAGACCTTTTAAGGAAGCCAGCAAAAAAATTGAAGAGAAGGGAAAGCACAAAAGGACCTGGTCTTGCTGAGCACTGGAAAGGGCAGCCGGCAGCCAGACGTCAAAGTAGAAAAGCAGCAAGTGAGAGGCTTGTCTCTGCCTACGGCCACACCACCCTGAACATACCCAATCTCGTCTGATCTTGCAAGCCAAGCAGGGTTGGGCCTGGTTAGTACTTGGATGGGAGACTGCCTGAGAATACCAGGTGCTGTAGAATTTTGCTTTTTCCTTCCTTCCACCAGCAGGGGGCACTCTCTTCTATGCCTTTTTTCCATTCCCTTTCACAAGTGCACAAATTCATTCTCTTTTCTTTTTTTCATTTGCTTTCTCTCTTGCGCTATTTCATCTCTGCAAAATACCAGCATCCTTCTGATCACCGTGGGCCTCCAGCATTGTTGCTTCTTTACTTTTAATACTAGGCTCCTTTTCACCAGGACCAGAGTCTCCCGCGTGGCTGGAGGCAACCACCGGTAACCCCAAGCAGAAGACCTTTGCAGGCAACACGACCCTCCCCCCTGAAGAGCAGCTCAAAGTCACTGGCAACCATCTCACCCTCTTCCTTCATTCACCCCTGGACGTCTCGCTCCACCCCCAAGTTACGGGTCCAGCTTGCTTTTTCTGTCACATTACCGCGATGAAGGGTTTAGCCTGCAGGAGACCCTGCGCCGAGCCATTTTTGAAGACACCTGATGCGACGGGTGAATGACTGCTAAACAAACCACACCTGTAGGGACGGCACAGACTTTGCATGGACCCTTCGGAGCCCGCCCCGTCACGGCCAGATTGCTCGCCACCAAGCGATCCTGAGAAAGGCTGGCCGGGCGATGGATCGAGCAGCTTCTACTGGCCATACCACCTTGGATACGCCCGATCTCTTCTGATAATATCACAGCGTACCATAGCAATCAGTAATATCCATCTAATTATTATCAAAATATTAAAATAAATTATGTTTGGAATAATAAGCAATAATAGATAATAATTCATTATCAATCAAGTTCTCCATATGATAGAACATTTTTATGTCATAGGTGTAATTACCTTTTCCAACTCATAGGTGTCAGTGTATTTTGAAAAAACAAGTTTTTATATCTTTATTAAACCAATAATATCAAAGAATGTATACTCCTGAACCAAAATGAATAAATATATGAATGTATGAATGAATGAATGAATGAATAAATGAATGAATGAATTGTTGTGTTTACTCAGAAAATGTAAACATTTTTTTCCTTAGCAATATATATTTAATGAAGCAATACTCTTGTATTAGACATTACTTTATTAAATATTAATGTGTTTTCTCAATTGAGATATTGAACTCAAATAAAATCAAATGAGAATTAAAAAATGAAAAAATAGAAAAATAAGAAGTATAAAGTAAGAATAAAATTTTAAAAATGAAAAATAAAATTAAGAGTAAAAATAAGAATAAAAATAAAAATAAGGCCTTTAAATTTTAATGACAAATGCAGAGTAATTATATTCTCCATAAAAAATACCCTTACATCTCCATTATCTGGATGATTTCATATTTGTCATAACCTTGTACCACCAAAAAATATTAAATTATGCAACTTTGCATGTAATACCCTTCTTAATTATACCATAGTACATTATTATTATTTCTTCTTTATTAAAATGTGTGGAAAATAAGTATTGATCAAAAGTGATTATGTAATCAGGATCAAAAACACATTTTCCCCCTTAATACCAAAAATATTATTTTATAAAATTTATGTATATATCAGAACCAAATTAAAAATAATTATTCTTCTAGAAATATTGTGCATAAATTTCATATCGATGAGTAGCATAGATTTGACTAAAGAGAGGTGTGTACCTATTTAGGTAACCATTAAAAATAATATTATAGTTATTCAAGAATATTATCATGTGGAAAATTATTCTAAATATAAATTTGCTTTGTAAACCATTTTGATGTGTGGTTGCCCTTATCCACTATTAGTTAAATCAAGAAATAATAATTATTAAAGAAATATAGAAATATACAGTACAGACCAAAAGTTTGGACACACCTTCTCATTTTAAGATTTTTCTGTATTTTCATCACTATGAAAATTGTACATTCACACTGAAGGCATCAAAACTATGAATTAACACATGTGGAATTATATACTTAACAAAAAAGTGTGAAACAACTGAAAATATGTCTTATATTATAGGTTCATCAAAGTAGCCACCTTTTGCTTTGATGACTGCTTTGCACACTCTTGGCATTCTCTTGATGAGCTTCAAGAGGTAGTCACCAGAAATGGTCTTCCAACAATCTTGAAGGAGTTCCCAGAGATGCTTAGCACTTGTTGGCCCTTTTACTTTCACTCTGCGGTCCAGCTCACCCCAAACCATCTCGATTGGGTTCAGGTCTGGTGACTGTGGAGGCCAGGTCATTTGGCGTAGCACCCCATCACTCTCCTTCTTGGTTAAATAGCCCTTACACAGCCTGGAGGTGTGTTTGGGGTCATTGTCCTGTTGAAAAATAAATAAATGTCCTACTAAACGCAAACCGGATGGAATAGCATGCCACTGCAAGATGCTGTGGTAGCCATGCTGGTTCAGTATGCCTTCAATTTTGAATAAATCCCCAACAGTGTCACCAGCAAAGCACCCCCACACCATCACACCTCCTCATCCATGCTTCACGGTGGGAACAAGGCATGTAGTGTCCATCCGTTCATCTTTTCTGCGTGGCACAAAGACACGGTGGTTGGAACCAAAGATCTCAAGTTTGGACTCATCTGACCAAAGCACAGATTTCCACTGATCTAATGTTCATTCCTTGTGTTCTTTAGCCCAAACAAGTCTCTTCTTCTTGTTGCCTGTCCTTAACTGTGGTTTCCTAGCAGCTATTTTACCATGAAGGCCTGCTGCACAAAGTCTCCTCTTAACAGTTGTTGAAGAGATGTGTCTGCTGCTAGAACTCTGTGTGGCATTGACCTGGTCTCTAATCTGAGCTGCTGTTAACCTGCGATTTCTGAGGCTTGTGACTCGGATAAACTTATCCTCAGAAGGAGAGGTGACTCTTGCTCTTCCTTTCCTGGGGCTTTCCTCATGTGAGCCAGTTTCTTTGTAACGCTTTATGGTTTTTGCAACTGCACTTGGGGACATTTTCAAAGTTTTCCCAATTTTTCGCACTGACTGACCTTCATTTCTTAAAGTAATGATGGCCACTCGTTTTTCTTTACTTAGCTGCTTTTTTCTTGCCATAATACAAATTCTAACAGTCTATTTAGTAGGACTATCAGCTGTGTATCCACCTGACTTCTGCACAACACAACTGATGGTCCCAACCCCATTTATAAGGCAAGAAATCCCACTTATTAAACCTGACAGGGCACACCTGTGAAGTGAAAGCCATTTCCGGTGACTACCTCTTGAAGCTCATCAAGAGAATGCCAAGAGTGTGCAAAGCAGTCATCAAAGCAAAAGGTGGCTACTTTGAAGAACCTAGTATATATGACATCTTTTCAGTTGTTTCACACTTTTTTGTTAAGTATATAATTCCACATGCGTTAATTCAGAGTTTTGATGCCTTCAGTGTGAATGTAGAATTTTCATAATCTTGAAAATACAGAAAAATCTTTAAATGAGAAGGTGTGTCCAAACTTTTGGTCTGTACTGTATATATGTAGATAATACCTAATTATGTATTATAATTTCCTCAGAATCAAATATATTTTTGTACCTTCACATAAAGAAACATTTTTTTTTTTCAAACATACAAACATACGAGGCCTCTGTCACATCAATCACACTTAGCAGCTGCTGATTTACTCATCTGTCACCTTCACTCTGACATTCACAGATCTGTTCAACTCAAACATTCCACATATGAAGTTTTAGATATATATACATATTTAACCCAAAATTGTTGTATCCCAATTTATTAATGTGCATTGCCATATAATTTGAATATCTTTATATTTCTTTGAATATTCCCCAAGTACATATTATATAATATGAGAGTAAGTCACTGGAATTTCAGACACTTGAAAAAACTTGTCTTAGATTCTTTTTTCACTGGCTTCCCGGTCTTAAGTTACATCAGTTGAAAATAGAATGAATGGGATCCTATACTATTAGCTTAAAGTTCAAAGGCCGCAGCTGTCACACGTCATGCTGTAAAGCTACTTTAATTTGCACGAACACTTCATGCACAGAAAATATTAGCAACACAAAAGAATTAATAAGTATTACATATATATTATAGTTCAACTAGATATATTGTTATTATTTTAAAATGTTATACACATAAAATCATGCAATTTTTTCACTTCCTGTGTGAATAAAGAAATAAATCCATTTTAGAGTTCTTTGATCAAATCCTGCTTTGGAATGAAAATTCTAAGGAAATATAAGAAAATAAAATTAAATATCAAATTCATACAGAAACAGAATTATTTAAATATCTTATACATATATTGGTTGGTTCTAATGGAATTCAAAATATTGCTACTTAAATTTTTAAATATGAAGTTCTAATTTATTAATTAATATATATATATATATATTTTATAAACGTATATATAAATACAATTATACGCAATCTCTACTTAGACAAGTGTATATATATATATATATATATATATATATATATATATGAACTATTAGAAACTATGTAACTACAATTTTACTGTATGAGATTATAAATAAATATTGAGACATTGTATTACATTTTGATACAACATTATATTTACAGTTTTTCCTTAGCCACTCCCTAAACCAAATCTTCTGTCTCTCTCAAATATCTCCAGGAACGCCCTATTTAGGAAAGACATTTTTCTATCCTTCAAAACCTCAGAGAACTGCCTGTTCTTCTGTCCACATTCCATGACGTCACTGTGAGTTGGTCGTCTCACCTGTCTCTGTCCATCAGTTTCAGCCATTTTCCTTTTTAGAGAATCACAGTTCTGACTGAGAATTAACTCATTCTGTGGAGAGATGGATCTTTGCACTGGCTGATATGGCTTATAACATATATGAAATCTTCTGCGTATTTGATAGAGTTCACTATGGGGATGACTCAGTCTAGGAGAGTTTGATATTGGCTTTTGGTAAGATTTTACCTTTCCTGGTTTTATAAATTTAGCTTGATTTATTTTCTTTTCACGATTCTCATGTTTTCTAACAAAATCCAGCATCTGCGCACATTCAAATAATGAATTTTTTTGTGATGCCATAACTTGGGAAACTGAATTTAGGAATTTGAATTTTTGTACAAAAGTTGTTATCATATGTTGTACTTTTCCATTTTTGATGAGAGCTTTGTACAACCGTTCAAATATGGACATGAATGTATATGTACATTCCTTCCTACCAATCCTTAGTTTCTGCAGATCTTCTATGTTGGGAAAATCCTTTGTGACACAATAAATCAAATATCTTAATCTGTCCGAATCATTTTCCCATCCATTAGGAGAGTCATTTTCACAGGGCATTAAATGTAAATGTCTGGACAATGTCACAGGAATCCATATTTTAAATAATTGATTCCTCTCCTCATTGGATAAATCAAACTTATCAGAGAAGCTCTCAAATGTCTCTGAATTTCTACAGGCATGGATTTTGACATCACATTTTGGCATGATTTTGTATAATTTCAGCAAATTTTTCCTCATTTTAATTTTGAGTTGCGCCTGGGTAATTCCAGAATTCTCTGATATTTTTAGTGGCTCTTGTACGTCCTTTCCTCCTACGTCACTCACGTCTCCTCCCACATCACCTAGTATGTCGGTTTCTCGTATGTCAGTCATGTATCCTCCCATGTCAGGTTTCTGTATGTCTATCTCTTGGTCAGACCCAAGGTCACCTTCAGTTACAGACACGTGTCTTACTTCTTGTTCATTTTCCACATTACAGTCAGAATCAGTATCACCGTCTGACACTTCTACACTATTTTCCTGCTTAGAAATCTCTAACACAAGACTATGAAAAAAATCTACCAAATGTAGAATATTTCTCAATTTCTGTTTGTCTCTATTTACCAATTTAGAAGTTAACTGTAAATTCTGCAATTCACATTCTTTGTATAAACTGAGCCACAAAACTTCTATGTCATCTCCTACATTAACTTTGAAATTAATATTACTTTGTTTAGCAAAAGAAGAAATTATATCCATATTTTGCTTACCTTAAGATTCCTTGGCTTCTCTTTATCAGCACGTCCTGTCTTCAGTTCGTCTGATTCTTTTCCTGTGTGATTCTGTTCCTTGTTAGTACCTCTGCTTCCTGTCTTTCCTCAGTCTGTAGGTCCTTTCTGCTTACCGTGACAAACTAGTGAATTTACTGACACGTGAACAACAGCTGTTCAGCTCGTCAGGACTCCCTCCTTGTTCACGGAAGAAATTCACTTACTTAATTTAAAAAACAAAAAAACAGGACTGGCTGGCTCACCATTGTAAAATAATACTCTTTCTGTATTATTTTTTTCTACTGAGGACTTCTCAAAGTATCAATATCACGATATTCTTATAAAAAATGTATCTATTTATTCTTGGATTGTCCATTAAAAAGAATCAGATTGCAGCAGGTATATACAATAATTAGTTATAAAGTAATTGTCCATTTGTCCATAATTTGCTTAATTGTTGAGATTCACCCATCTTTCCTTGGATCCTGGCTGGTAAATCATGTCTTTGTCGAGCATGTGTCCAGGCCTACATGTCATCTACTTCTCAGCATGAAGATTCTGTGTCCTGTGGGGTGGGCAGAGCAAGAGAGCCCCCCCTTTCTGTACCATGGGCTTTTATAGCCAGTCGTATGGACACCTGTTCTACATATGGTAGTGAACCAAAAATACACACACAAATAGCGCATGTCAACTAGACACGATGGCTGAGGCATAGAACTCAGAAAAATGATTATCGATTAACATTCCATGAATTTCCATAATTAACCATTTAACAGAGACCGCCTGGGAATGCCAGGTGCTGTAGGCTTTTGCTTTTTCCTTCCTTCCACCAGCAGGGGGCACTCTCTTCTATGCCTTTTTTCCATTCCCTTTCACAAGTGCACTTATTCATTCTCTTTTCTTTTTTTCATTTGCTTTCTCTCTTGCGCTATTTCATCTCTGCAAAATACCAGCATCCTTCTGATCACCGTGGGCCTCCAGCATTGTTGCTTCTTTACTTTTAATACTAGGCTCCTTTTCAACAGGACCAGCGTCTCCCGGGTGGCTGGAGGCAACCACCGGTAACCCCAAGCAGAAGGCCTTTGCAGGCAACACGACCCTCCCCCCTGAAGAGCAGCTCAAAGTCACTGGCAACCATCTCACCCTCTTCCTTCATTCACCCCTGGACGTCTCGCTCAGCCCCCAAGTTACGGGTCCAGCTTGCTCTTTCTGTCACATTACCGAGATGAAGGGTTTAGCCTGCAGGAGACCCTGCGCCGAGCCATTTTTGAAGACACCTGATGCGGCGGGTGAATCACTGCTAAATAAACCACACCTGTAGGGACGGCACAGACTTTGCATGGACCCTTCGGAGCCCGCCCCGTCACGGCCAAATTGATGCCACCAAGCGATCCTGAGAAAGGCTGGCCGGGCGATGGATCGAGCAGCGTCTACTGGCCATACCACCTTGGATACGCCTGATCTTGTCTGATCTCGGAAGCAAAGCAGGGCTGGGCTTGGACAGTACTTGGATGGGAGACCTCCTGGGAACACCGGGTGCTGTAGACCATTTTGATGACGTTTTGCCCTACTGCCCAGCTCGGCTAGCATGGAATGGCGCCTTGCCGGACACTGACCTTAAGTAACTTAGATGATGGAAGCCCCAAGGCCTCTGAGCCAGTTGGCAGCTAAGTACGCTACCCCGCCGCCCTTCACGCAGGCCTGACACCGAGCTCCTTGCCACGGCTAGGAGTGCTTATTGACTCCGCAGCTCGCCGTGTGGAAATGATGGCGATAAAAGCACCCGTGGCCGTGAAGGGGCCAGGCTTTCAGCAGGTGCCCAGGGAAGGATTTGGATGCCGGCCGCCTAGCGAGGACCAGCAGAAGTAACATGTTTCTCTGCAAAGAAGCTTGTGCAACCAAGCCAGACGGCTGACAAAGAGCTAACCTCAGTGCAAGGAAGGCAAAGAAGGTGCGGAAGGAATTGGGGAGGGGGGGGTGATTCCTGCTAGGGCCGTGAAATCATAAAACAGGCAGGAGAGTCTGACGCATGGTGACGGAGAGGTTGTAGGGGCAGATAGGGGGTGTTGTGATGTGCGAGCACGTGTGCATGCTGGCTTGTGTGTGAGAGTGCTCTTCCTAGGTGTGGCGCGCTGCAGACAGTCAAAGGGATTGTTCCCTTTCATTAAAAGTTAATCCCCGGCTGCAGGCTATTAGAAAGCAACTAACCGCGCTCTACTCACCCTACGCGGGTCTACCGGTGAGTCTCGCCTCTGCTCCCGGCCTGTGGCATTGGCCGTGAAGCTGACGTTCCGTCGACAGCGCTGCAGCCGATCAGTGAGCTCAGTGGCTCTGAGTGGGGCGTTGTGTCTACAAGACCTTTTAAGGAAGCCAGCAAAAAAATTGAAGAGAAGGGAAAGCAAAAAAGGACCTGGTCTTGCTGAGCACTGGAAAGGGCAATCGGCAGCCAGCCTTCAAAGTAGAAAAGCAGCAAGTGAGAGGTTTGTCTGTGCCTACGGCCAAACCACCCTGAACACGCCCAATCTTGTCTGATCTTGGAAGATAAGCAGGGTTGGGCCTGGTTAGTACTTGGATGGGAGACCACCTGGGAATACCAGGTGCTGTAGGCTTTTGCTTTTTCCTTCCTTCCACCAGCAGGGGGCACTATCTTCTATGCCTTTTTTCCATTCCCTTTCACAAGTGCACACATTCATTTTCTTTTCTTTTTTTCATTTGCTTTCTCTCTTGCGCTATTTCATCTCTGCAAAATACCAGCATCCTTCTGATCACCGTGGGCCTCCAGCATTGTTGCTTATTTACTTTTAATACTAGGCTCCTTCTCGCCAGGACCAGCCTCTCTCACGTGGCTGGAGGCAACCACCGGTAACCCCAAGCAGAAGACCTTTGCAGGCAACACGACCCTCCCCCCTGAAGAGCAGCTCAAAGTCACTGGCAACCATCTCACCCTCTTCCTTCATTCACCCCTGGACATCTCGCTCCGCCCCCAAGTTACGGGTCCAGCTTGCTCTTTCTGTCACATTACCGCGATGAAGGGTTTAGCCTGCAGGAGACCCTGCGCCGAGACATTTTTGAAGACACATGATGCGGCGGGTGAATCACTGCTAAACAAACCACACTTGTAGGGACGGCACAGCCTTTGCATGGAACCTTCGGAGCCCGCCCCGTCACGGCCAGATTGCTCGCCACCAAGCGATCCTGAGAAAGGCTGGCCGGGAAATGGAACGAGCAGCATCTACTGGCCATACCACCTTGGATACGCCCAATCTCGGAAGCAAAGCAGGGCTGGGCTTGGACAGTACTTGGATGGGAGACCTCCTGGGAACACTGGGTGCTGTAGACCATTTTGATGACGTTTTGCCCTACTGCCCAGCTCGGCTAGCATGGAACGGCGCCTTGCCGGACACCGACCTTAAGTAACTTAGATGATGGAAGCCCCAAGGTCTCTGAGCCAGTTGGCAGCTAAGTACGCTACCACGCAGGCTTGACACCGAGCTCCTTGCCACGGCTAGGAGTGGTTATTGACTCCGCAGCTCGCCATGTGGAAATGATGGCGTTAAAAGCGCCCGGGGCCTTGAAGGGGCCAGGCTTTCAGCAGGTGCCCAGGAAAGGTTTTGGATGCCGGCCGCCTAGCGAGTGCCAGCAGAAGTAACATGTTTCTCTGCAAAGAAGCTTGTGTAACCAAGCCAGACGGCTGACAAAGAGCAAACCTCAGTGCAAGGAAGGCGAGGAAGGTGCGGAAGGAATTGGGGAGGGTTGGGGGTGATTCCTGCTAGTGCCCTGAAATCATAAAACAGGCAGGAGAGTCTGACGCATGGTGACGGAGAGGTTGTAGGGGCAGATAGGGGGTGTTGTCACGTGCGAGCACGTGTGCATGCTGGCTTCTGTGTGAGAGTGCGCTTCCTAGGTGTGGCGCGCTGCAGACAGTCAAAGGGATTGTTCCCTTTCATTAAAAGTTAATCCCCGGCTGCAGCCTATTAGAAAGCAACTAACCGCGCTCTACTCACCCTACCCGGGTCTACCGGTGAGTCTCGCCTCTGCTCCCGGCCTGTGGCATTAGCCGTGAAGCTGACGTTCCGTCGACAGCGCTGGAGCCGATCAGTGAGCTCAGCGGCTCTGAGTGGGGCGTTGTGTCTACAAGACCTTTTAAGGAAGCCAGCAAAAAATTTGAAGAGAAGGAAAAGCACAAAAGGACCTGGTCTTGCTGAGCATTGGAAAGGGCAGCCGGCAGCCAGACGTCAAAGTAGAAAAGCAGCAAGTGAGAGGCTTGTTTCTGCCTACGGCCACACCACCCTGAACACGCCCGATCTCATTTGATCTCGGAAGCTAAGCAGGGTCGGGCCTGGTTAGTACTTGGATGGGAGACTGTAAAATAATACTCTTCCTGTATTATTTTTTTCTACTGAGGACTTCTAAAAGTATCAATATCACGATATTCTTATAAAAAATGTATCTATTTATTCTTGGATTGTCCATTAAAAAGAATCAGATTGCAGCAGGTACATACAATAATTAGTTATAAAGTAATTGTCCATTTGTCCATAATTAGCTTAATTGTTGAGATTCACCCATCTTTCCTTGGATCCTGGCTGGTAAATCATCTTTTTGTCCAGCATGTGTCCAGGCCTACATGTCATCTGCTTCTCAGCATGAAGATTCTGTGTCTTGTGGGGTGGGCAGAGCAAGAGAGCCCCCCCTTTCTGTACCATGGGCTTTTATAGCCAGTCGTATGGACACCTGTTCTACATATGGTAGTGATCCAAAAATACACACACAAATAGCGCATGTCAACTAGACACGATGGCTGAGGCATAGAACTCAGAAAAATCAATATCGATTAACATTCCAAATGAATTTCCATAATTAAACATTTAACATTTCCCCCTTTTTTGAGAATAAAAGGACTTTAACTTCTCAAAAGAAGATACATTCATCAATCATTTTTTCTTTCCTTCTTCCTTGGCAATATCATTAAATTTCTATAATAATAATAATAATAGTAATAATAGTATCAATATCGGATTATTGTTATATAATGATGTGAATTCATGTTATGGTAAGCCGTGACTAATATTCATTTAATATGTATAATTATACTTCCCTATATCTAAAGTGAAGCAATCGCGGGTTCAATCATCATCATCTGATGTCATCGGGTCGTCGTCTCGTCTTCTTCTTGGTTCTTTTATAACACAGTCTTTAGATGAAAACTCCTTTGAAATAAATTACAGCATGTAGATATTGTACAGTCCATAATTGTGTTCATTATTGTTCAGTCCATAAACTGTACTCTTTATTAGAAAGATCATGTGTGTCAGTTGATAAGAAAACAAAGTCCATGGATGAAATGTAGCTTTAATATCTGTGCAGTGTCACCTGGACTTACGTTGGATCGTCTTTGGAATCTTCCGTGTGTCCGCACTGGTCTCGTGTCACTTTTGGAACAGATGTGACGTCTTTGGTCAGTAAAGCAAGGGTTAACTTGACACTTTCCTGCTTTATATAGCACCATAACCAGTACTCAGTCCTTTATATACAGGACACATATGCCAGGTATTACCTGTTCACCAGCTTTCATTGAAGCGTTGCAGGTGATAAGAAAGCACTGGAACGTGATGAAACTTAAACACAACACAGTACATATAGGATCATCGTCCTCTGCCGTCCTGGTGATCAGTGGTGTGAATTGTATTGTATGTAATGGACACAGTCTATTAAAACGCTCAGCATTCACACCTGTTACCTTCTGAGACGTCCGGATATCAGTTGCTTCTTCTTGTAACTTTTGAGAATCTCTTTGATTTATAAAAATTAAAAGTCTTTATTAAGATAGAATTCATAATTGCGATGTCTTGATTGAAGTCTTCATTCCCTAATCTGATACCAAATCTGGCAGTTTTTCCTAACATATAATATCACAGCGTACCATAGCAATCAGTAATATCCATCTAATTATTATCAAAATATTAAAATAAATTATGTTTGGAATAATAAACAATAATAGATAATAATTCATTATCAATCAAGTTCTCCATATGATAGAACATTTTTATGTCATAGGTGTAATTACCTTTTCCAACCCATAGGTGTCAGTGTATTTTGAAAAAACAAGTTTTTATATCTTTATTAAACCAATAATATCAAAGAATGTATACTCCTGAACCAAAATGAATAAATATATGAATGTATGAATGAATGAATGAATGAATAAATGAATGAATGAATTGTTGTGTTTACTCAGAAAATGTAAACATTTTTTTCCTTAGCAATATATATTTAATGAAGCAATACTCTTGTATTAGACATTACTTTATTAAATATTAATGTGTTTTCTCAATTGAGATATTGAACTGAAATAAAATCAAATGAGAATTAAAAAATGAAAAAATAGAAAAATAAGAAGTATAAAGTAAGAATAAAATTTTAAAAATGAAAAATAAAATTAAGAGTAAAAATAAGAATAAAAATAAAAATAAGGCCTTTAAATTTTAATGACAAATGCAGAGTAATTATATTCTCCATAAAAAATACCCTTATAGCTCCATTATCTGGATGATTTCATATTTGTCCTAACCTTGTACCACCAAAAAATATTAAATTATGCAACTTTGCATGTAATACCCTTCTTAATTATACCATAGTACCTTATTATTATTTCTTCTTTATTAAAATGTGTGGAAAATAAGTATTGATCAAAAGTGATTATGTAATCAGGATCAAAAACAAATTTTCCCCCTTAATACCAAAAATATTATTTTATAAAATTTATGTATATATCAGAACCAAATTAAAAATAATTATTCTTCTAGAAATATTGTGCATAAATTTCATATCGATGAGTAGCATAGATTTGACTAAAGAGAGGTGTGTACCTATTTAGGTAACCATTAAAAATAATATTATAGTTATTCAAGAATATTATCATGTGGAAAATTATTCTAAATTTAAATTTGCTTTGTAAACCATTTTGATGTGTGGTTGCCCTTATCCACTATTAGTTAAATCAAGAAATAATAATTATTAAAGAAATATAGAAATATATATATGTAGATAATACCTAATTATGTATTATAATTTCCTCAGAATTAAATATATTTTTGTACCTTCACATAAAGAAACATTTTTTTATTTTCAAACATACAAACATACGAGACCTCTGTCACATCAATCACACTTAGCAGCTGCTGATTTACTCATCTGTCACCTTCACTCTGACATTCACAGATCTGTTCAACTCAAACATTCCACATATGAAGTTTTAGATATACAGTACAGACCAAAAGTTTGGACACACCTTCTCATTTAAAGATTTTTCTGTATTTTCATGACTATGAAAAGTGTACATTCACACTGAAGGCTTCAAAACTATGAATTAACACATGTGGAATTATATACTTAACAAAAAAGTGTGAAATAACTGAAAATATGTCTTATATTCTAGGTTCTTCAAAGTAGCCACCTTTTTCATTGATGACTGCTTTGCACACTCTTGGCATTCTCTTGATGAGCTTCAAGAGGTAGTCACCGGAAATGGTTTTCACTTCACAGGTGTGCCCTGTCAGGTTTAATAAGTGGGATTTCTTGCCTTATAAATGGGGTTGGGACCTTCAATTGTGTTGTGCAGAAGTCTGGTGGATACACAGCTGATAGTTCTACTGAATAG
Source organism: Phyllobates terribilis (assembly GCF_046119375.1). Taxonomy (NCBI): domain Eukaryota; kingdom Metazoa; phylum Chordata; class Amphibia; order Anura; family Dendrobatidae; genus Phyllobates; species Phyllobates terribilis. The sequence goes on along the minus strand of NW_027362764.1, from coordinate 682,897,582 downwards.
ACTGTTAGAATTTGTATTATGGCTAGAAAAAACCAGCTAAGTAAAGAAAAACGAGTGGCCATCATTACATTAAGAAATTAAGGTCAGTCAATCTGAAAAATTGGGCAAACTTTGAAAGTGTCCCCAAGTGCAGTTGCAAAAACCATCAAGCGCTACAAAGAAACTGGCTCACATGAGGACCGCCCCAGGAAAGGAAGACCAAGAGTCTCCTCTGCTTCTGAGGATAAGTTTATCCGAGTCACCAGCCTCAGAAATCGCAGGTTAACAGCAGCTCAGATTAGAGACCAGGTCAATGCCACACAGAGTTCTAGCAGCAGACACATCTCTTCAACTACTGTTAAGAGGAGACTTTGTGCAGCAGGCCTTCATGGTAAAATAGCTGCTAGGAAACCACTGCTAAGGACAGGCAACACGCAGAAGAGACTTGTTTGGGCTAAAGAACACAAGGAATGGACATTAGACCAGTGGAAATCTGTGCTTTGGTCTGATGAGTCCAAATTTGAGATCTTTGGTTTCAACCACCGTGTCTTTGTGCGACGCAGAAAAGGTGAACGGATGGACTCTACATGCCTGGTTCCCATCGTGAAGCATGGAGGAGGAGGTGTGATGGTGTTGGGGTGCTTTGATGGTGACACTGTTGGGGATTTAATCAAAATTGAAGGCATACTGAACCAGCATGGCTACCACAGCATCTTGCAGCGGCATGCTATTCCATCCTGTTTGCGCTTAGTTGGACCATCATTTATTTTTCAACAGGACAATGACCCCAAATACACCTCCAGGCTGTGTAAGGGCTATTTGACCAAGAAGGAGAGTGATGGGGTGCTAGGCCAGATGACCTGGCCTCCACAGTCACCAGACCTGAACCCAATCGAGATGGTTTGGGGTGAGCTGGACCGCAGAGTGAAGACAAAAGGGCCAACAAGTGCTTAGCATCTCTGGGAACTCCTTCAAGATTGACGGAAGACCATTTCTGGTGACTACCTCTTGAAGCTCATCAAGAGAATGCCAAGAGTGTGCAAATCAGTCATCAAAGCAAAAGGTGGCTACTTTGAAGAACCTAGAATATAAGACATATTTTCAGTTGTTTCACACTTTTTTGTTAAGTATATAATTCCACATGTGTTAATTCATAGTTTTGATGCCCTCAGTGTGAATGTACAATTTTCATAGTCAAGAAAATACAGAAAAATCTTTAAATGAGAATGTGTGTCGAAACTTTTGGTCTGTACTGTATATATATATATTTAACCCAAAATTGTTGTATCCCAATTTATTAATGCGCATTGCCATATCAATTGAATATCTTTATATTTCTTTGAATATTCCCCAAGTACATATTATATAATATGAGAGTAAGTCACTGGAATTTCAGACACTTGAAAAAACTCTTGTCTTAGATTCTTTTTTCACTGGCTGCCCGGTCTTAAGTTACATCAGTTGAAAATAGAATAAATGGGATCCTATACTATTAGCTCAAAGTTCAAAGGCCGCAGCTGTCACACGTCATGCTGTAAAGCTACTTTAATTTGCACGAACACTTCATGCACAGAAAATATTAGCAACACAAAAGAATTAATAAGTATTACATATATATTATAGTTCAACTAGATATATTGTTATTATTTTAAAAAGTTATACACATAAAATCATGCAATTTTTTCACTTCCTGTGTGAATAAAGAAATAAATCCATTTTAGAGTTCTTTGATCAAATCCTGCTTTGGAATGAAAATTCTAAGGAAATATAAGAAAATAAAATTAAATATCAAATTCATACAGAAACAGAATTATTTAAATATCTTATACATATATTGGATGGTTCTAATGTAATTCAAAATATTGCTACTTAAATTTATATATATGAAGTTCTAATTTATTAATTAATATATATATATATATTTTATAAACGTATATATAAATACAATTATGCGCAATCTCTACTTAGACAAGTGTATATATATATATATATATATATATATATATATATATATATATATATACAGTCATATGTAAAAGTTTGGGCACCCCTATTAATCTTAAGCTTAATGTTTTATAAAAATTGGTGTTTTTGCAACAGCTATTTCAGTTTGATATATGTAATAACTGTTGGACACAGTAATGTTTCTGCCTTGAAATGAGGTTTATTGTGCTAACAGAAAACTTGCAATCTGCATTCAAACAAAATTTGACCGGTGCATAAGCATGGGCACCCTTATCATTTTCTTGTTTTAAATACTCCTGCCTACTTTTTACTGACTTACTAAAGCACTTTTTTTGGTTTTGCAACCTCATTGAGCTTTGAACTTTATAGCCAGGTGTATGCAATCATGAGAAAAGCTACTTAAAGTGGCCACTTGCAAGTTGTTCTCCTGTTTGAATCTCCTCTGAAGAGTGGCATCATGGGCTCCTCAAAACAACTGTCAAATGATCTGAAAACAAAGATTATTCAACATAGTTGTTCAGGGGAAGGATACAAAAAGCTGTCTCAGAGATTTAACCTGTCAGTTTCCACTGTGAGGAACATAGTAAGGAAATGGAAGAACATAGGGACAGTTCTTGTTAAGGCCAGAAGTGTCAGGACAAGAAAAACATCAGAAAGGCAGAGAAGAAGAATGGTGAGATCAGTCAAGGACAATCCTCAGACCACCTCCAGAGAGCTGCAGCATCAACTTGCTGCAGATGGTGTCACTGTGCATCGGTCAACTATACAACGCACTTTGCACAAGGAGAAGCTGTATGGGAGAGTGATGCGAAAGAAGCCGTTTCTGCAAGTACGCACAAACAGAGTCGGCTGAGGTATGCAAAAGCACATTTGAAGAAGCCTATTTCTTTTTGGAAGAAGGTCCTGTGGACTGATGAAACCAAGATTGAGTTGTTTGGTCATACAAAAAGGCGTTATGCATGGTGGCAAAAAAACACAGCATTCCAAGAAAAACACTTGCTACCCACAGTAAAATTTGGTGGAGGTTCCATCATGCTTTGGGGCTGTGTGGTCAATGCCGGCACTGGGAATCTTGTTAAAGTTGAGGGACGCATGGATTCCACTCAGTATCAGCAGATTCTTGGCAATAGTGTTCAAGAATCAGTGATAAAGTTGAAGTTACGCAGTGGAAGGATCTTTCAGCAAGACAATGATCCAAAACACCGCTCCAAATCTACTCAGGCATTCATGCAGAGGAACAATTACAATGTTCTGGAATGGCCATCCCAGTCCCCAGACCTGAATATCATTGAACATCTGTGGGATCATTTGAAGAGGCTGTCCATGCTCGGCGACCATCAAACTTAACTGAACTGGAATTGTTTTGTAAAGAGGAATGGTCAAAAATACCTTCATCCAGGATCCAGGAACTCATTAAAAGCTACAGGAAGCGACTAGAGGCTGTTATTTTTGCAAAAGGAGGATCTACTAAATATTAATGTCACTTTTCTGGTGAGGTGCCCATACTTATGCACCTGTCAAATTTTGTTTGAATGCAGATTGCACATTTTCTGTTAGTACAATAAACCTCATTTCAAGGCAGAAACATTACTGTATCCAACAGTTATTACATATATCAAACTGAAATAGCTGTTGCAAAAACACCGATTTTTATAAAACATTAAGCTTAAGATTAATAGGGGTGCCCAAACTTTTTCATATGACTGTATATATATATGAACTATTAGAAACTATGTAACTACAATTTTACTGTATAAGATTATAAATAAATATTGAGACATTGTATTACATTTTGATACAACATTATAATTACAGTTTTTCCTTAGCCGCTCCCTAAACCAAATCTTCTGTCTCTCTCAAATATCTCCAGGAACGCCCTATTTAGGAAAGACAGTTTTCTATTCTTCAAAACCTCAGAGAACTGCCTGTTCTTCTGTCCACATTCCATGACGTCACTGTGAGTTGGTCGTCTCACCTGTCTCTGTCCATCAGTTTCAGCCATTTTCCTTTTTAGAGAATCACAGTTCTGACTGAGAATTAACTCATTCTGTGGAGAGATGGATCTTTGCACTGGCTGATATGGCTTATAACATATATGAAATCTTCTGCGTATTTGATAGAGTTCACTATGGGGATGACTCAGTCTAGGAGAGTTTGATATTGGCTTTTGGTAAGATTTTACCTTTAGTGGTTTTATAAATTTAGCTTGATTTATTTTCTTTTCACGATTCTCATGTTTTCTAACAAAATCCAGCATCTGCGCACATTCAAATAATGAATTTTTTTGTGATGCCATAACTTGGGAAACTGAATTTAGGAATTTGAATTTTTGTACAAAAGTTGTTATCATATGTTGTACTTTTCCATTTTTGATGAGAGCTTTGTACAACCGTTCAAATATGGACATGAATGTATATGTACATTCCTTCCTATCAATCCTTAGTTTCTGCAGATCTTCTATGTTGGGAAAATTCTTTGTGACACAATAAATCAAATATCTTTATCTGTCCGAATCATTTTCCCATCCATTAGGAGAGTCATTTTCACAGGGCATTAAATGTAAACGTCTGGACAATGTCACAGGAATCCATATTTTAAATAATTGATTCCTCTCCTCATTGGATAAATCAAACTTATCAGAGAAGCTCTCAAATGTCTCTGAATTTCTACAGGCATGGATTTTGACATCATATTTTGGCATGATTTTGTATAATTTCAGCAAATTTTTCCTCATTTTAATTTTGAGTTGAGCCTGGGTAATTCCAGAATTCTCTGATATTTTTAGTGGCTCTTGTACGTCCGTTCCTCCTACGTCACTCACGTCTCCTCCCACATCACCTAGTATATCGGTTTCTCGTATGTCAGTCATGTCTCCTCCCATGTCAGGTTTCTGTATGTCCGTCTCTTGGTCAGACCCAAGGTCACCTTCAGTTACAGACACGTGTCTTACTTCTTGTTCATTTTCCACATTACAGTCAGAATCAGTATCACCGTCTGACACTTCTACACTATTTTCCTGCTTAGAAATCTCTAACACAAGACTATGAAAAAAATCTACCAAATGTAGAATATTTCTCAATTTCTGTTTGTCTCTATTTACCAATTTAAAAGTTAACTGTAAATTTTGCAATTCACATTCTTTGTATAAACTGAGCCACAAAACTTCTATGTCATCTCCTACATTAACTTTGAAATTAATATTACTTTGTTTAGCAAAAGAAGAAATTATATCCATATTTTGCTTACCTTAAGATTCCTTGGCTTCTCTTTATCAGCACGTCCTGTCTTCAGTTCGTTTGATTCTTTTCCTGTGTGATTCTGTTCCTTGTTAGTACCTCTGCTTCCTGTCTTTCCTCAGTCTGTAGGTCCTTTCTGCTTCTCGTGACAAACTAGTGAATTTACTGACACGTGAACAACAGCTGTTCAGCTCGTCAGGACTCCCCCCTTGTTCACGGAAGAAATTCACTTACTTAATTTAAAAAACAAAAAAACAGGACTGGCTGGCTCACCATTGAAAAATAATACTCTTCCTGTATTATTTTTTTCTACTGAGGACTTCTCAAAGTATCAATATCACGATATTCTTATAAAAAAATGTATCTATTTATTCTTGGATTGTCCATTAAAAAGAATCAGATTGCAGCAGGTACATACAATAATTAGTTATAAAGTAATTGTCCATTTGTCTATAATTAGCTTAATTGTTGAGATTCACCCATCTTTCCTTGGATCCTGGCTGGTAAATCATGTTTTTGTCCAGCATGTGTCCAGGCCTACATGTCATCTGCTTCTCAGCATGAAGATTCTGTGTCTTGTGGGGTGGGCAGAACAAGAGAGCCCCCCCTTTCTGTACCATGGGCTTTTATAGCCAGTCGTATGGACACCTGTTCTACATATGGTAGTGAACCAAAAATACACACACAAATAGCGCATGTCAACTAGACACGATGGCTGAGGCATAGAACTCAGAAAAATGATTATCGATTAACATTCCAAATGAATTTCCATAATTAACCATTTAACATTTCCCCTTTTTTGAGAATAAAAGGACTTTAACTGAAAAATCTCAAAAGAAGATACATTCATCAATCATTTTTTCTTTCCTTCTTCCATGGCAATATCATTAAATTTCCATAATAATAATAATAGTAATAATAGTATTAATATCGGATTATTGTTATATAATGATGTGAATTCATGTTATGGTAAGCCGTGACTAATATTCATTTAATATGTATAATTATACTTCCCTATATCTAAATTGAAGCAATCGCGGGTTCAATCGTCATCATCTGATGTCATCGGGTCGTCGTCTCGTCTTCTTTTTGGTTCTTTTATAACACAGTCTTTAGATGAAAACTTCTTTGAAATAAATTACAGCATGTAGATATTGTACAGTCCATAATTGTGTTCATTATTGTTTAGTCCATAAACTGTACTCTTTATTAGAAAGATCATGTGTGTCAGTTGATAAGAAAACAAAGTCCATGGATGAAATGTAGCTTTAATATCTGTGCAGTGTCACCTGGACTTACGCTGGATCGTCTTTGGAATCTTCCGTGTGTCCGCGCTGGTCTCGTGTCACTTTTGGAACAGATGTGACGTCTTTGGTCAGTAAAGCAAGGGTTAACTTGACACTTTCCTGCTTTATATAGCACCATAACCAGTACTCAGTCCTTTATATACAGGACACATATGCCAGGTATTACCTGTTCACCAGCTTTCATTGAAGCGTTGCAGGTGATAAGAAACCAATGGAACGTGATGAAACTTAAACACAAAACAGTACATATAGGATCATCGTCCTCTGCCGTCCTGGTGATCAGTGGTGTGAATTGTATTGTATGTAATGGACACAGTCTATTATAACACTCAGCATTCACACCTGTTACCTTCTGAGACATCCGGATATCAGTTGCTTCTTCTTGTAACTTTTGAGAATCTCTTTGATTTATAAAAATTAAAAGTCTTTATTAAGATAGAATTCATAATTGCGATATCTTGATTGAAGTCTTCATTCCCTAATCTGATACCAAATCTGGCAGTTTTTCCTAACCTATAATATCACAGCGTACCATAGCAATCAGTAATATCCATCTAATTATTATCAAAATATTAAAATAAATTATGTTTGGAATAATAAACAATAATAGATAATAATTCATTATCAATCAAGTTCTCCATATGATAGAACATTTTTATGTCATAGGTGTAATTACCTTTTCCAACCCATAGGTGTCAGTGTATTTTGAAAAAACAAGTTTGTATATCTTTATTAAACCAATAATATCAAAGAATGTATACTCCTGAACCAAAATGAATAAATATATGAATGTATGAATGAATGAATGAATGAATAAATGAATGAATGAATTGTTGTGTTTACTCAGAAAATGTAAACATTTTTTTCCTTAGCAATATATATTTAATGAAGCAATACTCTTGTATTAGACATTACTTTATTAAATATTAATGTGTTTTCTCAATTGAGATATTGAACTGAAATAAAATCAAATGAGAATTAAAAAATGAAAAAATAGAAAAATAAGAAGTATAAAGTAAGAATAAAATTTTAAAAATGAAAAATAAAATTAAGAGTAAAAATAAGAATAAAAATAAAAATAAGACCTTTAAATTTTAATGACAAATGCAGAGTAATTATATTCTCCATAAAAAATACCCTTATATCTCCATTATCTGGATGATTTCATATTTGTCATAACCTTGTACCACCAAAAAATATTAAATTTTGCAACTTTGCATGTAATACCCTTCTTAATTATACCATAGTACCTTATTATTATTTCTTCTTTATTAAAATGTGTGGAAAATAAGTATTGATCAAAAGTGATTATGTAATCAGGATCAAAAACACATTTTCCCCCTTAATACCAAAAATATTATTTTATAAAATGTATGTATATATCAGAACCAAATTAAAAATAATTATTCTTCTAGAAATATTGTGCATAAATTTCATATCGATAAGTAGCATAGATTTGACTAAAGAGAGGTGTGTACCTATTTAGGTAACCATTAAAAATAATATTATAGTTATTCAAGAATATTATCATGTGGAAAATTATTCTAAATATAAATTTGCTTTGTAAACCATTTTGATGTGTGGTTGCCCTTATCCACTATTAGTTATATCAAGAAATAATAATTATTAAAGAAATATAGAAATATATATATGTAGATACAGTGCCTACAAGTAGTATTTAACCCCCTGCAGATTTAGCTGGTTTGATAAGATGCAAATAAGTTAGAGCCTTCAAACTGCAAACGAGAGTAGGTTTTATGAACAGAAGCATAAATCTTACAAACCAAAAAGTTATGTTGCTCAGTTGAATTTTATTAAATTTTAAACATAAAAGTGTGTGTCAATTATTATTCAACCCCTATGTTTAATATTTTGTGGAATAACCCTTGTTTGCAATTACAGCTAATAATCGTCTTTTATAAGACCTGATCAGGCCGGCACAGGTCTGTGGAGTTATCTTGGCCCACTCCTCCATGCAGATCTTCTCCAAGTTATCTAGGTTCTTTGGGTGTCTCATGTGGACTTTATTCTTGAGCTCCTTCCACAAGTTTTCAATTGGGTTAAGGCCAAAATCTCCAGGTAGGCCGTGCTATCCATATTCCCATGGATGCGGACCAGATGGCCAGGCCCCTTGGCAGAGAAACAGCCCCACAGCATGATGCTGCCACCACCATGCTTGACTGTAGGGATGGTATTCTTGGGGTCGTATGCAGTGCCATCCAGTCTCCAAACGTCACGTGTGTGGTTGGCACCAAAGATCTCGATCTTGGTCTCATCAGACCATAGAACCTTGAACCAGTCTGTCTCAGAGTCCTCCAAGTGATCATGAGCAAACTGTAGACGAGCCTTGACATGACGCTTTGAAAGTAAAGGTACCTTACGGGCTCGTCTGGAACGGAGACCATTGCGGTGGAGTACGTTACTTATGGTATTGACAGAAACCAATGTCCCCACTGCCATGAGATCTTCCCGGAGCTCCTTCCTTGTTGTCCTTGGGTTAGCCTTTGTAACAGGTCTGGGAGGCGGAACCTCTGAGCTACTATACAAGGGGGCGGTCCTTGTAAGGGAGCGGGTGGCGACCAGGCAGGCAGTCACAGCAGGTGACCGGGACAGTCTCTAGAAGAACGGGCAGGAGGTCACGGCAAGTGACCGGGGCAGTCTCTGGATGAACGGGCAGATGGTCACGGCAAGTGACCAGGGCAGTCTCTGGGTGAACGGGCAGATGGTCACGGCAAGTGACCGGGGCAGTCTCTGGGTGAACAGGCAGATGGTAACGGCAAGTGACCGGGGCAGTCTCTGGGTAAAGGGTTGGTACGACCTGTGGCGGCTGATGGTAGACGTGAGCTCCCAGGTGAGCAGGCGAGAGTCTCTGGATAAACGGGTGGTCACAGCATGTGACGGCGGAGCCTCCAGGAAGACCAACAGACAGGCGGCAGATGAGCGCTCCCAGGTGAGCGGGCAGAAGTCTCTGGACAGGCGGGTGGTCACAGCACGTGACGGCAGAGCCTCCAGGTAGGCTAGCAGACAGGCAGCAGATGAGCGCTCCCAGGTGAGCGGGCAGGAGTCACTGGACAGGCAGGTGGTCACAGCACGTGACGGCAGAGCCTCCAGGTAGGCTAGCAGGCAGGTAGCAGATGTGCGCTCCCAGGTGAGCGGGCAAGCTGGTCCATAGACAGACTGACAAGAGTTGGAAGGCAGACCTTCGGACCTCAGGCAAGCAGGCAGGTAGTTGATGTGCGCTCCCAGGTGAGCGGGCAAGCTGGTCCTTAGACAGCCTGACAGGAGTAGTAAGGCAGACCGTCGGACCTCAGGCTAGCAGGCAGGTAGCAGAATATCAGGCAGTAATAAGACAGCAAGCTGGCAGGAATCTGGCAGGTATCTGGCAGGTAACTGGCAACGGGACCTGAGGGCTGAAGCAGAGTAGTGAACAGTGAAACAACATTGCTCGGGCACCTCCATTTTGGAGGAGGTGCCTTATATATGGTGAAGTCCTCCGGCCATTGGCCGGGGACTCCTTAGGACGGCGCGCGTGGCCCCTTTAAGAGGGAGAGCGCGCGCGCCCTAAGCACAGTGGCCGGGAAGGAGCGCGCGCTACCAGCAGAGCGGGAGGAGGACGCCGGGCACGGAGCAGAGAGGTGAGGGGAACAGCGTCCCTGCCTAGCAGAGGGCAGGGACGCCGGCGCTACAGTGCCCCCCCTTTAGGCCCCCCCTTTTTTAGGCCAGACAGAAATTTAGCAAGGATGAGCGGGGCATGGATGTTCTCCCGGGGCTCCCACGTTCTCTCCTCAGGACCAAACCCCTTCCAATCTACTAGAAAAAAGGTCTTTCCTCTTACCCTTTTGGTGGCAAGAATGTTCTCTACCTCAAACTCGTCCTCAGCAGAAACCGGAGCATGAGGCGTACCTGTAGACTTGGAAAAAGAGTTAAGTACCACAGGTTTGAGGAGAGATACATGGAAGGAGTTAGGGATCCGTAAGTTGGCCGGGAGTTTCAATTTATAGGCCACTGGGTTGATCTGACTGATGACCTCCAGAAGACCGATGAACCGAGGCCCTAACTTGTAAGAAGGTATCTTGAGTCGGACATATTTAGATGAGAGCCAGACTTTATCTCCAGGACGAAATTGTGGAGGATCCAGGCGTTATTTGTCAGCGTGTCTTTTCATCCGTTCGGACGACTGAAGGAGTGCGGATCGGGTATTCTCCCAAATGGAGGAAAATTTGCTAACGAGAGATTCCGCAGCCGGGTTGTCCACAGAGGTGGAGACAGGAAAAGGAATCCGAGGATGCTGACCGAAGACTACAAAAAACGGGGATTTGGAGGAGGATTCGCTCTCGTGATTGTTATAAGAGAACTCGGCCCATGGTAGGAGATCCACCCAGTCTGAATAATGGGCATTAACGAAGTGCCGGTGGTAACTGGTCAGGTTCTGATTGATCCGCTCCACTTGACCATTGGACTGTGGGTGGTAAGCAGAAGAGAAGTCCAGGGTGACGTCTAGCAGTTTACAAGTGGCTCTCCAGAAGCGTGAGGTGAACTGTACCCCACGATCCGACACGATGTGGAGGGGCAGGCCATGAAGACGAAAGATGTGACGAATAAAGTCTTTAGCTAGCTCGGGTGCAGACGGGAGGCCTGGCAGGGGAACGAAATGAGCCATCTTGGAGAAGCGGTCAGCGACCACTCAAATGACCGTACAACCGGCAGAGACTGGGAGGTCAGTTATAAAGTCCATTGCTATATGCTGCCAGGGGGCAGCAGGTACAGAAAGCGGAAGGAGGCGACCGGCTGGCAGATGTCTCGGAACCTTGTTGCGGGCGCAGGACACACAGGCAGAAACAAAGTCTATTACGTCCTTGTGCAGGCTAGGCCACCAGTGGTGCCGGGTAATAAGCTGGAGGGTCTTTTTCTGACCGGCGTGGCCAGCCAGTTTAGACGAGTGACCCCAGTGAAGGATCTTCTCCCGATCAGGTACTGATACGAACGTCTTTCCGGGAGGGAGACGATTTAGACTCACGGGAGCCACCTGCATTACTCTGGCGGGATCGATGATGTGTTTCGGATCTTCCTCGAAATCAGACACCAGAAAGGATCGAGACAAGGCGTCCGCCTTGACGTTTTTGTCAGCCGGGCGAAAATGAAGAACAAAATCAAAGCGAGCAAAAAACAAGGACCACCGGGCTTGGCGCGGGTTAAGTCTCTGGGCATGCTGGAGGTAAGCCAAGTTCTTGTGGTCAGTGTAAATTATTACTGGGTGAAGAGCCCCCTCGAGCAGGTAACGCCACTCCTCCAATGCCAGTTTGATGGCCAATAACTCTCGGTCTCCTATGGAATAATTGTGCTCTGAGGAGGAGAAGAGTTTAGAGAAGAAGCCGCAAGTTACCATCCTCCCGGAAGATGATTTTTGAGTAAGTACCGCTCCGGCTCCAGAGGAGGAGGCGTCAACTTCCAGGAAGAACTGCTTGTTGGCGTCCGGGCGATGCAGCACCGGGGCGGAAGAGAAGGCCTGTTTTAAGGAAAGAAAGGCCTCCTCTGCTTCGGGCGGCCACTCTTTGGGATTAGTACCCTTACGGGTGAGCGCGGAAATTGGGGCAGTCCGGGAAGAGAAGTGCGGTATGAAGAGGCGGTAGTAGTTGGCGAAGGAAGCCCAGGGACCGCTGAATGGCCTTCAACCCCTCCGGTCGAGGCCATTTCTCGATGGCAGACAGTTTCTCTGGATCCATTCGTAGGCCGGTCTGAGAAATAATGTAGCCCAAAAACGGAAGCGAGGTCTGCTCAAAGAGGCACTTCTCGTATTTAGCGAAGAGGTGATTCTGCCTGAGCAGGACCTGACGAACGTCCCTCCGGTGAGTCTGGAGATCCGGAGAGAAGACCAAGATGTCGTCCAGGTACACCACTACGCAGGAGTAGAGAAGGTCCCGGAAGATGTCATTGACCAACTGTTGAAAGACGGCAGGAGCGTTACAGAGACCAAAGGGCATTACCAGATATTCATAGTGGCCGTCCCGGGTGTTGAATGCCGTCTTCCATTCATCCCCCTGACGGATACGAACCAGGTTGTACGCCCCACGGAGGTCCAGTTTGGTGAAGATTCTAGCCCCCCTCAGACGATCAAATAACTCCGGAATGAGCGGAAGGGGGTACTTATTCTTCACCGTGATCTGGTTAAGGCCTCTATAGTCTATACAGGGACGGAGAGAGCCGTCCTTCTTTTTGACGAAAAAGAAGCCTGCTCCCGCCGGGGAGGTAGATTTCCGGATGAATCCCCTGGCCAGATTCTCCTCAATATATTCGGACATCGACCGGGTCTCAGCAGCGGATAATGGATAAATACGCCCACAGGGAGGAGTAGTACCAGGTAACAGGTCGATAGGGCAGTCGTATGGTCTATGAGGGGGTGGTGTCTCTGCCTCCTTTTTATTAAAGACATCAGCATAAGACCAATAAGGAATCGGAAGTCCAGGTAGATTAGCTGGGGTAGGAGAAGGACGGACGGGATGGACGGGAACCAGACAGGTCTTATGGCAGTCCTGTCCCCAGCGAAGGACTTCTCCGGTCTGCCAGTCAACCACGGGTGCATGTCTCTGGAGCCAAGGTAGACCTAGCAAGAGGGCGTGAGAGAGTCCAGGCAGAACATGAAAGGAGATACTCTCAGAATGCAGCATTCCCACCTGCAGAGTAATGGATTCGGTGATGAGTTGGATGGGGCGTGGTAAGAGACCCCCATCCACGGCAGCAACAGACAAGGGTACAGCCAGAGGTTTGGTGGGGATGCGGAATTTCTCTACCAGGGACTGTGAAATAAGATTCCCGGCTGCTCCAGAGTCAAGTTGGGCTAGTTCGAAATAACGGTTCTCCCCGCAGACGATTGATACTGACAGCAGCAGAGATGGAGAGGATTTATTCTTGTCTAGGTCGACCTCTCTGAGCGAACCTAGACACAGGCGTTTCCCGACCTCTCCGGGCAGGCACGGATCCGGTGCTCCTTACTGCCAGAGTAGAAGCAGCTCCCCTCGGCACGGCGTAAGTCCTGACGGGTTTTGACCATCTTGGTCTGGTCGACCTGCATAGGCTCAGGAGAGTGTACCTGGGGAGAGACGGATTTCTGAAAAGTAGGAGCTAGACATGGAAACCTCCTCTCACGGGTGACCTCTTTGGCACGCTCCTGGAACCGTAGGTCAATCCGGGTGGCAAGAGTTATTAGGTCATCGAGAGTGGTAGGAATGTCCCGACCGGCAAGTTCATTTTTAATACGGCCGGACAGACCCTCCCAGAAGACGGATACCAGAGCGTCGTTATCCCAGGCCAGCTCCGAGGCAAGGGTACGGAACCGTATGGCATATTGGCCCACGGTGAGACTTCCCTGACGGAGGCGTAGCAGTGATGATGCGGATGAGGTCTTCCGTCCGGGTTCGTCGAAGACTTTCCGGAAAGCCATGAGAAAGGCAGGCAAGTCGGACACCAGGGGGTCTCCTCTCTCCCATAGAGGATTTAGCCAGGCCAGGGCCTCCCCGGTGAGATGGGACATGATGAAGGCAATTTTGGCCTGGTCGGAGTTAAACTGGTGGGACAGGAGTTCAAAGTGCAGGGTGCACTGATTTATGAAGCCCCGAGCCTGGGCGGAGTCGCCTCCGAAGCGAGGAGGTGCAGAAAGCCGGGGTCCGGGGTAGGATACCATGGTATTAGTGGACTGCGGAGCTGCCGGATTGCGAGTCATGGCACTGGCGGAGGTTGCTGGCAGAGCAGTCAGAGTGTCCAGGCGAGAATTGACATTCCGCAGGTGACCCAGGATGGACTCCTGTTGGGACCTCTGACGGGACAGTTCATGACACAGGACCAAGAGCGAGGGAGCTTGGGTGCCACCGGGTTCCATGGCCCGAGCAAACTGTAACGGGTCTGGGAGGCGGAACCTCTGAGCTACTATACAAGGGGGCGGTCCTTGTAAGGGAGCGGGTGGCGACCAGGCAGGCAGTTACAGCAGGTGACCGGGACAGTCTCTAGAAGAACGGGCAGGAGGTCACGGCAAGTGACCGGGGCAGTCTCTGGATGAACGGGCAGATGGTCACGGCAAGTGACCAGGGCAGTCTCTGGGTGAACGGGCAGATGGTCACGGCAAGTGACCGGGGCAGTCTCTGGGTGAACGGGCAGATGGTCACGGCAAGTGTCCGGGGCAGTTTCTGGGTAAAGGGTTGGTACGACCTGTGGCGGCTGATGGTAGACGTGAGCTCCCAGGTGAGCAGGCGAGAGTCTCTGGATAAACGGGTGGTCACAGCATGTGACGGCGGAGCCTCCAGGAAGACCAACAGACAGGCGGCAGATGAGCGCTCCCAGGTGAGCGGGCAGAAGTCTCTGGACAGGCGGGTGGTCACAGCACGTGACGGCAGAGCCTCCAGGTAGGCTAGCAGACAGGCAGCAGATGAGCGCTCCCAGGTGAGCGGGCAGGAGTCACTGGACAGGCAGGTGGTCACAGCACGTGACGGCAGAGCCTCCAGGTAGGCTAGCAGGCAGGTAGCAGATGTGCGCTCCCAGGTGAGCGGGCAAGCTGGTCCATAGACAGACTGACAAGAGTTGGAAGGCAGACCGTCGGACCTCAGGCAAGCAGGCAGGCAGTTGATGTGCTCTCCCAGGTGAGCGGGCAAGTTGGTCCTTAGACAGCCTGACAGGAGTAGTAAGGCAGACCGTCGGACCTCAGGCTAGCAGGCAGGTAGCAGAATATCAGGCAGGAATAAGACAGCAAGCTGGCAGGAATCTGGCAGGTATCTGGCAGGTAACTGGCAACGGGACCTGAGGGCTGAAGCAGAGTAGTGAACAGTGCAACAACATTGCTCGGGCACCTCCATTTTGGAGGAGGTGCCTTATATATGGTGAAGTCCTCCGGCCATTGGCCGGGGACTCCTTAGGACGGCGCGCGCGGCCCCTTTAAGAGGGAGGGAGAGCGCGCGCGCCCTAAGCACAGTGGCCGGGAAGGAGCGCGCGCTGCCAGCAGAGCGGGAGGAGGACGCCGGGCACGGAGCAGAGAGGTGAGGGGAACAGCGCCCCTGCCTAGCAGAGGGCAGGGACGCCGGCGCTACAGCCTTGACTCTTCGGACAAGCCTGGCCTCGGCACGGGAGGACACTTTCAAAGGCTGTCCAGGCCGTGGAAGGCTAACAGTAGTTCCATAAGCCCTCCACTTACGGATGATGCTCCCAACAGTGGAGACAGGTAGGCCCAACTCCTTGGAAAGGGTTTTGTACCCCTTGCCAGCCTTGTGACCCTCCACGATCTTGTCTCTGATGGCCTTGGAATGCTCTTTTTTCTTTCCCATGTTGACCATGTCTGAGTGCTGTTCACAAGTTTGGGGAGGTTCTTAAATAGTCAGAAAAGGCTGGCAAAAGAGATCTTTAATCCACACATGTGAAGCTCATTATTCTTGGAGCCTGAACTACTTCTTAATACTTCAGGGGGACCAAACAGAATTCTTGTGGTTTGAGGGGTTGAATAATAAATGACACTCTGAATTAACTTTTAACATTTTAAAAAAACAAAAAAACAAAAAAAAAGTTGCTGCAGTGCATTTCCCACTTCCAGACTGATCTACAGTACAAATGTCACAATGCCAAGTTTATTCCGCATGTGTCAACCACCTAAATCTGCAGGGGGTTGAATACTACTTGTAGGCACTGTAATACCTAATTATGTATTATAATTTCCTCAGATTTAAATATATTTTTGTACCTTCACATAAAGAAACATTTTTTTTTCAAACATACAAACATACGAGGCCTCTGTCACATCAATCACACTTAGCAGCTGCTGATTTACTCATCTGTCACCTTCACTCTGACATTCACAGATCTGTTCAACTCAAACATTCCACATATGAAGTTTTATATATATATATATATATATTTAACCCAAAATTGTTGTATCCCAATTTATTAACGCGCATTGCCATATCAATTGAATATCTTTATATTTCTTTGAATATTCCCCAAGTACATATTATATAATATGAGAGTAAGTCACTGGAATTTCAGACACTTGAAAAAACTCTTGTCTTAGATTCTTTTTTCACTGGCTGCCCGGTCTTAAGTTACATCAGTTGAAAATAGAATGAATGGGATCCTATACTATTAGCTCAAAGTTCAAAGGCCGCAGCTGTCACACGCCATGCTGTAAAGCTACTTTAATTTGCACGAACACTTCATGCACAGAAAATATTAGCAACACAAAAGAATTAATAAGTATTACATATATATTATAGTTCAACTAGATATATTGTTATTATTTTAAAATGTTATACACATAAAATCATGCAATTTTTTCACTTCCTGTGTGAATAAAGAAATAAATCCATTTTAGAGTTCTCTGATCAAATCCTGCTTTGGAATGAAAACTCTAAGGAAATATAAGAAAATAAAATTAAATATCAAATTCATACAGAAACAGAATTATTTAAATATCTTATACATATTTTGGTTGGTTCTAATGTAATTCAAAATATTGCTACTTAAATTTATATATATGAAGTTCTAATTTATTAATTAATATATATATATATATATATTTTATAAACGTATATATAAATACAATTATACGCAATCTCTACTTAGACAAGTGTATATATATATATATATATATGAACTATTAGAAACTATGTAACTACAATTTACTGTATGAGATTATAAATAAATATTGAGACATTGTATTACATTTTGATACATTATAATTACAGTTTTTCCTTAGCCACTCCCTAAACCAAATCTTCTGTCTCTCTCAAATATCTCCAGGAACGCCCTCTTTAGGAAAGACATTTTTCTATCCTTCAAAACCTCAGAGAACTGCCTGTTCTTCTGTCCACATTCCATGACGTCACTGTGAGTTGGTCGTCTCACCTGTCTCTGTCCATCAGTTTCAGCCATTTTCCTTTTTAGAGAATCACAGTTCTGACTGAAAATTAACTCATTCTGTGGAGAGATGGATCTTTGCACTGGCTGATATGGCTTATAACATATATGAAATCTTCTGCGTATTTGATAGAGTTCACTATGGGGATGACTCAGTCTAGGAGAGTTTGATATTGGCTTTTGGTAAGATTTTACCTTTCCTGGTTTTATAAATTTAGCTTGATTTATTTTCTTTTCACGATTCTCATGTTTTCTAACAAAATCCAGCATCTGCGCACATTCAAATAATGAATTTTTTTGTGATGCCATAACTTGGGAAACTGAATTTAGGAATTTGAATTTTTGTACAAAAGTTGTTATCATATGTTGTACTTTTCCATTTTTGATGAGAGCTTTGTACAACCGTTCAAATATGGACATGAATGTATATGTACATTCCTTCCTACCAATCCTTAGTTTCTGCAGATCTTCTATGTTGGGAAAATCCTTTGTGACACAATAAATCAAATATCTTAATCTGTCCGAATCATTTTCCCATCCATTAGGAGAGTCATTTTCACAGGGCATTAAATGTAAACGTCTGGACAATGTCACAGGAATCCATATTTAAAATAATTGATTCCTCTCCTCATTGGATAAATCAAACTTATCAGAGAATTTATCAAATGTCTCTGAATTTCTACAGGCATGGATTTTGACATCATATTTTGGCATGATTTTGTATAATTTCAGCAAATTTTTCCTCATTTTAATTTGGAGTTGAGCCTGGGTAATTCCAGAATTCTCTGATATTTTTAGTGGCTCTTGTACGTCCGTTCCTCCTACGTCACTCACGTCTCCTCCCACATCACCTAGTATGTCGGTTTCTCGTATGTCAGTCATGTCTCCTCCCATGTCAGGTTTCTGTATGTCCGTCTCTTGGTCAGACCCAAGGTCACCTTCAGTTATAGACACGTGTCTTACTTCTTGTTCATTTTCCACATTACAGTCAGAATCAGTATCACCGTCTGACACTTCTACACTATTTTCCTGCTTAGAAATCTCTAACACAAGACTATGAAAAAAATCTACCAAATGTAGAATATTTCTCAATTTCTGTTTGTCTCTATTTACCAATTTAGAAGTTAACTGTAAATTCTGCAATTCACATTCTTTGTATAAACTGAGCCACAAAACTTCTATGTCATCTCCTACATTAACTTTGAAATTAATATTACTTTGTTTAGCAAAAGAAAAAATTATATCCATATTTTGCTTACCTTAAGATTCCTTGGCTTCTCTTTATCAGCACGTCCTGTCTTCAGTTCGTCTGATTCTTTTCCTGTGTGATTCTGTTCCTTGTTAGTACCTCTGCTTCCTGTCTTTCCTCAGTCTGTAGGTCCTTTCTGCTTCTCGTGAAAAACTAGTGAATTTACTGACAAGTGAACAACAGCTGTTCAGCTCGTCAGGACTCCCCCCTTGTTCACGGAAGAAATTCACTTACTTAATTTAAAAAGCAAAAAAACAGGACTGGCAGGCTCACCATTGTAAAATAATACTCTTCCTATATTATTTTTTTCTACTGAGGACTTCTCAAAGTATCAATATCACGATATTCTTATAAAAAAATGTATCTATTTATTCTTGGATTGTCCATTAAAAAGAATCAGATTGCAGCAGGTACATACAATAATTAGTTATAAAGTAATTGTCCATTTGTCCATAATTAGCTTAATTGTTGAGATTCACCCATCTTTCCTTGGATCCTGGCTGGTAAATCATGTCTTTGTCCAGCATGTGTCCAGGCCTACATGTCATCTGCTTCTCAGCATGAAGATTCTGTGTCTTGTGGGGTGGGCAGAGCAAGAGAGACCCCCAATTCTGTACCATGGGCTTTTATAGCCAGTCGTATGGACACCTGTTCTACATATGGTAGTGAACCAAAAATACACACACAAATAGCGCATGTCAACTAGACACGATGGCTGAGGCATAGAACTCAGAAAAATGATTATCAATTAACATTCCAAATGAATTTCCATAACTAACCATTTAACAGAGACCCCCTGGGAATGCCAGGTGCTGTAGGCTTTTGCTTTTTCCTTCCTTCCACCAGCAGGGGGCACTCTCTTCTATGCCTTTTTTCCATTCCCTTTCACAAGTGCACACATTCATTCTCTTTTCTTTTTTTCATTTGCTTTCTCTCTTGCGCTATTTCATCTCTGCAAAATACAAGCATCCTTCTGATCACCGTGGGCCTCCAACATTGTTGCTTATTTACTTTTAATACTAGGCTCCTTTTCACCAGGACCAGCATCTCCCGGGTGGCTGGAGGCAACCACCGGTAACCCCAAGCAGAAGAACTTTGCAGGCAACACGACCCTCCCCCCTGAAGAGCAGCTCAAACTCACTGGCAACCATCTCACCCTCTTCCTTCATTCACCCCTGGACGTCTCGCTCCGCCCCGAAGTTACAGGTCCAGCTTGCTCTTTCTGTCACATTACCGCAATGAAGGGTTTAGCCTGCAGGAGACCCTGCGCCGAGCAATTTTTGAAGACACCTGATGCGGCGGGTGAATCACTGCTAAACAAGCCACACCTGTAGGGACGGCACAGCCTTTGCATGGACCCTTCGGAGCCCGCCCCATCACGGCCAGATTGCTCGCCATCAAGCGATCCTGAGAAAGGCTGGCCGGGCGATGGATCCAGCAGCGTCTACTGGCCATACCACCTTGGATACGCCCAATCTCGTCTGATCTCGGAAGCAAAGCAGGGCTGGGCTCGAACAGTACTTGAATGGGAGACCTCCTGGGAACACTGGGTGCTGTAGACCATTTTGATGACGTTTTGCCCTACTTCCCAGCTCGGCTAGCATGGAACGGCGCATTGCCGGACACCGACCTTTAGTAACTTAGATGATGGAAGCCCCAAGGCCTCTGAGCCAGTTGGCAGCTAAGTACGCTACCCCGCCGCCCTTCACGCAGGCCTGACACCGAGCTCCTTGCCACGGCTAGGAGTGCTTATTGACTACGCAGCTCGCCGTGTGGAAATGATGGCGTTAAAAGCACCCGGGGCCGTGAAGGGGCCAGGCTTTCAGCAGGTGCCCAGGGAAGGATTTGGATGCCGGCCGCCTAGCGAGGGCCAGCAGAAGTAACATGTTTCTCTGCAAAGAAGCTTGTGTAATCAAGCCAGACAGCTGCCAAAGAGCTAACCTCAGTGCAAGGAAGGCAAGGAAGGTAAGGAAGGTGCGGAAGGAATTGGGGAGCAGGGGGTGATTCCTGCTAGGGCCCTGAAATCATAAAACAGGCAGGAGAGTCTGCCGCATGGTGACGTAGAGGTTGTAGGGGCAGATAGGGGATGTTGTCACGTGCGAGCACGTGTGCATGCTGGCTTGTGTGTGAGAGTGCGCTTCCTAGGTGTGGCGCGCTGCAGACAGTCAAAGGGATTGTTCCCTTTCATTAAAAGTTAATCTCCGGCTCCAGGTTATTAGAAAGCAACTAACCGCGCTCTACTCACCCTAACCGGGTCTACCGGTAAGTCTCGCCTCTGCTCCCGGCCTGTGGCAATGGCCATGAAGCTGACGTTCCGTCGACAGCGCTGCAGCCGATCAGTGAGCTCAGTGGCTCTGAGTGGTGCGTTCTGTCTACAAGACCTTTTAAGTAGTGTTGAGCCACCCCCGTAGTGTTCGAGTTCGGTTCGGTTCGTCGAACACCCGTGTGTTCACCGAACTGTTCGTCGAACTGTTCGTCGAACACCTTCGAACACCGTTAAAACCAATGGCAGGCAAACAAAAACACATAGAAACACATAGAAAACACCTTCAAAGGTGTCCAAAAGCTGACAAACTGCTCAGAAGACACAACTAACACATGGAAAAGTGACAAGTACATATAGTCATGCGAAAAGAAAAGAGGTGGAGGAGTAAAAGGAGGGGGAGACACAGATATAGGCATGTCATGCCCTTCTAAAATCCAAAAAGTGAGAAGCCGAGACGGCCAGTCCGCTCCTGCCCGTGCCACCTCCGTGTCGCCGGGTTTGTGCCAGAGCAGCGGTGAACCCAGACGGCCAGCCCCCCTCTCCCAATACTGGTGCCTGTCCGCTGGTGGGTCGAGAGAGCCCCCCTGTGGTGGAGGCAGCTCTAAGCTTTTTAATTTAAATTGTCCCTCTAATTTGAATGAATACACTTTAAATCCATTTACAAGGATCTATTGGAGGGCAAGTCTCATGCCAGCAGCCGCGTAATTCCAGCTCCAGTAGCGTCCACTAAAGCTGCTGCAGTTAAAAAGCTTTTATAAGGATCGAGCTCGGCTGTCCACCGCAAGGCATCCTAGTGCCAGTCCCAGCCCCTATGCCTTGGGGTGCCTCCTGATGCTCTTCACTAAGTATCCCGTGGTCCCGAAGCATTTCCTTTGAAAAAATTAAGTGTCCAAACTACAGGTGGTGTAGCTTGCTTAACAGCCGGGATAATCCGCTGACTAGCAGACACTGCTACTAGGCACAAAGTATTTCCTGGGCTAGATGCAGTTAAAAATTTGTAAGTAGATACTCTCGTTGGATGCTGAGAAAGCATTCCATAGAGTCTCCTGGCACGCCATATATGATTCTCTTAAAAAGCTTGGGGTAGGGGTCTAGGGGACCCTTTTATAGCCAAAATCACGGCCCTGTATCACAATACGTCACCTAGGCTGAAGATAAATGGAACTGTAGCACCGAGGGCTCAGTTGCTACAGACGTATTGCACCTCACCCAGAGGTGTGATATCTCACTCTCAGATAAGGATGGAGTGTGGATCAGGACCCGACACCTGCATGCATTACACCACATTGCCGTGGGGCAGGGCGACCAATATGCCCCTGAGATGGGCACGACAGTCCCTGTCCCTGGCTGGAGTGGGGGGAGGGAACACTGAGGAAGGGGAACCCTGCAGTGCAGGAGCAGGGAGGAAGCAGTTCCTGGGTGCATTGAGAAGGGAGTATAAAAGGTGGGCACCATCTTAGTTCAGTGCAGAGAAGTCTGAGCAGAAGTGGCAGGGAGCAGGGGCTCTGCATGAGCTCTGCTCCGGAGGCGGGCCTAGTAACAGAGGCCCAGGCCTGCAAGAGGGAGAAGGAAGGAAGAGGAGCGGAGAAGGCTCCAGGAACGAGGAATGAAGGGATCCCAGGGGTGCGGACGGGCGAGTCGCCACCGCACGCCCGAATCCACCTGCGTGGAGGGGTCAGGCCAAAGGGGGAGACCGGTCCCCGAACTAGTGGAGGCAGGAAACGACCCTCAGCTAGAAACCGGAGGCTCTGACATTTTATGTGGCGCAGCCCCTTGCTCCACCCGCTAGGAAGGCACCACATAGGGTCAGGGAAACTGGCGCCAAGTTTACCAAGAGGAGGCCCGAGGCAGCCGGACAGAAGTGTTGGTAAGAAAGGCCAGACAAAGGACACACAAAGGGGGTCCTGTGAAGCGCTCCAAAGTTATCTGGGAGTTGTCTGAGCCCCTCACCTGGTGAGCACAGTACGACGTGGGCAGCCGTTACCTGCAGACGTGGTCTGGATAATAAGAACTGTGAGTAAAGGCCCTGAACTGCATCACTGACTCCGTGTCGTTACTGCTGCTGCCCTGCACCATCACCCCCATCCTCCGCATACACTGCCCTGAGGCTATACTCCTCCCGTGGGGAGTTATGCTACGCTCTGCTGCACCCACAACACCAGCCTTAGCGGTCTGCCCTGTAGCGGCGGTTCACTCTGACCGCAATCCACGGGTGGCGTAGTCGGACATTTAAACATCAAAACCACATAAATAGTTCCGCCACTGGTTTGACCGCCCTGAGCCACGGAACCAGATCGCCGCCACGAAGACTACAACCACCAGCATCCACCAAAAAGGGTCCGGCTCCGGGTGTCCCAAGGCCCAGGGGGTGCGTCAGAACATTTTCATCACCTTTCACAATCACCAATGGGACAAGGCAGGGATGTCCTCTGTCCCCTATCTTATACATCCTAGTGACGGAGCACCTGCTCTCATCAATTCGCCATAACCCCAATATTAGGTGGATTGAGGTGGGAGGCACCGAGTACAAGTGCTCTCTATTTGCTGATGATGTCCTAGTATATATCACTCAATCACATATATCCATCCCTGCTGTTATGGCTGAAATAGACCACTTTGTTACATGGTAAAATTTTAAAATCAATGCAGCGAAGTCTGAGGCCCTCGATGTCTCCCTCCCTAAATCCATATAGGATTCCATCCAGTCCAACTTTCCCTTTGCCTGGCCCTCACAGGGTATCAAATACATAGGAATTCCTATTCATAGAGACCTCTCCCATCTATGTTATCTTAATTTTGGGCCCTTTATTGAACAATTCCATACAGACCACGGTTGGCAAGTTAGAACTGTAAGATTCACTACGTGAACCACTGGTGTTTTGTGGAAAAGCACATGTACACCGCGTTCCAAATTATTATGCAAAAAGTGTTTAGGAGTGATAAGGGAAGAATTTGTTTGTTTGTCAGTTAAACTCATTGATGGTGATGTGTGTCAGGGCTCTTTATATCACTGTAAGCAATTGCAGACACCTGTGCTAATTAGTTTGGCAGGTGTGTCCAATGAAAGGCAAGACTACTTAAGAAGGCTCTCTCACATTATTAAGCAGCCTACATTTTCTGCCAAAATGGGAAAGAAAAAGGATGTGTCGGCTGCTGAGAAGCAACAAATTGTGGAGTGTTTAGGTCAAGGCATGACTACAATCAACATTGTGCGATGATCAGGATGAAGTGTCTTGGCAATCAAGAAGTATGTAGCTGATTCACAGTACACACGTGTGCGTGCTGATAAGGGCAAATTGAGGACTCTTTCCTACAGGCAATTACGTCAGGTTGAAAGAGCAGCGGCAAAAAAGCCTTGTCATAGCAGCAGACAAGTTTTTGAAGCTGCTTGTGCCTCCAACGTCCCCCGAACAACAAGATGCAGGGTCCTTCAGAGGTTTGCAGCTGTGCATATGCCATCCTGTCGACCTCCTCTATCCACTTCACACAAGCAGAAACGGCTCCAGTGGGCCAAACATTACATGAAGACTGATTTCAAAACTGTTTTGTTCACGGATGAGTGCCGTGCAGCGCTCGATGGTCCAGATGAATGGAGTGGAGGATGGCTGGTTGATGGACACCCCACGCAAACACGGCTACAGCGCCAACAAGGATGAGGTGGAGTAATGTTTTGGGCTGGAATCATGGGGAGAGAGATTGTCGGCCCCTTTAGGATCCCTGAAGGCGCTAAAGATGAACTCCATAATGTATGTGGATTTTCTCAAACAGCACTTCCTGCCATGGTTCAAGAAGAAGAACCGTGTATTTCACAGCAAGATCATTTTTCTGCATGATAATGCACCATCTCATGCTGCACATAAAACATCTGCATCTCTGGCTGATATGGGCATAAAAGGGGACAAACTTA
Source organism: Phyllobates terribilis (assembly GCF_046119375.1). Lineage (NCBI taxonomy): Eukaryota > Metazoa > Chordata > Amphibia > Anura > Dendrobatidae > Phyllobates > Phyllobates terribilis. Next base: position 682,872,786 of record NW_027362764.1, on the reverse strand, counting down.
TGGTGTGACCCCCATGCTCCCCTGACCTCTACCCCATTCAGAACCTTTGGAGCATCATTAAAAGGAGTGTCTATGATGGCGGGAGGCAGTTCACATCTAAGCAACAGCTCTGGGAGGGTATTCTGTCCTCATGCAAAACAATTGAAGCAGAAACCATCCAAAACCTGACAAATTCAATGGACGAGAGAGTTCAGAAGCTCCTTTCGAACAAGGGGTCCTATGTGAAAATGTAACATCACCTAGAATAAAGTTTTGAGTTGAAAACTGTTTGATTTCAGTTTCTAACAACCTGCTAATGCTTATAATTTCAAAAATGACCATTTTTTTGGTCTTTATTAAAATGAAAAGGTTGATCGAAAAGTTTGGGGGATCTAAGAGTGTGGCAACCCAGTAGTCATGATTACTTCGAATTCTGACAATATGAGGGTCATGCTGCAGGTAGTGCAGCAAGAAGGCACTTATGTGTCTTGCGCATCTCGGAGCCCCAAAATTATTTTCCGGGCTAGATGCAGCTAAAAATTATTTTTAATTTTAAATCTGGTGAAGCTTATTATAGATGGCCTAATAGGATCAGTGCTGCACACTGCTACAAAGCCCAAATTATTTTCCAGTCAAGATACAGATAAACATGATTAGTAATTTGAAAGCTTAAAACGGTTGGTAGGGTGATTTTAACCAATCATCAAGCTTTTACTCTCCCCAGGATGACACAGGGGTAGAAAAGTCGTTTCGGATCCATGATTTGTTCATCTTTATGAACGTGAGTCTGTCTACATTATCAGTGGAGAGCCGCGTGCGCTTATCTGTCAGCACACCACCAGCAGCGCTGAACACACGTTCAGACAGAATGCTGGCTGCGGGGCATGACAAGATCTCCAAGGCGTAAGTGGCTAGCTCCGGCCATTTATCCAGATTGGAAGCCCAAAAAGAGCAAGGGTCCAGTGACACAGTCGTGGCTTCAATGTTTACTTGGAGATACTCCTGTACCATCGTCTCTAGGCGTTGACTATGTGTCAGACTTCTTGTCTCCTGTGGCCTTGCAAAGGATGGGCTAAAAAAGTGGTGAAATGATTCCGCAAAATTGATGTTACCAGCAGATACTGTGGTTCTGTTACGGTTTGAGTGCTGAACACTTGACGGTCCCACGGTTGGCAAGTTGGAACTGTGAGATTCACTACGTGCACCACTGGTATTTTGTGGAAAAGCACATGTAAGATTCTGCAACAGTCTCTGCTGATACTCCTGCATGCGTGCATCCCTTTCTATGGCAGGAATAATTTCTGCAAATTTACTTTTGTACCGGGGATCTAACAGTGTGGCAACCCAGTAGTCAGGATTATTTCTAATTCTCACAATTCGAGGGTCATGTTGCAGGTAGTGCAGCAAGAAGGCACTCATGTGTGTTGCGCATCCATGAGCACCAAGTCCCTGTTGTGTTGGTGGCGAGGTAACAATCATGCTTCCTTCCTCTGTCCTCTCCCCCCAACCTCGCACAACAGAAATGTGATCAAGGTCTCCCTCATCTGATGAGTCTTCCATCAGTTCGTCCTCCACTTCTTCCTGGGCTCCTGCACCTTCCTCACTAGTTTGGCTGCTACCATGCGCCCTGGTAAAATCATCTCCCCCACCCTCACATGCCTGCCGCCCTGGTGCTGCCGACCGTCTGGACCTTGCAGATGTTAGCCCTTCCGCATACAACTCCTCCTCCTCTACTTCCTCCACCTCCTCTTGTGCCACCACCTGACTCCGAATTCTGTTTAACATGTGCTCCAGCATGTAAATCACCGGAATAGTCATGCTGATAATGGCATCGTCAGCACTAAACATCTTCGTCGCCATTTCAAAACTGTGCAGAAGGGTGCATAGGTCCCTGATCTGAGACCACTCCTCCAGCGTGATTTGCCCCACCTCTGAATCTCGTTGGCCCAGGCTATACGTCAGAACGTATTGCACCAGGGCTTGTCGGTGCTGCCACAGTCGCTGCAACATGTGCAGAGTTGAATTCCACCGGGTAGGCACATCGCATTTTAGCCGGTGAAGTGGCAGGCCCAACGACTTCTGTAGAGATGTAAGTCGCTGAGCTGAGGGATGCGAACGGCGGAAGTGAGCACACAGCGACCGTGCCCTCTGCAGAAGGCCATCTAGTCTGGGATAGTGGGCTAAAAATTGCTGGACAACCAGGTTCAACACGTGAGCCATACAAGGCACGTGTGTGACATTGCCCCGGCGAAGGGCCGCACCCAGGTTTGCAGCATTGTCGCACACGGCCTTCCCTGGTTTCAGGTCCAGTGGAGACAACCATTCATGAAATTGGTTCTCCAGAGCTGACCACAACTCCTCAGCTGTGTGACTCACATTTCCCAGACATTTCAATGTAAAAACCGCCTGATGACGTTGAGCCCTACTGCCAGCATAGTAAGGAGGTGTGCAGGATCCCTTCTGGGCAGTTAGAAAGCTTGTGGCATGACCAGACAGGCTTTGGGTGCAGGTGGAAGACCGAGAGGAGGTTGAGGAGGCAGAAGCAGTGGAGGAAAAATGACATAAAGAGGATTGACGCACAACTCGTGGGGACGGCAAGACTTGGACAGCAGCCCCTTGTCCTGCTGTCACCATAGTTACCCAGTGCCCAGTCAGCGACATGTAACGCCCCTGTCCATGCCTACTCGTCCAAGTGTCTGTGGTGAAATGCACCCTGTCACACACAGAGTTTCTCAAAGAAGCGGTGATGTTGTGTGCGACATGCTGGTGGAGCGCAGGCACACCTTTCTTTGAGAAGTAGTGCCGACTGGGCATCTGGTACTGGGGCACTGCGACGGACATAAGGTCTCGAAAATCCTCTGTGTCCACCAGGCGGAAAGGCAGCATTTCTGTAGCCAAGAGCTTGCAGATGGTGAAATTCAACCTCTTAGCTTTCTCATGGCTAGGAGGAAATGGTCTTTTACTTGTCCACATCTGAGGGACCGAGGGCTGGCTATTGTGCTTAGACGGGGTTGATAAGGGTGTCCCCGGCAAACTGCCGGTCTGTGAGGAAGATGCAGGCGGACATGTTAGGTTGCCTTGATCCAAAGGTGGTGCTATCGATGTCGGACAGCGCTCAAGACCAGCTGGTGTTACCACCTCCAAAGAAAATGATGACCTGCCAATCACGCTGGCTGTTGCGGGTAAAGAGGTGGCAGGTCTGCGCCCCAAAACAGGTGTGACTGCTGTCCCCCCAGTCACAGAGGATGAAGAGGCCGCGGATGCACAAGATATGGCAGACGGTGGTTGGCCCGGCCGGCTAGACCGCATTGTAGCACACTGAGCTTCCCACTGCAACTTATGCTTCATGTCCATGTGCCGGTTCATGCATGAAGTACTCAAACTATGTATTTTTTGGCCTCTACTTAGCTTTTGCTGACAAATGTTACAGATAACACGAGTTGGGTCATCTTTATCGATCTGAAAAAATGCCCAGGCTATGCAAGGCTTAGCACCCATGCGACCTGAAGAGCCACCACGACTTGTGGTGAGAGGCAGAGTTGTGTTTGAGGATGCAGTTGTTGACGTGCTTCCAGTACTACGTCTCTGTCCAGGAAGGCGCAACCTGACCTCGTCGTCACTAGCATCTTCCTCCACCTCCTCTGCTGACCTCATCTCTTGGCTGACTGTGGGTTGACAGTAAGTGGGATCTCCGACCTCATCATCATCACCCTGTGCGTTATCACACCCGTCGTCCTCAGAGCCAACCTGTTCCTGCCCTGACAAAAAACTAAAGTTGTCGCTCCAATCAGGTATTTGAGTCTTATCATCGTCTTCCTCATTGTCTCCACCAACAGGAGTTACAGTTTGGGAATGAGGGTCTACATTATGGTCAGAACCTTCTGCGTCTGGTCCTGGATCCGACTCATAAAGATTCTGGGCATCAGTGCAGATCATTTCCTCGTCTGGATTCACAGAAGCGCTGGAGTCGACCTCTGATTCCCAGGCTATAGTATGAGTAAACAGCTCTGCAGACTCAACCATCTGTTCTACCTCATACTCAGACGGGCAGCTGGAGATTTGGGAGCTGTGAGGAAGCAAGTGCGATTTGGGTGACACCTTTGAGGACTGGAGTATTTGTGATGTTGAAGTTGATGTGGAGGAGAGCCCACTTAAAGGAGCACTTGATATCCGTTGAAGCACCTGCTGTTTTTGTGCCTCATCTGGAATTTGTAGCGATTGGCGTGGCCGTAAGAAAGGGATCTTATCACATTGTCCGCTAAAAGAAGTAGACATTTTAGTTTGGCTGGAAGATGGTCTTTCTTCTGCACCTACCCCATGGACACAACCTTTTTTCCCCTTCCCAACACGCCTATTCCCCTTTCCACCAGCAGCAGGCCTTTTTCCACTCATTTTGGTGGTTAACTAATTCACAACTCTGGAGTTGTTTGCACAAAAAAACAATGGATGGTAACCGAGCAGAGCTGAGTGGCCAAACTGTGGTATTAGGCCAAAACTATTGGCTGGGTTAGATGCAGAAAAAAATTATTTTTAATTTGCAACCTGATGGAGGTCAGTATAGATGGACTAATAGACCAAGTCCCACACACCGCTAGAAGCCCAAATATTTTTTCAGAGCTAGATGCAGAAATTTTTTTTATTCAATTTGCAACCTGATGGAGGTCAGTATAGATGGACTAATAGACCAAGTCCCACACACTGCTAGAAGCCCAAATATTTTTTCAGAGCTAGATGCAGAAAAAAATTATTTTTAATTTGCAACCTGATGGAGGTCAGTATAGATGGACTAATAGACCAAGTCCCACACACCGCTAGAAGCCCAAATATTTTTTCAGAGCTAGATGCAGAAAAAAATTATTTTTAATTTGCAACCTGATGGAGGTCAGTATAGATGGACTAATAGACCAAGTCCCACACACTGCTAGAAGCCCAAATATTTTTTCAGAGCTAGATGCAGAAATTTTTTTTATTCAATTTGCAACCTGATGGAGGTCAGTATAGATGGACTAATAGACCAAGTCCCACACACTGCTAGAAGCCCAAATATTTTTTCAGAGCTAGATGCAGAAAAAAATTATATTCAGTTTGCAACCTGATGGAGGTCAGTATAGATGGACTAATAGAATGATGCTATGCCCAAAAGATTTTACTTCACTAGGTGCAGTAAAAAAATTGGTATTCTATACACAGGTGGTATATCTTGCAACACAGATAGGCTACTCCACTGACTAACACACTCTGCAATAGGCCAAAAAGGATTAGCTTTGCTAGATTCAGCCAAATGCTGTGAAAAAAACTTGCACAGCACTGGCACAGACCTGCCTGGCAAAAACTGATAGGAACTGATGTAACCTAGTCCTGAAAAGGACTCCAATTACAATTAGTCTTTACTCCCACAATCTATCTATTTAAGAGCACAGACCTGCCTGATAAAAGTCGTAGGAAATGCTGTAACCTAGTCCTTAAAAGGACTGCAATCACATCTATTCCCTACTCCCAAGCTATCTGTATATTTGTGCGAAAATTGGCTTGAAATTAACAAGGTATAGCGCACACAGCAACAGCGGTGCCGTCTAACACGCAGCTGCAGCAGTGAGAAAATGGTGGCGACGGGGAAAATGGCTTGGTCTTATAGGGCAAGGACATGTGACATACACTGCCAATCACACATGCCCTTGCTTGTGTGAAAAAAAGCACTTCGCTCCGTGTGTGCGCTGCTGATAGGCTGACAGATTGCACCTCCCCACTGCAAATGCGGGAAAGAGAAAAAAAAATGGAGATCTTCATTGTTCCTGCAGAGATCCATCCCCTGCCCCTCCCCCCGCCCGGCTGTACACTCAAACTGCGTATTAACATTAATTTTCATCATTACTGAGAAAAAATCCAGTTATGATTTTGGTGCACGAACAGTTATCGAACATAACCTCGAACAGCCGAATTTTTCTCAAATTGTTCGTGTTCGCCAACCGGCTCGAACACCGCCCAAAACAGCTCGAATTTGAGATTGGCGAACAGTTCGAGTAGAACAACGCTCATCTCTACTTTTAAGGAAGCCAGCAAAAAAATTGAAGAGAAGGGAAAGCACAAAAGGACCTGGTCTTGCTGAACACTGGAAAGGGCATCCGGCAGCCAGCCTTCAAAGTAGAAAAGCAGCAAGTGAGAGGCTTGTCTCTGCCTACAGCCACACCACCCTGAACAAGCTCGATCTTGTCTGATTTTGGAAGCTAAGCAGGGCTGTGCCTGGTTAATACTTGGATGGGAGACCGCCTGGGAATACCAGGTGCTGTAGGCTTTTGCTTTTTCTTTCCTTCCACCAGCAGGGGGCACTCTCTTCTATGCCTTTTTTCCATTCCCTTTCACAAGTGCACACATTCATTCTCTTTTCTTTTTTTCATTTGCTTTCTCTCTTGCGCTATTTCATCTCTGCAAAATACCAGCATCCTTCTGATCACCGTGGGCCTCCAGCATTGTTGCTTCTTTACTTTTAATACTAGGCTCCTTTTCACCAGGACCAGCGTCTCCCGCGTGGCTGGAGGCAACCACCGGTAACCCCAAGCAGAAGACCTTTGCAGGCAACATGACCCTCCCCCCTGAAGAGCAGCTCAAAGTCACTGGCAACCATCTCACCCTCTTCCTTCATTCACCCCTGGACGTCTCGCTCCGTCCCCAAGTTACGGGTCCAGCTTGCTCTTTCTGTCACATTACCGCGATGAAGGGTTTAGCCTGCAGGAGACCCTGCGCCGAGCCATTTTTGAAGACACCTGATGCGGCGGGTGAATCACTGCTAAACAAACCACACCTGTAGGGATGGCACAGCCTTTGCATGGATCCTTCAGAGCCCGCCCCGTCACGGCCAGATTGCTCGCCACCAAGCGATCCTGAGAAAGGCTGGCCGGGCGATGGATCGAGCAGCGTCTACTGGCCATACCACCTTGGATACGCCCGATCTTGTCTGATCTCGGAAGCAAAGCAGGGCTGGGCTCAAACAGTACTTGGATGGGAGACCTCCTGGGAACACCGGGTGCTGTAGACCATTTTGATGACGTTTTGCCCTACTGCCCAGCTCGGCTAGCATGGAACGGCGCCTTGCCGGACACCGACCTTTAGTAACTTAGATGATGGAAGCCCCAAGGCCTCTGAGCCAGTTGGCAGCTAAGTACGCTACCCCGCCGCCTTCACGCAGGCCTGACACCGAGCTCCTTGCCACGGCTAGGAGTGCTTATTGACTCCGCAGCTCGCCATGAGGAAATGATGGCGTTAAAAGCACCCGGGGCCGTGAAGGGGCCAGGCTTTCAGCAGGTGCCCAGGGAAGGTTTTGGATACCGGCCGCCTAGCGAGGGCCAGCAGAAGTAACATGTTTCTCTGCAAAGAAGCTTGTGTAACCAAGCCAGACGGCTGACAAAGAGCTAACCTCAGTGCAAGGAAGGCAAGGAAGGTGCGGAAGGAATTGGGGAGGGGGGGGGGTGATTCCTGCTAGGGCCCTGAAATCATAAAACAGGCAGGAGAGTCTGACGCATGGTGACGGAGAGGTTGTAGAGGCAGATAGGGGGTGTTGTCACGTGCGAGCACGTGTGCATGCTGGCTTGTGTGTGAGAGTGCGCTTCCTAGGTGTGGCGCGCTGCAGACAGTCAAAGGGATTGTTCCCTTTCATTAAAAGTTAATCCCCGGCTGCAGGCTATTAGAAAGCAAGTAACCGTGCTCTATTCACCCTACCCGGGTCTACCGGTGAGTCTCGCCTCTGCTCCCGGCCTGTGGCATTGGCCGTGAAGCTGACGTTCCGTCGACAGCGCTGCAGCCGATCAGTGAGCTCAGCGGCTCTGAGTGGGGCCTTCTGTCTACAAGACCTTTTAAGGAAGCCAGCAAAAAAATTGAAGAGAAGGGAAAGCACAAAAGGACCTGGTCTTGCTGAGCACTGGAAAGGGCAGCCGGCAGCCAGACGTCAAAGTAGAAAAGCAGCAAGTGAGAGGCTTGTCTCTGCCTACGGCCACACCACCCTGAAAACGCCTGATCTTGTCTGATCTCAGAAGCTAAGCAGAGTTTGGCCTGGTTAGTACTTGGATGGGAGACTGCCTGGGAATACCAGGTGCTATAGGCTTTTGCTTTTTCCTTCCTTCCACCAGCAGGGGGCACTATCTTCTATGCCTTTTTTCCATTCCCTTTCACAAGTGCACACATTCATTCTCTTTTCTTTTTTTCATTTGCTTTCTCTCTTGCGCTATTTCATCTCTGCAAAATACCAGCATCCTTCTGATCACCGTGGGCCTCCAGCATTGTTGCTTCTTTACTTTTAATACTAGGCTCCTTTTCACCAGGACCGGCGTCTCCCGCGTGGCTGGAGGCAACCACCGGTAACCCCAAGCAGAAGACCTTTGCAGGCAACACGACCCTCCCCCCTGAAGAGCAGCTCAAAGTCACTGGCAACCATCTCACCTTCTTCCTTCATTCACCCCTGGACGTCTCGCTCCGCCCCCAAGTTACGGGTCCAGCTTGCTCTTTCTGTCACATTACCGCGATGAAGGGTTTAGCCTGCAGGAGACCCTGCGCCGAGCCATTTTTGAAGACACCTGATGCGGCGGGTGAATCACTGCTAAACAAACCACACCTTTAGGGACGGCACAGCCTTTGCATGGACCCTTCGGAGCCCGCCCCGTCACGGCCAGATTGCTCGCCACCAAGCGATCCTGAGAAAGGCTGGCCGGGCGATGGTTCGAGCAGCGTCTACTGGCCATACCAGCTTGGATACGCCCGATCTCATCTGATCTCGGAAGCAAAGCAGGGCTGGGCTCAGACAGCACTTGGATGGGAGACCTCCTGGGAACACCGGGTGCTGTAGACCATTTTGATGACGTTTTGCCCTACTGCCCAGCTCGGCTAGCATGGAACGGCGCCTTGCCGGACACTGACCTTAAGTAACTTAGATGATGGAAGCCCCAAGGCCTCTGAGCCAGTTGGCAGCTAAGTACGCTACCCCTCCGCCTTCACGCAGGCCTGACACCGAGCTTCTTGCCACGGCTAGGAGTGCTTATTGACTCCGCAGCTCGCCATGTGGAAATGATGGTGTTAAAACCACCCGGGGCCGTGAAGGGGCCAGGCTTTCAGCAGGTGCCCAGGGAAGGTTTTGGATGCCGGCGGCCTAGCGAGGGCCAGCAGAAGTAACATGTTTCTCTGCAAAGAAGCTTGTGTAACCAAGCCAGTCGGCTGACAAAGAGATAACCTCAGTGCAAGGAAGGTTATCCTTATCCTCTCTTGCTGACAACTTTATCTTCCAAAAGGTAGGGAAGAAAACAAGGGGATCTGCTACTTTGGATCTAATCCTTATAAACAGGGAGGAAATGGTTAAGGAGGTAAAGGTGGCTGGGACCCTAGGAGGCAGCGATCATGCTATTATAGAATTTTGGATAACTAGAGGTGGAAGACATGTGAAAACTCAAACTTCAAGGTTAGATTTTAGAAAGGCAGATTTTAAGAGACTCAGAAAGAGAATAGGAAGGATCCAATGGCTGGATGTCCTTAAGGACAAAGATGTCCAGGAAGGATGGGAAATTTTTAAAAATGAGATTCTCAAAGCACAATCGTTAACAATCCCGAAAAGTAGGAAGAATGGGAAGCATTTAAGGAAACCAGGATGGATGAACACAGAACTTAAACACATGCTAAAAAGAAAGAAAGAAATGTTTATTAAATGGAAAGAGGGAGGCATATCTAAAGAAGATTATAATGCAGTCTGCAGATCCTGCAGGGCACGTATCAGGTTAGCTAAAGCTGACAATGAATTAAGGCTTGCAAGAGATGTCAAAAGCAATAAAAAAGGATTTTGGGGGTATGTCAAAAGTAAAAGAAAAGTCAAAGATGCTATAGGATTTTTACAGGATGAAAATGGAGAAATGGTAAGAGAGGATGTTGAGAAGGCCGAACTTTTTAATTCCTATTTTGCATCTGTTTTCTCTCAGAAAGAAAATGTAACATCAACTGATCTTCACTGTCCTTTTAAAGGAATAGAGGAATCCAAGTTATCTGTAAACAGAAAGATTGTGAGGGAATATTTAGCTAACATAATGAGTTCAAGTCTCCAGGTCCAGATGAATTACACCCCAGAGTACTGAAGGAGATCGTAGAAGAAATTTTAGAACCACTCTCCATAATCTTTGAAAATTCTTGGAGAACAGGAGAAGTCCCAGAAGACTGGAGAAGAGCAAATGTTGTTCCTATCTTCAAAAAGGGGAAGAAGGTGCACCCAGGGAACTATAGGCCGGTGAGTCTGACTTCTATACCAGGAAAGATCTTTGAACAAATTATTAAACAACATGTATGTAAGTACATGGATAAGAATGAAGTGATTAACCAGATTCAGCATGGGTTTGTAACTAACAAGTCATGTCAGACTAACTTAATTTCCTTCGATGACAGAATCACTGACTGGGTGGATCAGGGAAATGCTGTAGATATAGTATATCTTGACTTCAGCAAAGCATTTGACAAAGTATCTCACACCATCCTTATTGAAAAAATGACCAAGTATGCAATGGACCAGGCAACTGTTAGGTGGATTCATAACTGGCTTAGTGATCGGACTCAAAGGGTGGTTGTAAATGGCTTCACATCCAGCTGGATGAATGTCTCAAGTGGGGTACCACAGGGCTCCGTCCTGGGACCTGTATTGTTCAACATCTTTATCAATGATTTAGATGAAGGAATTGAGGGTAAACTGATTAAATTTGCTGATGACACAAAGCTAGGAGGGATAGCTAATACTAGAGAAGAGAGAGAGAGGATTCAAAAAGACCTAAATAAACTGGAGCAGTGGGCAGCAACCAACAGAATGGTTTTTAACATGGAAAAATGCAAAGTACTACATCTGGGCAATAAAAATGAAAAAAGCATATACAGAATGGGAGGAATAGAGCTAAGCAACAGTACATGTGAAAAAGACTTAGGTATACTAATAGATCATAGACTGAACATGAGTCAACAGTGTGATGCAGCAGCAAAAAAGGCAAATACAATTCTGGGATGTATTAACAGAAGCATACAGTCTAGATCACGTGAAGTCATTATCGGTCTTTACTCCTCTTTGGTCAGACCTCATCTGGAATACTGTGTACAGTTTTGGGCACCACATTTTAAAAAAGACATAGACAAACTGGAGCAAGTTCAGAGAAGAGCGACCAGAATGGTGACTGGTCTGCAAACCATGTCCTATGAGGAACGGTTGCAGGATTTGGGAATGTTTAGCTTGCAAAAAAGAAGACTGAGAGGAGACTTAATAGCTGTCTACAAATATGTCAAGGGCTGTCACATTGTAGAAGGATGATCTTTATTTTCATTTGCACAAGGAAAGACTAGAAGCAATTGGATGAAACTAAATGGGAGGAGACACAGATTACATATTAGAAAAAACTTTTTGACAGTTAGGGTGATTAATGAGTGGAACAGGCTGCCACGAGAGGTGGTGAGTTCCCCTTCAATGGACGTCTTCAAACAGAGGCTGGACAGACATCTGTCTGAGATGATCTAGTGAATCCTGCTTTGAGCAGGGGGTTGGACCAGATGACCCAGGAGGTCCCTTCCAACTCTACCATTCTATGATTCTATGATTCTATGATTCTATGAAGGCAAGGAAGGAATTGGGGAGGGGGGGGTGATTCCTGCTAGGGCCCTGAAATCATAAAACAGGCAGGAGAGTCTGACGCATGGTGACGGAGAGTTTGTAGGGGCAGATAGGGGGTGTTGTCACGTGCGAGCACGTGTGCATGCTGGCTTGTGTGTGAGAGTGCGCTTCCTAGGTGTGGCGCGCTGCAGACAGTCAAAGGGATTGTTCCCTTTCATTAAAAGTTAATCCCCGGCTTCAGGCGATTAGAAAGCAACTAACCACGCTCTACTCACCCTACCCGGGTCTACTGGTGAGTCTCGCCTCTGCTTCCGGCCTGTGGCATTGGCCGTGAAGCTGACGTTCCGTCGACAGCGCTGTAGCCGATCAGTGAGCTCAGCGGCTCTGAGTGGGGCGTTGTGTCTTCAAGACCTTTTAAGGAAGCCAGCAAAAAAATTGAAGAGAAGGGAAAGCACAAAAGGACCTGGTCTTGCTGAACACTGGAAAGGGCATCCGGCAGCCAGACTAAAAAGTAGAAAAGCAGCAAGTGAGAGGCTTGTCTCTGCCTACGGCCACACCGCCCTGAACACGCCTGATCTCATCTGATCTTGGAAGCTAAGCAGGGTTGGGCCTGGTTAGTACTTGGATGGGAGACTGCCTGGGAATTCCAGGTGCTGTAGGCTTTTGCTTTTTCTTTCCTTCCACCAGCAGGGGGTACTCTCTTCTATGCCTTTTTTCCATTCCCTTTCACAAGTGCACACATTCATTCTCTTTTCTTTTTTTCATTTGCTTTCTCTCTTGCGCTATTTCATCTCTGCAAAATACCAGCATCCTTCTGATCACCGTGGGCCTCCAGCATTGTTGCTTCTTTACTTTTAATGCTAGGCTCCTTTTCACCAGGACCAGCGTCTCCCGCGTGGCTGGAGGCAACCACCGGTAACCCCAAGCAGAAGACCTTTGCAGGCAACACGACCCTCCCCCCTGAAGAGCAGCTCAAAGTCACTGGCAACCATCTCACCCTCTTCCTTCATTCACCCCTGGATGTCTCGCTCCGCCCCCAAGTTACGGGTCCAGCTTGCTCTTTCTGTCACATTACCGCGATGAAGGGTTTAGCCTGCAGGAGACCCTGCGCCGAGCCATTTTTGAAGACACCTGATGCGGCGGGTGAATCACTGCTAAACAAACCACACCTGTAGGGACCGCACAGCCTTTGCATGGACCCTTCGGAGCCCGCCCCGTCACGGCCAGATTGCTCGCCACCAAGCGATCCTGAGAAAGGCTGGCCGGGCGATGGATCAAGCAGCGTCTACTGGCCATACCACCTTGGATACGCCTGATCTTGTTTGATCTTGGAAGCAAAGCAGGGCTGGGCTCAGACAGTACTTGGATGGGAGACCTCCTGGGAACACCAGGTGCTGTAGACCATTTTGATGACGTTTTACCCTACTGCCCAGCTCGGCTAGCATGGACCGGCGCCTTGCCGGACACCGACCTTAAGTAACTAAGATGATGGAAGCCCCAAGGCCTCTGAGCCAGTTGGCAGCTAAGTACGCTACCCCGCCGCTTTCACGCAGGCCTGACACCGAGCTGCTTGCCACGGCTAGGAGTGCTTATTGACTCCGCAGCTCGCCGCGTGGAAATGATGGCGTTAAAAGCACCCGGGGCCGTGAAGGGGCCAGGCTTTCAGCAGGTGCCCAGGTAAGGTTTTGGATGCCGGCCGCCTAGCGAGGGCCAGCAGAAGTAACATGTTTCTCTGCAAAGAAGCTTGTGTAACTAAGCCAGATGGCTGACAAAGAGCTAATCTCAGTGCAAGGAAGGCAAGGAAGGTGCGGAAGGAATTGGGGAGGGGGGGGTGATTCCTGCTAGGGCCCTGAAATCATAAAACAGGCAGGAGAGTCTGACGCATGGTGACGGAGAGGTTTTAGAGGCAGATAGGGGGTGTTGTCACGTGCGAGCACGTGTGCATGCTGGCTTGTGTGTGAGAGTGCGCTTCCTAGGTGTGGCGCGCTGCAGACAATCAAAGGGATTGTTCCCTTTCATTAAAAGTTAATCCCCGGCTGCAGGCTATTAGAAAGCAAGTAACCGCGCTCTACTCACCCTACCCGGGTCTACCGGTGAGTCTCGCCTCTGCTCCCGGCCTGTGGCATTGGCCGTGAAGCTGACGTTCCGTCGACAGCGCTGCAGCCGATCAGTGAGCTCAGCGGCTCTGAGTGGGGCCTTCTGTCTACAAGACCTTTTAAGGAAGCCAGCAAAAAAATTGAAGAGAAGGGAAAGCACAAAAGGACCTGGTCTTGCTGAGCACTGGAAAGGGCAGCCGGCAGCCGGCAGCCAGACTAAAAAGTAGAAAAGCAGCAAGTGAGAGGCTTGTCTCTGTTTACGGCCACACCATCCTGAACACGCCTGATCTCGGAAGCTAAGCAGGGTCGGGCCTGGTTAGTACTTGGATAGGAGACCGCCTGGGAATACCAGGTGCTGTAGGCTTTTGCTTTTTCCTTCTTTCCACCAGCAGGGGGCACTCTCTTCTATGCCTTTTATCCATTCCCTTTCACAAGTGCACACATTCATTCTCTTTTCTTTTTTTCATTTGCTTTCTCTCTTGCGCTATTTCATCTCTGCAAAATACCAGCATCCTTCTGATCACCGTGGGCCTCCAGCATTGTTGCTTCTTTACTTTTAATACTAGGACCAGTGTCTCCCACGTGGCTGGAGGCAACCACCGGTAACCCCAAGCAGAAGACCTTTGCAAGCAACACGACCCTCCCCCCTGAAAAGCAGCTCAAAGTCACTGGCAACCATCTCACCCTCTTCCTTCATTCACCCCTGGACATCTCGCTCCGCCCCCAAGGTACGGGTCCAGCTTGCTCTTTCTGTCACATTACCGCGATGAAGGGTTTAGCCTGCAGGAGACCCTGCGCCGAGCCATTTTTGAAGACAACTGATGCGGCGGGTGAATCACTGCTAAACAAACCACACCTGTAGGGACGGCACAGCCTTTGCATGGACCCTTCGGAGCCCGCCCCGTCACGGCCAGATTGCTCGCCACCAAGCGATCCTGAGAAAGGCTGGCCGGGCGATGGGTTGAGCAGCGTCTACTTGCCATACCACCTTGGATACGCCTGATCTCGTCTGATCTCGGAAGCAAAGCAGGGCTAGGCTTGGACAGTACTTGGATGGGAGACCTCCTGGGAACACTGGGTGCTGTAGACCATTTTGATGACATTTTGCCCTACTGCCCAGCTCGGCTAGCATGGAACGGCGCCTTGCCGGACACCGACCTTAAGTAACTTAGATGATGGAAGCCCCAAGGCCTCTGAGCCAGTTGGCAGCTAAGTACGCTACCCCGCCGCCTTCACACAGGCCTGACACCGAGCTCCTTGCCACGGCTAGGAGTGCTTATTGACGCCGCAGCTCGCCGTGTGGAAATGATGGCGTTAAAAGCACCCGGGGCCGTGAAGGGGCCAGGCTTTCAGCAGGTGCCCAGGGAAGGTTTTGGATGCTGGCCGCCTAGCGAGGGCCAGCAGAAGTAACATGTTTCTCTGCAAAGAAGCTTGTGTAACCAAGCCAGACGGCTGACAAAGAGCTAACCTCACTGCATATATTACATAGACATAGTTTATAAGGCCGAAAAAAGACAAGCGTCCATCGAGTTCAGCCTATTTCTTGTGCACTGCAGGTATTCCGCAGCGTTGATCCAGGGGAAGGCAAAAAAGAACCCATGCGGTATAGGCCAATTTACATCATTGAGGAAAAATTCACTTCCCGACTCCAATCTGGCAGTCAGATTAAATCCCTGGATTAATTAACTATCACTAAGCATAAGATGTAATTTTATTGTTCTCAAGAAAGGCGTTCAGGCCTCTCTTGAACTCATTAAGTGAGTTGGACATCACCACTTCCTCTCCCAGAGAGTTCCAGAGTCTCACGGCTCTGACCGTAAAGAATCCCCTTCTATGCTGGTGCAGGAACCTCCTTTCCTCCAGGCGCATAGTGTGCCCCCTCGTCTTTGTCACCATCCTTGGTATAAACAGGTCATGGGAGAGATCTCTGTACTGCCCCCTGATGTATTTATACATGTTTATGAGGTCTCCCCTAAGCCTTCTCTTTTCCAACGTAAATAGGCCTAATTTTGACAACCTCTCTGGGTATTCTAGTCCCTCCATTCCCTTTATTACCTTAGTCGCCCTCCTTTGTACCCTCTCTAGCTCCAATATGTATTTCCTGAGCACCGGAGCCCAGAACTGTGCACAATATTCTAAGTGCGGCCTTACCAGCGCTTTATACAGAGGAAGAACAATGTTCTCATCATATGCCCCTATTCCTCTTCTGATGCATGCCATGACTCTATTTGCCTTCGCAGCTGCTGCCTGACACTGGGCACTCCAATTTAATTTGCTATTAACCAAGACGCCCAGGTCCTTCTCCATGTCAGATTTCCCCAACGGTTTCCCATTTAATATATTTGGGTGACTGCTGTTTTTCTTTCCCATGTGCATGACCTTACATTTATCGGCATTGAACCCCATTTGCCATTTTTTGGCCCAACTCCCCAATTTATCTAAATCCTCCTGTAGCTGTGCCCTATCCTCATCTGTATTAACTACTTTACAAAGTTTAGTATCATCTGCAAAAATTGCTATTTTACTATGCAACCCTTCCACTAGATCATTAATAAATATATTAAATAATATAGGGCCCAAGACAGACCCTTGAGGCACCCCGCTAGTAACCCTGACACACCCTGAGCTTACACCATTGATAACCACCCTCTGCTTTCTATCACTCAGCCAGCTATTTACCCACTTGCACACATTATCCCCCAGACCAAGCATTCTCATTTTATATACCAACCTTTTGTGTGGCACGGTATCAAACGCTTTGGAGAAGTCAAGGTATACAACATCCACTGACTCTCCCCGGTCCAGCTGTAAGCTCACCTCCTCGTAGAAGGCCATCAGGTTTGTTTGGCAGGAGCGATCCCTCATGAGTCCATGTTGATATGGAGTTAGACAGTTATTATCATTAAGATATTCTACAATAGCATCTCTAAGAAATCCTTCAAACAATTTACCCACAACAGACGTTAAGCTGACTGGTCTATAGTTCCCAGGGTCACTTTTAGACCCCTTTTTGAATATTGGTACAACATTTGCTTGGCGCCAGTCAAGTGGGACAGTCACTGTCCATAAAGAGTGCTTGAGTGCAAGGAAGGCAAGGAAGGAATTGGGGAGGGGGGGGTGATTCCTGCTAGGGCCCTGAAATCATAAAACAGGCAGGAGAGTCTGACGCATGGTGACGGAGAGGTTGTAGGGGCAGATAGGGGGTGTTGTCACGTGCGAGCACGTGTGTATGCTGGCTTGTGTGTGAGAGTGCGCTTCCTAGGTGTGGCGCGCTGCAGACAGTCAAAGAGTCAAAGGGATTGTTCCCTTTCATTAAAAGTTAAGTAACTTAGATGATGGAAGCCCCAAGGCCTCTGAGCCAGTTGGCAGCTAAGTACGCTACCCCTCCGCCTTCACGCAGGCCTGACACCGAGCTCCTTGCCACGGCTAGGAGTGCTTATTGACTCCGCAGCTCGCCGTGTGGAAATGATGGTGTTAAAAGCACCCGGGGCCGTGAAGGGGCCAGGCTTTCAGCAGGTGCCCAGGGAAGGTTTTGGATGCCGGCCGCCTAGCGAGGGCCAGCAGAAGTAACATGTTTCTCTGCAAAGAAGCTTGTGTAACCAAGCCAGACGGCTGACAAAGAGCTAATCTCAGTGCAAGGAAGGCAAGGAAGGTGCGGAAGGAATTGGGGAGGGGGGGGTGATTCCTGCTAGGGCCCTGAAATCATAAAACAGGCAGGAGAGTCTGACGCATGGTGACGGAGAGGTTTTAGAGGCAGATAGGGGGTGTTGTCACGTGCGAGCACGTGTGCATGCTGGCTTGTGTGTGAGAGTGCGCTTCCTAGGTGTGGCGCGCTACAGACAGTCAAAGGGATTGATCCCTTTCATTAAAAGTTAATCCCCGGCTGCAGGCTATTAGAAAGCAAGTAACCGCGCTCTACTCACCCTACCCGGGTCTACCGGTGAGTCTCGCCTCTGCTCCCGGCCTGTGGCATTGGCCGTGAAGCTGACGTTCCGTCGACAGCGCTGCAGCCGATCAGTGAGCTCAGCGGCTCTGAGTGGGGCCTTCTGTCTACAAGACCTTTTAAGGAAGCCAGCAAAAAAATTGAAGAGAAGGGAAAGCACAAAAGGACCTGGTCTTGCTGAGCACTGGAATGGGCAGCCGGCAGCCGGCAGCCAGACGTCAAAGTAGAAAAGCAGCAAGTGAGAGGCTTGTGTCTGCCTACAGCTACACCACCCTGAACACATCTGATCTTGGAAGCTAAGCAGGGTCGGGCCTGGTTAGTACTTGGATGGGAGACCACCTTGGAATACCAGGTGCTGTAGCTTTTTGTTTTTCCTTCCTTCCACCAGCAGGGGGCACTCTCTTCTATGCCTTTTTTCCATTCCCTTTCACAAGTGCACACATTCATTCTCTTTTCTTTTTTTCATTTGCTTTCTCTCTTGCGCTATTTCATCTCTGCAAAATACCAGCATCCTTCTGATCACCGTGGGCCTCCAGCATTGTTGCTTATTTACTTTTAATACTAGGCTCCTTTTCTCCAGGACCAGTGTCTCCCGGGTGGCTGGAGGCAACCACCGGTAACCCCAAGCAGAATACCTTTGCAGGCAACATGACCCTCCCCCCTGAAGAGCAGCTCAAAGTCACTGGCAACCATCTCACCCTCTTCCTTCATTAACCCCTGGACGTCTCGCTCCGCCCCCAAGTTACGGGTCCAGCTTGCTCTTTCTGTCACATTACCGCGATGAAGGGTTTAGCCTGCAGGAGACCCTGCGCCGAGACATTTTTGAAGACACCTGATGCGGCGGGTGAATCACTGCTAAACAAACCACACCTGTAGGGTCGGCACAGCCTATGCATGGACCCTTCGGAGCCCGCCCCGTCACGGCCAGATTGCTCGCAACCAAGCGATCCTGAGAAAGGCTGGCTGGGCGATGGATCGAGCAGCGTCTACTGGCCATACCACCTTGGATACGCCTGATCTCGTCTGATCTCGGAAGCAAAGCAGGGCTGGGCTCGAACAGTACTTGGATGGGATACCTCCTGGGAACACCGGGTGCTGTAGACCATTTTGATGACGTTTTGCCCTACTGCCCAGCTCGGCTAGCATGTAACGGCGCCTTGCCGGACACCGACCTTAAGTAACTTAGATGATGGAAGCCCCAAGGCCTCTGAGCCAGTTGGAAGCTAAGTACGCTACCCCGCCGCCTTCACGCAGGTCTGACACCGAGCTCCTTGCCACGGCTAGGAGTGCTTATTGACTCCGCAGCTCGCCGTGTTGAAATGATGGTGTTAATAGCACCCAGGGCCGTGAAGGGGCCAGG
The DNA here is from genome assembly GCF_046119375.1 of Phyllobates terribilis. Classification (NCBI taxonomy): domain Eukaryota; kingdom Metazoa; phylum Chordata; class Amphibia; order Anura; family Dendrobatidae; genus Phyllobates; species Phyllobates terribilis. The sequence goes on along the minus strand of NW_027362764.1, from coordinate 682,853,800 downwards.
CTTTCAGCAGATGCCCAGGGAAAGTTTTGGATTCCGGCCGCCTAGCGAGGGCCAGCAGAAGTAACATGTTTCTCTGCAAAGAAGCTTGTGTAACCAAGCCAGATGGCTGACAAAGAGCTAACCTCAGTGCAAAAAAGGCAAGGAAGGAATTGGGGAGGGGGGGGTGATTCCTGCTAGGGCCCTGAAATCATAAAACAGGCAGGAGAGTCTGACGCATGGTGACGGAGAGGTTGTAGGGGCAGATAGGGGGTGTTGTCACGTGCGAGCCCGTGTGCATGCTGGCTTGTGTGTGAGAGTGCGCTTCCTAGGTGTGGCGCGCTGCAGACAGTCAAAGGGATTGTTCCCTTTCATTAAAAAGTACTCCCCGGCTGCAGGCTATTAGAAAGCAACTAACCGCGCTCTACTCACCCTACCCGGGTCTACCGGTGAGTCTCGCCTCTGCTCCCGGCCTGTGGCATTGGCCGTGAAGCTGACGTTCCATCGACAGCGCTGCAGCCGATCAGTGAGCTCAGCGGCTCTGAGTGGGGCGTTGTGTCTACAAGACCTTTTAAGGAAACCAGCAAAAAAATTGAAGAGAAGGGAAAGCACAAAATGACCTGGTCTTGCTGAGCACTGGAAAGGGCAGCCGGCAGCCAGACTTCAAAGTAGAAATGCAGCAAGTGAGAGGCTTGGCTCTGCCTACGCCCACACCACCCTGAACACGCCCGATCTCATCTGATCTCGGAAGCTAAGCAGGGTCGGGCCTGGTTAGTACTTGGATGGGAGACTGTAAAATAACACTCTTCCTGTATTATTTTTTTTCTACTGAGGACTTCTCAAAATATCAATATCACGATATTCTTATAAAAAAATGTATCTATTTATTCTTGGATTGTCCATTAAAAAGAATCAGATTGCAGCAGGTACATACAATAATTAGTTATAAAGTAATTGTCCATTTGTCCATAATTAGCTTAATTGTTGAGATTCACCCATCTTTCCTTGGATCCTGGCTGGTAAATCATGTGTTTGTCCAGCATGTGTCCAAGCCTACATGTCATCTGCTTCTCAGCATGAAGATTCTGTGTCTTGTGGGGTGGGCAGAGCAAGAGAGCCCCCCCTTTCTGTACCATGGGCTTTTATAGCCAGTCGTATGGACACCTGTTCTACATATGGTAGTGAACCAAAAATACACACACAAATAGCGCATGTCAACTAGACACGTTGGCTGAGGCATAGAACTCAGAAAAATGATTATCGATTAACATTCCAAATGAATTTCCATAATTAACCATTTAACATTTCCCCCTTTTTTGAGAATAAAAGGACTTTAATTGAAATTTCTCAAAAGAAGATACATTCATCAATCATTTTTTCTTTCCTTCTTCCTTGGCAATATCATTAAATTTCCATAATAATAATAATAGTAATAATAGTATCAATATCGAATTATTGCTATATAATGATGTGAATTCATGTTATGGTAAGCCGTGACTAATATTCATTTAATATGTATAATTATACTTCCCTATATCTAAATTGAAGCAATCGCGGGTTCAATCGTCATCATCTGTTGTCATCGGGTCGTCGTCTCGTCTTCTTCTTGGTTCTTTTATAACACAGTCTTTAGATGAAAACTCCTTTGAAATAAATTACAGCATGTAGATATTGTACAGTCCATAATTGTGTTCATTATTGTTCAGTCCATAAACTGTACTCTTTATTAGAAAGATCATGTGTGTCAGTTGATAAGAAAACAAAGTCCATGGATGAAATGTAGCTTTAATATCTGTGCAGTGTCACCTGGACTTACGTTGGATCGTCTTTGGAATCTTCCGTGTGTCCGCATTGGTCTCGTGTCAATTTTGGAACAGATGTGACGTCTTTGGTCAGTAAAGCAAGGGTTAACTTGACACTTTCCTGCTTTATATAGCACCATAACCAGTACTCAGTCCTTTATATACAGGACACATATGCCAGGTATAACCTGTTCACCAGCTTTCATTGAAGCATGGCAGGTGATAAGAAACCACTGGAACGTGATGAAACTTGAACACAACACAGTACATATAGGATCATCGTCCTCTGCCGTCCTGGTGATCAGTGGTGTGAATTGTATTGTATGTAATGGACACAGTCTATTATAACACTCAGCATTCACACCTGTTACCTTCTGAGACGTCCGGATATCAGTTGCTTCTTCTTGTAACTTTTGAGAATCTCTTTGATTTTAAAAATTAAAAGTCTTTATTAAGATAGAATTCATAATTGCGATGTCTTGATTGAAGTCTTCATTCCCTAATCTGATACCAAATCTGGCAGTTTTTCCTAACCTATAATATCACAGCGTACCAGTAGCAATCAGTAATATCCATCTAATTATTATCAAAATATTAAAATAAATTATGTTTGGAATAATAAACAATAATAGATAATAATTCATTATCAATCAATTTCTCCATATGATAGAACATTTTTATGTCATAGGTGTAATTACATTTTCCAACCCATAGGTGTCAGTGTATTTTGAAAAAACAAGTTTTTATATCTTTATTAAACCAATAATATCAAAGAATGTATACTCCTGAACCAAAATGAATAAATATATGAATGTATGAATGAATGAATGAATGAATAAATGAATGAATGAATTGTTGTGTTTACTCAGAAAATGTAAACATTTTTTTCCTTAGCAATATATATTTAATGAAGCAATACTCTTGTACTCTTGTATTAGACATTACTTTATGAAATATTAATGTGTTTTCTCAATTGAGATATTGAACTCAAATAAAATCAAATGAGAATTAAAAAATGAAAAAATAGAAAAATAAGAAGTATAAATTAAGAATAAAATTTTAAAAATGAAAAATAAAATTAAGAGTAAAAATAAGAATAAAAATAAAAATAAGGCCATTAAATTTTAATGACAAATGCAGAGTAATTATATTCTCCATAAAAAATACCCTTATATCTCCATTATCTGGATGATTTCATATTTGTCATAACCTTGTACCACCAAAAAATATTAAATTATGCAACTTTGCATGTAATACCCTTCTTAATTATACCATAGTACCTTATTATTATTTCTTCTTTATTAAAATGTGTGGAAAATAAGTATTGATCAAAAGTGATTATGTAATCAGGATCAAAAACACATTTTCCCCCTTAACCCCTTAAGCCCCGCGGGTGGTTTGCACGTTAATGACTGGGCCAATTTTTACAATTCTGACCACTGTCACTTTATGAGGTAATTACTCTGGAACGCTTCAACGGATCCCCCTGATTCTGAGATTGTTTTTTCGTGACATATTGTACTTCATGATTGTGGAAAAAATTTTTCGATATCACTTGCGTTTATTTGTGAAAAAAATGGAAATTTGGCGAAAATTTTGAAAATTTTGCAATTTTCAAAATTTGAATTTTTAAGCCCTGAAATCAGAGCGATATGTCACACAAAAGAGTTAATAAATAACATTTCCCACATGTCTACTTTACATCACCACAATTTTGGAACCAAAATTATTTTTTGTTAGGGAGCTATAAGGGTTAAAAGTTGACCAGCGATTTCTCATTTTTCCAACAAAATTTACAAAACCATTTTTTTAGGGTCCACATCACATTTGAAGTCACTTTGAGAGGTCTTTATGACAGAAAATACCCAAAAGTGACACCATTCTAAAAACTGCACCCCTCAAGGTGCTCAAAACCACATTCAATAACTTTATTAACCCTTCAGGTGCTTCACAGGAATTTTTTGAATGTGGAAGAAAAAAATGAACATTTAACTTTTTTCACAAAAATGTTACTTTAGACCCAATTTTTTTTATTTTCACAGGGGTAACAAGAAAAAATGGACCCCAAAATTTGTTGTGCAATTTCCCTTGGGCACGCCGATACCCAATATTTGGGGAAAAAATACTGTTTGGGCGCACGGCAGGGCTCAGAAGGGAAGGAGCGCCGTTTGACTTTTTGATTGTAAAATTTGCTTGAATAATTAGCGGACGCCATGTTGTGTTTGGAGAGCCCATGTGTGCCCAAACTTTGGAGCTCCCCCACAAGTGACCCCATTTTGGAAACTAGACCCCCCAAGGCACCTTTCTAGATGCATAATGAGCACTTGGAACCCCCAGGTGCTTCACAAATTGATTCGTAACAATGAAAAAGTGAAAAAAAAAAACACTTTTTCATTTTTATGAATCAATTTGTGAAGCACCTGAGGGTTCCAAGTGCTCACAATGCATCTATATAGGTGCCTTGGGGGGTCTAGTTTCCAAAATGGGGTCACTTGTGGGGGAGCTCCAATGTTTGGGCACACAGCGGCTCTCCAAACGCAACATGGTGTCGCTAACAATTTGAGCCGATTTTCCGTTAAATTTGTTAGAGGACACCATGTTGCATTTAGAGAGTCCCTGTGTGCCCAAACATTGGAGCTCCCCCACAAGTGACCCCATTTTGGAAACTAGACCCACCAAGGCACCTATCTAGATGCATAGTGAGCACTTGGAACCCCCAGGTGCTTCACAAATTGATTCGTAACAATGAAAAAGTGAAAAAAAAAACACTTTTTCATTTGTATGAATCAATTTGTGAAGCACCTGAGGGTTCCAAGTGCTCACTATGCATCTAGATAGGTGCCTTGGGTGGTCTAGTTTCCAAAATGGGGTCACTTGTGGGGGAGCTCCAATATTTGGGCACACAGCGGCTCTCTAAATGCAACATGGTGCCCGCTAACAAATTTAACCCAAAATTGGCTCAAATTGTTAGCGACACCATGTTGCGTTTGGAGAGCTGCTGTGTGCCCAAACATTGGAGCTCCCCCACAAGTGACCCCATTTTGGAAACTAGACCCCCCAAGGCACCTATCTAGATGCATAGTGAGCACTTGGAACCCCCAGGTGCTTCACAAATTGATTCGTAACAATGAAAAAGTGAAAAAAATAACACTTTTTCATTTTTATGAATCAATTTGTGAAGCACCTGGGGGTTCCAACTGCTCACTATGCATCTAGATAGGTGCCTTGGGGGGTCTAGTTTCCAAAATGGGGTCACTTGTGGGAGAGCTCCAATGTTTGGGCACACAGGGTCTCTCTAAATGCAACATGGTATCCGCTAACAAATTGAATGGAATATCGGCTCAAATTGTTAGCGGACACCACATTGCGTTTGGAGAGCCCCTCTGTGCCCAAACTTTGGAGCTCCCCCACAAGTGACCCCATTTTGGAAACTAGACCCCCCAAGGCACCTTTCTAGATGCATAGTGAGCACTTGGAACCCCCAGGTGCTTCTCAAATTTATTCGTAATAATGAAAAAGTGAAAAAAAAAACACTTTTTCATTTTTACGAATCAATTTGTGAAGCACCTAGGGGTTCCAAGTGCTCACTATGCATCTAGATAGGTGCCGTGGGGGGTCTAGTTTCCAAAATGGGGTCACTTGTGGGGGAGCTCCAATGTTTGGGCACACAGGGACTCTCTAAATGCAACATGGTATCCGCTAACAAATTGAATGGAAAATCGGCTCAAATTGTTAGCGGACGCCACATTGCGTTTGGAGAGCCCCTCTGTGCCCAAACTTTGGAGCTCCCCCACAAGTGACCCCATTTTGGAAACTAGACCCCCCAAGGCACCTTTCTAGATGCATAGTGAGCACTTGGAACCCCCAGGTGCTTCACAAATTGATTCGTAATAATGAAAAAGTGAAAAAAAAAACACTTTTTCATTTTTACGAATTAATTTGTGAAGCACCTAGGGGTTCCAAGTGCTCACTATGCATCTAGATAGGTGCCTTGGGGGGTCTAGTTTCCAAAATGGGGTCACTTGTGGAGGAGCTCCAATGTTTGGGCACACAGGGACTCTCCAAATGCAACATGATATCCGCTAACAATTTGAGCCGACAATTTGTTAGCGGATATAATGTTGCATTTGGAGAGTCCCTGTGTGCCCAAACATTGGAGCTTCCCCACAAGTGACCCCATTTTGGAAACTAGACCCCCCAAGGCACCTATCTAGATTCATAGTGAGCACTTGGAACCCCAGGTGCTTCACAAATTGATTCATAAAAATGAAAAAGTGTTTTTTTTTTCACTTTTTCATTTTTACGAATCAATTTGTGAAGCACCTGGGGGTTCCAAGTGCTCACTATGCATCTAGAAAGGTGCCTTGGGGGGTCTAGTTTCCAAAATGGGGTCACTTGTGGGGGAGCTCCAAAGTTTGGGCACAGAGGGGCTCTCCAAACGCAATGTGGTGTCCGCTAACAATTTGAGCCGATTTTCCATTCAATTTGTTAGCGGATACCATGTTGCATTTAGAGATTCCCTGTGTGCCCAAACATTGGAGCTCCCCCACAAGTGACCCCATTTTGGAAACTAGACCCCCAAGGCACCTATCTAGATTCATAGTGAGCACTTGGAACCCCAGGTGCTTCACAAATTGATTCATAAAAATGAAAAAGTGTTTTATTTTCACTTTTTCATTTTTACGAATCAATTTGTGAAGCACCTGGGGGTTCTAAGTGCTCACTATGCATCTAGATAGGTGCCTTGGGGGGTCTAGTTTCCAAAATGGGGTCACTTGTGGGGGAGCTCCAATGTTTGGGCACACAGGGGCTCTCCAAACGCAACATGGCGTCCGCTAACAATTTGAGCCGATTTTCCATTCAATTTGTTAGCGGACACCATGTCGCGTTTGGAGAGCCCGTGATGTGCCTAAACAGTGGAGCTCCCCCACAAGTGTCCCCATTTTGGAAACTATACCCCTCAAAGATTTTATTAAGGTGTATAGTGAACATTTTGAACCCAGAGGTACGGCACATTATTTGTTTACATTAGGTCATCATATTGAATAAGTTGTCATTATTCTTGAGCGCAAGTGCTCGCTACTTGAGTTTGCATCGGGTACTCAGGTATGCACCATGTACAGCGTGTGCTCGAGTGACATGCTCGAGTCCCTGCTCCGCATGTTTCACGGTTATTATACACCCAAAAAAAAACATGCGGGGATCGCTCGTGCATGGCAGGCAATCCCCGTAAAGTTTTTTGGCCGCGAAGCATATGGGGCAGAGACTCGAGCATGTCACTCAAATACCCACGATACTAAATGCATACCAGAGCACCCGATGCAAACTCAAGTAGCGAGCACTTGCTCTCAACACTAGTCGCCATATCGTCATCTTTTTTTCTTACTTTTGAAAAAAATCCCAACCCCAGCCCTAACCCTAGCACAACCCTAGCCCCAGCACAACCCTAGCCCCAGCACAACCCTAGCCCCAGCACAACCCTAGCCCCAAACCCAGCCCTAACCCTAGCCCAATCCTAACTCAAGAGTTTATTTTTGACGCCGTTCCTTGTGCGGTATAAGTGATTAGACGACTTTATTCTTCGGGTCGGTGTGATTACAGCAATGCCAGAATCATATGGGGTTTTTATGACTGACAGCTGTCACACACTAAAAGACGCATTTTTTGTAAAATCTAGTTTTTGCATCGCCATATTTTGAGAGCTATAATTTTTCCAGATTTTGGCAGACAGTCATGTGACGGCTCGTTTTTTGCGGGATGACTTGACGTTGTTATTGGTGCCATTTTCAGGCACGTGACATTTTTTGATCGCTTTCTATTCCGATTTTTGGGAGGCAGAATAAACAAAAACCAACAATTCAGGAATTGTTTTTTTTTTTTTTTTTATTCTGTTCCGCGTGTGGTAAAATTGATGAGGCAGCTTTACTCTTCGGGTCAGTACGTTTACAGCGGTACCACATTTGTATCATTTTTCTATGTTTTGGCGCTTATACACAATAAAAGCTATTTTATAGAAAAAAATATTTTTTAGTATCGCTTTATTCTGAGAGCTATAACTTTTTTATTTTTCGGCTGATGGAGCTATATGGCAGCTTGTTTTTTGCGGGACGAGATGACGTTTTCAGTGGTATCATTTTTATTTATATGCGTCTTTTTGATCGCGTGTTATTCCACTTTTTGTTTGGCGGTATGGTGATAAAGCATTGTTTTTTGCTTGGTTTTTTTTTTTTTTTTTTTACCGTGTTCACTGAAGGGGTTAACTAGTGGGACAGTTTTATAGGTCAGGTTGTTCCGGACGCGGCGATACCAAATATGTGTACTTTTATTGTTTTTTTTTATTTTTTTTATAATAATATTTATTGATGGCTACATTATATTTTTATTTTTGGTGTATTTTTTTTTTATTTTTTTCTAATATTTTTGCACATTTTTTTTTTTTTTTTCCACTTTCACACAGTTTATACACTTTATTACTTTGTCCCACTCTGGGACTTTCACTTTTTTTTTTCTGATCGCCTGCATGGCACAGGAATGGAGCACCATCCCTATGCCATGAAGGCTGTCAGAAGTGCACAGTGTGAAGATTGCTTGGAGATGCACTGCGCATGTCCAAGCAATCTTCCTGCTCTCTGGTGACCCGGATGTTGTCATGACGACATCGAGTCGTCATGGCAACACCCGGGAAGCCTTTGCAGACTGCGCTGGAAGCCGGAAGAGGAGGTGAGTATCGCCGATCACTTCCCCATGCCCCCGCAATGCCGCGATCGACTTCGATCGACTTCGATCGCAGCATCGCGGGGGTTAATGTGCTGGGAGCGGTGCGTGACCGCTCCCTGCACATAGTACCGGGTGTCAGCTGTGACAATCAGCTGACACCCGGCGGCGATCGCGCCCGCACAGCCTGTGTGCGCGCGCGATCGCGATGACGTACTAATACGGGTCTGGCTCTTAAGTCCCAGGGCACAGACGCGTATTAGTACGTCAGATGTTATTAAGGGGTTAATACCAAAAATATTATTTTATAAAATTTATGTATATATCAGAACCAAATTAAAAATAATTATTCTTCTAGAAATATTGTGCATAAATTTCATATCGATGAGTAGCATAGATTTGACTAAAGAGAGGTGTGTACCTATTTAGGTAACCATTAAAAATAATATTATAGTTATTCAAGAATATTATCATGTGGAAAATTATTCTAAATATAAATTTGCTTTGTAAACCATTTTGATGTGTGGTTGCCCTTATCCACTATTAGTTAAATCAAGAAATAATAATTATTAAAGAAATATAGAAATATATATGTAGATAATACCTAATTATGTATTATAATTTCCTCAGAATTAAATATATTTTTGTACCTTCACATAAAGAAACATTTTTTTTTTTCAAACAAACAAACATACGAGGCCTCTGTCACATCAATCACACTTAGCCGCTGCTGATTTACTCATCTGTCACCTTCACTCTGACATTCACAGATCTGTTCAACTCAAACATTCCACATATGAAGTTTTATATATATATATATCTATATTTATATATATATATATATATTTAACCCAAAATTGTTGTATCCCAATTTTTTAATGTGCATTGCCATATCAATTGAATATCTTTATATTTCTTTGAATATTCCCCAAGTACATATTATATAATATGAGAGTAAGTCACTGGAATTTCAGACACTTGAAAAAACTCTTGTCTTAGATTCTTTTTTCACTGGCTGCCCGGTCTTAAGTTACATCAGTTGAAAATAGAATGAATGGGAGCCTATACTATTAGCTCAAAGTTCAAAGGCCGCAGCTGTCACACGTCATGTGTGAATAAAGAAATAAATCCATTTTAGAGTTCTTTGATCAAATCCTGCTTTGGAATGAAAACTCTAAGGAAATATAAGAAAATAAAATTAAATATCAAATTCATACAGAAACAGAATTATTTAAATATCTTATACATATATTGGTTGGTTCTAATGTAATTCAAAATATTGCTACTTAAATTTATATATATGAAGTTCTAATTTATTAATTAATATATATATATATATATTTTATAAACGTATATATAAATACAATTATGCGCAATCTCTACTTAGACAAGTATATATATATATATATATATATATATATATATATATATATGAACTATTAGAAACTATGTAACTACAATTTTACTGTATAAGATTATAAATAAATATTGAGACATTGTATTACATTTTGATACAACATTATAATTGCAGTTTTTCCTTAGCCACTCCCTAAATCAAATCTTCTATCTCTCTCAAATATCTCCAGGAACGCCCTATTTAGGAAAGACATTTTTCTATCCTTCAAAACCTCAGAGAACTGCCTGTTCTTCTGTCCACATTCCATGACGTCACTGTGAGTTGGTCGTCTCACCTGTCTCTGTCCATCAGTTTCAGCCATTTTCCTTTTTAGAGAATCACAGTTCTGACTGAGAATTAACTCATTCTGTGGAGAGATGGATCTTTGCACTGGCTAATATGGCTTATAACATATATGAAATCTTCGGCGTATTTGATAGAGTTCACTATGGGGATGACTCAGTCTAGGAGAGTTTGATATTGGCTTTTGGTAAGATTTTACCTTTCCTGGTTTTATAAATTTAGCTTGATTTATTTTCTTTTCACGATTCTCATGTTTTCTAACAAAATCCAGCATCTGTGCACATTCAAATAATGAATTTTTTTGTGATGCCATAACTTGGGAAACTGAATTTAGGAATTTGAATTTTTGTACAAACGTTGTTATCATATGTTGTACTTTTCCATTCTTGATGAGAGCTTTGTACAACCGCTCAAATATGGACATGCATGTATATGTACATTCCTTCCTACCAATCCTTAGTTTCTGCAGATCTTCTATGTTGGGAAAATCCTTTGTGACACAATAAATCAAATATCTTAATCTGTCCGAATCATTTTCCCATCCATTAGAAGAGTCATTTTCACAGGGCATTAAATGTAAACGTCTGGACAATGTCACAGGAATCCATATTTTAAATAATTGATTCCTCTCCTCATTGGATAAATCAAACTTATCAGAGAAGCTCTCAAATGTCTCTGAATTTCTACAGGCATGGATTTTGACATCATATTTTGGCATGATTTTGTATAATTTCAGCAAATTTTTCCTCATTTTAATTTGGAGTTGAGCCTGGGTAATTCCTGAATTCTCTGATATTTTTAGTGGCTCTTGTACGTCCTTTCCTCCTACGTCACTCACGTCTCCTCCCACATCACCTAGTATGTCGGTTTCTCGTATGTCAGTCATGTCTCCTCCCATGTCAGGTTTCTGTATGTCCGTCTCTTGGTCAGACCCAAGGTCAACTTCAGTTACATACACGTGTCTTACTTCTTGTTCATTTTCCACATTACAGTCAGAATCAGTATCACCGTCTGACACTTCTACACTATTTTCTTGCTTAGAAATCTCTAACACAAGACTATGAAAAAAATCTACCAAATGTAGAATATTTCTCAATTTCTGTTTGTCTCTATTTACCAATTTAGAAGTTAACTGTAAATTCTGCAATTCACATTCTTTGTATAAACTGAGCCACAAAACTTCTATGTCATCTCCTACATTAACTTTGAAATTAATATTACTTTGTTTAACAAAAGAAGAAATTATATCCATATTTTGCTTACCTTAAGATTCCTTGGCTTCTCTTTATCAGCACGTCCTGTCTTCAGTTTGTCTGATTCTTTTCCTGTGTGATTCTGTTACTTGTTAGTACCTCTGCTTCCTGTCTTTCCTCAGTCTGTAGGTCCTTTCTGCTTCTCGTGACAAACTAGTGAATTTACTGACACGTGAACAACAGCTGTTCAGCTCGTCAGGACTCCCACCTTGTTCACGGAAGAAATTCACTTACTTAATTTAAAAAACAAAAAAACAGGACTGGCTGGCTCATCATTGTAAAATAATACTCTTCCTGTATTATTTTTTTCTACTGAGGATTTCTCAAAGTATCAATATCACGATATTCTTATAAAAAAATGTATCTATTTATTCTTGGATTGTCCATTAAAAAGAATCAGATTGCAGCAGGTACATACAATAATTAGTTATAAAGTAATTGTCCATTTGTCCATAATTAGCTTAATTGTTGAGATTCACCCTTCTTTCCTTGGATCCTGGCTGGTAAATCATGTCTTTGTCCAGCATGTGTCCAGGCCTACATGTCATCTGCTTCTCAGCATGAAGATTCTGTGTCTTGTGGGGTGGGCAGAGCAAGAGAGCCCCCCCTTTCTGTACCATGGGCTTTTATAGCCAGTCGTATGGACACCTGTTCTACATATGGTAGTGAACCAAAAATACACACACAAATAGCGCATGTCAACTAGACACGATGGCTGAGGCATAGAACTCAGAAAAATGCTTATCGATTAACATTCCAAATGAATTTCCATAATTAACCATTTAACATTTCCCCCTTTTTGAGAATAAAAGGACTTTAACTGAAATTTCTCAAAAGAAGATACATTCATCAATCATTTTTTCTTTCCTTCTTCCTTGGCAATATCATTAAATTTCCATAATAATAATAATAGTAATAATAGTATCAATATCGGATTATTGTTATATAATGATGTGAATTCATGTTATGGTAAGCCGTGACTAATATTCATTTAATATGTATAATTATACTTCCCTATATCTAAATTGAAGCAATCGCGGGTTCAATCGTCATCATCTGCTGTCATCGGGTCGTCGTCTCATCTTCTTCTTGGTTCTTTTATAACACAGTCTTTAGATGAAAACTCCTTTGAAATAAATTACAGCATGTAGATATTGTACAGTCCATAATTGTGCTCATTATTGTTCAGTCCATAAACTGTACTCTTTATTAGAAAGATCATGTGTGTCAGTTGATAAGAAAACAAAGTCCATGGATGAAATGTAGCTTTAATATCTGTGCAGTGTCACCTGGACTTACGTTGGATCGTCTTTGGAATCTTCCGTGTGTCCGCACTGGTCTCGTGTCACTTTTGGAACAGATGTGACGTCCTTGGTCAGTAAAGCAAGGGTTAACTTGACACTTTCCTGCTTTATATAGCACCATAACCAGTACTCAGTCCTTTATATACAGGACACATATGCCAGGTATTACCTGTTCACCAGCTTTCATTGAAGCGTTGCAGGTGATAAGAAATAGTGTTGAGCCACCCCTGTAGTGTTCGGGTTCGGTTCGGTTCGTTGAACACCGGGATGTTCGAGGAACTGTTCGTCGAACTGTTCGTCGAACACCTTAGAACACCGTCGAACACCGTTAAAACCAATGGCAGGCAAACAAAAACACATAGAAACACATAGAAAACACCTGCAAAGGTGTCCAAAAGCTGACAAACTGCTCAGAAGACACTCTCTTTAAAAAAGCCGGCCGGCAAATTCAGCAGCGGCATACACCGGTACCCGACAATTTAGACAAGAAGGAATAGAGCATCACACATAGATTAGATAGATAGAAACATGTCAGTCACATATATATGAAGTACAGTGACAGTGTTGGTTACTGCACTTGTCATTTAGTGTAAAGGATTTATTAAAAAAAATATTAGTGTTTTCATGCACCGTCTCTTTAAAAAAGCCAGCCGGCAATTCAGCATCTGTACCCGACAATTTAGAACAGAAAGAATAGAGCTTCACACATAGATTAGATAGATAGAAACATGTCAGTCACATATATAATAAGTACAGTGACAGTGTTGCTTACTGTACTTGTCATTTAGTGTAAAGGATTTATTTAAAAAAATAATAGTGTTTTCATGCACTGTCTCTTTAAAAAAGCCTGCCGGCAATTCAGCAGCGGTACCCGACAATTTAGAACAGAAAGATAGAGCATCACACATAGATTAGATAGATAGAAACATGTCAGTCACATTTATAATAAGTACAGTGACAGTGTTGGTTACTGTACTTGTCATTTAGTGTTAAAATAAAGGATTTATTAAAATAAAAATTGGCGTGGGATCCCCCATAATTTTAGGCTCTAGCGGAGGTTAAGCAGACGGCTGGGGCAGATGTTTGAAGCCTCGGAAGGGGGTAATACCCACGGAGCTTACCAGGCTACTAATATCAGCCCCCAGCTGAATACTTAGCCTTTACTAGCTATTAAAATGGGGGACCCCCCCAAAAAATGACGTGGGGTCCCCCCTATTTTAATAGCTAGCAAAGGCTAGGCAGACAGCTGGGGGCTGATATTAATAGCTCAGGAAGGGTGCCATGAATATTGGCCCCCTCCCAGGCTAGAAACACCAGCCGTCAGCCGCCCCAGAAATGGCGCATCCATAGGATGCACCAATTCTGGCACTTAGCCTCGCTCTTCCCACTGCCCTGTAGCGGTGGCAGTGGGGTAATAGGGCTGGGGTTGATGTCAGCTTATAATGCCAGCTGACATCAAGGCCAGGTTAGTAATGGAGAGGCGTCTATAAGACACCTCCATTACTAACCCCATATTCAAAGTTAAAAAAAAACACAAACACCCAGAATAAAGTCCTTTAATTGAAATAAACACACAATTCTTTATTGTTCTAAATTAAACCATACTTACCGTCACGCCCATTCCAGCTGAAGCCAACGATCCCCTGTAATAAAAATAAAATAATAAACCAACATCATCCTTACCTTTCCATGGTTCCCAGGACAGCTCCAGCTCTGCTACATCGAGATGACTGGCTGGATCGCAGCAGAACGCTGCCATCCAGCCTGTCATCCCGCGGACACTGAGAAGCGCAGGCATGCTTGCGCTCCTCACTGTCTCGCTGTGACGGCATCCAGATGAGCCGAGGTCATGTCCAATGAACTCGGCTCACCTCATGCACGTCACTGACAGCGTGGGAAAATTCTCACGCTGAAGCGCTGAGTGCAGGAGAATTTTCCCACGCTGTCAGTGAGGTGCATGAGGTGAGCTGAGTTCATTGGACATGAGCTCACCTCATGCACGTCACTGACAGCGTGGGAGAATTCTCCTGCACTCAGCACTTCAGCGTGAGAATTTTCCCACGCTGTCAGTGACGTGCATGAGGTGAGCCGAGTTCATAGGACATGACCTCGGCTCATCTGGATGCCGTCACAGCGAGACAGTGAGGAGCGCAAGCATGCCTGCGCTTCTCAGTGTCCGCGGGATGACAGGCTGGATGGCAGCGTTCTGCTGCGGTCCAGCCAGTCATCTCGATGTAGCAGAGCTGAAGCTGTCGTGGGAACCATGGAAAGGTAAGGATGAGGTTGGTTTATTATTTTTCTTTTATTGCAGGAGATCGTTGGCTTCAGCTGGAATTGGTGTGATGGTAAGTATGGTTTAATTTAGAACAATAAAGAATTGTGTGTTTATTTCAATTAAAGGACTTTATTCTGGGTGTTGTGTTTTTTTTAAATACTTTACTAGAAATTCATGGCGGTCATGTCTAATACTGGCGTGACCCCATGAATTTTGGGCTTGGGGCCAGCTGATAATACCAAGCTGGCCCTAACCCCTTTATTACCCAGTGAGCCACCGCACCAGGGCCCTGGATGAGTTGGGTACAGCGCCAGAAGATGGCGCTTCTATGAACGCGCCATTTTCCGGGGTGGCTGCGGACTGCAATTTGCAGCGGGGGGGGGGCCAGAAAGCTTGGTCCTCCCTGCGCTGCAGATTCCAGCCCCCAGCTGCCTAGTTGTACCTGGCTGGACACAAAAATAGGGCGAAGCCACACGTAATTTTTTTTTAATTATTTCATGAAATTCATGAAATAATTAAGAAAAAAAGGCCTTCCCTATATTGTTGTGTCCAGCCAGGTACAAATAGTCAGCTGGTGGTTGGGGGCAGCCCGTTCCTGCCTGCTGTACCTGGCTGGACACAAATATAGTGCGAAGCCCCACTTCAATTTTTTTTAATTATTTCATGAAATTCATGAAATAATTAAGAAAAAAAGGCCTTCCCTATATTGTTGTGTCCGGCCAGGTACAAATAGGCAGCTGGTGGTTGGGGGCAGCCCGTTCCTGTCTGCTGTACCTGGCTGGACACAAATATAGTGCGAAGCCCCACTTCAATTTTTTTAAATTATTTCATGAAATTCATGAAATAATTAAGAAAAAAAGGCCTTCCCTATATTGTTGTGTCCGGCCAGGTACAAATAGTCAGCTGGTGGTTGGGGGCAGCCCGTTCCTGCCTGCTGTACCTGGCTGGACACAAATATAGTGCGAAGCCCCACTTCAATTTTTTTTAATTATTTCATGAAATTCATGAAATAATTAAGAAAAAAAGGCCTTCTCTATATTGTTGTGTCCGGCCAGGTACAAATAGGCAGCTGGTGGTTGGGGGCAGCCCGTTCCTGCCTGCTGTACCTGGCTGGACACAAATATAGTGCGAAGCCCCACTTCAATTTTTTTAAATTATTTCAGGAAATTCATGAAATAATTAAAAAAAAATTGACGTGGGGCTTCGCACTATATTTGTGTCCAGTCAGGTGCAGCAGGCAGGAACGGGCTGCCCCCAACCACCAGCTGCCTATTTGTACCTGGCCGGACACAACAATATAGGGAAGCCCTTTTTTTCTTAATTATTTCATGAAATAATTTAAAGAAAATTGACGTGGGGCTTCGCCCTGTTTTTGTGTCCAGCCAGGTACAACTAGGCAGCTGGGGGCTGGAATCCGCAGCGCAGGGAGGCCCAAGCTTTCTGGGCCACCCCCGCTGCAAATTGCAGTCCGCAGCCACCCCGGAAAATGGCGCGTTCATAGAAGCGCCATCTTCTGGCGCTGTACCCAACTCATCCAGGGCCCTGATGCGGTGGCTCACTGGGTAATAAAGGGGTTAGGGCCAGCTTGGCATTATCAGCTGGCCCTAAGCCCGAAATTCATGGGGTCACGCCAATATTAGACATGACCACCATGAATTTCTAGTAAAGTATTTAAAAAAAACACAACACCCAGAAAAAAGTATTTTCATTGAAATAAAAACACAATTCTTTATTGTTCTAAATTAAACCATACTTACCATCACGCCCATTCCAGCTGAAGCCAACGATCTCCTGAAATAAAAGAAAAATAATAAAGCAACATCATCCTTACCTTTCCATGGTTCCCATGACAGCTTCAGCTCTGCTACATCGAGATGACAGGCTGGACCGCAGCAGAACGCTGCCATCCAGCCTGTCATCCCGCAGACACTGAGAAGCGCAGGCTTGCTTGCGCTCCACAGTGTCTCTCTGTGAGGGCATCCAGATGAACCGAGTTAATGTCCAATGAACTCGGCTCACCTCATGCACGTCACTGACAGCGTGGGAAAATTCTCATGCACTCAGCGCTTCAGCGTGGGAGAATTCTCACACTGAAGCGCTGAGTGCAGGAGAATTCTCCCACGCTGTCAGTGACGTGCAGGAGGTGAGCTGAGTTTATTGGACATGAGCTCACCTTATGCACGTCACTGACAGCGTGGGAAAATTCTCCTGCACTCAGCGCATCAGCGTGGGAGAATTCTCACGCTGAAGCGCTGAGTGCAGGAGAATTCTCCCACGCTGTCAGTGACGTGCAGGAGGTGAGCTGAGTTCATTGGACATGAGCTCACCTTATGCACATCACTGACAGCGTGGGAGAATTCTCCTGCACTCACCGCTTCAGCGTGAGAATTTTCCCACGCTGTCAGTGACGTGCATGAGGTGATCCGAGTTCATTGGACATGAACTCGGCTCATCTGGATGCCGTCACAGAGAGACGCTGAGCAGCGCAAGCAAGCCTGCGCTTCTCAGTGTCTGAAGGATGACAGGCTGGATGGCAGCTTTCTGCTGCGGTCCAGCCTGTCATCTCGATGTAGCAGAGCTGAAGCTGTCGTGGGAACCATGGGAAGGTAAGGATTATGTTGCTTTATTATTTTTCTTCTATTGCAGGGGATCGTTGGCTTCAGCTGGAATGGGCGTGATTGTAAGTATGGTTTAGTTTAGAACAATAAAGAATTGTGTCTTTATTTCAATTAAAGGACTTTATTCTGGGTGTTTGTGTTTTTTTTTAACTTTGACTAAGGGGTTAGTAATGGGGGTGTCTTATAGACGCCTCTCCATTACTAACCTGGGCTTGATGTCAGCTGGCATTATAAGCTGACATCAACCCCAGCCCTATTACCCCACTGCCACCGCTACAGGGCAGTGGGAAGAGCGAGGCTAAGTGCCAGAATTGGCGCATCCTATGGATGTGCCATTTCTGGGGCGGCTGATGGCTGGTGTTTCTAGCCTGGGAGGGGGCCAATATTCATGGCACCCTTCCTGGGCTATTAATATCAGCCCCCAGCTGTCTGCCTAGCCTTTGCTAGCTATTAAAATAGGGGGGACCCCACGTCAATTTTTTGGGGGGTCCCCCATTTTAATAGCTAGTAAAGGCTAGGCATTCAGCTGGGGGCTGATATTAGTAGCCTGGGAAGCTCCGTGGGTACTACCCCTTCCCAGGCTTCAAACATCTGCCCCAGCCGTCTGCTTAACCTCCGCTAGAGACTAAAACTATGGGGGATCCCACGCCAATTTTTTTTTAAATAAATCCTTTATTTTAACACTAATTGACAAGTACAGTAATCAACACTGTCATTGTACTTCATATATATGTGACTGACATGTTTCTATCTATCTAATCTATGTGTGATGCTCTATTGCTTCCATTCTAAATTGTCGGGTACAGATGCTGAATTACCGGCCGGCTTTTTTAAAGAGACGGTGCATGAAAACACTATTATTTTTTTTAATAAATCCTTTACACTAAATGGCAAGTACAGTAATCAACACTGTCACTGTACTTCTTATATATGTGACTGACATGTTTCTATCTATCTAATCTATGTGTGATTCTCTATTCCTTCTATTCTATATTGTCGGGTACCGCTGCTGAATTGCCGGCCGGCTTTTTTAAAGAGACGGTGCATGAAAACACTAATATTTTTTTTTATAAATCCTTTACACTAAATGACAAGTACAGTAATCAGCACTGTCACTGTACTTCTTATATATGTGACTGACATGTTTCTATCTATCTAATCTATGTGTGATGCTCTATTCTTTCGGTTCTAAATTGTCGGGTACCGGTGTACCGCTGCTGAATTGCCGGCTTTTCATGTTTCACTGTGAGCACAGTTCCCATCGATTTGGGCAATCACTCTAATGCCACAACCACCATGGCTGTGGCATTACAGTGAGTGGCAGACAATCCCTGCATGATTGGTGCTCTAAATAGCGCCAGACATGCAGGACACGCTTTTGGTGCATGAACAGTTATCGAACATAACCTCGAACAGCCGAATTTTTTGCAAATCGTTCGGGTTCATCGAACAACTCGAACACAGGCCAAAACAGCTCGAATTTGAGATTGGCGAACAGTTCTAGTCGAACACCGCTCATCTCTAATAAGAAACCACTGGAACGTGATGAAACTTGAACACAACACAGTACATATAGGATCATCGTCCTCTGCCGTCCTGGTGATCAGTGGTGTGAATTGTATTGTATGTAATGGACACAGTCTATTATAACACTCAGCATTCACACCTGTTACCTTCTGAGATGTCTGGATATCAGATGCTTATTCTTGTAACTTTTGAGAATCTCTTTGATTTATAAAAATTAAAAGTCTTTATTAAGATAGAATTCATAATTGCGATGTCTTGATTGAAGTCTTCATTCCCTAATCTGATACCAAATCTGGCAGTTTTTCCTAACCTATAATATCACAGCGTACCATAGCAATCAGTAATATCCATCTAATTATTATCAAAATATTAAAATAAATTATGTTTGGAATAATAAACAATAATTGATAATAATTCATTATCAATCAAGTTCTCCATATGATAGAACATTTTTATGTCATAGGTGTAATTACCTTTTCCAACCCATAGGTGTCAGTGTATTTTGAAAAAACAAGTTTTTATATCTTTATTAAACCAATAATATCAAAGAATGTATACTCCTGAACCAAAATGAATAAATATATGAATGTATGAATGAATGAATGAATGACTGAATGAATAAATGAATGAATGAATTGTTGTGTTTACTCAGAAAATGGAAACATTTTTTTCCTTAGCAATATATATTTAATGAAGCAATACTCTTGTATTAGACATTACTTTATTAAATATTAATGTGTTATCTCAATTGAGATATTGAACTCAAATAAAATCAAATGAGAATTAAAAAATGAAAAAATAGAAAAATAAGAAGTATAAAGTAAGAATAAAATTTTAAAAATGAAAAATAAAATTAAGAGTAAAAATAAGAATAAAATTAAAAATAAGGCCTTTAAATTTTAATAACAAATGCAGAGTAATTATATTCTCCATAAAAAATACCCTTATATCTCCATTATTTGGATAATTTCATATTTGTCATAACCTTGTACCACCAAAAAATATTAAATTATGCAACTTTGCATGTAATACCCTTCTTAATTATACCATAGTACCTTATTATTATTTCTTCTTTATTAAAATGTGTGGAAAATAAGTATTGATCAAAAGTGATTATGCAATCAGGATCAAAAACACATTTTCCCCCTTAATACCAAAAATATTATTTTATAAAATTTATGTATATATCAGAACCAAATTAAAAATAATTATTCTTCTAGAAATATTGTGCATAAATTTCATATCGATGAGTAGCATAGATTTGACTAAAGAGAGGTGTGTACCTATTTAGGTAACCATTAAAAATAATATTATAGTTATTCAAGAATATTATCATGTGGAAAATTATTCTAAATAGAAATTTGCTTTGTAAACCATTTTGATGTGTGGTTGCCCTTATCCACTATTAGTTAAATCAAGAAATAATAATTATTAAAGAAATATAGAAATATATATATGTAGATAATACCTAATTATGTATTATAATTTCCTCAGAATTAAATATATTTTTGTAGCTTCACATAAAGAAACATTTTTTTTTTTCAAACACACAAACATACGAGGCCTCTGTCACATCAATCACACTTAGCAGCTGCTGATTTACTCATCTGTCACCTTCACTCTGACATTCACAGATCTGTTCAACTCAAACATTCCACATATGAAGTTTTAGATATATATATATATATATTTAACCCAAAATTGTTGTATCCCAATTTATTAATGCGCATTGCCATATCAATTGAATATCTTTATATTTCTTTGACTATTCCCCAAGTACATATTATATAATATGAGAGTAAGTCACTGGAATTTCAGACACTTGAAAAAACTCTTGTCTTAGATTCTTTTTTCACTGGCTGCCCGGTCTTAAGTTACATCAGTTGAAAATAGAATGAATGGGATCCTATACTATTAGCTCAAAGTTCAAAGGCCGCAGCTGTCACACGTCATGCTGTAAAGCTACTTTAATTTGCACGAACACTTCCTGCACAGAAAATATTAGCAACACAAAAGAATTAATAAGTATTACATATATATTATAGTTCAACTAGATATATTGTTATTATTTTAAAATGTTATACACATGAAATCATGCAATTTTTTCACTTCCTGTGTGAATAAAGAAATAAATCCATTTTAGAGTTCTTTGATCAAATCCTGCTTTGGAATGAAAACTCTAAGGAAATATAAGAAAATAAAATTAAATAACAAATTCATACAGAAACAGAATTATTTAAATATCTTATACATATATTGGTTGGTTCTAATGTAATTCAAAATATTGCTACTTAAATTTATAGATATGTAGTTCTAATTTATTAATTAATATATATATATATATCTTATAAACGTATATATAAATACAATTATACGCAATCTCTACTTAGACAAGTGTATATATATATATATATATATATGAACTATTAGAAACTATGTAACTACAATTTTACTGTATAAGATTATAAATAAATATTGAGACATTTTATTACATTTTGATACAACATTATAATTACAGTTTTTCCTTAGCCACTCCCTAAAGCAAATCTTCTGTCTCTCTCAAATATCTCCAGGAACGCCCTATTTAGGAAAGACATTTTTCTATCCTTCAAAACCTCAGAGAACTGCCTGCTCTTCTGTCCACATTCCGTGACGTCACTGTGAGTTGGTCGTCTCACCTGTCTCTGTCCATCAGTTTCAGCCATTTTCCTTTTTAGAGAATCACAGTTCTGACTGAGAATTATCTCATTCTGTGGAGAGATGGATCTTTGCACTGGCTGATATGGCTTATAACATATATGTAATCTTCTTCGTATTTGATAGAGTTCACTATGGGGATGACTCAGTCTAGGAGAGTTTGATATTGGCTTTTGGTAAGATTTTACCTTTCCTGGTTTTATAAATTTAGCTTGATTTATTTTCTTTTCACGATTCTCATGTTTTCTAACAAAATCCAGCATCTGCGCACATTCAAATAATTAATTTTTTTGTGATGCCATAACTTGGGAAACTGAATTTAGGAATTTGAATTTTTGTACAAAAGTTGTTATCATATGTTGTACTTTTCCATTTTTGATGAGAGCTTTGTACAACCGTTCAAATATGGATATGAATGTATATGTACATTCCTTCCTACCAATCCTTAGTTTCTGCAGATCTTCTATGTTGGGAAAATCCTTTGTGACACAATAAAACAAATATCTTAATCTGTCCGAATCATTTTCCCATCCATTAGGAGAGTCATTTTCACAGGGCATTAAATGTAAACGTCTGGACAATGTCACAGGAATCCATATTTTAAATAATTGATTCCTCTCCTCATTGGATAAATCAAACTTATCAGAGAAGCTCTCAAATGTCTCTGAATTTCTACAGACATGGATTTTGACATCATATTTTGCATGATTTTGTATAATTTCAGCAAATTTTTCCTCATTTTAATTTGGAGTTGATCCTGGGTAATTCCAGAATTCTGTGATATTTTTAGTGGCTCTTGTACGTCCGTTCCTCCTACGTCACTCACGTCTCCTCCCACATCACCTAGTATGTCGGTTTCTCGTATGTCAGTCATGTCTCCTCCCATGTCAGGTTTCTGTATGTCCGTCTCTTGGTCAGACCCAAGGTCACCTTCAGTTACAGACATGTGTCTTACTTCTTGTTCATTTTCCACATTACAGTCTGAATCAGTATCACCGTCTGACACTTCTACACTATTTTCCTGCTTAGAAATCTCTAACACAAGACTATGAAAAAAATCTACCAAATGTAGAATATTTCTCAATTTCTGTTTGTCTCTATTTACCAATTTAGAAGTTAACTGTAAATTCTGCAATTCACATTCTTTGTATAAACTGAGCCACAAAACTTCTATGTCATCTCGTACATTAACTTTGAAATTAATATTACTTTGTTTAGCAAAATAAGAAATTATATCCATATTTTGCTTACCTTAAGATTCCTTGGCTTCTCTTTATCAGCACGTCCTGTCTTCAGTTCGTCTGATTCTTTTCCTGTGTGATTCTGTTCCTTGTTAGTACCTCTGCTTCCTGTCTTTCCTCAGTCTGTAGGTCCTTTCTGCTTCTCATGACAAACTAGTGAATTTACTGACACGTGAACAACAGCTGTTCAGCTCGTCAGGACTCCCCCCTTGTTCACGGAAGAAATTTACTTACTTAATTTAAAAAACAAAAAAACAGGACTGGCTGGCTCACCATTGTAAAATAATACTCTTCCTGTATTATTTTTTTCTACTGAGGACTTCTCAAAGTATCAATATCACGATATTCTTATAAAAAATGTATCTATTTATTCTTGGATTGTCCATTAAAAAGAATCAGATTGCAGCAGGTACATACAATAATTAGTTATAAAGTAATTGTCCATTTGTCCATAATTAGCTTAATTGTTGAGATTCACCCATCTTGCCTTGGATCCTGGCTGGTAAATCATGTCTTTGTCCAGCATGTGTCCAGGCCTACATGTCATCTGCTTCTCAGCATGAAGTTTCTGTGTCTTGTGGGGTGGGCAGAGCAAGAGAGCCCTCCCTTTCTGTACCATGGGCTTTTATAGCCAGTCGTATGGACACCTGTTCTACATATGGTAGTGAACCAAAAATACACACACAAATAGCGCATGTCAACTAGACACGATGGCTGAGGCATAAAACTCAGAAAAATGATTATCGATTAACATTCCAAATGAATTTCCATAATTTACCATTTAACAGAGACCGCCTGGGAATGCCAGGTGCTGTAGGCTTTTGCTTTTTCCTTCCTTCCACCAGCAGGGGGCACTCTCTTCTATGCCTTTTTTCCATTCCCTTTCACAAGTGCACACATTCATTCTCTTTTCTTTTTTTCATTTGCTTTCTCTCTTGCGCTATTTCATCTCTGCAAAATACCAGCATCCTTCTGATCACCGTGGGCATCCAGCATTGTTGCTTATTTACTTTTAATACTATGCTGCTTTTCACCAGGACCAGCGTCTCCCGGGTGGCTGGAGGCAACGACCGGTAACCCCAAGCAGAAGACCTTTGCAGGCAACACGACCCTCCCCCCTGAAGAGCAGCTCAAAGTCACTGGCAACCATCTCACCTTCTTCCTTCATTCACCCCTGGACGTCTCGCTCCGCCCCCAAGTTACGGGTCCAGCTTGCTCTTTCTGTCACATTACCGCGATGAAGGGTTTAGCCTGCAGGAGACCCTGCGCCGAGCCATTTTTGAAGACACCTGATGCGGCGGGTGAATCTCTGCTAAACAAACCACACCTGTAGGGACGGCACAGCCTTTGCACGGACCCTTCGGAGCCCGCCCCGTCACGGCCAGATTGCTCGCCATCAAGCGATCCTGAGAAAGGCTGGCCGGGCGATGGATCGAGCAGCGTCTACTGGCCATACCACCTTGGATACGCCCGATCTTGTTTGATCTCGGAAGCAAAGCAGGGCTGGGCTCGGACAGTACTTGAATGGGAGACCTCCTGGGAACAGCGGGTGCTGTAGACCATTTTGATGACGTTTTTACCTACTGCCCAGCTCGGCTAGCATGGAACGGCGCCTTGCCGGACACCGACTTTAAGTAACTTAGATGATGGAAGCCCCAAGGCCTCTGAGCCAGTTGGCAGCTAAGTACGCTACCCCGCCGCCCTTCACGCAGGCCTGACACCAAGCTCCTTGCCATGGCTAGGAGTGCTTATTGACTCCGCAGCTCGCCGTGTGGAAATGATGGCGTTAAAAGCACCCGGGGCCGTGAAGGGGCCAGGCTTTCAGCAGGTGCCCAGGGAAGGTTTTGGATGCCGGCTGCCTAGCGAGGGCCAGCAGAAGTTACATATTTTTCTGCAAAGAAGCTTGTGTAACCAAGCCAGACAGCTGACAAAGAGCTAACCTCAGTGGAAGGAAGGCAAGGAAGGTGCGGAAGGAATTGGGGAGGGGGGGGTGATTCCTGCTAGGGCCCTGAAATCATAAAATAGGCAGGAGAGTCTGACGCATGGTGACGGAGAGGTTATAGGGGCAGATAGGGGGTGTTGTCACGTGCGAGCACGTGTGCATGCTGGCTTGTGTGTGAGAGTGCGCTTCCTAGGTGTGGCGCGCTG
This sequence comes from Phyllobates terribilis, assembly GCF_046119375.1. NCBI lineage: Eukaryota > Metazoa > Chordata > Amphibia > Anura > Dendrobatidae > Phyllobates > Phyllobates terribilis. The sequence continues at coordinate 682,828,546 of NW_027362764.1, read as the reverse complement.
CAGACAGTCAAAGGGATTGGTCCCTTTCATTAAAAGTTAATCCCCGGCTGCAGCCTATTAGAAAGCAACTAACCGCGCTCTACTCACCCTACCCGGGTCTACCGGTGAGTCTCGCCTCTACTCCAAGCCTGTGCATTGGCCGTGAAGCTGACGTTCTGTCGACAGCGCTGCAGCCTATCAGTGAGCTCAGCGGCTCTGAGTGGGGCGTTGTGTCTACAAGACCTTTTAAGGAAGCCAGCAAAAAAATTTAAGAGAAGGGAAAGCACAAAAGGACCTGGTCTTGCTGAGCACTGGAAAGTGCAGCCGGCAGCCAGACGTCAAAGTAGAAAAGCAGCAAGTGAGAGGCTAATCTCTGCCTACGGCCACACCACCCTGAACACGTCTGATCTCATCTGATCTCGGAAGCTAAGCAGGGTTGGGTCTGGTTAGTACTTGGATGGGAGACTGTAAAATAATACTCTACCTGTATTATTTTTTTCTACTGAGGACTTCTCAAAGTATCAATATCACGATATTCTTATAAAAATATGTATCTATTTATTCTTGGATTGTCCATTAAAAAGAATCAGATTGCAGCAGGTACATACAATAATTAGTTATAAAGTAATTGTCCATTTGTCTATAATTAGCTTAATTGTTGAGATTCACCCATCTTTCCTTGGATCCTGACTGGTAAATCATGTCTTTGTCCAGCATGTATCCAGGCCTACATGTCATCTGCTTCTCAGCATGAAGATTCTGTGTCTTGTGGGGTGGGCAGAGCAAGAGAGCCCCCTCTTTCTGTACCATGGGCTTTTATAGCCAGTCATATGGACACCTGTTCTACATATGGTAGTGAACCAAAAATACACACACAAATAGCGCATGTCAACTAGACACGATGGCTGAGGCATAGAACTCAGAAAAATGATTATCGATTAACATTCCAAATGAATTTCCATAATTAACCATTTAACATTTCCCCCTTTTTTGAGAATAAAAGGACTTTAACTGAAAAATCTCAAAAGAAGATACATTCATCAATCATTTTTTCTTTCCTTCTTCCTTGGCAATATCATTAAATTTCCATAATAATAATAATAGTAATAATAGTATCAATATCGGATTATTGTTATATAATGATGTGAATTCATGTTATGGTAAGCCGTGACTAATATTCATTTAATATGTATAATTATACTTCCCTATATCTAAATTGAAGCAATCGCGGGTTCAATCGTCATCATCTGATGTCATCGGGTCGTCGTCTCGTCTTCTTCTTGGTTCTTTTATAACACAGTCTTTAGATGAAAACTCCTTTGAAATAAATTACAGCATGTAGATATTGTACAGTCCATAATTGTGTTCATTATTGTTCAGTCCATAAACTGTGCTCTTTATTAGAAAGATCATGTGTGTCAGTTGATAAGAAAACAAAGTCCATGGATCAAATGTAGCTTTAATATCTGTGCAGTGTCACCTGGACTTACGTTGGATCGTCTTTGGAATCTTCCGTGTGTCCGCACTGGTCTCGTGTCACTTTTGGAACAGATGTGACGTCTTTGGTCAGTAAAGCAAGGGTTAACTTGACACTTTCCTGCTTTATATAGCACCATAACCAGTACTCAGTCCTTTATATACAGGACACATATGCCAGGTATTACCTGTTCACCAGCTTTCATTGAAGCGTTGCAGGTGATAAGAAACCACTGGAACGTGATGAAACTTAAACACAACACAGTACATATAGGATCATCGTCCTCTGCCGTCCTGGTGATCAGTGGTGTGAATTGAATTGTATGTAATGGACACAGTCTATTATAACACTCAGCATTCACACCTGTTACCTTCTGAGACGTCCGGATATCAGTTGCTTCTTCTTGTAACTTTTGAGAATCTCTTTGATTTATAAAAATTAAAAGTCTTTATTAAAATAGAATTCATAATTGCGATGTCTTGATTGAAGTCTTCATTCCCTAATCTGATACCAAATCTGGCAGTTTTTCCTAACCTATAATATCACAGCGTACCATAGCAATCAGTAATATCCATCTAATTATTATCAAAATATTAAAATAAATTATGTTTGGAATAATAAACAATAATAGATAATAATTCATTATCAATCAAGTTCTCCATATGATAGAACATTTTTATGTCATAGGTGTAATTACCTTTTCCAACCCATAGGTGTCAGTGTATTTTGAAAAAACAAGTTTTTATATCTTTATTAAACCAATAATATCAAAGAATGTATACTCCTGAACCAAAATGAATAAATATATGAATGTATGAATGAATGAATGAATGAATAAATGAATGAATGAATTGTTGTGTTTACTCAGAAAATGTAAACATTTTTTTCCTTAGCAATATATATTTAATGAAGCAATACTCTTGTATTAGACATTACTTTATTAAATATTAATGTGTTTTCTCAATTGAGATATTGAATTCAAATAAAATCAAATGAGAATTAAAAAATGAAAAAATAGAAAAATAAGAAGTATAAAGTAAGAATAAAATTTTAAAAATGAAAAATAAAATTAAGAGTAAAAATAAGATTAAAAATAAAAATAAGGCCTTTAAATTTTAATGACAAATGCAGAGTAATTATATTCTTCATAAAAAATACCCTTATATCTCCATTATCGGGATGATTTCATATTTGTCATAACCTTGTACCACCAAAAAATATTAAATTATGCAACTTTGCATGTAATACCCTTCTTAATTATACCATAGTACCTTATTATTATTTCTTCTTTATTAAAATGTGTGGAAAATAAGTATTGATCAAAATTCATTATGTAATCAGGATCAAAAACACATTTTCCCCCTTAATACCAAAAATATTATTTTATAAAATTTATGTATATATCAGAACCAAATTAAAAATAATTATTCTTCTAGAAATATTGTGCATAAATTTCATATCGATGAGTAGCATAGATTTGACTAAAGAGAGGTGTGTGACTATTTAGGTAACCATTAAAAATAATATTATAGTTATTCAAGAATATTATCATGTGGAAAATTATTCTAAATATAAATTTGCTTTGTAAACCATTTTGATGTGTGGTTGCCCTTATTCACTATTAGTTAAATCAAGAAATAATAATTATTAAAGAAATATAGAAATATATATATGTAGATACAGTAATACCTAATTATGTGTTATAATTTCCTCAGAATTAAATATATTTTTGTACCTTCACATAAAGAAACATTTTTTTTTTCAAACATACAAACATACGAGGCCTCTGTCACATCAATCACACTTAGCAGCTGCTGATTTACTCATCTGTCACCTTCACTCTGACATTCACAGATCTGTTCAACTCAAACATTCCACATATGAAGTTTTAGATATATATATATATATATATATATATATATTTAACCCAAAATTGTTGTATCCCAATTTATTAATGCGCATTGCCATATCAATTGAATATCTTTATATTTCTTTGAATATTCCCCAAGTACATAATATATAATATGAGAGTAAGTCACTGGAATTTCAGACACTTGAAAAAACTCTTGTCTTAGATTCTTTTTTCACTGGCTGCCCGGTCTTAAGTTACATCAGTTGAAAATAGAATGAATGGGATCCTATACTATTAGCTCAAAGTTCAAAGGCCGCAGCTGTCACACGTCATGCTGTAAAGCTACTTTAATTTGCACGAACACTTCATGCACAGAAAATATTAGCAACACAAAAGAATTAATAAGTATTACATATATATTATAGTTCAACTAGATATATTGTTATTATTTTAAAATGTTATACACATAAAATCATGCAATTTTTTTACTTCCTGTGTGAATAAAGAAATAAATCCATTTTTAGAGTTATTTGATCAAATCCTGCTTTGGAATGAAAACTCTAAGGAAATATAAGAAAATAAAATTAAATATCAAATTCATACAGAAACAGAATTATTTAAATATCTTATACATATATTGGTTGGTTCTAATGTAATTCAAAATATTGCTACTTAAATTTATATATATGAAGTTCAAATTTATTAATTAATATATATATATATATTTTATAAACGTATATATAAATACAATTATACGCAATCTCTACTTAGACAAGTGTATATATATATATATATATATATATATATATATATATATATATATATATATATGAACTATTAGAAACTATGTAACTACAATTTTACTGTATAGGATTATAAATAAATATTGAGACATTGTATTACATTTTGATACAACATTATAATTACAGTTTTTCCTTAGCCACTCCCTAAACCAAATCTTCTGTCTCTCTCAAATATCTCCAGGAACGCCCAATTTAGGAAAGACATTTTTCTATCCTTCAAAACCTCAGAGAACTGCCTGTTCTTCTGTCCACATTCCATGACGTCACTGTGAGTTGGTCGTCTCACCTGTCTCTGTCCATCAGTTTCAGCCATTTTCCTTTTTAGAGAATCACAGTTCTGACTGAGAATTAACTCATTCTGTGGAGAGATGGATCTTTGCACTGGCTGATATGGCTTATAACATATATGAAATCTTCTGCGTATTTGATAGAGTTCACTATGGGGATGACTCAGTCTAGGAGAGTTTGATATTGGCTTTTGGTAAGATTTTACCTTTCCTGGTTTTATAAATTTAGCTTGATTTATTTTCTTTTCACGATTCTCATGTTTTCTAACAAAATCCAGCATCTGCGCACATTCAAATAATGAATTTTTTTGTGATGCCATAACTTGGGAAACTGAATTTAGGAATTTGAATTTTTGTACAAAAGTTGTTATCATATGTTGTACTTTTCCATTTTTGATGAGAGCTTTGTACAACCGTTCAAATATGGACATGAATGTATATGTACATTCCTTCCTACCAATCCTTAGTTTCTGCAGATCTTCTATGTTGGGAAAATCCTTTGTGACACAATAAATCAAATATCTTAATCTGTCCGAATCATTTTCCCATCCATTAGGAGAGTCATTTTCACAGGGCATTAAATGTAAACGTCTGGACAATGTCACAGGAATCCATATTTTAAATAATTGATTCCTCTCCTCATTGGATAAATCAAACTTATCAGAGAAGCTCTCAAATGTCTCTGAATTTCTACAGGCATGGATTTTGACATCATATTTTGGCATGATTTTGTATAATTTCAGCAAATTTTTCCTCATTTTAATTTGGAGTTGAGCCTGGGTAATTCCAGAATTCTCTGATATTTTTAGTGGCTCTTGTACGTCCGTTCCTCCTACATCACTCACGTCTCCTCCCACATCACCTAGTATGTCGGTTTCTCGTATGTCAGTCATGTCTCCTCCCATGTCAGGTTTCTGTCTGTCCGTCTCTTGGTCAGACCCAAGGTCACCTTCAGTTACAGACACGTGTCTTACTTCTTGTTCATTTTCCACATTACAGTCAGAATCAGTATCACCGTCTGACACTTCTACACTATTTTCCTGCTTAGAAATCTCTAACACAAGACTATGAAAAAAATTTACCAAATGTAGAATATTTCTCAATTTCTGTTTGTCTCTATTTACCAATTTAGAAGTTAACTGTAAATTCTGCAATTCACATTCTTTGTATAAACTGAGCCACAAAACTTCTATGTCATCTCCTACATTAACTTTGAAATTAATATTACTTTGTTTAGCAAAAGAAGAAATTATATCCATATTTTGCTTACCTTAAGATTCCTTGGCTTCTCTTTATCAGCACGTCCTGTCTTCAGTTCGTCTGATTCTTTTCCTGTGTGATTCTGTTCCTTGTTAGTACCTCTGCTTCCTGTCTTTCCTCAGTCTGTAGATCCTTTCTGCTTCTCGTGACAAACTAGTGAATTTACTGACACGTGAACAACAGCTGTTCAGCTCGTCAGGACTCCCCCCTTGTTCACGGAAGATATTCACTTACTTAATTTAAAAAACAAAAAAACAGGACTGGCTGGCTCACCATTGTAAAATAATACTCTTCCTGTATTATTTTTTTCTACTGAGGACTTCTCAAAGTATCAATATCACGATATTCTTATAAAAAAATGTATCTATTTATTCTTGGATTGTCCATTAAAAAGAATCAGATTGCAGCAGGTACATACAATAATTAGTTATAAAGTAATTGTCCATTTGTCCATAATTAGCTTAATTGTTGAGATTCACCCATCTTTCCTTGGATCCTGGCTGGTAAATCATGTCTTTGTCCAGCATGTGCCCAGGTCTACATGTCATCTGCTTCTCAGCATGAAGATTCTGTGTCTTGTGGGGTGGGCAGAGCAAGAGAGCCCCCCCTTTCTGTACCATGGGCTTTTATAGCCAGTCGTATGGACACCTGTTCTACATATGGTAGTGAACCAAAACTACACACACAAATAGCGCATGTCAACTAGACACGATGGCGCAGGCATAGAACTCAGAAAAATGATTATCGATTAACATTCCAAATGAATTTCCATAATTAACCATTTAACAGAGACCGCCTGGGAATGCCAGGTGCTGTAGGCTTTTGCTTTTTCCTTCCTTCCACCAGCAGGGGGCACTCTCTTCTATGCCTTTTTTCCATTCCCTTTCACAAGTGCACACATTCATTCTCTTTTCTTTTTTTCATTTGCTTTCTCTCTTGCGCTATTTCATCTCTGCAAAATACCAGCATCCTTCTGATCACCGTGGGCCTCCAGCATTGTTGCTTATTTACTTTTAATACTAGGCTCCTTTTCACCAGGACCAGCGTCTCCCGGGTGGCTGGAGGCAACCACCGATAACCCCAAACAGAAGACCTTTGCAGGCAACACGACCCTCCCCCCTGAAGAGCAGCTCAAAGTCACTGGCAACCATCTCACCCTCTTCCTTCATTCACCCCTGGACGTCTCGCTCAGCCCCCAAGTTACGGGTCCAGCTTGCTCTTTCTGTCACATTACCGCGATGAAGGGTTTAGCCTGCAGGAGACCCTGCGCCGAGACATTTTTGAAGACACCTGATGCGGCGGGTGAATCACTGCTAAACAAACCACACCTGTTGGGACGGCACAGCCTTTGCATGGACCCTTCGGAGTCCGCCCCGTCACGGCCAGATTGCTCGCCACCAAGCAATCCTGAGAAAGGCTGGCCGGGCGATGGATCGAGCAGCGTCTACTGGCTTTACCACCATGGATACGCCCGATCTCGTCTGATCTCGGAAGCAAAGCAGGGCTTGTCTTGGACAGTACTTGGATGGGAGACCTCCTGGGAGCATCGGGTGCTGTAGACCATTTTGATGACTTTTTGCCCTACTGCCCAGCTCGGCTAGCATGGAACGGCACCTTGCCGGACACCGACCTTAAGTAACTTAGATGATGGAAGCCCCAAGGCCTCTGAGCCAGTTGGCAGCTAAGTACGCTACCCCGCCGCCTTCACGCAGGCCTAACACCAAGCTCTTTGCCACGGCTAGGAGTGCTTATTGACTCCGCAGCTCGCCGTGTGGAAATGATGGCGTTAAAAGCACCCGGGGCCGTGAAGGGGCCAGGCTTACAGCAGGTGCCCAGGGAAGGTTTTGGATGCCGGCCGCCTAGCGAGGGCCAGCAGAAGTAACATGTTTCTCTGCAAAGAAGCTTGTGTAATCAAGCCAGACGGCTGACAAAAAGCTAACCTCAGTGCAAGGAAGGTGCGGAAGGAATTGCGGAGGGGGGGGTGATTCCTGCTAGGGCCCTAAAATCATAAAACAGGCAGGAGAGTCTGACGCATGGTGACGGAGAGGTTGTAGGGGCAGATAGGGGGTGTTGTCACGTGCGAGCACGTGTGCATGCTGGCTTGTGTGTGAGAGTGCGCTTCCTAGGTGTGGCGCGCTGCAGACAGTCAAAGGGATTGTTCCCTTTCATTAAAAGTTAATCCCCGGCTGCAGGCTATTAGAAAGCAACTAACCACGCTCTACTCACCCTACCCGGGTCTACCGGTGAGTCTCGCCTCTGCTCCCGGCCTGTGGCATTGGCCGTGAAGCTGACGTTCCGACGACAGAGCTGCAGCCTATCAGTGAGCTCAGCGGCTCTGAGTGGGGCCTTCTGTCTACAAGACTTTTTAAGGAAGCCAGCAAAAAAATTGGTTAGTACTTGGATGGGAGACCGCCTGGGAATACCAGATGCTGTAGGCTTTTGCTTTTTCCTTCCTTCCACCAGCAGGGGGCACTCTCTTCTATGCCTTTTTTCCATTCCCTTTCACAAGTGCACACATTCATTCTCTTTTCTTTTTTTCATTTGCTTTCTCTCTTGCGCTATTTCATCTCTGCAAAATACCAGCATCCTTCTGATCACCGTGGGCCTCCAGCATTGTTGCTTATTTACTTTTAATAATAGGCTCCTTTTCACCAGGACCAGCGTCTCCCGGGTGGCTGAAGGCAACCACCGGTAACCCCAAGCAAAAGACCTTTGCAGGCAACACGACCCTCCCCTCTGAAGAGCAGCTCAAAGTCACTGGCAACCATCTCACCCTCTTCCTTCATTCACCCCTGGACGTCTCGCTCCGCCCCCAAGTTAAGGGTCCAGCTTGCTCTTTCTGTCACATTACCGCGATAAAGGGTTTAGCCTGCAGGAGACCCTGTGCCGAGACATTTTTGAAGACACCTGATGCGGCGGGTGAATCACTGCTAAACAAACCACACCTGTAGGGATGGCACAGCCTTTGCATGGACCCTTCGGAGCCCGCCCCATCACGGCCAGATTGCTCTCCACCAAGCGATCCTGAGAAAGGCTGGCCAAGCAATGGATCGAGCAACGTGTACTGGCCATACCACCTTGGATACGCCGATATCGTCTGATCTCGGAAGCAAAGCAGGGCTGGGCTCGGACAGTACTTAAATGGGAGACCTCCTGGGAACACCAGGTGCTGTAGACCATTTTGATGACGTTTTGCCCTACTGCCCAGCTGGGCTAGCATGGAACGGCGCCTTGCCGGTCACCGACCTTAAGTAACTTAGATGATGGAAGCCCCAAGGCCTCTGAGCCAGTTGGCAGCTAAGTACGCTACCCTGCCGCCCTTCACGCAGGCCTGACACCGAGCTCCTTGCCACAGCTAGGAGTGTTTATTGATTCCGCAGCTCGCCGTGTGGAAATGATGGCGTTAAAAGCACCCGAGGCCGTGAAGGGGCCAGGCTTTCAGCAGGTACCCAGGGAAGGTTTTGGATGCCGGCCGCCTAGCGAGTGCCAGCAGAAGTAACATGTTTCTCTGCAAAGAAGCTTGTGTAACCAAGCCAGACGGCTGCCAAAGAGCTAACCTCAGTGCAAGGAAGGTGCGGAATGTGCGGAAGGAATTGGGGAGGGGGGGGTGATTCCTGCTAGGGCCCTGAAATCATAAAACAGGCAGGAGGGTCTGACGCATGGTGACGGAGAGGATGTAGGGGCACATAGGGGGTGTTGTCACGTGTGAGCACGTGTGCATGCTGGCTTGTGTGTGAGAGTGCGCTTCCTAGGTGTGGCGCACTGCAGACAGTCAAAGGGATTGTTCCCTTTCATTAAAAGTTAATCCCCGGCTGCAGGCTATTAGAAAGCAACTAACTGCGCTTTACTCACCCTACCCAGGTCTACCGGTGAGTCTCGCCTCTGCTGCCGGCCTGTGGCATTGGCCGTGAAGCTGACGTTCCGTCGACAGCGCTGCAGCCGATCAGTGAGCTCAGCGGCTCTGAGTGGGGCGTTGTGTCTACAAGACCTTTTAAGGAAGCCAGCAAGAAAATTGAAGAGAAGGGAAAGTAAAAAGGACCTGGTCTTGCTGAGCACTGGAAAGGGCAGCCGGCAGCCAGACGTCAAAGTAGAAAAGCAGCAAGTGAGAGGCTTGTTTCTGCCCACGGCCACACGACCCTGAACACGTCTGATCTTGGAAGCTAAGCATGGTTGGGCCTGGTTAGTACTTGGATGAGAGATAACCTGGGAATACCAGGTGCTATAGGCTTTTGCTTTTTCCTTCCTTCCACCAGCAGGGGGCACTCTCTTCTATGCCTTTTTTCCATTCACAATTTTTTTCCATTCCTTTCACAAGTGCACACATTCATTCTCTTTTCTTTTTTTCATTTGCTTTCTCTCTTGCGCTATTTCATCTCTGCAAAATACCAGCATCCTTCTGATCACCGTGGGCCTCCAGCATTGTTGCTTCTTTACTTTTAATACTAGGCTCCTTTTCACCAGGACAAGCGTCTCCCGCGTGGCTGGAGGCAACCACCGGTAACCCCAAGCAGAAGACCTTTGCAGGCAACACGACCCTCCCCCCTGAAGAGCAGCTCAAAGTCACTGGCAACCATCTCACCCTCTTCCTTCATTCACCCCTGGACGTCTCGCTCCGCCCCCAAGTTACGGGTCCAGCTTGCTCTTTCTGTCACATTAGTGAGGAAGGGTTTAGCCTGCAGGAGACCCTGCGCCGAGAAATTTTTGAAGACACCTGATGCGGCGGGTGAATCACTGCTAAACAAACCACACTTGCAGGGACGGCACAGACTTTGCATGGAGCCTTCGGAGCCCGCCCCGTTACGGCCAGATTGCTCGCCACCAAGCGATCCTGAGAAAGGATGTCCGGGCGATGGATCGAGCAGCGTCTACTGGCCATACCACCTTGGATACGCCAGATCTCGACGTTTTGCCCTACTGCCCAGCTCGGCTAGCATGGAACGGCGCCTTGCCGGACACCGACCTTAAGTAACTTAGATCAGGGTTCCCCAACTCCAGTCCTCAAGGCCCACCAACAGGTCATGTTTTCAGGATTTCCTTAGTATTGCACAGGTGATGGAATTATTGCCTGTGCAGGTGATGCAATTATCACCTGTGTAATACTAAGGAAATCCTGAAAACATGACCTGTTGGTGGGCCTTGAGGACTGGAGTTGGGGAACCCTGACTTAGATGATGGAAGCCCCAAGGCCTCTGAGCCAGTTGGCAGCTAAGTACGCTACCCCGCCGCCTTCACGCAGGCCTGACACCGAGCTCCTTGTCACGGCTAGGAGTGCTTATTGACTCCGCAGCTCGCCGTGTGGAAATGATGGCGTTAAAAGCACCCGGGGCCTCAGTGCAAGGAAGGCAAGGAAGGTGCGGAAGGAATTGGGGAGGGGGAGGGGTGATTCCTGATTGGGCCCTGAAATCATAAAACAGGCAGGAGAGTCTGATGCATGTGACTCGCCCCCTGGGCCGTGGGGCACTCGGATCCAGGCAATAGGGAGACGATGGGGGTAGTAGTGCCGACCCGGTTCCGTGGCTCAGGGTGGTCAGGCCAATGGTAGTCTTCTACGTTCTGCTAATAATGTCCGACTACGCCACCCGTGGATTGCGGTTATTAGGAACTGCTGCTGCATGCAGACCGCTGGGGCTGATGAGGTGTGCAGCTAGGATAGTGTGACTCCCCACGGGAAGAGTGCGGCCCCAGGGCAGTATAATGGATGGTGGGAGTGATGGTAGTGAGAATCCCAGTGCTGATAGTGCGGGAGGAGCAAGGAGCACACAGACAACAAGTTGCAGTCCAGGGTCTTTACTACAACAGGTAAACTGACCAATAAACAGTCCCGGCTAGGAGGGGACCTGGACGTCTGAGAGCAACGGGGAAATTGGCCCTGGTCAGGGTGAGGGTGTAGGCCTACCGTGCTTTCTGCGCTCCTTCTGGCTATCTCCTCCTGATAGGGTAACAGCCCACGTTTCCGAGCTTTCCGTGTATTCTCGCCTGTATGGCCTGCGACGTGGGTTCCTTTCTGCTCCCAGCCTTGTACGGCTTTACTGGTCCCTTCAGTTGTGGCAGGGCCTCCAGGCTTCTTAGGCCAAGGAATATACAGTCCCTTGAGGACTGGTTCTCTGCTGGGGGATGTGGAATCCTTCCAGCCTCAGACACCAAAGTCTGGTAAAATTAAGTCTTTTCTCTGCCAAGACAGGCTCTCTTCGCCTCTTGTCTCTGGCTTGTGGCTCTCCTCCTGCCACACTTCCTCTTAGGTGCAATCAACTTTCTGTCCCTGCTCCACTCTGGGACACGTCTCAGAGCTGAGACAGGCAATCCAGTTCTCTCTAACCCTGCCCACAGCACCAGCTTTTATAGGGGCAGCCTGCTCCCCCTACTGGCCTGAGACAGGAGGCATTGCATGCTAATGTTCCCCTGACCAGAGAACCCCCCACTTGCTCTCAGACACAGCTTTAATACATTTTGTGGCATCCATACCAGGGTGACACATTCCCCCCTAGTGAAATTTAGTACTCCGGGACTAAACAATAAACAAAGACAATATGCATAACAATAAAACATTAATAGATAGACGACGCACAAATTGAGTACTTAAGGTCACAGTGTGGCCTGTGACCGGGTGTCCATATCACCAATACAACGGGAGCCTTAACCAGGTGGGGGTCTGTCCTACCCCAAGTCCTACACAGTCTTAGTTCATTCCTGGGTTAGGCTCAGAATGCAGTCCATACAAGGTCCCGGTTATAAAAAGTCCATAACCTGTGAGTCCTTACGGTAGCTGAAGAAACTGAAACACACTATTAATAAACATGCATTTAACTTGGCAAACATTTCAACATTTGGCAACAGGGTTATTTACAATCTTAGTACACTCTATATTCTCCAGCGAGTGGGTATCTGCCCCTTTGTGCTCCTGGTTGACCTCCTTAACCCACTGTCTGGTGGTGGACCAACCTGGCTTTCCCCACTAGCGTTAGGGGTACAGCTACCAGCTGGGTGTACAGGTAGGGCAGGCAGCTGTCTGCGGGTTCTTTGGCTTACCGCAGGCATGGCAGGCTCACTGTCAGCAGAGGGTTGACTCTCCTGGGCTGCTGGTACAGGCTCTTCTGCCTCTGGAACTGCTGGCTCCTCTTCACCTTCCGGCTCTGGTGTTGGTTGTTGCTGGGCCGGTTGCAGGAAATGCAGGACGGGTACCACTATGGCATCATTTATGCGAGTCCAGGACTGAGGGAACTCTCTGAGAATGGTGCTGATCATTTCTTCCTTGTCCTCTGCGGGTTCAAGGTCACTCTGATCCTCTTCTGCACTACGGAGTTGCTCGGGACACCTTTTGAGGTGGTCTCTGGAGACGACACTAGTGGTTTCTCCTCCGTCCTTGGTGATTACGCACACCTTTGGGCTGTCGTGGTCAGACTGCAGTACGGTGTAGGGTTCCCTTTCCCACTGGTCGTCCAACTTATGTAGCCTTCTTTTTCGCTTTAGGACTTGCTCACCAGGTTCTAGGGGACCAGCAGGGGCGTGTTGATTGAAGAGTCTTTCTTGCTTCTCTCTCACCTGGGCCAGGCTCTTCTCCACACTCTCCTGTACCTTCTTGTACTGCAGTTGCCTTTCCGTATCCCAGTCCGCATCCGGGGAGGTGTCCTCAGGTATTAGGACTCCCATCTGCAGGTCTACGGGCAGCTTACCCGGTCTGGCTCGCATCAGGTAAGCCGGGGTGCAGTTGGTAGCATTCACCGGGATATTGTTGTATAGGTCTATCAGGTCCGGCAGTTTTTCTGGCAACAGGCTGCGTTCCTCCAGGGGCAACGTCTTCACGAGATCAATGACTATATTGTTCATCTTCTCACACATCCCGTTGGTTTGTGGATGGTAAGGCGTTGTCCGAATTTTCTTACAGCCAGAGAGGTTGCAGAACTCCTGGAAGATTTCAGCCTCGAATGCTGGACCCTGGTCTGTCAGAACCTGTTCCAGATACCCGTGTGGACGGCAGAAGTATTGCTGGAAGGCTCTGGCCGCTGTTTGGGCTGTCAAGTCCTTTACCGGGACCACCACTAGAAAACGGGAATAGTGGTCCACGATTGTCAGGGCATAGATGTATCCTGACCGGCTGGGAGCCAATTTGACATGGTCCAGAGCTACCAGCTCAAGAGGCTGCGTGGTGACGATGGGCCTCAAGGGTGTCTTCTGGCTGGTGCTTCCTCCTCAGGTGACAAGGGCCACAGTCTCTGCACCATTTTTCTACAGCTCCTCTCATGCCGACCCAAAAGAACCTTCCTCTTAGTAGGAACTCCAGTTTCTTCCAACCGAAGTGTCCCGCTCTGTCATGGAAAGCCCCCAGGACCATAGCTGCATCTCGCCTTGGGACCACGACTTGCCAGGTCAGCTCGTGCGTCCGGTGGTTGACAATCCTTTTGCACAACTTGCCTTCGTAGAGGAACAGCTTGCTCTTCTCCTTCCATAGCTGCTTAGCTTCCTCTGGGGCATCTGGATTTAGGCGGGCGTCTTCCCGGGTCAGCAGATCTTTCACCAGGCGGACTGCAGGGTCACTATCTTGGGACTCGGCCCAGCTGTGGTGAGGTAGGGGATTCATCATCACAGTTGTTAGATCCTCCTCCTTCACGCGGTGAGAGTGTTGAGCGGCTCCATACCGGTGAAACGCGGGGAGTTCTACCTCCTCCAGCTCTTCTGGGTCTTCGTCACCTTCAGGTAAGTGAGGCATTCTTGATAGGGCGTCCGCGCTGGCGTTGGTTTTGCCTGCCCGGTACTTGATCACGAAGTCATAGTTGGAGAGACGGGCCATCCACCGCTGTTCCAGGGCACCCAGTCTTGCATTGTCCAGGTGTGTCAACGGGTTGTTGTCCGTGTACACGGTGAACTTTGCGGAGGCCAGGTAATGCTTGAAGCGTTCCATCACGGCCCACACCACCGCCAAGAATTCTAGCTTGAAGGAGCTGTAATTCTCCGTGTTCCTCTCGGTGGGCCTCAGCTTCCGACTGGCGTATGCGATCACCCGTTCTCTGCCCTGTTGGTTTTGGGACAGTACGGCTCCCAGTCCCACATTACTGGCATCTGTGTGGAGAATGAAAGGCTGGCCGTAATCAGGGTAAGCCAGGATCTCATCCCCCGTGAGGGCCATCTTTAGCTGGCGGAAGGACTCCTCTTCCGGTTTATCCCACTTGAAGGGTGGCTTTTGACTTCGGGACTTAGACTGTCCGATCAGGAGGTCCTGCATAGGAGCTGCCATCTTAGTGAACCCGGGGATGAACCTTCGGTAGTAGCCTACCAACCCGAGAAACTGTCTCACCTCTTTGATGTTCGAGGGGCTTGGCCAGCTCTTGATTGCCGTGACTTTGTCAGGGTCGGGGGCCACTCCTTCCACGCTTACCACGTGCCCTAGGTACTGGACCTTTGGTTTCAGCAGGTGACACTTCCATGGTTTCACCTTCAGGCCATAGCCTGCCAGGGCTTCGAACACCTCGGCCAGGTGCTTTAGATGGTCCTCGTAGGTCTTCGAATAGACGATCACGTCGTCCAGGTAAAGGAGGACCGTCTCGAAGTTTCGGTGCCCTAGACAGCATTCCATCAGCCGCTGGAAGGTCCCTGGTGCGCTGCAGAGCCCGAAAGGCATACAGTTGAACTCGCTCAGTCCCATCGGGGTGGTGAAGGCGGTCTTCTCCTTGTCAGCCTCTGCCACAGGAACCTGCCAGTACCCGCTAGTAAGGTCCAAAGTAGAAAAGAAGTTAGCAGATTTTAGTGCGGCTAAAGACTCCTCTATTCTAGGCAGCGGGTATGCGTCTTTGTGGGTGATACGGTTGATTTGTCTATAGTCCACGCACATTCTCATGGTGCCGTCTTTCTTTTTCACCAGAACCAAGGGGGCTGCTCAGGGGCTACAGCTATCTCTAATGACCCCAGCTTCCTTCATCTCTCTTAGCATGCCCTTGGCGTTCTGATAATGTGCAGGGGGTACAGGCCTGTGTCTCTCTTTTATTGGTGGGTGGCTCCCTGTCGGGATGTGGTGTTCTATCCCCTTTACTCTGCCGAAGTCCAGCGGGTGCTTACTAAAGACTCTCTCGTACTCCTGTACCACCCGGTAGACTCCTTGTTTTTGGTGCAGGGGAGTGGAGTCAGCACCCACATGGAGTTTCTGGCACCAGTCCTCCTTTTGTTTCTGGGAGCCATTACCCTCCGCCTGAGGAGATGGAGGCAAGGGTTCCACGGCCCTGATAGCTTGGTGTTCGACAACAAACAGTTTGGCGAGTGTAGCATACCTGGGTAAGTGTACTTCCCTCTCCCCAATGTTGAGGATGCGGACGGGCACCCTCCCATGACGGACATCAACCACCCCCCGGGCTGTCAAAATGGTGGGCCTGCTGTCTGAGTACACGGGTCCTACCATGGCTTGGTAGTCTCTACCTCTCAACCCGATTGCAGTCCGACACCAGATCATCATTTCACTTTTGGGAGGCATGGAAATGGGGAATGGGTCACTCAGTCTTACGCTACCGATCTCACCACCAGACAGTTCTACCTGCTGCCGTCTCATCATGGCTTTTATCTCCTTGTTGAGTACCCTCTGTTGGCTGGAACTAGCATTCACCGCCACCTGTTGTAGAATTACAATTACCTCTGAAAGACAATTTTCAATTATGTTAGTACCCACAGTTATTTTAAGGTGACTTTCATGACGGTCAATGTCCACAATTATCACTCCCTGTGCCGGCAGTTCAACTTTACCAATTTTAATGGTCATCTCCTTGAACCCCATCTGCGGCACGGGTAAGCCATTACTGGCGATGATGCTCAAGTTACTGTCTGGATACCGTGTGATATCAGCATCAGTCCAATACTGCTTAAAAAGTACATAAGGGATTGTGGTTACTTGCGACCCAGTATCCAGCAAGGCGCTCATGGGGATACCGTCCAGCACCACGGGTAAAACCGGGTGCCCCCCAACGTACTTATCACGCCAATTATAAGGGCCTGGTGATCTTATGCCTGGGGGTCGGCCCTCTGCCCCAGGTTGGACCCGTTTAAATTACAGTACCTGGAAATGTGTCTGGGCTGGTTGCATCGACGGCAAATGGGCTGTCCATCCTCTGCGTAGCGGTCTGTGGGCCTCCCTCGGAACGACGGGATCCTCCTCTGTCGACGCCACGGTACATCCTCCGGACTTGAAGCCAGCTCGATGGGTCTTGACGGGTCCACTTGCAACGCCTGGACGGTTCTGGTCAACGCCGCGACGCTCCTGGTTAGCTCCTGGACTTGGTGGTGCAGGCCTTTCGACGGGGCTTGGCTCAGGGCCTGTGCATCAGCCTCCACGGAGTCCATGGAGGAGGGCGCCGCCTCCTGGTGGTAGGTGATAGCAGGGCGCCGGGGGTTTATAGCGCCACTGGTTGCAGATTCACGGAGCACCCTTATGGCCCTGTCCATAAATTGGGCAAAGGTCAGGTCGGGGTTCTGAAAGAACATGAGGTGCAGTTGGGCCCTGTGGGCGCTAGACAGCAGACCTTCTATGAATTGTTCTGTTAGCAGCTTATCGGTTTCCTGCACACTGCCAGGGTCAGTTTGTTGAATAGCCCTCAAGGCTTCCTGCAGATTTAGGGCATAGTATCTGATGCTGTCCTGTGCCCGCTGCCTACATCCATAGAACCTCATTTTAATCTCAGCGGAGGTACGTGTATCAAAGGTACCCCGCAGCCGGGCAAGGATACCCTTCACAGTCCTTTTCTCCTCAGTGGGCCATGATTTTACCTCCCTTTGGGCTGCGCCAGTTAACTGCCCTGTCAATATGCTGACCTTCTGTTCCTCTGTCAGGGGGTAAACCTGGAACAAACTGTATAGCCTTTCCTTAAAGTCAGTTAGGGCATGGGGCTCCCCTGAGTATTTGGGCAGCCAGGCCGCTCCAGGGATGTAGGGCAGGGAAAAGGGCATCACTGCTGCTGCAGCTGCGTTGGTGGTAGTGGGCGCCTCTGTGTCTGACATCTTCCTCCCCCCTAGTTAAGCGTGGCCTACCTTCCGGCGATCCTCTTCTGTAGGCCGCGGCTCCGCTGCTGCTGCTATGGACGAGGACCTGGCGTCGCGTCCTGATGACATCAGCGTCGCTCTCTCTCCCTTCCAGGACCTTGCGCAGCGTCGGAGCGTGGGGCGGAGCTTCGGATCTCGCGCGGTTTTGACGTCCACGCCCCTCTTCTTCCCGCGCGGCGTCCTGAAGATGGCGTCCGATGGCGGGAAGCAGCTGCGGATGGCGGGAAGAAGGCAGAAGACGGCGGGAAACGGTCCAAGATGGCGTCCGATGGCGGGAATCGGCTCCGGATGGCGGGAAACTTCGCCACAGCTAAGTTTACAAAAGTCTTTTTCAGGCACGCAGTACCCGGTGGTTGCGGGCACGAAATCCTGCCAACTACGCCAAAGCTGACTCGCCCCCTGGGCCGTGGGGCACTCGGATCCGGGCAATAGGGAGACGATGGGGGTAGTAGTGGCGACCCGGTTCCGTGGCTCAGGGTGGTCAGGCCAATGGTAGTCTGCTACGTTCTGCTGATAATGTCCGACTACGCCACCCGTGGATTGCGGTTATTAGGAACCGCCGCTGCATGCAGACCGCTGGGGCTGATGAGGTGTGCAGCTAGGGTAGTGTGACTCCCCACGGGAAGAGTGCGGCCCCAGGGCAGTATAATGGATGGTGGGAGTGATGGTAGTGAGAATCCCAGTGCTGATAGTGCGGGAGGAGCAAGGAGCACACAGACAACAAGTTGCAGTCCAGGGTCTTTACTACAACAGGTAAACTGACCCATAAACAGTCCCGGCTAGGAGGGGACCTGGACGTCTGAGAGCAACGGGGAAATTGGCCCTGGTCAGGGTGAGGGTGTAGGCCTACCGTGCTTTCTGCGCTCCTTCTGGCTATCTCCTCCTGATAGGGTAACAGCCCACGTTTCCGAGCTTTCCGTGTATTCTCGCCTGTATGGCCTGCGACGTGGGTTCCTTTCTGCTCCCAGCCTTGTACGGCTTTACTGGTCCCTTCGGTTGTGGCAGGGCCTCGAGGCCTCTTAGGCCAAGGAATGTACAGTCCCTTGCGAACTGGTTCTCTGCTGGGGGATGTGGAATCCTTCCAGCCTCAGACACCAAAGTCTGGTAAAATTAAGTCTTTTCTCTGCCAAGACAGGCTCTCTTCGCCTCTTGTCTCTGGCTTGTGGCTCTCCTCCTGCCACACTTCCTCTTAGGTGCAATCAACTTTCTGTCCCTGCTCCACTCTGGGACACGTCTCAGAGCTGAGACAGGCAATCCAGTTCTCTCTAACCCTGCCACCAGCAACAGCTTTTATAGGGGCAGCCTGCTCCCCCTACTGGCCTGAGACAGGAAGCATTGCATGCTAATGTTCCCCTGACAAGAGAACCTCCCCCTTGCTCTCAGACACAGCTTTAATACATTTTGTGGCATCCAGGCCAGGGTGACACACATGGTGACGGAGAGGTTGTAGGGGCAGATAGGGGGTGTTGTCACGTGCGAGCACGTGTGCATGCTGGCTTGTGTGTGAGAGTGCGCTTCCTAGGTGTGGCGCGCTGCAGACAGTCAAAGGGATTGTTCCCTTTCATTAAAAGTTAATCCCCGGCTGCAGCCTATTAGAAAGCAACTAACCGCGCTCTACTCACCCGACCCGGGTCTACCGGTGAGTCTCGCCTCTGCTCCCGGCCTGTGGCATTGGCCGTGAAGCTGACGTTCCGTCGACAGCGCTGCAGCCGATCAGTGAGCTCAGCGGCTCTGAGTGGGGCGTTGTGTCTACAAGACCTTTTAAGGAAGCCAGCAAAAAAATTGAAGAGAAGGGAAAGCACAAAAGGACCTGGTCTTGCTGAGCACTGGAAAGGGCAGCCGGCAGCCAGACGTCAAAGTAGAAAAGCAGCAAGTGAGAGGTTAGTCTCTGCCTACGGCCACACAACCCTGAACGTGCCCAATCTTGTCTGATCTTGAAAGCTAAGCAGTGTTGGGCCTGGTTAGTACTTGGATGGGAGACCACCTGGGAATACCAGGTGCTGTAGGCTTTTGCTTTGCTTTTTCCTTCCTTCCACCAGCAGGGGGCACTCTCTTCTATGCCTTTTTTCCATTCCCTTTCACAAGTGCACACATTCATTCTCTTTTCTTTTTTTCATTTGCTTTCTCTCTTGCGCTATTTCATCTCTGCAAAATACCAGCATCCTTCTGATCACCGTGGGCCTCCAGCATTGTTGCTTCTTTACTTTTAATACTAGGCTCCTTTTCACCAGGACCAGCGTCTCCCCCGTGGCTGGAGGCAACCACCGGTAACCCCAAGCAGAAGACCTTTGCAGGCAACACGACCCTCCCCCCTGAAGAGCAGCTCAAAATCACTGGCAACCATCTCACCCTCTTCCTTCATTCACCCCTGGACGTCTCGCTCCGCCCCCAAGTTATGGGTCCAGCTTGCTCTTTCTGTCACATTACCGCGATGAAGGGTTTAGCCTGCAGGAGACCCTGCGCCGAGCCATTTTTGAAGACACCTGATGCAGCGGGTGAATTACTGCTAAAGAAACCACACCTGTAGGGACGGCACAGACTTTGCATGGACCCTTCGGAGCCCGCCCCGTCACGGCCAGATTGCTCGCCACCAAGCGATCCTGAGAAAGGCTGGCCGGGCGATGGATCAAGCAGCTTCTACTGGCCATACCACCTTGGATACGCCTGATCTCATCTGATCTCGGAAGCAAAGCAGGGCTGGGCTCGGACAGTACTTGGATGGGAGGCCTCCTGGGAATACCGGGTGCTGTAGACCATTTTGATGATGTTTTTACCTACTGCCCAGCTCGGCTAGCATGGAACGGCGCCTTGTCGGACACCGACCCAAAGTAACTTAGATGATGGAAGCCCCAAGGCCTCTGAGCCAGTTGGCAGCTAAGTACGCTACCCCGCCGCCTTCACACAGGTCTGACACCGAGCTCCTTGCCACGGCTAGGAGTGCTTATTGACTCCGCAGCTCGCCGTGTGGAAATGATGGCGTTAAAAGCAACTGGGGCCGTGAAGGGGCCAGGCTTTCAGCAGGTGCCCAGGGAAGGTTTTGGATGCCGGTCGCCTAGCGAAGGCCAGCAGAAGTAACATGTTTCTCTGCAAAGAAGCTTGTGTAACCAAGCCAGACGGCTGACAAAGAGCTAACCTCAGTGCAAGGAAGGCAAGGAAGGTGCGGAAGGAATTGGGGAGGGGGGGGTGATTCCTGCTAGGGCCCTGAAATCATAAAACAGGCAGGAGAGTCTGATGCATGGTGACGGAGAGGTTGTAGGGGCAGATAGGGGGTGTTGTCACGTGCGAGCACGTGTGCATGCTGGCTTGTGTGTGAGAGTGCGCTTCCTAGGTGTGGCGCGCTGCAGACAGTCAAAGGGATTGTTCCCTTTCATTAAAAGTTAATCCCCGGCTGCAGCCTATTAGAAAGCAACTAACCGCGCTCTACTCACCCTACCGGTGAGTCTCGCTTCTGCTCCCGGCCTGTGGCATTGGCCGTGAAGCTGACGTTCCGTCGACAGCGCTGCAGCCGATCAGTGAGCTCATCGGCTCTGAGTGGGGCATTGTGTCTACAAGACCTTTTAAGGAAGCCAGCAAAAAAATTGAAGAGAAGGGAAAGCACAAAAGGACCTGGTCTTGCTGAGCACTGGAAAGGGCAGCCGGCAGCCAGACGTCAAAGTAGAAAAGCAGCAAGTGGGAAGCTTGTCTCTGCCTACGGCCACACCACCCTGAACACGTCTGATCTCATCTGATCTTGGAAGCTAAGCAGGGTCAGGCCTGGTTAGTACTTGGATGGGAGACTGTAAAATAATACACTTCCTGTATTATTTTTTTCTACTGAGGACTTCTCAAAGTATCAATATCACGATATTCTTATAAAAAAATGTATCTATTTATTCTTGGATTGTTCTTTAAAAAGAATCAGATTGCAGCAGGTACATACAATAATTAGTTATAAAGTAATTGTCCATTTGTCCATAATTAGCTTAATTGTTGAGATTCACCCATCTTTCCTTGGATCCTGGCTGGTAAATCATGTCTTTGTCCAGCATGTGTCCAGGCCTACATGTCATCTGCTTCTCAGCATGAAGATTCTGTGTCTTGTGGGGTGGGCACAGCAAGAGAGCCCCCCCTTTCTGTACCATGGGCTTTTATAGCCAGTCGTATGGACACCTGTTCTACATATGGTAGTGAACCAAAAATACACACACAAATAGCGCATGTCAACTAGACACGATGGCTGAGGCATAGAACTCAGAAAAATGATTATCAATTAACATTCCAAATGAATTTCCATAATTAACCATTTAACATTTCCCCCTTTTTTGAGAATAAAAGGACTTTAACTGAAATTTCTCAAAAGAAGATACATTCATCAATCATTTTTTCTTTCCTTCTTCCTTGGCAATATCATTAAATTTCCATAATAATAATATTAATAATAGTATCAATATCGGATTATTGTTATATAATAATGTGAATTCATGTTATGGTAAGCCGTGACTAATATTCATTTAATATGTATAATTATACTTCCCTATATCTAAATTGAAGCAATCGCGGGTTCAATCGTCATCATCTGATGTCATCGGGTCGTCGTCTCGTCTTCTTCTTGGTTCTTTTATAACACAGTCTTTAGATGAAAACTCCTTTGAAATAAATTACAGCATGTAGATATTGTACAGTCCATAATTGTGTTCATTATTGTTCAGTCCATAAACTGTACTCTTTATTAGAAAGATCATGTATGTCAGTTGATAAGAAAACAAAGTCCATGGATGAAATGTAGCTTTAATATCTGTGCAGTGTCACCTGGACTTACGTTGGATCGTCTTTGGAGTCTTCCGTGTGTCCGCACTGGTCTCGTGTCACTTTTGGAACAGATGTGACGTCTTTGGTCAGTAAAGCAAGGGTTAACTTGACACTTTCCTGCTTTATATAGCACCATAACCAGTACTCAGTCCTTTATATATAGGACTCATATGCCAGGTATTACCTGTTCACCAGCTTTCATTGAAGCGTTGCAGGTGATAAGAAACCACTGGAACGTGATGAAACTTAAACACAACACAGTACATATAGGATCATCGTCCTCTGCCGTCCTGGTGATCAGTGGTGTGAATTGTATTGTATGTAATGGACACAGTCTATTATAACACTTTATTAAGATAGAATTCATAATTGCGATGTCTTGATTGAAGTCTTCATTCCCTAATCTGATACCAAATCTGGCAGTTTTTCCTAACCTATAATATCACAGCGTACCATAGCAATCAGTAATATCCATCTAATTATTATCAAAATATTGAAATAAATTATGTTTGGAATAATAAACAATAATAGATAATAATTCATTATCAATCAAGTTCTCCATATGATAGAACATTTTTATGTCATAGGTGTAATTACCTTTTCCAATCCATAGGTGTCAGTGTATTTTGAAAAAACAAGTTTTTATATCTTTATTAAACCAATAATATCAAAGAATGTATACTCCTGAACCAAAATGAATAAATATATGAATGTATGAATGAATGAATGAATGAATGAATAAATGAATGAATGAATTGTTGTGTTTACTCAGAAAATGTAAACATTTTTTTCTTTAGCAATATATATTTAATGAAGCAATACTCTTGTATTAGACATTACTTTTTTAAATATGAATGTGTTTTCTCAATTGAGATATTGAACTCAAATAAAATCAAATGAGAATTAAAAAATGAAAAAATAGAAAAATAAGAAGTATAAAGTAAGAATAAAATTTTAAAAATGAAAAATAAAATTAAGAGTAAAAATAAGAATATAAATAAAAATAAGGCCTTTAAATTTTAATGACAAATGCAGAGTAATATATTCTCCATAAAAAATACCCTTATATCTCCATTATCTGGATGATTTCATATTTGTCATAACCTTGTACCACCAAAAAATATTAAATTATGCAACTTTGCATGTAATACCCTTCTTAATTATACCATAGTACCTTATTATTATTTCTTCTTTATTAAAATGTGTGGAAAATAAGTATTGATCAAAAGTGATTATGTAATCAGGATCAAAAACACATTTTCTCCCTTAATACCAAAAATATTATTTTATAAAATTTATGTATATATCAGAACCAAATTAAAAATAATTATTCTTCTAGAAATATTGTGCATAAATTTCATATCGATGAGTAGCATAGATTTGACTAAAGAGAGGTGTGTACCTATTTAGGTAACCATTAAAAATAATATTATAGTTATTCAAGAATATTATCATGTGGAAAATTATTCTAAATATAAATTTGCTTTGTAAACCATTTTGATGTGTGGTTGCCCTTATCCACTATTAGTTAAATCAAGAAATAATAATTATTAAAGAAATATAGAAATATATACATGTAGATACAGTGCCTACAAGTAGTATTCAACCCCCTGCAGATTTAGCTGGTTTGATAAGATGCAAATAAGTTAGAGCCTTCAAACTGCAAACGAGAGTAGGTTTTATGAACAGAAGCATAAATCTTACAAACCAAAAAGTTATGTTGCTCAGTTGAATTTTATTAAATTTTAAACATAAAAGTGTGGGTCAATTATTATTCAACCTCTATGTTTAATATTTTGTGGAATAACCCTTGTTTGCAATTACAGCTAATAATCGTCTTTTATAAGACCTGATCAGGCCGGCACAGGTCTGTGGAGTTATCTTGGCCCACTCCTCCATGCAGATCTTCTCCAAGTTATCTAGGTTCTTTGGGTGTCTCATGTGGACTTTATTCTTGAGCTCCTTCCACAAGTTTTCAATTGGGTTAAGGTCAGGAGACTGACTAGGCCACTCAAACACCTTGACTTTTTCCCTCTTGAACCAGGCCTTGGTTTTCTTGGCTGTGTGCTTTGGGTCGTTGTCTTGTTGGAAGATGAAATTACGATCCATCTTAAGATCCTTGATGGAGGAGCGGAGCTTCTTGGCCAAAATCTCCAGGTAGGCCGTGCTATCCATCTTCCCATGGATGCGGACCAGATGGCCAGGCCCCTTGGCAGAGAAACAGCCCCACAGCATGATGCTGCCACCACCATGCTTGACTGTAGGGATGGTATTCTTGGGGTCGTATGCAGTGCCATCCAGTCTCCAAACGTCACGTGTGTGGTTGGCACCAAAGATCTCGATCTTGGTCTCATCAGACCATAGAACCTTGAACCAGTCTGTCTCAGAGTCCTCCAAGTGATCATGAGCAAACTGTAGACGAGCCTTGACATGACGCTTTGAAAGTAAAGGTACCTTACGGGCTCGTCTGGAACGGAGACCATTGCGGTGGAGTACGTTACTTATGGTATTGACTGAAACCAATGTCCCCACTGCCATGAGATCTTCCCGGAGCTCCTTCCTTGTTGTCCTTGGGTTAGCCTTGACTCTTCGGACAATCCTGGCCTCGGCACGGGAGGACACTTTCAAAGGCTGTCCAGGCCGTGGAAGGCTAACAGTAGTTCCATAAGCCTTCCACTTACGGATGATGCTCCCAACAGTGGAGACAGGTAGGCCCAACTCCTTGGAAAGGGTTTTGTACTCCTTGCCAGCCTTGTGACCCTCCACGATCTTGTCTCTGATGGCCTTGGAATGCTCTTTTGTCTTTCCCATGTTGACCATGTCTGAGTGCTGTTCACAAGTTTGGGGAGGGTCTTAAATAGTCAGAAAAGGCTGGCAAAAGAGATCTTTAATCCACACATGTGAAGCTCATTATTCTTGGTGCCTGAACTACTTCTTAATACTTTAGGGGGAACAAACAGAATTCTTGTGGTTTGAGGGGTTGAATAATAAATGACACTCTGAATTAACTTTTAACGTTTTAAAAAAACAAAAAAACAAAAAAAAAGTTGCTGCAGTGCATTTCCCACTTCCAGGCTGATCTACAGTACAAATGTCACAATGCCAAGTTAATTCCGCATGTGTCAACCACCTAAATCTGCAGGGGGTTGAATACGACTTGTAGGCACTGTAATACCTAATTATGTATTATAATTTCCTCAGAATTAAATATATTTTTGTACCTTCACATAAAGAAACATTTTTTTTTTCAAACATACAAACATACGAGGCCTCTGTCATATCAATCACACTTAGCAGCTGCTGATTTACTCATCTGTCACCTTCACTCTGACATTCACAGATCTGTTCAACTCAAACATTCCACATATGAAGTTTTAGATATATATATATATTTAACCCAAAATTGTTGTATCCCAATTTATTAATGCGCATTGCCATATCAATTGAATATCTTTATATTTATATACTGGATTTTGGCTGTTGGAGCTGAAAAGAGGACATCGGTAAACCAGGGGAGGAGTCCTGAGGAGATAATTTGCATATTCCCACTGCATTTTGGGGTAAGTGAAGAGTCTCCGCGAGCTCAAAGAACACTGGATTTTGGCTGTTGGAGCTGAAAAGAGGACATCGGTAAACCAGGGGAGGAGTCCTGAGGAGATAATCTGCATATTCCCACTGCATTTTGGGGTAAGTGAAGAGTCTCCGCGAGCTCAAAGAACACTGGATTTTGGCTGTTAGAGCTGAAAAGAGGACATCGGTAAACCAGGGGAGGAGTCCTGAGGAGATAATTTGCATATTCCCACTGCATTTTGGGGTAAGTGAAGAGTCTCCGCGAGCTCAAAGAACACTGGATTTTGGCTGTTGGAGCTGAAAAGAGGACATCGGTAAAGCTTTTTTTTTAAGCTTTTTTCACTGTTTTCAGAACATTAACAATAAGAACATGGAAGAGTCCAGGAGCTATTTGGTGAGCTGCATATCCTGCTACTTGTTCACAGACTTGCCAGTGGAAAAGCCAAACTTCACATGCCAGAAATGCAAGCTTGTGTCCCTGTTGGAGGAAAAGTTGCGAAATCTAGAAGAGAGGTTAACTACCTTGAAAATCATTAAGGAAGGTGAAGAGTTCTTAGACAGAGCAGAATTATCTCTTCATGATTCAGAAAGAGAAGAAATTCGAACTGCACCTGACGAAACAGAGGAATGGAAGCATGTGACCCACAGAAGCAGGAGGATCGAGAGGCAGTCAGCACAGATACTGCTCAGGAACCAGTACCAGGCTCTCACGCAGGAGAACCATGAAAAAATACAGCAAAATAAGACTTTGCCAGCAATGAATAACCTTGTAAGCCCTCAGAATCCTCCTGGATGGAAAAAGAAGAATGTTGTGAAGAAAAAACGGAGAGTGGTGGTCATGGGGGATTCCCTGTTAAGAGGAACAGAGGCCGCTATCTGCAGACCAGACATAACCTCAAGAGAAATGTGCTGTCTTCCAGGAGCAAAAATTAAAGATGTGTCTGACAGGATATCAAGATTCTTCAGACCTACAGATCACTACCCATTCCTGCTACTACATGTGGGGACAAATGACACGGCAAGAAAGGACCTGTAAACCATCTGCAGTGACTTTGAAGACTTAGGCAAGAAAGTGAAAGAATTGGGAGCGCAGGTGGTCTTCTCATCCATCCTCCCAGTGGAAGGCCATGTAACAATGAGGTGGAATAAGATTCTACAGGTGAACAACTGGCTACGTCGATGGTGCCGTCAACAAGGATTTGGATTTCTGGATCACGGAATGAATTACCTATACGATGGACTACTTGCTAGAGATGGGGTGCACCTTACGAAGACTGGAAAACATGTATTTGGAAGTCGCCTTGCTACACTCATCAGAAGAGCTTTAAACTAGAACAATGTGGGAAGGGAAGCAAAAGGCCAGAAAAAGCCATACAGCTGACAAATACTATTGAGATCTCTGCTACTGGAAGTGGAAAGGAAGAACAAAGACAAAACAATTTAAATAATAAAAATATGGGAGGAAGAGAAACCAATCACAAACTAATATATTTTTATACAAATGCACAAAGCATGCGCAACAAACAAGGAGAATTGGAACTACTAACGCAGGAAAAGGAATATGATGTCATTGGAATCACTGAAACTTGGTGGGACGATACACATGATTGGAATAAAAGGCTAAAAGGATACAACTTATTTGCAAGAAACAGACTTGATAAACGAGGAGGAGGTGTTGCATTGTATGTTAGAAAAGCGTATATCTGCACAGAGATTGAAGCTTCAGAGACTGGGAGTTCTGTGGAAACTGTTTGGGTAAGAATACAAGGAGAGAACAACGGAAAGGACACCATTGTAGGCATTTACTACAGGCCACCTGGGCAAGCTGAAGATATGGATGAACTCTTTATGTATCAAATGACCAAGTTCTCCAAAAAATATGACGTAGTGGTCATGGGAGATTTCAACTATCCAGACATTTGTTGGGAATCTCTGTCAAGTAAAACTAACAGGTCAAGCAAATTCTTATCCTCTCTTGCTGAAAACTTTATCTTGTAGGGGAGAAAACAAGTGGATCTGCTACTTTGGATCTAATCCTTATAAACAGGGAGGAAATGGTTGAGGAGGTAAAGGTGGCTGGGACCCTAGGAGGCAGCGATCATGCTATTATAGAATTTTGGATAACTAGAGGAGGAAGACATGTGAAGACTCAAACTTCAAGGTTAGATTTTAGAAAGGCAGATTTTAAGAGACTCAGAAAGAGAATAGGAGGGATCCAATGGCTGGATGTCCTTAAGGACAAAAATGTCCAGGAAGGATGGGAAATTTTTAAAAATGAGATTCTCAAAGCACAATCGTTAACAATCCCGAAAAGTAGGAAGAATGGGAAGCATTTAAGGAAACCAGGATGGATGAACACAGAACTTAAACACATGCTAAAAAGAAAGAAAGAAATGTTTATTAAATGGAAAGAGGGAGGCATATCTAAAGAAGATTATAATGCAGTCTGCAGATCCAGTAGGGCACGTATCAGGTTAGCTAAAGCTGACAATGAGTTAAGGCTTGTAAGAGATGTCAAAAGCAATAAAAAAGGATTTTGGGGGTATGTCAAAAGTAAAAGAAAAGTCAAAGATGCTATAGGATTTTTACAGGATGAAAATGGAGAAATGGTAAGAGAGGATGTTGAGAAGGCCGAACGTTTTAATTCTTATTTTGCATCTGTTTTCTCTCAGAAAGAAAATGTAACATCAACTGATCTCCACTGTCCTTTTAAAGGAATAGAGGAATCCAAGTTATCTGTAAACAGAAAGATTGAGAGGGAATAAAATGATATAACATAAATGAGTTCAAGTCTCCAGGTCCAGATGAATTACACCCCAGAGTACTGAAGGAGATCGTAGAAGAAATTTTAGAACCACTCTCCATAATCTTTGAAAATTCTTGGAGAACAGGAGAAGTCCCAGAAGACTGGAGAAGAGCAAATGTTGTTCCTATCTTCAAAAAGGGGAAGAAGGTGGACCCAGGGAACTATAGGCCGGTGAGTCTGACTTCTATACCAGGAAAGATCTTTGAACAAATTATTAAACAACATGTATGTAAGTACATGGATAAGAATGAAGTGATTAAACAGAGTCAGCATGGGTTTGTAACTAACAAGTCATGTCAGACTAACTTAATTTCCTTCTATGACAGAATCACTGACTGGGTGGATCAGGGAAATGCTGTAGATATAGTATATCTTGACTTCAGCAAAGCATTTGACAAAGTATCTCACACCATCCTTATTGAAAAAATGACCAAGTATGCAATGGACCAGGCAACTGTTAGGTGGATTCATAACTGGCTTAGTGATCGGACTCAAAGGGTGGTTGTAAATGGCTTCACATACAGCTGGATGAATGTCTCAAGTGGGGTACCACAGGGCTCCGTCCTGGGACCTGTATTGTTCAACATCTTTATCAATGATTTAGATGAAGGAATTGAGGGTAAACTGATTAAATTTGCTGATGACACAAAGCTAGGAGGGATAGCTAATACTAGAGAAGAGAGAGAGAGGATTCAAAAAGACCTAAATAAACTGGAGCAGTGGGCAGCAACCAACAGAATGGTTTTTAACAGGGAAAAATGCAAAGTACTACATCTGGGCAATAAAAAATGAAAAAAGCATATACAGAATGGGAGGAATAGAGCTAAGCAACAGTACATGTGAAAAAGACTTAGGTATACTAATAGATCATAGACTGAACATGAGTCAACAGTGTGATGCAGCAGCAAAAAAGGCAAATACAATTCTGGGATGTATTAACAGAAGCATACAGTCTAGATCACGTGAAGTCATTATCGGTCTTTACTCCTCTTTGGTCAGACCTCATCTGGAATAATGTGTACAGTTTTGGGCACCACATTTTAAAAAAGACATAGACAAACTGGAGCAAGTTCAGAGAAGAGCGACCAGAATGGTGACTGGTCTGCAAACCATGTCCTATGAGGAACGGTTGCAGGATTTGGGAATGTTTAGCTTGCAGAAAAGAAGACTGAGAGGAGACTTAATAGCTGTCTACAAATATGTCAAGGGCTGTCACATTGTAGAAGGATCATCTTTATTCTCATTTGCACAAGGAAAGACTAGAAGCAATGGGATGAAAGTAAATGGGAGGAGACACAGATTAGATATTAGAAAAAGCTTTTTGACAGTTAGGGTGATTAATGAGTGGAACAGGCTGCCACGAGAGGTGGTGAGTTCCCCTTCAATGGACGTCTTCAAACAGAGGCTGGACAGACATCTGTCTGAGATGATCTAGTGAATCCTGCTTTGAGCAGGGGGTTGGACCAGATGACCAGGAGGTCCCTTCCAACTCTACCATTCTATGATTCTATGATTCTATTTCTTTGAATATTCCCCAAGTACATATTATATAATATGAGAGTAAGTCACTGGAATTTCAGACACTTGAAAAAACTCTTGTCTTAGATTCTTTTTTCACTGGCTGCCCGGTCTTAAGTTACATCAGTTGAAAATAGAATGAATGGGATCCTATACTATTAGCTCAAAGTTCAAAGGCCACAGCTGTCACACGTCATGCTGTAAAGATACTTTAATTTGCACGAACACTTCATGCACAGAAAATATTAGCAACACAAAAGAATTAATAAGTATTACATATATATTATAGTTCAACTAGATATATTGTTATTATTTTAAAATGTTATACACATAAAATCATGAATTTTTTCACTTCCTGTGTGAATAAAGAAATAAATCCATTTTAGAGTTCTTTGATCAAATCCTGCTTTGGAATGAAAACTCTAAGGAAATATAAGAAAATAAAATTAAATATCAAATTCATACAGAAACAGAATTATTTAAATATCTTATACATATATTGGTTGGTTCTAATGTAATTCAAAATATTGCTACTTAAATTTATATATATGAAGTTCTAATTTATAAATTAATATATATATATATATTTTATAAACGTATATATAAATACAATTATACGCAATCTCTACTTAGACAAGTGTATATATATATATATATATATATATATATATATGAACTATTACAAACTATGTAACTACAATTTTACTGTATAAGATTATAAATAAATATTGAGACATTGTATTACATTTTGATACAACATTATAATTACAGTTTTTCCTTAGCCACTCCCTAAACCAAATCTTCTGTCTCTCTCAAATATCTCCAGGAACGCCCAATTTAGGAAAGACATTTTTCTATCCTTCAAAACCTCAGAGAACTGCCTGTTCTTCTGTCCATATTCCATGACGTCACTGTGAGTTGGTCGTCTCACCTGTCTCTGTCCATCAGTTTCAGCCATTTTCCTTTTTAGAGAATCACAGTTCTGACTGAGAATTAACTCATTCTGTGGAGAGATGGATCTTTGCACTGGCTGATATGGCTTATAACATATATGAAATCTTCTTCGTATTTGATAGAGTTCACTATGGGGATGACTCAGTCTAGGAGAGTTTGATATTGGCTTTTGGTAAGATTTTACCTTTCCTGGTTTTATAAATTTAGCTTGATTTATTTTCTTTTCACGATTCTCATGTTTTCTAACAAAATCCAGCATCTGCGCACATTCAAATAATGAATTTTTTTGTGATGCCATAACTTGGGAAACTGAATTTAGGAATTTGAATTTTTGTACAAAAGTTGTTATCATATGTTGTACTTTTCCATTTTTGATGAGAGCTTTGTACAACCGTTCAAATATGGACATGAATGTATATGTACATTCCTTCCTACCAATCCTTAGTTTCTGCAGATCTTCTATTTTGGGAAAATCCTTTGTGACACAATAAATCAAATATCTTAATCTGTCCGAATCATTTTCCCATCCATTAGGAGAGTCATTTTCACAGGGCATTAAATGTAAACGTCTGGACAATGTCACAGGAATCCATATTTTAAATAATTGATTCCTCTCCTCATTGGATAAATCAAACGTATCAGAGAAGCTCTCAAATGTCTCTGAATTTCTACAGGCATGGATTTTGACATCATATTTTGGCATGATTTTGTATAATTTCAGCAAATTTTTCCTCATTTTAATTTGGAGTTGAGCCTGGGTAATTCCAGAATTCTCTGATATTTTTAGTGGCTCTTTTACGTCCGTTCCTCCTACGTCACTCAAGTCTCCTCCCACATCACCTAGTATGTCGGTTTCTCGTATGTCAGTCATGTCTCCTCCCATGTCAGGTTTCTGTATGTCCGTCTCTTGGTCAGACCCAAGGTCACCTTCAGTTACAGACACGTGTCTTACTTCTTGTTCATTTTCCACATTACAGTCAGAATCAGTATCACCGTCTGACACTTCTACACTATTTTCCTGCTTAGAAATCTCTAACACAAGACTATGAAAAAAATCTACCAAATGTAGAATATTTCTCAATTTCTGTTTGTCTCTATTTACCAATTTAGAAGTTAACTGTAAATTCTGCAATTCACATTCTTTGTATAAACTGAGCCACAAAACTTCTATGTCATCTCCTATATTAACTTTGAAATTAATATTACTTTGTTTAGCAAAAGAAGAAATTATATCCATATTTTGCTTACCTTAAGATTCCTTGGCTTCTCTTTATCAGCACGTCCTGTCTTCAGTTTGTCTGATTCTTTTCCTGTGTGATTCTGTTCCTTGTTAGTACCTCTTTTTCCTGTCTTTCCTCAGTCTGTAGGTCCTTTATGCTTCTCGTGACAAACTAGTGAATTTACTGACACGTGAACAACAGCTGTTCAGCTCGTCAGGACTCCCCCCTTGTTCACGGAAGAAATTCACTTACTTAATTTAAAAAACAAAAAAACAGGACTGGCTGGCTCACCATTGTAAAATAATACTCTTCCTGTATTATTTTTTTCTACTGAGGACTTCTCAAAGTATCAATATCACGATATTCTTATAAAAAAGTGTATCTATTTATTCTTGGATTGTCCATTAAAAAGAATCAGATTGCAGCAGGTACATACAATAATTAGTTATAAAGTAATTGTCCATTTGTCCATAATTAGCTTAATTGTTGAGATTCACCCATCTTTGATTGGATCCTGGCTGGTAAATCATGTCTTTGTCCAGCATGTGTCCAGACCTACATGTCATCTGCTTCTCAGCATGAAGATTCTGTGTCTTGTGGGGTGGGCAGAGCAAGAGAGCCCCCCCTTTCTGTACCATGGGCTTTTATAGCCAGTCGTATGGACACCTGTTCTACATATGGTAGTGAACCAAAAATACACACACAAATATCGCATGTCAACTAGACACGATGGCTGAGGCATAGAACTCAGAAAAATGATTATCGATTAACATTCCAAATGAATTTCCATAATTAACCATTTAACAGAGACCGCCTGGGAATACCAGGTGCTGTAGGCTTTTGCTTTTTCCTTCCTTCCACCAGCAGGGGGCACTCTCTTCTATGCCTTTTTTCCATTCCCTTTCACAAGTGCACACATTCATTCTCTTTTCTTTTTTTCATTTGCTTTCTCTCTTGCGCTATTTCATCTCTGCAAAATACCAGCATCCTTCTGATCACCGTGGGCCTCCAGCATTGTTGCTTATTTACTTTTAATACTAGGCTCCTTTTCACCAGGACCAGCATCTCCCGGGTGGCTGGAGGCAACCACTGGTAACCCCAAGCAGAAGACCTTTGCAAGCAACACGACCCTCCCCCCTGAAGAGCAGCTCAAAGTCACTGGCAACCATCTCACCCTCTTCCTTCATTCACCCCTGGACGTCTCGCTCCACCCCCAAGTTACGGGTCCATCTTGCTCTTTCTGTCACATTACCGCGATGAAGGGTTTAGCCTGCAGGAGACCCTGCGCCGAGCCATTTTTGAAGACACCTGATGCGGCGGGTGAATCACTGCTAAACAAACCACACCTGTAGGGACGGCACAGCCTTTGCATGGACCCTTCGGAGCCCGCCCCGTCACGGCCAGAATGCTCTCCACCAAGCGTGTTACAACTCTCCTGTTAGGTTTTTTTTAGTTTGCTGGTCACATGACCATTTTGCCTATTTAATCCGGCTCCGCCCTCCTGGACTTCATTTGTATTTACTACTGTTGAGCTAGCTTGTTGCTCTGTTGCCGTTCTCTGTTAGTTTTGCTAGGTCTTCTGACCCCTATGCCTTTTTGTTGTGTGTTTGTCTTTGACTGCTACTATTTCTGCTAGGAGGTGTCCAACTTTTCCCAGTCCCTAGATCTTGTAGGGATCCCTCCCTCACATCTATATGTCTGCGTTCAGACTAGCCGAGGACTTTAGCGGTTCTGATCGCAGGATCAGGTTCCCCGTTACATCGTAGGGATCTAGTTTAGTTCTATTGTAGGGATAGATCTCCTTTCTTTCCTTAGTCTCTGTAGCAGATCATAACAGTAATTCCAGCAATAAAAAAAAAAAAAAAAAAAAAAAATTCTCTAAGGAAAGACCTCCAGTTTTCCATCATGGTCTCGGTGCAAGATTTGGCTCAACGCTTGCAGGGACTCTCTCTGGAGGTGACCAAGCTCCAACAACACGTGAGCAGCTGTTCTGGAGCGCATTTTGTGGAACCTAAGGTACGTCTGCCTGATCTATTTTTTGGCAAACAACAAGATTTTTTTTCTTTTAAAAATGCTTGTCTATTATATTTTCGTTTGAGACCCGGATCCTCTGGTGATGAATCACAGCGCATAGGGATCATAATGTCACTTTTGCGCAAAGATCCTCAGGGATGGGCTTTCTCTCTCCAACCTAGCGATCCGTGCTTTAGATCAGTGGATTGTTTTTTTTCTGCTTTGGGTTTGTTGTACGATGATCCTGATCGTGTCTCATCTGCTGAGTCTGAATTAAGACGTTTGAGGCAGGGATCAGGTAATGTGGAAAAATATTGTTCTCACTTCCGTCGGTGGTCTGCCCAGGTGGGGTGGAACGATTCTGCTTTGAAAAGCTTGTTTCTTGCAGGGCTATGTGAAAGGGTAAAGGATTTACTGATTGCTTATCCCACACCTGGAAACTTGCAGGAGGCAATGCAATTAGCTATACGGGTGGACAGGAGACTGCGTGAAAGGTTTAATGAGAGCAAATCCTCTGCTATGTCAGCTTCGAGTCCTGAGAGGTTCTGTGCTGAGAATGGAGAGCCGATGGAAATTGGGGCGATGGCACCCCGCTCTCAGAAAAAAGACCGCCGACTTTCTGAAGGCTTGTGTTTCTATTGCGGAAATTCTGGTCATTTTATTAAGAGCTGTGTGCTTCGTAAGAAGAAAGAAATAAAATGGTCAGTCATGCTCGTATTGCCTGTTTAAATTCTAAGGGAGTATTCCTATCTGCCACTACTGCTGCTCAGGATGAATTAATTGAATTTCGGGTATTTGTGGATTGTGGATCTACTCTGAATGTGATTGATGGGGGATTCTTGGAAAAACTTAGATTAGAACCTAAAACTTTGTCATCCCCTATTGCTGTGGTTTCTGTCGATGGCTCTCCCTTGAAGAGTGTTACTCACAAGGTCTGTGAATTTCCCCTCACTATTAATGGTATTCATCAAGAGAATTTGGATTTGGTGGTATTGGATAATTTGCCTTCTCCAGTAATATTGGGGTTACCCTGGTTAAAATTGCACAATCCTGTACTGGATTGGTCTACCAATGAAATTAAGTCCTGGAGCCCTAAGTGTTATGACAAGTGTTGTAATGGGAACAATACTGCTGTGGCTAGAGGGGAATTGCCTGTACCTATTCAGGATTTTTGGAGAGTTTTTTCTGAGGAGGAGTCGCAGGTTTTGCCTCCCCATAGAGACTATGATTGTACCATTGAATTTGTCCCTGGCGCGACTCTTCCTAAGAGTCGTTTATTTAATCTTACTATTCCTGAAAGAAAGGCTTTGGAAGAATACATACAGACAAGCTTGGCCGCCGGTCACATTAGGCCTTCCAAGTCTCCTGTGGCTGTTGGATTTTTTTTTGTAAAAAAAAAAGATGGCGGTTTACGTCCTTGTCTGGACTTTCGTGAGATTAATAAAATTACTGTACGCAATCCTTACCCACTGCCATTGATTCCTGATTTATTTAACCAGTTAGTGGGGGCCAAGTGGTTTTCTAAAATTGATCTCCGGGGGGCATACAATTTGTTGCGCATGAAGGAGGGTGATGAATGGAAGACTGCTTTTAACACTCCTGTGGGTCATTTTGAGAATCTGGTTATGCCTTTTGGTCTCACCAATGCTCCAGCATTTTTTCAGAATCTTATTAATGATATCCTTAGACCTTTAATCGGCAAAAATGTGGTTGTGTATTTGGATGACATTTTGATTTATTCGCCGGATCTGGAGTCTCATTGGCGGAGCGTACGTGAGGTATTACAGTTATTAATGGACAATTCGCTTTTTGCTAAGCTGGAGAAATGTGAGTTCGCTGTACAGAGAATTAGTTTTTTGGGCTACATTATCTCCAGTGAAGGTTTTGAGATGGACCCGGTTAAAGTTCAAGCTGTGCAGGAATGGCCTAGGCCTATTGGTTTGAAATCGATACAGAGGTTTTTGGGTTTCGCCAATTATTACAGAAAATTCATAAAAAAATTTTCTATTATTGTCAAACCGCTGACCGATCTCACCAGGAAAGGTGCTAATGCGGTTCAGTGGACTTCTGAGGCCATTGAAGCTTTTGTGTTTCTAAAGGAGAGGTTCACCTCTGTTCCCATCCTTATGCAGCCTGATGTGACTAAGCCGTTTTTGGTTGAGGTTGATGCTTCTTCGGTGGGGGTTGGTGCGGTGTTGTCTCAGGAAAACAAGGATGGAGTACATCCCTGTGCCTTTTTTCAAAAAAATTTTCCGAGACTGAACTTAATTACGATATTGATAATCGGGAATTGCTGGCGATTAAACTCGCATTTGAACACTGGCGTCATCTCTTGGAAGGTGCTGAATTTCCCATTCAGGTTTTCACTGATCATAAAAATCTGATCTATCTTGATGCTGCCAAGCGCTTGAATGCCCGTCAGGCTAGGTGGGCACTTTTTTTCTCGCGGTTTAATTTTTCCGTTACTTACATCCCGGGTACCAAGAATGTTAAAGCGGATGCTTTGTCTCGCAGCTTTTCTCCCATGGTCGGTGTTGAGGAGGAAGAGGAGACCATTTTACAAGAAGGTGTTGTGATTGCTGCTTTGGACTCCGTTTTGGAGGATGAGATTCTTAAAGCACAGGAGAATGCCCCATCTAACACTCCCCATGGGAGGTTGTTTGTGCCTAGGACCTTTAGGAGAGATTTGTTTGTTGAGTGTCATGAGTCTCGGTTGGCAGGTCATCCAGGAATTTCTGAGACCAAGAGACTTGTGGGTCAGAGTTTTTGGTGGCCTGGATTGCAGAAGGAAGTCATTAAGTGGGTGCGCCAATGTACTGTGTGTGCAAGATCCAAGTCTTCGCATGCTCCTGCTGCGGGGTTGCTTTGCCCTCTGGAGGTTCCTAGTGCACCTTGGACACATCTGGCTATGGACTTTATTACTGACCTTCCTCCCTCTGAAGGTTTCACGGTCATCTGGGTGGTTGTGGACCATTTTAGCAAGATCTGTCACTTGGTTCCCTTCATCAAACTGCCTTGCGCTAAGACACTCGCTAAGGCCTTTGTCAAGGGGATTGTCAGACTACATGGTGTTCCTACTGACATTATTTCTGATAGGGGACCTCAGTTCGTGGCTCGTTTTTGGCGTGCCTTTTGTGACAGGTTGGGAGTTCATTTGTCGTTTTCATCCGGATATCATCCTGAGTCTAATGGCCAGACAGAAAGGAAGAACCAGGATGTTGAGCAGTTCTTGCGTTGTTTTGTGGCAGACAATCAAGAGGGGTGGTCTGAGTTTCTGCCACTTGCTGAATTTGCTCTTAACAACCTTACATCCTCTTCTGCTAGGTGTTCGCCTTTTTTTTGTTGTTCTGGGAGACATCCGTCTTTTGGGTCATTTTCCAAATTGGTTTCGGCTGTGCCTGAGGAGGAGAGTTTTTCCGGTGATTTGGAGAGAGTTTGGACGGATGTGCGTGGTAATCTTCAGGAGGCTAACAAAAAATCTAAGAGGTACTTTGATAGGAAACGGCAAGAGATTTTGTTTGCGGTTGGTGACATGGTTTGGTTGTCCTCTAAGAATCTGCGATTGAGGATTCCTTCTAAAAAATTGGGTCCCAAGTTCGTAGGGCCCTTTAAGGTACTTCAGATAGTTAACCAATCTGCTGTTAGGCTGGAGGTTCATACGTCCTGGAGGATTAATCCGGTGTTTCATGTTTCTCTGTTGAAAAAAGCTGATGTGTCGGATGGTGACGCCTCTGCCACTGTTCCTCCGGTGGTGGAGGACGGGGAATATGAAATTTCCCGCATCCTAAATTCTAGACGGTATAGAGGGAGTTTGCAGTATCTCGTCGCTTGGAAGGGTTTCGGACCTGAGGATAACTCATGGGTGAGAGCGGATTATGTTTCTGCCCCCAGACTTGTCCAAGCGTTTCACAGCAGGTTTCCTGGTAAGCCTGGGCCTAGGGGATCCGGAGGATCCTCTTAGAAGAGGGGGTACTGTTACAACTCTCCTGTTAGTTTTTTTTTAGTTTGCTGGTCACATGACCATTTTGCCTATTTAATCCGGCTCCACCCACCTGGCTTTGCTGGACTTCATTTGTATTTACTACTGTTGAGCTAGCTTGTTGCTCTGTTGCCGTTCTCTGTTAGTTTTGCTAGGTCTTCTGACCCCTATGCCTTTTTGTTGTATGTTTGTCTTTGACTGCTACTATTTCTGCTAGGAGGTGTCCAACTTTTCCCAGTCCCTAGATCTTGTAGGGATCCCTCCCTCACATCTATAGGTCTGCGTTCAGACTAGCCGAGGACTTTAGCGGGTCTGATCGCAGGATCAGGTTCCCCGTTACATCGTAGGGATCTAGCTTAGTTCTATTGTAGGGATAGATCTCCTTTCTTTCCTTAGTCTCTGTAGCAGATCATAACAAAGCGATCCTGACAAAGGCTGGCCGGGCGATGGATCGAGCAGCGTCTACTGGCCATACCACCTTGGATGCGCCTGATCTCGTCTGATCTCAGAAGCAAAGCAGGGCTGGGCTCGAACTGTACTTGGATGGGATACCACCTGGGAACACCGGGTGCTGTAGACCATTTTGATGACGTTTTGCCCTACTGCCCAGCTCGGCTAGCATGGAATGGCGCCTTGCCGGACACCGACCTTAAGTAACTTAGATGATGGAAGCCCCAAGGTCTCTGAGCCAGTTGGCAGCTAAGTACGCTACCCCGCCGCCCTTCACGCAAGCCTGACACCGAGCTCCTTGCCCCGGCTAGGAGTGCTTATTGACTCCGCATCTCGCCGTGTGGAAATGATGGCTTTAAAAGCACCCGGGGCCGTGAAGGGGCAGGCTTTCAGCAGGTGCCCAGGGAAGGTTTTGGATGCCGGCCGCCTTGCGAGGGCCAGCAGAAGTAACATGTTTCTCTGCAAAGAAGCTTGTGTAACCAAGCCAGACGGCTGCCAAACAGCTAACCTCAGTGCAAGGAAGGCAAGGAAGGTGCGGAAGGAATTGGGGAGGGGGGGGTGATTCCTGCTAGGGCCCTGAAATCATAAAACAGGCAGGAGAGTCTGACGCATGGTGACGTAGAGGTTGTAGGGGCAGATAGGGGGTGTTGTCACGTGCGAGCACGTGTGCATGCTGGCTTGTGTGTGAGAGTGCGCTTCCTAGGTGTGGCGCGCTGCAGACAGTCAAAGGGATTGTTCCCTTTCATTAAAAGTTAATCCCCGGCTGCAGGCTATTAGAAAGCAACTAACCGCGCTCTACTCACCCTACCCAGGTCTACCGGTAAGTCTCGCCTCTGCTCCCGGCCTGTGGCATTGGCCGTGAAGCTGACGTTCCGTCGACAGCGCTGCAGCCGATCAGTGAGCTCAGCGGCTCTGAGTGGGGCGTTGTGTCTACAAGACCTTTTAAGGAAGCCAGCAAAAAAATTGAAGAGAAGGGAAAGCACAAAAAGACCTGGTCTTGCTGAGCACTGGAAAGGGCATCCGGCAGCCAGCATTCAAAGTAGAAGAGCAGAAAGTGAGACGCTTGTCTCTGCCTACGTCCACACCACCCTGAACACGCCCGATCTCGTCTGATCTCAGAAGCTAAGCAGAGTTGGGCCTGGTTAGTACTTGGATGGGAGACCACCTGGGAATACCAGGTGCTGTAGGCTTTTGCTTTTTCCATCTTTCCACCAGCAGGGGGCACTCTCTTCTATGCCTTTTTTCCATTCCCTTTCAAAAGTGCACACATTCATTCTCTTTTCTTTTTTTCATTTGCTTTCTCTCTTGCGCTATTTCATCTCTGCAAAATACCAGCATCCTTCTGATCACCGTAGGCCTCCAGCATTGTTGCTTCTTTACTTTTAATACTAGGCTCCTTTTCACCAGGACCAGCGTCTCCCAAGTGGCTGGAGGCAACCACCGGTAACCCCAAGCAGAAGACCTTTGCAGGCAACACGACCCTCCCCCCTGAAGAGCAGCTCAATGTCACTGGCAACCATCTCACCCTCTTCCTTCATTCACCCCTGGACGTCTCGCTCCGCCCCCAAGTAACGGGTCCAGCTTGCTCTTTCTGTCACATTACCCCAATTAAGGGT
Source organism: Phyllobates terribilis (assembly GCF_046119375.1). Classification (NCBI taxonomy): domain Eukaryota; kingdom Metazoa; phylum Chordata; class Amphibia; order Anura; family Dendrobatidae; genus Phyllobates; species Phyllobates terribilis. The sequence goes on along the minus strand of NW_027362764.1, from coordinate 682,787,962 downwards.
TTAGCCTGCAGGAGACCCTGCGCCAAGCCATTTTTGAAGACACCTGATGTGGCGGGTGAATCACTGCTAAACAAACCACACCTGTAGGGACGGCACAGCCTTTGCATGGACCCTTCGGAGCCCGCCCCGTCACGGCCAGATTGCTCGCCACCAAGCGATCCTGAGAAAGGCTGGCCGGGCGATGGATCAAGCAGTGTCTACTGGCCATACCACCTTGGATACGCCTGATCTCGTATGATCTTGGAAGCAAAGCAGGGCTGGGCTTGGACAGTACTTGGATGGGAGACCTCCTGGGAACACCAGGTGCTGTAGACCATTTTGATGACGTTTTGCCCTACTGCCCAGCTCGGCTAGCATTCAACGGCACCTTGCCGGACACCGACCTTAAGTATCTTAGATGATGGAAGCCCCAAGGCCTCTGAGCCAGTTGGCAGCTAAGTACACTACCTCAGCGCCTTCACGCAGGGCTGACACCGAGCTCCTTGCCACGGCTAGGAGTGCTTATTGACTCTGCAGCTCGCCGTGTGGAAATGATGGCATTAACACTAGAACTACTGATGGAGTCATTTTGACTCCTTTCGTTTTTTATTTCTCTTCTGTGACTACATTTTTCAGAATTCCGGCTTGAAACTTGGTGACTTTTCCTCAAATATGATGTGAAAAAAGATTTTGTGAGAATAAATAATTTTGGTGAAAAACTTGCGCGTTTTTTTCAAAATTTACCAAGAACTACTGAAGGGAGTCATTTTGACTCCCTACTATATTTTGAGGTCCTTTTGGCACTAAATGTTGCTATAAAGTTTTGTGCATAATTTTTTCACTCTGTCTTATTTACCCTGATGTTCATATAGATGTAGTTCAATTTACATGTCAACTTTTCACATTTTCCTTGTGTTTTACCTGCTTGTATTACTGTGTAATGCTGAACAAAATAGCTTGTTTACTCTAGGCTCTTATCTTATGCTAATGAAGGGTGGTGTTTTTCTAAGGTCCTAGCAGGAGACAGTATTCTGGATAGTAACTTTACTTTCAGTTCAGCTGAAGAGACAAAGAGAACAGACGCAGACATACGAGCTCTGAAGACTCATACAGGTATGAATTGTTATGAAATAGTTTAGCTGTCTGTCAACTGATTCAGCCCACCTACTTTTGAAGGTGGCAGAACAGTTATTATTTCTTTTAGTTTTCATTTCATTTCTATTTTTCAGCAGGGAACTATATAGAATTATGGAATTTGTGAGGAATATGGAGAGAAGACGTTTGATAAAGCCTCAGGATATTCTGGCTACTTTGCAATCCATACCGGAGGATGAATGGGAATCCGAATTGCAGGAACATGTATTTGATTCTGACCGTGATGAAGATTTCATTCCTCAGAACATATCAAGTGAATCTGAAGACTCAGAAGGAACAAATCCAGAAGGTAAGTAGTTATGTGTATTTATTTGTTCTTCCACACACTGAGTTAGGGCCTGTGCACACTAGCAGAATTCTGGCTGAATAGCCATCTGGATATTCTTGCCGCAATACAGGCCGTACCTGCCCGCTCATGCCTGAAGCTCCGCTCCGAACCCCGGGCTGGAGCCGCTGTCAGGAAAAGAGCAGCGCTTGCTTACGCGCGAGCACGGCTCCGTCCCAGACAGCGGCTCCAGCCCGGGGTTCGGAGCGGAGCTTCAGGTATGAAACTCCGCTCTGTACCTGAGCGGGCAGGTACGGGCCGGATTGTGGTGTGAATATCCGGTCGGATATTCCGCCGCTAATCCAGCCAGTGTGCACGGACCCTTACAAAACAAAAATTCTAAATATTCGTCAACTTTTTTACAGATATTCCAAGCACATCAACTGGGAATCGGGCTCATGCAGTTATGTTGCCTCGTGACCATCCTCCTGGTCGTGGACAGAAAAAATCAGCAAAACGTCCCAGAAATGAAAGAACAACAGATAACGATGGCGGCGAAGGTAATGCAACAACAAACACCAGAGAAGGCGAATCTGAAGGAATACTAGTTTCAGCGGATGGTATTCAATGGAAACCTGTTGAAATTGGAGAACACTTGCCTGGTAGGCGTGACAGCCAAAATATTCTTCGAGAAGCACCTGGCCCTACAGGATACGCCAGAAGAAATATCATTATCGATAGTCCTTTGAGCGCATGGCGTTTATTTTTTGATTCATATATATTGACACATATAAAGAACTGTACGCTTGCAGAAGCATGCAGGAACAATAATTTACAGTTTACTCTATCTGATGAGGAGCTAGATGCATTCATTGCGATATTCTATGCTCGTGAAATATCTGGCACGAACCGTCACTCGATTAGCAGTATTTGGTGTAATGACTGGGGAATACCGTTTTGCAAAGCGACAATGTCTAGGGACCGCTTTGTTGAAATTATGAGGTTTCTCAGATTTGATGAGAAATCTACTCGATCGGAGAGACTGCAAACGGACAAGTTTGCTCTATTTTCTACTGTGTGGGACAGGTTTATTGAAAATTGTATTGCGTGTTACAAACCTGGCCCATACATAACGGTGGATGAGCAACTTTTCCCAAGCAAAACTAGGTGTCCATTCACGCAGTACATGCCTTCCAAACCAGATAAATATGGCCACAAATATTGGCTAGCTGTTGATAAGAGGAGCAAATATCTGGCAAATGGCTTCCCTTATCTAGGCAAAGATGACACACGCCGTGCTGAGGACCGTTTAGCTGACCATGTGGTAATGAAGTTATTGGACCCGTTTTTGAAAAAAGGTCTCAATGTTACAACCGATAATTATTTTACTTCAGTAAAATTAGCTAAACAGCTAAAAAGCAAAGGAACAACCATCGTGGGAACACTGAACAAGATAAGGCGAGAAGTGCCTAAAGAAATAAAATCCATGAAAGAGGAATTGTACAACACTAAAGTGTTTAGAAATGAAGACAATTTTACACTAACAGTATATCAAGGAAAACCCAACAAAAATGTTGTCATTTTGAGTTCCGTCCATCCAGATGTTGTTGTTGCGTCTGATTCTGCTAAAAAAACTCCAGAAACGGTAAAGTTTTACAATGAAACAAAATATGGAGTAGATGTAGTGGATCAGATGGCACGAAAATATAGCACACGAACATGCACAAGGAGATGGCCTGTTCATGCATTTGAAAATGCCTTAGACTTTGCGGGTATAAATGCATTGATAATATTCAAGGAGATTACCCACCAAAAAATGTCACGCAAGGCATTTTTGCAAACGCTTGTGAGAGAGTTGAGTGGTCCTTATGTCACAGATAGGGCAAAGGGTTCCACGTCCCAAGTTTCTACATGCTCAGAAGTGATGGTTCAAACAAAATTTTGCCAGATCAAAGAAAAGTGCAAGAAAAATAGATCTGTCGGAAATTGTAAGACTTGTGGTAAGTCTTTGTGTGGGCAATATACTGCCATAAATCAAAGGCAATGCCTAAAATGCGAAACACCAAATGTTTAGAAGGTGAATTCTGCGCCATATTTTCATTTTTATGCTCCTCCACCTACATTTTCTCTGCTTTTTGTTCTTCAGTTGTTGTTTATATGTGTGCAACGTCTATTATAATTATTGTTATTTTCTGTAGAAAAATAAGAAAAGCAGAAAAAAAACAATCAAAAGCATTACTGTTGGATCTCACAATAATAATACATTACAAAAAATATAATTATTAATAAATAACCACAAATGAAACTCTAAAAATAAACGAAAACAAGCAAGGAGTCAAAATGACTCCTTTCAGTAGTTCTAGGCGGGGTCACGAGTCCAGTAGTCCTAGTGTTAAAAGCACCCGGGGCCGTGAAGGGGCCAGGCTTTCAGCAGGTGCCCAGGGAAGGTTTTGGATGCCGGCCGCCTAGCGAGGGCCAGCAGAAGTAACATGTTTCTCTGCAAAGAAGCTTGTGTAACCAAGCCAGACGGCTGACAAAGAGCTAACCTCAGTGCAAGGAAGGCAAGGAAGGTGCGGAAGGAATTGGGGAGGGGGGGTGATTCCTGCTAGGGCCCTGAAATCATAAAACAGGCAGGAGTGTCTGACGCATGGTGACGGAGAGGTTGTAGGGGCAGATAGGGGGTGTTGTCACGTGCGAGCACGTGTGCATGCTGGCTTGTGTGTGAGAGTGCGCTTCCTAGGTGTGGCGCGCTGCAGACAGTCAAAGGGATTGTTCCCTTTCATTAAAAGTTAATCCCCGGCTGCAGCCTATTAGAAAGCAACTAACCGCGCTCTACTCACCCTACCCGGTTCTACCGGTGAGTCTCGACTCTGCTCCCGGCCTGTGGCATTGGCCGTGAAGCTGACGTTCCGTCGACAGCGCTGCAGCCGATCAGTGAGCTCAGCGGCTCTGAGTGGGGCGTTGTGTCTACAAGACCTTTTAAGGAAGCCAGCAAAAAAATTGAAGAGAAGGGCAAGCACAAAAGGACCTGGTCTTGCTGAGCACTGGAAAGGGCAGCTGGCAGCCAGACGTCAAAGTTGAAAAGCAGCAAGTGAGAGGCTTGTCTCTGCCTATGGCTACACCACCCTGAACACGTCCGATCTCATCTGATCTTGGAAGCTAAGCAGGGTCAGGCCTGGTTGGTACTTGAATGGGAGTCTGTAAAATAATACTCTTTTCCTGTATTACTTTTTTCTACTGAGGACTTCTCAAAGAATCAATATCACGATATTCTTATAAAAAATGTATCTATTTATTCTTGGATTGTCCATTAAAAAGAATCAGATTGCAGCAGGTACATACAATAATTAGTTATAAAGTAATTGTCCATTTGTCCATAATTAGCTTAATTGTTTAATTGTTGAGATTCACCCATCTTTCCTTGGATCCTGGCTGGTAAATCATGTCTTTTTCCAGCATGTGTCCAGGCCTACATGTCATCTGCTTCTCAGCATGAAGATTCTGTGTCTTGTGGGGTGGGCAGAGCAAGAGAGCCCCCCCTTTCTGTACCATGGGCTTTTATAGCCAGTCGTATGGACACCTGTTCTACATATGGTAGTGAACCAAAAATACACACATAAATAGCGCATGTCAACTAGACACGATGGCTGAGGCATAGAACTCAGAAAAATGATTATCGATTAACATTTCAAATGAATTTCCATAATTAACCATTTAACATTTCCCGCTTTTTTGAGAATAAAAGGACTTTAACTGAAATTTCTCAAAAGAAGATACATTCATCAATCATTTTTTCTTTCCTTCTTCCTTGGCAATATCATTAAATTTCCATAATAATAATAATAGTAATAATAGTATCAATATCGGATTATTGTTATATAATGATGTGAATTCATGTTATGGTAAGCATTGACTAATATTAATTTAATATGTATAATTATACTTCCCTATATCTAAATTGAAGCAATCGCGGGTTCAATCGTCATCATCTGATGTCATCGGGTCGTCGTCTCGTCTTCTTCTTGGTTCTTTTATAACACAGTCTTTAGATGAAAACTCTTTTGAAATAAATTACAGCATGTAGATATTGTACAGTCCATAATTGTGTTCATTATTGTTCAGTCCATAAACTGTACTCTTTATTAGAAAGATCATGTGTGTCAGTTGATAAGAAAACAAAGTCCATGGATGAAATGTAGCTTTAATATCTGTGCAGTGTCACCTGGACTTACGTTGGATCGTCTTTGGAATCTTCCGTGTGTCCGCACTGGTCTCGTGTCACTTTTGGAACAGATGTGACGTCTTTGGTCAGTAAAGCAAGGGTTAACTTGACACTTTCCTGCTTTATATAGCACCATAACCAGTACTCAGTCCTTTATATACAACACACATATGCCAGGTATTACCTGTTCACCAGCTTTCATTGAAGCGTTGCAGGTGATAAGAAACCACTGGAATGTGATGAAACTTGAACACAACACAGTACATATAGGATCATCGTCCTCTGCCGTCCTGGTGATCAGTGGTGTGAATTGTATTGTATGTAATGGACACAGTCTATTATAACACTCAGCATTCACACCTGTTACCTTCTAAGACGTCCGGATATCAGTTTCTTCTTCTTGTAACTTTTGAGAATCTCTTTGATTTATAAAAATTAAAAGTCTTTATTAAGATAGAATTCATAATTGCGATGTCTTGATTGAAGTCTTCATTCCCTAATCTGATACCAAATCTGGCAGTTTTTCCTAACCTATAATATCACAGCGTACCATAGCAATCAGTAATATCCATCTAATTATTATCAAAATATTAAAATAAATTATGTTTGGAATAATAAACAATAATAGATAATAATTCATTATCAATCAAGTTCTCCATATGATAGAACATTTTTATGTCATAGGTGTAATTACCTTTTCCAACCCATAGGTGTCAGTGTATTTTGAAAAAACAAGTTTTTATATCTATATTAAACCAATAATATCAAAGAATGTATACTCCTGAACCAAAATGAATAAATATATGAATGTATGAATGAATGAATGAATGAATAAATGAATGAATGAATTGTTGTGTTTACTCAGAAAATGTAAACATTTTTTTCCTTAGCAATATATATTTAATGAAGCAATACTCTTGTATTAGACATTACTTTATTAAATATTAATGTGTTTTCTCAATTGAGATATTGAACTCAAATAAAATCAAATGAGAATTAAAAAATGAAAAAATAGAAAAATAAGAAGTATAAAGTAAGAATAAAATTTTAAAAATGAAAAATAAAATTAAGAGTAAAAATAAGAATAAAAATAAAAATAAGGCCTTTAAATTTTAATGACAAATGCAGAGTAATTATATTCTCCATAAAAAATACCCTTATATCTCCATTATCTGGATGATTTCATATTTGTCATAACCTTGTACCACCAAAAATTATTAAATTATGCAACTTTGCATGTAATACCCTTCTTAATTATACCATAGTACCTTATTATTATTTCTTCTTTATTAAAATGTGTGGAAAATAAGTATTGATCAAAAGTGATTATGTAATCAGGATCAAAAACACATTTTCCCCCTTAATACCAAAAATATTATTTTATAAAATTTATGAATATATCAGAACCAAATTAAAAATAATTATTCTTCTAGAAATATTGTGCATAAATTTCATATCGATGAGTAGCATAGATTTGACTAAAGAGAGGTGTGTACGTATTTAGGTAACCATTAAAAATAATATTATAGTTATTCAAGAATATTATCATGTGGAAAATTATTCTAAATATAAATTTGCTTTGTAAACCATTTTGATGTGTAGTTGCCCTTATCCACTATTAGTTAAATCAAGAAATAATAATTATTAAAGAAATATAGAAATATATATATGTAGATAATACCTAATTATGTATTATAATTTCCTCAGAATTAAATATATTTTGTACCTTCACATAAAGAAACATTTTTTTTTTTCAAACATACAAACATACGAGGCCTCTGTCACATCAATCACACTTAGCAGCTGCTGATTTACTCATCTGTCACCTTCACTCTGACATTCACAGATCTGTTCAACTCAAACATTCCACATATGAAGTTTTAGATATATATATATATATATTTAACCCAAAATTGTTGTATCCCAATTTATTAATGCTCATTGCCATATCAATTGAATATCTTTATATTTCTTTGAATATTCCCCAAGTACATATTATATAATATGAGAGTAAGTCACTGGAATTTCAGACACTTGAAAAAACTCTTGTCTTAGATTCTTTTTTCACTGGCTGCCCGGTCTTAAGTTACATCAGTTGAAAATAGAATGAATGGGATCCTATACTATTAGCTCAAAGTTCAAAGGCCGCAGCTGTCACACGTCATGCTGTAAAGCTACTTTAATTTGCACGAACACTTCATGCACAGAAAATATTAGCAACACAAAAGAATTAATAAGTATTACATATATATTATAGTTCAACTAGATATATTGTTATTATTTTAAAATGTTATACACAAAAAAAAAATTCAATTTTTCACTTCCTGTGTGAATAAAGAAATAAATCCATTTTAGAGTTCTTTGATCAAATCCTGCTTTGGAATGAAAACTCTAAGGAAATATAAGAAAATAAAATTAAATATCAAATTCATACAGAAACAGAATTATTTAAATATCTTATACATATATTGGTTGGTTCTAATGTAATTCAAAATATTGCTACTTAAATTTATATATATGAAGTTCTAATTTATTAATTAATATATATATATATTTTATAAACGTATATATAAATACAATTACACGCAATCTCTACATAGACAAGTGTATATATATATATATATATATATATATATATATATATATATATATGAACTATTAGAAACTATGTACAGTACAGACCAAAAGTTTGGACACACCTTCTCATTTAAAGATTTTTCTGTATTTTCATGACTATGAAAATTGTACATTCACACTGAAGGCATCAAAACTATGAATTAACACATGTGGAATCATATACTTAACAAAAAAGTGTGAAACAACTGAAAATATGTCTTATATTCTAGGTTCTTCAAAGTAGCCACCTTTTGCTTTGATGACTGCTTTGCACACTCTTGGCAAGCTCTTGATGAGCTTCAAGAGGTAGTCACCGGAAATGGTTTTCACTTCACAGGTGTGCCCTGTCAGGTTTAATAAGTAGGATTTCTTGCCTTATAAATGGGGTTGGGACCATCAGTTGTGTTGTGCAGAAGTCAGGTGGATACACAGCTGATAGTCCTACTGAATAGACTGTTAGAATTTGTATTATGGCAAGAAAAAAGCAGCTAAGTAAAGAAAAACGAGTGGCCATCATTACTTTAAGAAATGAAGGTCAGTCAGTCCGAAAAATTTAGAAAACTTTGAAAGTCTCCCCAAGTGCAGTTGCAAAAACCATCAAGCGCTACAAAGAAACGGTCTCACATGAGTACCGCCCCAGGAAAGGAAGACCAAGAGTCACCTCTGCTTCTGAGAATAAGTTTATCCAAGTCACCAGCCTCAGAAATCGCAGGTTAACAGCAGCTCAGATTAGAGACCAGGTCAATGCCACACAGAGTTCTAGCATCAGACACATCTCTTCAACAACTGTTAAGAGGAGACTTTGTGCAGCAGGCCTTCATGGTAAAATAGCTGTAGGAAACCACTGCTAAGGACAGGCAACAAGCAGAAGGGACTTGTTTGGGCTAAAGAACACAAGGAATGGACATTAGACCAGTGGAAATCTGTGCTTTGGTCTGATGAGTCCAAATTTGAGATCTTTGGTTTCAACCACCGTGTCTTTGTGCGACGCAGAAAAGGTGAACGGATGGACTCTACATGCCTGGTTCCCACCGTGAAGCATGGAGAAGGAGGTGTGATGGTGTGGGGGTGCTTTGCTGGTGACACTGTTGGGGATTTATTCAAAATTGAAGGCATACTGAACCAGCATGGCTACCACAGCATCTTGCAGCGGCATGCTATTTCATCCGGTTTGCGTTTAGTTGGACCATCATTTATTTTTCAACAGGACAATGACCTCAAACACTCCTCCAGGCTGTGTAAGGGCTATTTGACCAAGAAGGAGAGTGATGGGGTGCTACCCCAGATGACCTGGCCTCCACAGTCACCAGACCTGAACCCAATCGAGATGGTTTGGGGTGAACGGGACCGCAGAGTGAAGGCAAAAGGGCCAACAAGTGCTAAGCATCTCTGGGAACTCCTTCAAGATTGTTGAAAGACCATTTCCGGTGACTACCTCTTGAAGCTCATCAAGAAAATGCCAAGAGTGTGCAAAGCAGTCATCAAAGCAAAAGGTGGCTACTTTGAAGAACCTAGAATATAAGACATATTTTCAGTTGTTTCACACTTTTTTGTTAAGTATATAATTCCACATGTGTTAATTCATAGTTTTGATGCCTTCAGTGTGAATGAACAATTTTCATAGTCATGAAAATACCGAAAAATCTTTAAATGAGAAGGTGTGTCCAAACTTTTGGTCTGTACTGTAACTACAATTTTACTGTATAAGATTATAAATAAATATTGAGACATTGTATTACATTTTGATACAACATTATAATTGCAGTTTTTCCTTAGCCACTCCCTAAACCAAATCTTCTGTCTCTCTCAAATATCCCCATTAACGCCCTATTTAGTAAAGACATTTTTCTATCCTTCAAAACCTCAGAGAACTGCCTGTTCTTCTGTCCAGATTCCATGACGTCACTGTGAGTTGGTCGTCTCACCTGTCTCTGTCCATCAGTTTCAGCCATTTTCCTTTTTAGAGAATCACAGTTCTGACTGAGAATTAACTCATTCTGTGGAGAGATGGATCTTTGCACTGGCTGATATGGCTTATAACATATATGAAATCTTCTGCGTATTTGATAGAGTTCACTATGGGGATGACTCAGTCTAGGAGAGTTTGATATTGGCTTTTGGTAAGATTTTACCTTTCCTGGTTTTATAAATTTAGCTTGATTTATTTTCTTTTCACGATTCTCATGTTTTCTAACAAAATCCAGCATCTGCGCACATTCAAATAATGAATTTTTTTGTGATGCCATAACTTGGGAAACTGAATTTAGGAATTTGAATTTTTGTACAAAAGTTGTTATCATATGTTGTACTTTTCCATTTTTGATGAGAGCTTTGTACAACCATTCAAATATGGACATGAATGTATATGTACATTCCTTCCTACCAATCCTTAGTTTCTGCAGATCTTCTATGTTGGGAAAATCCGTTGTGACACAATAAATCAAATATCTTAATCTGTCCGAATCATTTTCCCATCGATTAGGAGAGTCATTTTCACAGGGCATTAAATGTAAACGTCTGGACAATGTCACAGGAATCCACATTTTAAATAATTGATTCCTCTCCTCATTGGATAAATCAAACTTATCAGAGAAGCTCTCAAATGTCTCTGAATTTCTACAGGCATGGATTTTGACATCATATTTTGGCATGATTTTGTATAATTTCAGCAAATTTTTCCTCATTTTAATTTGGAGTTGAGCCTGGGTAATTCCAAAATTCTCTGATATTTTTAGTGGCTCTTGTACGTCCGTTCCTCCTACGTCACTCACGTCTCCTCCCACATCACCTAGTATTTCGGTTTCTCGTATGTCAGTCATGTCTCCTCCCATGTCAGGTTTCTGTATGTCCGTCTCTTGTTCAGACCCAAGGTCACCTTCAGTTACAGACACGTGTCTTACTTCTTGTTCATTTTCCACATTACAGTCAGAATCAGTATCACCGTCTGACACTTCTACACTATTTTCCTGCTTAGAAATCTCTAACACAAGACTATGAAAAAAATCTACCAAATGTAGAATATTTCTCAATTTCTGTTTGTCTCTATTTACCAATTTAGAAGTTAACTGTAAATTCTGCATTTCACATTCTTTGTATAAACTGAGCCACAAAACTTCTATGTCATCTCCTACATTAACTTTGAAATTAATATTACTTTGTTTAGCAAAAGAAGAAATTATATCCATATTTTGCTTACCTTAAGATTCCTTGGCTTCTCTTTATCAGCACGTCCTGTCTTCAGTTCGTCTGATTCTTTTGCTGTGTGATTCTGTTCCTTGATAGTACCTCTGCTTCCTGTCTTTCCTCAGTCTGTAGGTCTTTTCTGCTTCTCGTGACAAACTAGTGAATTTACTGACATGTGAACAACAGCTGTTCAGCTCGTCAGGACTCCCCCCTTGTTCACGGAAGAAATTCACTTACTTAATTTAAAAAACAAAAAAACAGGACTGGCTGGCTCACCATTGTAAAATAATACTCTTCCTGTATTATTTTTTTCTACTGAGGACTTTTCAAAGTATCAATATCACGATATTCTTATAAAAAAATGTATCTATTTATTCTTGGATTGTCCATTAAAAAGAATCAGATTGCAGCAGGTACATACAATAATTAGTTATAAAGTAATTGTCCATTTGTCCATAATTAGCTTAATTGTTGAGATTCACCCATCTTTCCTTGGATCCTGGCTGGTAAATCATGTCTTTGTCCAGCATGTGTCCAGGCCTACATGTCATCTGCTTCTCAGCATGAAGATTCTGTGTCTTGTGGGGTGGGCAGAGCAAGAGAGCCCCCCCTTTCTGTACCATGGGCTTTTATAGCCAGTCGTATGGACACCTGTTCTACATATGGTAGTGAACCAAAAGTACACACAAATAGCGCATGTCAACTAGACACGATGGCTGAGGCATAGAACTCAGAAAAAAGATTATAGATTAACATTCCAAATGAATTTCCATAATTAACCATTTAACAGAGACCGCCTGGGAATGCCAGGTGCTGTAGGCTTTTGCTTTTTCCTTCCTTCCACCAGCAGGGGGCACTCTCTTTTATGCCTTTTTTCCATTCCCTTTCACAAGTGCACACATTCATTCTCTTTTCTTTTTTTCATTTGCTTTCTCTCTTGCGCTATTTCATCTCTGCAAAATACCAGCATCCTTCTGATCACCGTGGGCCTCCAGCATTGTTGCTTATTTACTTTTAATACTAGGCTCCTTTTCACCAGGACCAGCGTCTCCCGGGTGGCTGGAGGCAACCACCGGTAACCCCAAGCAGAAGACCTTTGCAGGCAACACGACCCTCCCCCCTGAAGAGCAGCTCAAAGTCACTGGCAACCATCTCACCCTCTTCCTTCATTCACCCCTGGACGTCTCGCTCCGCCCCCAAGTTATGGGTCCAGCTTGCTCTTTCTGTCACATTACCGCGATGAAGGGTTTAGCCTGCAGGAGACCCTGCGCCGAGCCATTTTTGAAGAAACATGATGCGGCGGGTGAATCACTGCTAAACAAACCACACCTGTAGGGATGGCACAGCCTTTGCATGGACCCTTCGGAGCCCGCCCCATCACGGCCAGATTGCTCGCCATCAAGCGATTCTGAGAAAGGCTGGCCGGGCGATGGATCGAGCAGCGTCTACTGGCCATACCACCTTGGATACGCCCGATTTCGTCTGATCTCGGAAGCAAAGCAGGGCTGGGCTCAGACAGTACTTGAATGGGAGACCACCTGGGAACACCGGGTGCTGTAGACCATTTTGATGACGTTTTGCCCTACTGCCCAGCTCGGCTAGCATGGAACGGCGCCTTGCCGGACACCGACCTTAAGTACCTTAGATGATGGAAGCCCCAAGGCCTCTGAGTCAGTTGGCAGCTAAGTACGCTACCCCGCTGCCCTTCACGCAGGCCTGACACCGAGCTCCTTACCACGGCTAGGAGTGCTTATTGACTCCGCAGCTCGCCGTGTGGAAATGATGGCGTTAAAAGCACCCGGGGCCGTGAAGGGGCCAGGCTTTCAGCAGGTGCCCAGGGAAGGTTTTGGATGCCGGCCGCCTAGCGAGGGCCAGCAGAAGTAACATGTATCTCTGCAAAGAAGCTTGTGTAACCAAGCCAGACGACTGCCAAAAAGCTAACCTCAGTGCAAGGAAGGCAAGGAAGGTAAGGAAGGTGCGGAAGGAATTGGGGAGGGGTGGGTGATTCCTGCTAGGGCCCTGAAATCATAAAACAGGCAGGAGAGTCTGACGCATGGTGACGGAGCGGTTGAAGGGGCAGATAGGTGGTGTTGTCACGTGCGAGCACGTGTGCATGCTGGCTTGTGTGTGAGAGTGCGCTTCCTAGGTGTGGCGCGCTGCAGACAGTCAAGGGGATTGTTCCCTTTCATTAAAAGTTAATCCCCGGCTGCAGGCTATTAGAAAGCAACTAACCGCGCTCTACTCACCCTACCCGGGTCTACCGGTGAGTCTCGCCTCTGCTCCCGGCCTGTGGCATTGGCCGTGAAGCTGACGTTCCGTCGACAGTGCTGCAGCCGATCAGTGAGCTCAGCGGCTCTGAGTGGGGCGTTGTGTCTACAAGACCTTTTAAGGAAGCCAGCAAAAAAATTGAAGAGAAGGGAAAGCACAAAAGGACCTGGTCTTGCTGAGCACTGGAAAGGGCAGCCGGCAGCCAGACGTCAAAGTAGAAAAGCAGCAAGTGAGAGTCTTGTCTCAGGCTACGGCCACACCACCCTGAACATGCCCGATCTCGTCTGATCTCAGAAGCTAAGCAGGGCTGGGCCTGGTTAGTACTTGGATGGTAGACCGCCTGGGAATACCAGGTGCTGTAGGCTTTTGCTTTTTCCTTCCTTCCACCAGCAGGGGGCACTCTCTTCTATGCCTTTTTTCCATTCCCTTTCACAAGTGCACACATTCTTTCTCTTTTCTTTTTTTCATTTGCTTTCTCTCTTGCGCTATTTCATCTCTGCAAAATACCAGCATCCTTCTGATCACCGTGGGCCTCCAGCATTGTTGCTTCTTTACTTTTAATACTAGGACCAGCGTCTCCCGCGTGGCTGGAGGCAACCACCGGTAACCCCAAGCAGAAGACCTTTGCAGGCAACACGACCCTCCCCCCTGAAGAGCAGCTCAAAGTCACTGGCAACCATCTCACCCTCTTCCTTCATTCACCCCTGGACGTCTCGCTCCGCCCCCAAGTTACGGGTCCAGCTTGCTCTTTCTGTCACATTACCGCGATGAAGGGTTTAGCCTGCAGGAGACCCTGCGCCGAGACATTTTTGAAGACACCTGATGCGGCGGGTAAATCACTGCTAAACAAACCACACCTGTAGGGATGGCACAGCCTTTGCATGGACCCTTCGGAGCCCGCCCTGTCACGGCCAGATTGCTCGCCACCAAGCGATCCTGAGAAAGGCTGGCCGGGCGATGGATCGACCAAGGTCTACTGGCCATACCACCTTGGATAAGCCCGATGTCATCTGATCTCGGAAGCAAAGCAGGGCTGGGCTCAGACAGTACTTGGATGGGATACCTCCTGGGAACACCGGGTGCTGTAGACCATTTTGATGACGTTTTGCCCTACTGCCAAGCTCGGCTAGCATGGAACGGCGCCTTGCCGGACACCGACCTTAAGTAACTTAGATGATGGAAGCCCCAAGGCCTCTTAGCCAGTTGGCAGCTAAGTACGCTACCCTGCCGCCTTCACGCAGGCCTGACACCGAGCTCCTTGCCACGGCTAGGAGTGCTTATTGACTCCACAGCTCGCCGTGTGGAAATGATGGCGTTAAAAGCACTCAGGGCCGTGAAGGGGCCAGGCTTTCAGCAGGTGCCCAGGGAAGGTTTTGGATGCCGGCCGCCTAGCGAGGGCCAGCAGAAGTAACATGTTTCTCTGCAAACAAGCTTGTGTAACCAAGCCAGACGGCTGCCAAAGAGCTAACCTCAGTGCAAGGAAGGCAAGGAAGGTGCGGAAGGAATTGGGGAGGGGGGGTGATTCCTGCTAGGCCCCTGAAATCATAAAACAGGCAGGAGAGTTTGACACATGGTGACGGAGAGGTTGTAGGGGCAGATAGGGGGTGTTGTCACGTGCGAGCACGTGTGCATGCTGGCTTGTGTGTGAGAGTGCGCTTCCTAGGTGTGGCGCACTGCAGACAGTCAAAGGGATTGTTCCCTTTCATTAAAAGTTAATCCCCGGCTGCAAGCTATTAGAAAGCAACTAATCGCGCTCTACTCACCCTACCCGGGTCTACCGGTGAGTCTCGCCTCTGCTCCCGGCCTGTGGCATTGGCCGTGAAGCTGACGTTCCGTCGACAGCGCTGCAGCCGATCAGTGTCTACAAGACCTTTTAAGGAAGCCAGCAAAAAAATTGAAGAGAAGGGAAAGCACAAAAGGACCTGGTCTTGCTGAGCACTGGAAAGGGCAGCCGGCAGCCAGACGTCAAAGTAGAAAAGCAGCAAGTGAGAGACTTGTCTCTGTCTATGGCCACACCACCCTGAACATGCCTGATCTCATCTGATTTCGGAAGCTAAGCAGGGTCGGGCCTGGTTATTACTTGGATGGGAGACTGTAAAATAATACTCTTCCTGTATTATTTTTTTCTACTGAGGACTTCTCAAAGTATCAATATCACGATATTCTTATAAAAAAATGTATCTATTTATTCTTGGATTGTCCATTAAAAAGAATCAGATTGCAGCAGGTACATACAATAATTAGTTATAAAGTAATTGTCCATTTGTCCATAATTAGCTTAATTGTTGAGATTCACCCATCTTTCCTTGGATCCTGGCTGGTAAATCATGTCTTTGTCCAGCATGTGTCCAGGCCTACATGTCATCTGCTTCTCAGCATGAAGATTCTGTGTCTTGTGGGGTGGGCAGAGCAAGAGAGCCCCCCCTTTCTGTACCATGGGCTTTTATAGCCAGTCGTATGGCACACCTGTTCTACATATGGTAGTTGATATGGAATAACGTCTCAGTCTCCCAAAGGATGAGTGCACACACTATCTCTGCAGATTAAAGAAAGTTTTATTGTAGCCACAAGAGCTCTGATCAATATTAGAACAGAACTGCCTCCATTGTATTGGGGCACAATTCTTATAGTATAAATTGTGGGTTGTACATAGTAGGTGGGACATAGGAAGATTATAACATAACCAATCATCTTACAATATAAACAACTAGCATCCAATCATTAGTAATCAGGCGATTACATAAAATGCTTACCTATGTACTTATATAATTACTTGATGCAATGTACCTGTTTTGTTGGTCAATGTGCTTTCCCTAGATCAACCTGACCTCAAAAGGGCATTTTGACTAAGATAAGCAACCCCTGCAAATTCCACAGTGGCTTGGGTAAACTTTACATCTTTGCTTAGAGATTATTGATTAATCTTCTTATAATTTAGTTGTTTAAGCAGCATATTTTACTACATTGGTTTATAGGAGTGTTAAAGGGTTATATTAAAAGGGATTAATTGATATGGTATACTAATTTTCCTATCATTTTCCTCTCTCTGATAATAATATTATCACTTGTCACTTACACCTCTACATCAAAGTAATAGTATCTTCTGCCCTCTCTCCGAAAAGGAGGGGGAGGAGCAAGGAGAGGTATTTCAGAATTTTCATTTACCGGAAGGAGATGAACGTTTAAGACGTTCTTGGGTCTTCGGATTTTGTTTATGGCCCACTTACATAATTTTATGAGCAATATGATGATGAAAGCAAACAGACAAATTTGTAGGAACATGTGACCTACACCGACAATCCATCCTCCTATACCTTTAAACCAGTTAGCAGGGTTCAACCATTGTAACCAACTGCTAAAAATGGTTTCATCATCATGGGAATGTTCTTCTCTGAATCTTTCTTTTAATTCCATGGCTTTGGCGATGTGTTTATCTACTCTGACTGAAAAATTGGCATCTACATAGTTGCAACAGGCAGGACCGATTATCTGACACATACCTCCTTGACTGGCCGTTAAATAGTCTAATACTATAGTATGTTGATTTAGTACTTTTGCATGAAACCGTGTTTGATTGTTTAGTATTAGTATGGCATCGAATACTTCATCTGTGACATTATCAAACAATTCTGCTAATTGTTCAATGTTATGAGAATTGTGGATAGCCAATCCTGTAATTGTGAGAGTGAGTCCAAACTTTGTGTACCATGGAGTGTGTATCAAAGGCTGGGTTTTAGCTCTTCTCTTCTGCATCATATGTCTTGGCATCTGATCAAGGTCTATCTCATCATGGGCGATGGTCCATGTAGCTAGGGTCAATCTTGCTAGGGTACATGTACCAACTAGTGTTGAGCCACCCCCGTAGTGTTCGAGTTCGGTTCGGTTCGTCGAACACCCGTGTGTTCGCCGAACTGTTCGTCGAACTGTTCGTCGAACACCTTCGAACACCGTTAAAACCAATGGCAGGCAAACAAAAACACATAGAAACACATAGAAAACACCTTCAAAGGTGTCCAAAAGCTGACAAACTGCTCAGAAGACACAACTAACACATGGAAAAGTGACAAGTACATATAGTCATGCGAAAAGAAAAGAGGTGGAGGAGTAAAAGGAGGGGGAGACACAGATATAGGCATGTCATGCCCTTCTAAAATCCAAAAAGTGAGAAGCCGAGACGGCCAGTCCGCTCCTGCCCGTGCCACCTCCGTGTCGCCGGGTTTGTGCCAGAGCCGCGGTGAACCCTGACGGCCAGCCCCCCTCTCCCAATACTGGTGCCTGTCCGCTGGTGGGTCGAGAGAGCCCCCCTGTGGTGGAGGCAGCTCTAAGCTTTTTAATTTAAATTGTCCCTCTAATTTGAATGAATACACTTTAAATCCATTTACAAGGATCTATTGGAGGGCAAGTCTCATGCCAGCAGCCGCGTAATTCCAGCTCCAGTAGCGTCCACTAAAGCTGCTGCAGTTAAAAAGCTTTTATAAGGATCGAGTTCGGCTGTCCACCGCAAGGCATCCTAGTGCCAGTCCCAGCCCCTATGCCTTGGGGTGCCTCCTGATGCTCTTCACTGAGTATCCCGTGGTCCCGAAGCATTTCCTTTGAAAAAATTAAGTGTCCAAACTACAGGTGGTGTAGCTTGCTTAACAGCCGGGATAATCCGCTGACTAGCAGACACTGCTACTAGGCACAAAGTATTTCCTGGGCTAGATGCAGTTAAAAATTTGTAAGTAGATACTCTCGTTGGATGCTGAGAAAGCATTCCATAGAGTCTCCTGGCACGCCATATATGATTCTCTTAAAAAGCTTGGGGTAGGGGTCTAGGGGACCCTTTTATAGCCAAAATCACGGCCCTGTATCACAATACGTCACCTAGGCTGAAGATAAATGGAACTGTAGCACCGAGGGATCGGTTGCTACAGACGTATTGCACCTCACCCAGAGGTGTGATATCTCACTCTCAGATAAGGATGGAGTGTGGATCAGGACCCGACACCTGCATGCATTACACCACATTGCCGTGGGGCAGGGCGACCAATATACCCCTGAGATGGGCACGACAGTCCCTGTCCCTGGCTGGAGTGGGGGGAGGGAACACTGAGGAAGGGGAACCCTGCAGTGCAGGAGCAGGGAGGAAGCAGTTCCTGGGTGCATTGAGAAGGGAGTATAAAAGGTGGGCACCATCTTAGTTCAGTGCAGAGAAGTCTGAGCAGAAGTGGCAGGGAGCAGGGGCTCTGCATGAGCTCTGCTCCGGAGGCGGGCCTAGTAACAGAGGCCCAGGCCTGCAAGAGGGAGAAGGAAGGAAGAGGAGCGGAGAAGGCTCCAGGAACGAGGAATGAAGGGATCCCAGGGGTGCGGACGGGCGAGTCGCCACTGCACGCCCGAATCCACCTGCGTGGAGGGGTCAGGCCAAAGGGGGAGACCGGTCCCCGAACTAGTGGAGGCAGGAAACGACCCTCAGCTAGAAACCAGAGGCTCTGACATTTTATGTGGCGCAGCCCCTTGCTCCACCCGCTAGGAAGGCACCACATAGGGTCAGGGAAACTGGCGCCAAGTTTACCAAGAGGAGGCCCGAGGCAGCCGGACAGAAGTGTTGGTAAGAAAGGCCAGACAAAGGACACACAAAGGGGGTCCTGTGAAGCGCTCCAAAGTTATCTGGGAGTTGTCTGAGCCCCTCACCTGGTGAGCACAGTACGACGTGGGCAGCCGTTACCTGCAGACGTGGTCTGGATAATAAGAACTGTGAGTAAAGGCCCTGAACTGCATCACTGACTCCGTGTCGTTACTGCTGCTGCCCTGCACCATCACCCCCATCCTCCGCATACACTGCCCTGAGGCTATACTCCTCCCGTGGGGAGTTATGCTACGCTCTGCTGCACCCACAACACCAGCCTTAGCGGTCTGCCCAGTAGCGGCGGTTCACTCTGACCGCAATCCACGGGTGGCGTAGTCGGACATTTAAACATCAAAACCACATAAATAGTTCCGCCACTGGTTTGACCGCCCTGAGCCACAGAACCGGATCGCCGCCACGAAGACTACAACCACCAGCATCCACCAAAAAGGGTCCGGCTCCGGGTGTCCCAAGGCCCAGGGGGTGCGTCAGAACATTTTCATCACCTTTCACAATCACCAATGGGACAAGGCAGGGATGTCCTCTGTCCCCTCTCTTATACATCCTAGTGACGGAGCACCTGCTCTCATCAATTCGCCATAACCCCAATATTAGGTGGATTGAGGTGGGAGGCACCGAGTACAAGTGCTCTCTATTTGCTGATGATGTCCTAGTATATATCACTCAATCACATATATCCATCCCTGCTGTTATGGCTGAAATAGATCACTTTGTTACATGGTAAAATTTTAAAATCAATGCAGCGAAGTCTGAGGCCCTCGATGTCTCCCTCCCTAAATCCATATAGGATTCCATCCAGTCCAACTTTCCCTTTGCCTGGCCCTCACAGGGTATCAAATACTTAGGAATTCCTATTCATAGAGACCTCTCCCATCTATGTTATCTTAATTTTGGGCCCTTTATTGAACAATTCCATACAGACCACGGTTGGCAAGTTAGAACTGTAAGATTCACTACGTGAACCACTGGTGTTTTGTGGAAAAGCACATGTACACCGCGTTCCAAATTATTATGCAAAAAGTGTTTAGGAGTGATAAGGGAAGAATTTGTTTGTTTGTCAGTTAAACTCATTGATGGTGATGTGTGTCAGGGCTCTTTATATCACTGTAAGCAATTGCAGACACCTGTGCTAATTAGTTTGGCAGGTGTGTCCAATGAAAGGCAAGACTACTTAAGAAGGCTCTCTCACATTATTAAGCAGCCTACATTTTCTGCCAAAATGGGAAAGAAAAAGGATGTGTCGGCTGCTGAGAAGCAACAAATTGTGGAGTGTTTAGGTCAAGGCATGACTACAATCAACATTGTGCGATGATCAGGATGAAGTGTCTTGGCAATCAAGAAGTATGTAGCTGATTCACAGTACACACGTGTGCGTGCTGATAAGGGCAATTTGAGGACTCTTTCCTACAGGCAATTACGTCAGGTTGAAAGAGCAGCGGCAAAAAAGCCTTGTCATAGCAGCAGACAAGTTTTTGAAGCTGCTTGTGCCTCCAACGTCCCCCGAACAACAAGATGCAGGGTCCTTCAGAGGTTTGCAGCTGTGCATACGCCATCCTGTCGACCTCCTCTATCCACTTCACACAAGCAGAAACGGCTCCAGTGGGCCAAACATTACATGAAGACTGATTTCAAAACTGTTTTGTTCACGGATGAGTGCCGTGCAGCGCTCGATGGTCCAGATGAATGGAGTGGAGGATGGCTGGTTGATGGACACCCCACGCAAACACGGCTACAGCGCCAACAAGGAGGAGGTGGAGTAATGTTTTGGGCTGGAATCATGGGGAGAGAGATTGTCGGCCCCTTTAGGATCCCTGAAGGCGCTAAAGATGAACTCCATAATGTATGTGGATTTTCTCAAACAGCACTTCCTGCCATGGTTCAAGAAGAAGAACCGTGTATTTCACAGCAAGATCATTTTTCTGCATGATAATGCACCATCTCATGCTGCACATAAAACATCTGCATCTCTGGCTGATATGGGCATAAAAGGGGACAAACTTATGGTGTGACCCCCATGCTCCCCTGACCTCTACCCCATTCAGAACCTTTGGAGCATCATTAAAAGGAGTGTCTATGATGGCGGGAGGCAGTTCACATCTAAGCAATAGCTCTGGGAGGGTATTCTGTCCTCATGCAAAACAATTGAAGCAGAAACCATCCAAAACCTGACAAATTCAATGGACAAGAGAGTTCAGAAGCTCCTTTCGAACAAGGGGTCCTATGTGAAAATGTAACATCACCTAGAATAAAGTTTTGAGTTGAAAACTGTTTGATTTCAGTTTCTAACAACCTGCTAATGCTTATAATTTCAAAAATGACCATTTTTTTTGGTCTTTATTAAAATGAAAAGGTTGATCGAAAAGTTTGGGGGATCTAAGAGTGTGGCAACCCAGTAGTCATGATTACTTCGAATTCTGACAATATGAGGGTCATGCTGCAGGTAGTGCAGCAAGAAGGCACTTATGTGTCTTGCGCATCTCGGAGCCCCAAAATTATTTTCCGGGCTAGATGCAGCTAAAAATTATTTTTAATTTTAAATCTGGTGAATCTTATTATAGATGGCCTAATAGGATCAGTGCTGCACACTGCTACAAAGCCCAAATTATTTTCCAGTCAAGATACAGATAAACATGATTAGTAATTTGAAAGCTTAAAACGGTTGGTAGGGTGATTTTAACCAATCATCAAGCTTTTACTCTCCCCAGGATGACACAGGGGTAGAAAAGTCGTTTCGGATCCATGATTTGTTCATCTTTATGAACGTGAGTCTGTCTACATTATCAGTGGAGAGCCGCGTGCGCTTATCTGTCAGCACACCACCAGCAGCGCTGAACACACGTTCAGACCGAACGCTGGCTGCGGGGCATGACAAGATCTCCAAGGCGTAAGTGGCTAGCTCCGGCCATTTATCCAGATTGGAAGCCCAAAAAGAGCAAGGGTCCAGTGACACAGTCGTGGCTTCAATGTTTACTTGGAGATACTCCTGTACCATCGTCTCTAGGCGTTGACTATGTGTCAGACTTCTTGTCTCCTGTGGCCTTGCAAAGGATGGGCTAAAAAAGTGGTGAAATGATTCCGCAAAATTGATGTTACCAGCAGATACTGTGGTTCTGTTACGGTTTGAGTGCTGAACACTTGACGGTCCCACGGTTGGCAAGTTGGAACTGTGAGATTCACTACGTGCACCACTGGTATTTTGTGGAAAAGCACATGTAAGATTCTGCAACAGTCTCTGCTGATACTCCTGCATGCGTGCATCCCTTTCTATGGCAGGAATAATTTCTGCAAATTTACTTTTGTACCGGGGATCTAACAGTGTGGCAACCCAGTAGTCAGGATTATTTCTATTTCTCACAATTCGAGGGTCATGTTGCAGGTAGTGCAGCAAGAAGGCACTCATGTGTGTTGCGCATCCAGGAGCACCAAGTCCCTGTTGTGTTGGTGGCGAGGTAACAATCATGCTTCCTTCCTCTGTCCTCTCCCCCCAACCTCGCACAACAGAAATGTGATCAAGGTCTCCCTCATCTGATGAGTCTTCCATCAGTTCGTCCTCCACTTCTTCCTGGGCTCCTGCACCTTCCTCACTAGTTTGGCTGCTACCATGCGCCCTGGTAAAATCATCTCCCCCACCCTCACATGCCTGCCGCCTTGGTGCTGCCGACCGTCTGGACCTTGCAGATGTTAGCCCTTCCGCATACAACTCCTCCTCCTCTACTTCCTCCACCTCCTCTTGTGCCACCACCTGACTCCGAATTCTGTTTAACATGTGCTCCAGCATGTAAATCACCGGAATAGTCATGCTGATAATGGCATCGTCAGCACTAAACATCTTCGTCGCCATTTCAAAACTGTGCAGAAGGGTGCATAGGTCCCTGATCTGAGACCACTCCTCCAGCGTGATTTGCCCCACCTCTGAATCTCGTTGGCCCAGGCTATACGTCAGAACGTATTGCACCAGGGCTTGTCGGTGCTGCCACAGTCGCTGCAACATGTGCAGAGTTGAATTCCACCGGGTAGGCACATCGCATTTTAGCCGGTGAAGTGGCAGGCCCAACGACTTCTGTAGATATGTAAGTCGCTGAGCTGCGGGATGCGAACGGCGGAAGTGAGCACACAGCGACCGTGCCCTCTGCAGAAGGCCATCTAGTCTGGGATAGTGGGCTAAAAATTGCTGGACAACCAGGTTCAACACGTGAGCCATACAAGGCACGTGTGTGACATTGCCCCGGCGAATGGCCGCACCCAGGTTTGCAGCATTGTCGCACACGGCCTTCCCTGGTTTCAGGTCCAGTGGAGACAACCATTCATGAAATTGGTTCTCCAGAGCTGACCACAACTCCTCAGCTGTGTGACTCACATTTCCCAGACATTTCAATGTAAAAACCGCCTGATGACGTTGAGCCCTACTGCCAGCATAGTAAGGAGGTGTGCAGGATCCCTTCTGCGCAGTTAGAAAGCTTGTGGCATGACCAGACAGGCTTTGGGTGCAGGTGGAAGACCGAGAGGAGGTTGAGGAGGCAGAAGCAGTGGAGGAACTTTGACATAAAGAGGATTGATGCACAACTCGTGGGGACGGCAAGACTTGGACAGCAGCCCCTTGTCCTGCTGTCACCATAGTTACCCAGTGCCCAGTCAGCGACATGTAACGCCCCTGTCCATGCCTACTCGTCCAAGTGTCTGTGGTGAAATGCACCCTGTCACACACAGAGTTTCTCAAAGAAGCGGTGATGTTGTGTGCGACATGCTGGTGGAGCGCAGGCACACCTTTCTTTGAGAAGTAGTGCCGACTGGGCATCTGGTACTGGGGCACTGCGACGGACATAAGGTCTCGAAAATCCTCTGTGTCCACCAGGCGGAAAGGCAGCATTTCTGTAGCCAAGAGCTTGCAGATGGTGAAATTCAACCTCTTAGCTTTCTCATGGCTAGGAGGAAATGGTCTTTTACTTGTCCACATCTGAGGGACCGAGGGCTGGCTATTGTGCTTAGACGGGGTTGATAAGGGTGTCCCCGGCAAACTGCCGGTCTGTGAGGAAGATGCAGGCGGACATGTTAGGTTGCCTTGATCCAAAGGTGGTGCTATCGATGTCGGACAGCGCTCAAGACCAGCTGGTGTTACCACCTCCAAAGAAAATGATGATCTGCCAATCACGCTGGCTGTTGCGGGTAAAGAGGTGGCAGGTCTGCGCCCCAAAACAGGTGTGACTGCTGTCCCCCCAGTCACAGAGGATGAAGAGGCCGCGGATGCACAAGATATGGCAGACGGTGGTTGGCCCGGCCGGCTAGGCCGCATTGTAGCACACTGAGCTTCCCACTGCAACTTATGCTTCATGTCCATGTGCCGGTTCATGCATGAAGTACTCAAACTATGTATTTTTTGGCCTCTACTTAGCTTTTGCTGACAAATGTTACAGATAACACGAGTTGGGTCATCTTTATCGATCTGAAAAAATGCCCAGGCTATGCAAGGCTTAGCACCCATGCGACCTGAAGAGCCACCACGACTTGTGGTGAGAGGCAGAGTTGTGTTTGAGGATGCAGTTGTTGACGTGCTTCCAGTACTACGTCTCTGTCCAGGAAGGCGCAACCTGACCTCATCGTCACTAGCATCTTCCTCCACCTCCTCTGCTGACCTCATCTCTTGGCTGACTGTGGGTTGACAGTAAGTGGGATCTCCGACCTCATCATCATCACCCTGTGCGTTATCACACCCGTCGTCCTCAGAGCCAACCTGTTCCTGCCCTGACAAAAAACTAAAGTTGTCGCTCCAATCAGGTATTTGAGTCTTATCATCGTCTTCCTCATTGTCTCCACCAACAGGAGTTACAGTTTGGGAATGAGGGTCTACATTATGGTCAGAACCTTCTGCGTCTGGTCCTGGATCCGACTCATAAAGATTCTGGGCATCAGTGCAGATCATTTCCTCGTCTGGATTCACAGAAGCGCTGGAGTCGACCTCTGATTCCCAGGCTATAGTATGAGTAAACAGCTCTGCAGACTCAACCATCTGTTCTACTTCATACTCAGACGGGCAGCTGGAGATTTGGGAACTGTGAGGAAGCAAGTGCGATTTGGGTGACACCTTTGAGGACTGGAGTATTTGTGATGTTGAAGTTGATGTGGAGGAGAGCCCACTTAAAGGAGCACTTGATATCCGTTGAAGCACCTGCTGTTTTTGTGCCTCATCTGGAATTTGTAGCGATTGGCGTGGCCGTAAGAAAGGGATCTTATCACATTGTCCGCTAAAAGAACTAGACATTTTAGTTTGGCTGGAAGATGGTCTTTCTTCTGCACCTACCCCACGGACACAACCTTTTTTCCCCTTCCCAACACGCCTATTCCCCTTTCCACCAGCAGCAGGCCTTTTTCCACTCATTTTGGTGGTTAACTAATTCACAACTCTGGAGTTGTTTGCACAAAAAAACAATGGATGGTAACCGAGCAGAGCTGAGTGGCCAAACTGTGGTATTAGGCCAAAACTATTGGCTGGGTTAGATGCAGAAAAAAATTATTTTTAATTTGCAACCTGATGGAGGTCAGTATAGATGGACTAATAGACCAAGTCCCACACACCGCTAGAAGCCCAAATATTTTTTCAGAGCTAGATGCAGAAAATTTTTTTATTCAATTTGCAACCTGATGGAGGTCAGTATAGATGGACTAATAGACCAAGTCCCACACACTGCTAGAAGCCCAAATATTTTTTCAGAGCTAGATGCAGAAAAAAATTATTTTTAATTTGCAACCTGATGGAGGTCAGTATAGATGGACTAATAGACCAAGTCCCACACACCGCTAGAAGCCCAAATATTTTTTCAGAGCTAGATGCAGAAAAAAATTATATTCAATTTGCAACCTGCTGGAGGTCAGTATAGAAGGACTAATAGAACAAGTCCCACACACTGCTAGAAGCCCAAATATTTTTTCAGAGCTAGATGCAGAAATTTTTTTTATTCAATTTGCAACCTGATGGAGGTCAGTATAGATGGACTAATAGACCAAGTCCCACACACTGCTAGAAGCCCAAATATTTTTTCAGAGCTAGATGCAGAAAAAAATTATTTTTAATTTGCAACCTGATGGAGGTCAGTATAGATGGACAAATAGACCAAGTCCCACACACTGCTAGAAGCCCAAATATTTTTTCAGAGCTAGATGCAGAAAAAAATTATTTTTAATTTGCAACCTGATGGAGGTCAGTATAGATGGACTAATAGAACAAGTCCCACACGCTGCTAGAAGCCCAAATATTTTTTCAGAGATAAATGAAGAAAAAAATTATTTTTAATTTGCAACCTGATGGAGGTCAGTATAGATGGACTAATAGACCAAGTCCCACACACTGCTAGAAGCCCAAATATTTTTTCAGAGCTAGATGCAGAAAATTTTTTTATTCAATTTGCAACCTGATGGAGGTCAGTATAGATGGACTAATAGACCAAGTCCCACACACTGCTAGAAGCCCAAATATTTTTTCAGAGCTAGATGCAGAAAAAAATTATTTTTAATTTGCAACCTGATGGAGGTCAGTATAGATGGACTAATAGACCAAGTCCCACACACCGCTAGAAGCCCAAATATTTTTTCAGAGCTAGGTGCAGAAAAAAATTATATTCAATTTGCAACCTGCTGGAGGTCAGTATAGAAGGACTAATAGAACAAGTCCCACACACTGCTAGAAGCCCAAATATTTTTTCAGAGCTAAATGAAGAAAAAAATTATTTTTAATTTGCAACCTGATGGAGGTCAATATAGATGGACTAATAGACCAAGTCCCACACACTGCTAGAAGCCAAAATATTTTTTCAGAGCTAGATGCAGAAAAAAATTATTTTTAATTTGCAACCTGATGGAGGTCAGTATAGATGGACTAATAGACCAAGTCCCACACACTGCTAGAAGCCCAAATATTTTTTCAGAGCTAGATGCAGAAAAAAATTATTTTTAATTTGCAACCTGATGGAGGTCAGTATAGATGGACTAATAGACCAAGTCCCACACACCGCTAGAAGCCCAAATATTTTTTCAGAGCTAGATGCAGAAATTTTTTTTATTCAATTTGCAACCTGATGGAGGTCAGTATAGATGGACTAATAGACCAAGTCCCACACACTGCTAGAAGCCCAAATATTTTTTCAGAGCTAGATGCAGAAAAAAATTATTTTTAATTTGCAACCTGATGGAGGTCAGTATAGATGGACTAATAGACCAAGTCCCACACACTGCTAGAAGCCCAAATATTTTTTCAGAGCTAGATGCAGAAAAAAATTATTTTTAATTTGCAACCTGATGGAGGTCAGTATAGATGGACTAATAGAACAAGTCCCACACGCTGCTAGAAGCCCAAATATTTTTTCAGAGATAAATGAAGAAAAAAAATATTTTTAATTTGCAACCTGATGGAGGTCAGTATAGATGGACTAATAGACCAAGTCCCACACACTGCTAGAAGCCCAAATATTTTTTCAGAGCTAGATGCAGAAAAAAATTATTTTTAATTTGCAACCTGATGGAGGTCAGTATAGATGGACTAATAGACCAAGTCCCACACACCGCTAGATGCCCAAATATTTTTTCAGAGCTAGATGCAGAAAAAAATTATATTCAATTTGCAACCTGCTGGAGGTCAGTATAGAAGGACTAATAGAACAAGTCCCACACACTGCTAGAAGCCCAAATATTTTTTCAGAGCTAAATGAAGAAAAAAATTATTTTTAATTTGCAACCTGGTGGAGGTCAGTATAGATGGACTAATAGACCAAGTCCCACACACTGCTAGAAGCCCAAATATTTTTTCAGAGCTAGATGCAGAAAAAAATTATATTCAGTTTGCAACCTGATGGAGGTCAGTATAGATGGACTAATAGAATGATGCTATGCCCAAAAGATTTTACTTCACTAGGTGCAGTAAAAAAATTGGTATTCTATACACAGGTGGTATATCTTGCAACACAGATAGGCTACTCCACTGACTAACACACTCTGCAATAGGCCAAAAAGGATTACCTTTGCTAGATTCAGCCAAATGCTGTGAAAAAAACTTGCACAGCACTGGCACAGACCTGCCTGGCAAAAACTGATAGGAACTGATGTAACCTAGTCCTGAAAAGGACTCCAATTACAATTAGTCTTTACTCCCACAATCTATCTATTTAAGAGCACAGACCTGCTTGATAAAAGTCGTAGGAAATGCTGTAACCTAGTCCTTAAAAGGACTGCAATCACAACTATTCCCTACTCCCAAGCTATCTGTATATTTGTGCGAAAATTGGCTTGAAATTAACAAGGTATAGCGCACACAGCAACAGCGGTGCCGTCTAACACACAGCTGCAGCAGTGAGAAAATGGTGGCGACGGGGAAAATGGCTTGGTCTTATAGGGCAAGGACATGTGACATACACTGCCAATCACACATGCCCTTGCTTGTGTGAAAAAAAGCACTTCGCTCCGTGTGTGCGCTGCTGATAGGCTGACAGATTGCACCTCCCCACTGCAAATGCGGTAAAGAGAAAAAAAAATGGAGATCTTCATTGTTCCTGCAGAGATCCATCCCCTGCCCCTCCCCCCGCCCCGCTGTACACTCAAACTGCGTATTAACATTAATTTTCATCATTACTGAGAAAAAATCCAGTTATGATTTTGGTGCACGAACAGTTATCGAACATAACCTCGAACAGCCGAATTTTTCTCAAATTGTTCGTGTTCGCCGACCGGCTCGAACACCGCCCAAAACAGCTCGAATTTGAGATTGGCGAACAGTTCGAGTAGAACAACGCTCATCTCTAGTACCAACACCATCATAAGGTAGAAATTTGTAAGCAAAAGTTCCACAAACATAATACATATTTTCTGGAAGAATGATATGTTCTCCACCTAAATGGGATAGTAACCTATAAGAAATTTCAGATGCATACCATATGAGGGGTTGTAACCTCGGGGACGGGCACCAGGGGTGTCTTAGTATTCCTCTTACTGTTTGATTGCATGTATTCGTATCTTCATTATATCCTGAACTATTTATTAAATCATGCAACAAACCTGATGTTCCTTCGGTTAATTCGTATACTAGGCCCCCGAATAGAGTAGATCCTTCATTATTTTCTGATGTATAGGGGACATGACTTGGTAGAAATATAACCTGTAATGATTCTAGATTAACAGGTATGGATCCCAAATCATTATTTGTAATATTAATTCTATTACATCATATGTTGGTAGATCCTGGACCACATACAGCTATGCAGTGGGGTGTAATGAGGGATAGATCTAGAATCTCTACCCACCATGGTGGAGCTGTCCATCCTGCTATTGGAAGGGACACACGAGTGTTGTTATATCGTGAAGCACTTAGATTTGTGGGGAATGTGAAAGTTTCTTCCAATGACAGGATAAGTTCCTCCATTGGTACAGGAGTAGCTAAGAAAGGCATAGATTTTGAGGATATTGGTGAATGAGTGTGTAACGGGTCTGGGAGGCGGAACCTCTGAGCTACTATACAAGGGGGCGGTCCTTGTAAGGGAGCGGGTGGCGACCAGGGTAGACGGGCAGGCAGTCACAGCAGGTGACTGGGACAGTCTCTGAATGAACGGACAGGAGGTCACGGCAAGTGACCGGGGCAGTCTCTGGATGAACGGGCAGGAGGTCACGGCAAGTGACCGGGGCAGTCTCTGGATGAACGGGCAGGAGGTCACAGCAAGTGACCGGGGCAGTCTCTGGATGAACGGGCAGGAAGTCACGGCAAGTGACCGGGGCAGTCTCTGGGTAAAGGATTGGTACGACCTGTGGCGGCAGATGATAGACGTGAGCTCCCAGGTGAGCAGGCGAGAGTCTCTGGATAATCGGGTGGTCACAGCATGTGACGGCGGAGCCTCCAGGAAGACCAACAGACAGGTAGCAGATGAGCGCTCCCAGGTGAGCGGGCAGGAGTCACTGGACAAGCGGGTGGTCACAGCACGTGACGGCAGAGCCTCCTGGTAGGCTAGCAGACAGGCAGTAGATGAGCGCTCCCAGGTGAGCGGGCAAGCTGGTCCTTAGACAGACTGACAGGAGTTGGAAGGCAGACCGTCGGACCTCAGGCTAGCAGGCAGGTAGCAGGATAACAGGCAGGAATTAGACAGCAGACTGGCAGGAATCTGGCAGGTATCTGGCAGGTAACTGGAAACGGGACCTGAGGGCTGAAGCAGAGTAGTGAACAGTGCTACAACATTGCTCGGGCACCTCCATTTTGGAGGAGGTGCCTTTTATATGGGAGGTCCTCCGGCAATTGGCCGGGGACTCCTTAGGACGGCGCGCGCGGTCCCTTTAAGAGAGGGGGAGCGCGCGCGCGCGCGCCCTAAGCACACTGCCGGGGAAGGAGCGCGTGCCGGAAGAAGCGGGGAGAGAAGCGCTGGAGGACGCCGCGCCAGGAGCGGGGAGGTGAGAGGGACGGCGTCTCTGCCTAGAGCGGGGCAGAGACGCCGATGCTACAGAGTGCATATCCAACAATCTTTAGTTCCTGTGCGCTTGGCTATAGTGTCATGCATATTTAACAATTTATTGTCCCAGGGCTCTTGTAGGTGTTCATGTAACTCCCGTTTACCTCGAAGGAATTCTCTATCATCAAAACACCAAACTATGCACCGGGCTTCATAACCATTAGGTTTACAATAGTACTCTATACAGTCATGAACATCTGGGATACCTCTTTTCTTCCTCCCTCCCAAGAATGGATCTAGTGGTATTATTGGATTATCAGTATCTGTGGACGTAGAACATTCACTTAAACTGTGTAAACACACCATTATCACCAAAAGACTACATAGGCCTATCACGGCTCCCCAGAGTCTTTTGCTCGCATGTGGTCCATATAACTGCTCATAGAGTGACATCTTCTTCTTTGTTTTATCCTCTTCACGCGATGGAAGAACAGCGCTGGAATTATCTTCAGCTGTTACAGCAGCGACTTAGGTGGCAGCCTGAGAGAAGCGTATTTCTGCTTTGTCTCAGACCACAAAAACTTACTTAGGGGTGCAGCTCAGGGTGTGTGGTACAGATGATGTCAGCTGGATCTTCTTTATCTGGCGCAGATGAAGATGTCGTCTCGGCAGTGGGTTGCACTCTTTTGCAGTGAGATGCGTGGATCCACGTCCCTCTTCCTTCTACCTTAACGCTGATAGGGGTTGTCAACAGGACTTGGTATGGACCTTCCCACCGTTCTGTAAGGGAACCAGATCTCAAGAATTTACGTACCAACACGTAGTCTCCTGGCTGCACCTTGTGACAGGACAAAGTGACTTGTGGTTGCTGTAGATGTACACTCTGGGCAATGTCTTTTAGTTGTTTTTGCAAGCGTAAGACGTAGTCCACATTCAAGGTATTCTGAGCAGCCTGGGCAGTTTCTGGGGGTGAAAGTGGGTGATTAGGTATCTTGCCATACAGAATCTCAAAAGGTGATAACTGTAAAAGACCTCGTGGTGTTATTCTGATATCCATTAATACCAGAGGTAGGGCATCTGGCCACTTCATACCTGTTTCTTTACAACATTTTGCTAGTTTCTCTTTTATGGTTCGGTTATACCTTTCCACTTTCCCACTAGCTTGTCGGTGATAAGGAGTATGCAATTGTTGTTTTACTCCTATCATTGAACATACTTTTTGGAACACTTTACCTGTAAATGCAGGACCTTGATCACTAGATATTATCTGTGGAATACCATATCTACACACAAATTCCTTACATATCTTTGAAGCAGTTATTTCTGCTGTCTGTGAGGCTGTTGGATAAGCCTCTACCCACCCTGAGAATTGATCAACACATACCAAGACATATTGCAATCTACCAACTTTAGGTAGTTGAATGTAATCAATCTGCAGAATTTGGAAAGGACCCGTGGTTGATGGGAGGTGAGAAGGTGGGGCTTTCACAGCTCCTCCAGCATTTTGCTGGAGACATGTTTGACAAGACAAACATTTTCTTTTTGCAATAACTGTGAAACCTGGTGCACACCAGTACGTATATACCAAATTTCGCATCGCGGTTTTACCTCCATGGGTTAAACCATGTGCAGCATCTGCTAACGCTGTCAGCAGAGATTTTGGGGCCACTGGTTTACCTTCACCATTTCTCCAGAGGCCTTCTGAATCCTGGGTGCATCCTATGTCCTTCCATCGGGCCTTTTCCTGAGGAGAACAATTATTTTGCATTGTTTGCAGTTTTTCCCAATTTGGGATTTCAATCAGATTCATCATATGGGTGTTTAAAACTTTGCTTGCTGCCGTTTTTGCAGCTGCATCAGCTCTGTTGTTTCCTTTTGCTACTGGATCTTGTCCAGTGGTATGAGCCTGACACTTGATGACAGCAATCTCCTTTGGGAGATTCACTGCATCAAGTAACTGAGCAATTTCTCCTGAGTGGCTTATTGGAGAACCATTAGCAGTGAGAAAATTTCTCATTTTCCATATAGTACCAAAATCATATATTACACCAAATGCGTACCTTGAGTCTGAATAAATGTTAACACGTTGTCCTTCTGCTAGCTGGCATGCTTTTGTGAGTGCAATTAGTTCTGCTCTTTGTGCTGAGTGTGGTGTTCCTAATGCTTCAGCATGGACCACATTGTGGTCATCCACTTCTGTAAACCCAGAATTCAATTCTCCTGTGTCTGTTTGCCTGTGGCAACTTCCATCAACGTAAAACACCAGATCTGGGTTTTGCAGCGGTTCTTCTTGTAAATCTGCCCTAGGCAGTGTCAATGTTTGCGTGTGAAATACACAATCATGTTCATCAGGGCATGCCATTCTGTCAAACTCACTGTCTGTGTCAAATTCACCAGTCTCACCATTCACTCCCTCTCTCTGAGACAAGAGTGTCTCATATGGTAGTAAAGTAGCAGGGTTCAACTGGGAACATCTGCGTAAAGTGATGTGACTTGGCTGTAAGAGTGTCACTTCCCATCTGGTAAGTCTGGCCTGGGTGACATGCTTGGTCCTCTGGCAGTTGAGCAGTGCATACACAGAGTGGGGGACCCATACAATCAAGGAGTGCATGAGAACCAGGTCTGCAGATTTCTCCACAGAAAATGCTGCTGCTGCAACGGCCTTAAGACAAGCATGCATTCCTCGTGCAACCGGGTCTAGTTCTGAGCTGTAGTAGGCAATTGGTCTGTTAGCATCATTATGACGTTGAGTCAATACAGCTTGAGCATGCCCTTGTACTTCATGGCAAAAAAGATGAAAAGGGAGAGCATAATTGGGTAAACCAAGAGCAGGGGCAGAGATCAAGGCTTCCTTCAGTTCTACAAAAGCAGTTTGAACTTCCTCTGTATGCTCAAAAGGTTCTGGGACAGTATCTTTGGTAAGGGCATACAGTGGTGTGGAATATAAAGAAAAACAAGGAATCCACTGTCTACAGTATCCAACCATCCCTAAAAACTGTCTCCTCTGTTTCTTGTTATAGGGAATGGTCATATGTTTAATGGCCATTACTCTTTCTGTCAAGAGATGTCTTAGTCCTTTTGTCCAACAGTGTCCAATGTATACTACCTTAGTCTGGCACAGTTGCAACTTGGCAAGTGCTGCTTTGTGTCCGTTTTCTGCTAGAAAGCACAGAAGGGCTTCTGCATCTTCCAGACTCTCATCTTTTGAAACAGAACACAGCAACAGGTCATCCACATACTGAATCAAGATGGATCCGCATGGGAGCACTAGATCTGCCAGGTTGTTACTGAGTGCTTGACTGAAGATGGTAGGTGAGTTTAGAAAACCTTGTGGCAACCGAGTCCATGTATACTGCTGTCCTCTGTAAGTAAAGGCAAAAAGGTACTGGGAGTCAGGGTGAATGGGGATGGAGAAGAAAGCGGAACACAGATCTATGACAGAAAAATAAGAACTATTTGCTGGGATCTGCATTAAGATAGTAGCTGGATTTGGAACGACTGGGTGTAATGGTACAACCACTTCATTTATGGTCCTTAGATCTTGAACCATCCTCCACTGTCCCTTACTACCAGGTTTCTTGATGGGGAAAATAGGACTGTTACATGGACTCTGAATTTTCTTCAACACACCTTGTATCAAGAGTGATTTAATAGTTGGGGCTATGCCAACTTCAGCTTCTGGTTTTAATGGGTATTGAGGTTTACAGGGGAGGATACAGTGAGGTTTTAAGTCAATTTGTACAGGTTGGACATGATTCATGTTACCAACCTCAGTAGAATCAGTATTCCACAATTTAGGTGGGACCTTTGTCAACATTGATTCTACCGCCGGATCCAATATTTTGGAGACCAATATGGTATCTGGACTCATGTACAATAAATTCACTGCATCCTCCGTATGACCCTTGGGTACCTGTAAATGTACTCCATCCGGGGTACAAAATATGGTACAATTCAGTTTACATAGCAGGTCCCGTCCCAGGAGGCTTATCGGGGCATCTGCTGACAACAGAAAAGAATGTTCAGTTGTAATGGGACCTATAGTAACCCTAGTTGGATCTGAAATAGAAAGAAAATTAGGTTTTCCTGTGACTCCAACCGTTTTCAATTTTTCTCCTGTTTTGGGAAGGAATGAGTTATCATTAATTAGAGACACTGAAGCACCTGTGTCAATAAGAAAAGGTACAGTTTCTCCTGCCACTTCACAGTGTAAAACTGGTTCTCTAGAGGAAAAGGAAGAAGTGTTTAAAGGCATTAAAGGGTTAACCATATATTGCACAGTTTCAATATCATCTAGTCAACTCTGTTTATCTTCTTCCTGCTTTTGTTGTTTCTTTGGTTTCTTGCAATACCTGGCAATGTGACCCTTCCCATTGCAATTGAAACACCTAAAATCCTTCCCTTTTGAGTTGTCATCCTTGTTAGCAGTGCCTGTGGTTTTCAGAGTTCTCTCTGTAGCAGATATTTGTAACTGCATTAATCTTTCTTCCTTTTTCTTTTGTGCCCCCTCTAGATTTTTCTCGTGATGATATAAATCAGCTAACACACTATCCATAGTTAAAGTTTTCCAATGAGGCATCTGAGTGGTTAATCTGCTTTTTAACACCTTAGTTAACCCATCAACAAATGTTTGGA
Source organism: Phyllobates terribilis (assembly GCF_046119375.1). Classification (NCBI taxonomy): domain Eukaryota; kingdom Metazoa; phylum Chordata; class Amphibia; order Anura; family Dendrobatidae; genus Phyllobates; species Phyllobates terribilis. Next base: position 682,752,602 of record NW_027362764.1, on the reverse strand, counting down.
TAAGAATTATAGCTACTTCAGGAACTTCAAATAGACTTTTTTCACCACTCTGATCTTTCACCAACTGACTGAATCTGTGATAATACTCTCTTACTGATTCAGTTGACCCTTGTTGTATATTGCTTATAGTATTCCAATCAGGGGTTTGCTTAAACATTTCCTTATAATTGTGACGAATTTTATCCCACTGATTTTGTACGTCATCAATTTTGAACTCTGGATTAGGTCCAGTATATTGAGTATTTTTAAGTAATTCTACAACCTCTGCAGGTGTAAATACAGTATGCAAGATTTGTAGAATATCTTGACCATATAGTTGATGTGTATGAAAGATCTTATCTAACATTTCCCAAGATCTTCAGGGATTTTTCCTATATTCACCCACTTGCTTATTTATCTCAAACAAATCAGTGCAAGTGTAAGGTTTTCTCATCTTCCATGACTGGTTACCTGGGCCTGTGATTTCTTGCATGGGGTACATTTGAGCAGGGGGATTGTTTTGTAGGCGCCTTCTACCTTCAGTTATAATGTTATCTGTGCTTACATTGGTATAATTTTTATCTATTATTGGTGTTTTGTCAGAATATTCTTCCAATTCCCTATTTGGGTATAATTCTTCTCTTACTACAGTGGTCCTAGCAAGTGTTCCTTCAAGCACCTTCTCATCTATACTAGCACCAGATGATGATGGGCTTGTTTTTATAAAACCAGTATCTGTGATCATGGATAAAGGTGCATCGGGACCTATTGGGGCAGAAGCTTGCAATGGGGAAGGTGTGGTTACGGATGCATAAGGCTGAGCTGCTTGTGCAACTCTGGCAGCCCGGGCTTGGTCTATCAGGCTCTGGGCCATGCAGGCTATCATTTGTTCATCATCACAATCCATCATATTTAATAATTTTGGTTTACTAGAATAATATGATGGTGGGGCACGAGGCATAAGAGGAGTCACGGATACTGGATTAGTGGTAGATGCAGCTACTTCTAACCAAGAACAGTACATTTTCTGTTCTTCCTCACTGATACAGCAAGGTGATATAGTCTTTAATAGAGTAATATCTAATGTGCCTTCGATTGGTAGATCAGGCAAAACAGATCTCCATCTAGTCTATATATTGAATGCTGGTTGCCCATATGTATCAATCATATAAATCATCGGACTCCCTTCTGAGTATTGAACACATTTAATTTCCTTCTGTGGGGTTTTGCCGGGTTTAGCACAATTGCTATGGACATTCCCCATTTCCTCTTTGGAGTTATTTTATTACAGGAAATAAATGTGGGTCTCGTCAGACCAACTTATGAGTTAACAATATTCAGTGTAAATATATATATATATGAATGATACTAAGTTTCTTATCATTTTTCAAACTTATTTTTCTAAACTAAGTTATTAGTTCAAACAATTAATGACAATAACCGTATGTCTATTTGTAATTTTTATCTGGTTATTCCAATATGTTTGCTCAGAGTGCTGTGCAATATTAATACCACTGTCCCGTCTCATTAGCTTGTGCTTGTGAAACGTTCACTGAACAGGAGAAACTGGCAGTGAGTGTGAGTGATATATTGATTAGGTAAACAATAGTAACAATAGCATATTACACAGCTCTCTCAGGAAACAGACCAGAAATATCAGCAATATTTACATGACAGTAAAACTTTATAACATTGAAATAAACTCTAATACCTTACGTACATTTACTATATACCCTTTGGGAGAGTGGATAAAATAAAGGCTAAAATAAATACCTCAGACGCTACTGGACAGGAACAAGAAGTTACTGACAGGCCAAAGTGGATGACCACCCAAACAACAGGGAATTCTCACCTGCAGCGCACTTTTGTAGTAGTGATCCACCTGTCCAGCCAGCATACAGCTTGCAATTCTCCCGTCCAAAGTAGCGGCGTGAGGTCCCGGGTTTCGGCACCAACTGATATGGAATAACGTCTCAGTCTCCCAAAGGATGAGTGCACACACTATCTCTGCAGATTAAAGAAAGTTTTATTGTAGCCACAAGAGCTCTGATCAATATTAGAACAGAACTGCCTCCATTGTATTGGGGCACAATTCTTATAGTATAAATTGTGGGTTGTACATAGTAGGTGGGACATAGGAAGATTATAACATAACCAATCATCTTACAATATAAACAACTAGCATCCAATCATTAGTAGTCAGGCGATTACATAAAATACTTACCTATGTACTTATATAATTACTTGATGCAATGTACCTGTTTTGTTGGTCAATGTGCTTTCCCTAGATCAACCTGACCTCAAAAGGGCATTTTGACTAAGATAAGCAACCCCTGCAAATTCCACAGTGGCTTGGGTAAACTTTACATCTTTGCTTAGAGATTATTGATTAATCTTATTATAATTTAGTTGTTTAAGCAGCATATTTTACTACATTGGTTTATAGGAGTGTTAAAGGGTTATATTAAAAGGGATTAATTGATATGGTATACTAATTTTCCTATCAGTAGTGAACCAAAAATACACACACAACTAGCGCATGTCAACTAGACACGATGGCTGAGGCATAGAACTCAGAAAAATGATTATCGATTAACATTCCAAATGAATTTCCATAATTAACCATTTAACATTTCCCCCTTTTTTGAGAATAAAAGGACTTTAACTGAAATTTCTCAAAAGAAGATACATTCATCAATCATTTTTTCTTTCCTTCTTCCTTGGCAATATCATTAAATTTCCATAATAATAATAATAGTAATAATAGTATCAATATCGGATTATTGTTATATAATGATGTGAATTCATGTTATGGTAAGCCGCGACTAATATTCATTTAATATGTATAATTATACTTCCCTATATCTAAATTGAAGCAATCGCGGGTTCAATCGTCATCATCTGATGTCATCGGGTCGTCGTCTCGTCTTCTTCTTGGTTCTTTTATAACACAGTATTTAGATGAAAACTCCTTTGAAATAAATTACAGCATGTAGATATTGTACAGTCCATAATTGTGTTCATTATTGTTCAGTCCATAAACTGTACTCTTTATTAGAAAGATCATGTGTGTCAGTTGATAAGAAAACAAAGTCCATGGATGAAATGTAGCTTTAATATCTGTGCAGTGTCACCTGGACTTACGTTGGATCGTCTTTGGAATCTTCCGTGTGTCCGCACTGGTCTCGTGTCACTTTTGGAACAGATGTGAAGTCTTTGGTCAGTAAAGCAAGGGTTAACTTGACACTTTCCTGCTTTATATAGCACCATAACCAGTACTCAGTCCTTTATATACAGGACACATATGCCAGGTATTACCTGTTCACCAGCTTTCATTGAAGCGTTGCAGGTGATAAGAAACCAGTGGAACGTGATGAAACTTGAACACAACACAGTACATATAGGATCATCGTCCTCTGCCGTCCTGGTGATCAGTGGTGTGAATTGTATTGTATGTAATGGACACAGTCTATTATAACACTCAGCATTCACACCTGTTACCTTCTGAGACGTCTGGATATCAGTTGCTTCTTCTTGTAACTTTTGAGAATCTCTTTTATTTATAAAAATTAAAAGTCTTTATTAAGATAGAATTCATAATTGCGATGTCTTGATTGAAGTCTTCATTCCCTAATCTGATACCAAATCTGGCAGTTTTTCCTAACCTATAATATCACAGCGTACCATAGCAATCAGTAATATCCATCTAATTATTATCAAAATATTAAAATAAATTATGTTTGGAATAATAAACAATAATAGATAATAATTCATTATCAATCAAGTTCTCCATATGATAGAACATTTTTATGTCATAGGTGTAATTACCTTTTCCAACCCATAGGTGTCAGTGTATTTTGAAAAAACAAGTTTTTATATCTTTATTAAACCAATAATATCAAAGAATGTATACTCCTGAACCAAAATGAATAAATATATGAATGTATGAATGAATGAATGAATGAATAAATGAATGAATGAATTGTTGTGTTTACTCAGAAAATGTAAACATTTTTTTCCTTAGCAATATATATTTAATGAAGCAATACTCTTGTATTAGACATTACTTTATTAAATATTAATGTGTTTTCTCAATTGAGATATTGAACTCAAATAAAATCAAATGAGAATTAAAAAATGAAAAAATAGAAAAATAAGAAGTATAAAGTAAGAATAAAATTTTAAAAATGAAAAATAAAATTAAGAGTAAAAATAAGAATAAAAATAAAAATAAGGCCTTTAAATTTTAATGACAAATGCAGAGTAATTATATTCTCCATAAAAAATACCCTTATATCTCCATTATCTGGATGATTTCATATTTGTCATAACCTTGTACCACCAAAAAATATTAAATTATGCAACTTTGCATGTAATACCCTTCTTAATTATACCATAGTACGTTATTATTATTTCTTCTTTATTAAAATGTGTGGAAAATAAGTATTGATCAAAAGTGATTATGTAATCAGGATCAAAAACACATTTTCCCCCTTAATACCAAAAATATTATTTTATAAAATTTATGTATATATCAGAACCAAATTAAAAATAATTATTCTTCTAGAAATATTGTGCATAAATTTCATATCGATGAGTAGCATAGATTTGACTAAAGAGAGGTGTGTACCTATTTAGGTAACCATTAAAAATAATATTATAGTTATTCAAGAATATTATCATGTGGAAAATTATTCTAAATATAAATTTGCTTTGTAAACCATTTTGATGTGTGGTTGCCCTTATCCACTATTAGTTCAATCAAGAAATAATAATTATTAAAGAAATATAGAAATATACATATGTAGATAATACCTAATTATGTATTATAATTTCCTCAGAATTAAATATATTTTTGTACCTTCACATAAAGAAACATTTTTTTTTTTCAAACATACAAACATACGAGGCCTCTGTCACATCAATCACACTTAGCAGCTGCTGATTTACTCATCTGTCACCTTCACTCTGACATTCACAGATCTGTTCAACTCAAACATTCCACATATGAAGTTTTAGATATATATATATATATTTTACCCAAAATTGTTGTATCCCAATTTATTAATGCGCATTGCCATATCAATTGAATATCTTTATATTTCTTTGAATATTCCCCAAGTACATATTATATAATATGAGAGTAAGTCACTGGAATTTCAGACACTTGAAAAAACTCTTGTCTTAGATTCTTTTTTCACTGGCTGCCCGGTCTTAAGTTACATCAGTTGAAAATAGAATGAATGGGATCCTATACTATTAGCTCAAAGTTCAAAGGCCGCAGCTGTCACACGTCATGCTGTAAAGCTACTTTAATTTGCACGAACACATCATGCACAGAAAATATTAGCAACACAAAAGAATTAATAAGTATTACATATATATTATAGTTCAACTAGATATATTGTTATTATTTTAAAATGTTATACACATAAAATCATGCAATTTCTTCACATCCTGTGTGAATAAAGAAATAAATCAATTTTAGAGTTCTTTGATCAAATCCTGCTTTGGAATGAAAACTCTAAGGAAATATAAGAAAATAAAATTAAATATCAAATTCATACAGAAACAGAATTATTTAAATATCTTATACATATATTGGTTGGTTCTAATGTAATTCAAAATATTGCTACTTAAATTTATATATATGAAGTTCTAATTTATTAATTAGTATATATATATATATATATATTTTATAAACGTATATATAAATACAATTATACTCAATCTCTACTTAGACAAGCGTATATATATATATATGTATATATATATATATGAACTATTAGAAACTATGTAACTACAATTTTACTGTATGAGATTATAAATAAATATTGAGATATTGTATTACATTTTGATACAACATTATAATTACAGTTTTTCCTTAGCCACTCCCTAAACCAAATCTTCTGTCTCTCTCAAATATCTCCAGGAACGCCCTATTTAGGAAAGACATTTTTCTATCCTTCAAAACCTCAGAGAACTGCCTGTTCTTCTGTCCACATTACATTACGTCACAGTGAGTTGGTCGTCTCACCTGTCTCTGTCCATCAGTTTCAGCCATTTTCCTTTTTAGAGAATCACAGTTCTGACTGAGAATGAACTCATTCTGTGGAGAGATGGATCTTTGCACTGGCTGATATGGCTTATAACATATATGAAATCTTCTGCGTATTTGATAGAGTTCACTATGGGGATGACTCAGTCTAGGAGAGTTTGATATTGGCTTTTGGTAAGATTTTACCTTTCTTGGTTTTATAAATTTAGCTTGATTTATTTTCTTTTCACGATTCTCATGTTTTCTAACAAAATCCAGCATCTGCGTACATTCAAATAATGAATTTTTTTGTGATGCCATAACTTGGGAAACTGAATTTAGGAATTTGAATTTTTGTACAAAAGTTGTTATCATATGTTGTACTTTTTCATTTTTGATGAGAGCTTTGTACAACCGTTCAAATATGGACATGCATGTATATGTACATTCCTTCCTACCAATCCTTAGTTTCTGCAGATCTTCTATGTTGGGAAAATCCTTTGTGACACAATAATTCAAATATCTTAATCTGTCCGAATCATTTTCCCATCCATTAGGAGAGTCATTTTCACAGGGCATTAAATGTAAACGTCTGGACAATGTCACAGGAATCCATATTTTAAATAATTGATTCCTCTCCTCATTGGATAAATCAAACTTATCAGAGAAGCTCTCAAATGTCTCTGAATTTCTACAGGCATGGATTTTGACATCATATTTTGGCATGATTTTGTACAATTTCAGCAAATTTTTCCTCATTTTAATTTGGAGTTGAGCCTGGGTAATTCCAGAATTCTCTGATATTTTTAGTGGCTCTTGTACGTCCGTTCCTCCTACGTCACTCACGTCTCCTCCCACATCACCTAGTATGTCGGTTTCTCGTATGTCAGTCATGTCTCCTCCCATGTCAGGTTTCTGTATGTCCGTCTCTTGGTCAGACCCAAGGTCACCTTCAGTTACAGACACGTGTCTTACTTCTTGTTCATTTTTCACATTACAGTCAGAATCAGTATCACCGTCTGACACTTCTACACTATTTTCCTGCTTAGAAATCTCTAACACAAGACTATGAAAAAAATCTACCAAATGTAGAATATTTCTCAATTTCTGTTTGTCTCTATTTACCAATTTAGAAGTTAACTGTAAATTCTGCAATTCACATTCTTTGTATAAACTGAGCCACAAAACTTCTATGTCATCTCCTACATTACCTTTGAAATTAATATTACTTTGTTTAGCAAAAGAAGAAATTATATCCATATTTTGCTTACCTTAAGATTCCTTGGCTTCTCTTTATCAGCACGTCCTGTCTTCAGTTCGTCTGATTCTTTTCCTGTGTGATTCTGTTCCTTGTTAGTACCTCTGCTTCCTGTCTTTCCTCAGTCTGTAGGTCCTTTCTGCTTCTCGTGACAAACTAGTGAATTTACTGACACGTGAACAACAGCTGTTCAGCTCGTCAGGACTCCCCACTTGTTCACGGAAGAAATTCACTTACTTAATTTAAAAAACAAAAAAACAGGACTGGCTGGCTCACCATTGTAAAATAATACTCTTCCTGTATTATTTTTTTCTACTGAGGACTTCTCAAAGTATCAATATCACAATATTCTTATAAAAAAATGTATCTATTTATTCTTGGATTGTCCATTAAAAAGAATCAGATTGCAGCAGGTACATACAATAATTAGTTATAAAGTAATTGTCCATTTGTCCATAATTAGCTTAATTGTTGAGATTCACCCATCTTTCCTTGGATCCTGGCTGGTAAATCATGTCTTTATCCAGCATGTGTCCAGGCCTACATGTCATCTGCTTCTCAGCATGAAGATTCTGTGTCTTGTGGGGTGGGCAGAGCAAGAGAGCCCCCCCTTTCTGTACCATGGGCTTTTATAGCCAGTCGTATGGACACCTGTTCTACATATGGTAGTGAACCAAAAATACACACACAAATAGCGCATGTCAACTAGACACGATGGCTGAGGCATAGAACTCAGAAAAATGATTATCGATTAACATTCCAAATGAATTTCCATAATTAACCATTTAACAGAGACGGCCTGGGAATGCCAGGTGCTGTAGGCTTTTGCTTTTTCTTTCCTTACACCAGCAGGGGGCACTCTCTTCTATGCCTTTTTTCCATTCCCTTTCACAAGTGCACACATTCATTCTCTTTTCTTTTTTTCATTTGCTTTCTCTCTTGCGCTATTTCATCTCTGCAAAATACCAGCATCCTTCTGATCACCGTGGGCCTCCAGCATTGTTGCTTCTTTACTTTTAATACTAGGCTCCTTTTCACCAGGACCAGCGTCTCCCGCGTGGCTGGAGGCAACCACCGGTAACCCCAAGCATAAGACCTTTGCAGGCAACACGACCCTCCCCCCTGAAGAGCAGCTCAAAGTCACTGGCAACCATCTCACCCTCTTCCTTCATTCACCCCTGGACGTCTCGCTCCGCCCCCAAGTTACAGGTCCAGCTTGCTCTTTCTGTCACATTACCGCGATGAAGGGTTTAGCCTGCAGGAGACCCTGCGCCGAGACATTTTTGAAGACACCTGATGCGGCGGGTGAATCACTGCTAAACAAACCACACCTGTAGGGACGGCACAGCCTTTGCATGGACCCTTCGGAGCCCGCCCCATCACGGCCAGATTGCTCGCCACCAAGCGATCCTGAGAAAGGCTGGCCGGGCGATGGATCGAGCAGCGTCTACTGGCCATACCACCTTGGATACGCCTGATCTCGTCTGATCTCAGAAGCAAAGCAGGGCTGGGCTCGGACATTACTTGGATGGGAGACCTCCTGGGAACACCGGGTGCTGTAGACCATTTTGATGACATTTTGCCCTACTGCCCAGCTCGGCTAGCATGGAACGGCGCCTTGCCGGACACCGACCTTATGTAACTTAGATGATGGAAGCCCCAAGGCCTCTTAGCCAGTTGGCAGCTAAGTACGCTATCCCGCCGCATTCACGCAGGCCTGACACCGAGCTCCTTGCCACGGCTAGGAGTGCTTATTGACTCCGCAGCTCGCCGTGTGGAAATGATGGCGTTAAAAGCACCCGGGGCCGTGAAGGGGCCAGGCTTTCAGCAGGTGCCCAGGGAAGGATTTGGATGCCGGCCGCCTAGTGAGGGCCAGCAGAAGTAACATGTTTCTCTGCAAAGAAGCTTGTGTAACCAAGCCAGACGGCTGACAAAGAGCTAACCTCAGTGCAAGGAAGGCAAGGAAGGAATTGGGGAGGGAGGGGAGGTGATTCCTGCTAGGGCCCTGAAATCATAAAACAGGCAGGAGAGTCTGACGCATGGTGACGGAGAGGTTGTAGGGGCAGATAGGGGGTGTTGTCACGTGCAAGCACGTGTGCATGCTGGCTTGTGTGTGAGAGTGCGCTTCCTAGGTGTGGCGCGCTGCAGACAGTCAAAGGGATTGTTCCCTTTCATTAAAAGTTAATCCCCGGCTGCAGCCTATTAGAAAGCAACTAACCGCGCTCTACTCACCCTACCCGGGTCTACCGGTGAGTATCGCCTCTGCTCCCGGCCTGTGGCATTGGCCGTGAAGCTGACGTTCAGTCGACAGCGCTGCAGCCGATCAGTGAGCTCAGCGGCTCTGAGTGGGGCGTTGTGTCTACAAGACCTTTTAAGGAAGCCAGCAAAAAAATTGAAGAGAAGGGAAAGCACAAAAGGACCTGGTCTTGCTGAGCACTGGAAAGGGCAGCCGGCAGCCAGACGTCAAAGTAGAAAAGCAGCAAGTGAGAGGCTTGTCTCTGCCTACGGCCACACCACCCTGAACACGCCCGATCTCATTTGATCTCGGAAGCTAAGCAGGGTCGGGCCTGGTTAGTACTTGGATGGGAGACTGTAAAATAATACTCTTCCTGTATTATTTTTTTCTACTGAGGACTTCTCAAAGTATCAATATCACGATATTCTTATAAAAAAATGTATCTATTTATTCTTGGATTGTCCATTAAAAAGAATCAGATTGCAGCAGGTACATACAATAATTAGTTATAAAGTAATTGTCCATTTGTCCATAATTAGCTTAATTGTTGAGATTCACCCATCTTTCCTTGGATCCTGGCTGGTAAATCATGTTTTTGTCCAGCATGTGTCCAGGCCTACATGTCATCTGCTTCTCAGCATGAAGATTCTGTGTCTTGTGGGGTGGGCAGAGCAAGAGAGCCCCCCTTTTCTGTACCATGGGCTTTTATAGCCAGTCGTATGGACACGTGTTCTACATATGGTAGTGAACCAAAAATACACACACAAATAGCGCATGTCAACTAGACACGATGGCTGAGGCATAGAACTCAGAAAAATGAATATCGATTAACATTCCAAATGAATTTCCATAATTAACCATTTAACATTTCCCCCTTTTTTGAGAATAAAAGGACTTTAACTGAAATTTCTCAAAAGAAGATACATTCATCAATCATTTTTTCTTTCCTTCTTCCTTGGAAATATCATTAAATTTCTATAATAATAATAATAGTAATAATAGTATCAATATCGGATTATTGTTATATAATGATGTGAATTCACGTTATGGTAAGCCGTGACTAATATTCATTTAATATGTATAATTATCCTTCCCTATATCTAAATTGAAGCAATCGCGGGTTCAATCGTCATCATCTGATGTCATCGGGTCATCGTCTCGTCTTCTTCTTGGTTCTTTTATAACACAGTCTTTAGATGAAAACTCCTTTGAAATAAATTACAGCATGTAGATATTGTACAGTCCATAATTGTGTTCATTATTGTTCAGTCCTTAAACTGTACTCTTTATTAGAAAGATCATGTGTGTCAGTTGATAAGAAAACAAAGTCCATGGATGAAATTTAGCTTTAATATCTGTGCAGTGTCACTTGGACTTACGTTGGATCGTCTTTGGAATCTTCCGTGTGTCCGCACTGGTCTCGTGTCACTTTTGGAACAGATGTGACGTCTTTGGTCAGTAAAGCAAGGGTTAACTTGACACTTTCCTGCTTTATATAGCACCATAACCAGTACTCAGTCCTTTATATACAGGACACATATGCCAGGTATTACCTGTTCACCAGCTTTCATTGAAGCGTTGCAGGTGATAAGAAACCACTGGAACGTGATGAAACTTAAACACAACACAGTACATATAGGATCATCGTCCTCTGCCGTCCTGGTGATCAGTGGTGTGAATTGTATTGTATGTAATGGACACAGTCTATTATAACACTCAGCATTCACACCTGTTACCTTCTGAGACGTCCGGATATCAGTTGCTTCTTCTTGTAACTTTTGAGAATCTCTTTGATTTATAAAAATTAAAAGTCTTTATTAAGATAGAATTCATAATTGCGATGTCTTGATTGAAGTCTTCACTCCCTAATCTGATACCAAATCTGGCAGTTTTTCCTAACCTATAATATCACAGCGTAACATAGCAATCAGTAATATCCATCTAATTATTATCAAAATATTTAAATAAATTATGTTTGGAATAATAAACAATAATAGATAATAATTCATTATCAATCAAGTTCTCCATATGATAGAACATTTTTATGTCATAGGTGTAATTACCTTTTCCAACCCATAGGTGTCAGTGTATTTTGAAAAAACAAGTTTTTATATCTTTATTAAACCAATAATATCAAAGAATGTATACTCCTGAACCAAAATGAATAAATATATGAATGTATGAATGAATGAATGAATGAATAAATGAATGAATGAATTGTTGTGTTTACTCAGAAAATGTAAACATTTTTTTCCTTAGCAATATATATTTAATGAAGCAATACTCTTGTATTAGACATTACTTTATTAAATATTAATGTGTTTTCTCAATTGAGATATTGAACTCAAATAAAATCAAATGAGAATTAAAAAATAAAAAAATAGAAAAATAAGAAGTATAAAGTAAGAATAAAATTTAAAAAATGAAAAATAAAATTAAGAGTAAAAATAAGAATAAAAATAAAAATAAGGCCTTTAACTTTTAATGACAAATGCAGAGTAATTATATTCTCCATAAAAAATACCCTTATATCTCCATTATCTGGATGATTTCATATTTGTCATAACCTTGTACCACCAAAAAATATTAAATTATGCAACTTTGCATGTAATACCCTTCTTAATTATACCATAGTACCTTATTATTATTTCTTCTTTATTAAAATGTGTGGAAAATAAGTATTGATCAAAAGTGATTATGTAATCAGGATCAAAAACACATTTTCCCCCTTAATACCAAAAATATTATTTTATAAAATGTATGTATATATCAGAACCAAATTAAAAATAATTATTCTTCTAGAAATATTGTGCATAAATTTCATATCGATGAGTAGCATAGATTTGACTAAAGAGAGGTGTGTACCTATTTAGGTAACCATTAAAAATAATATTATAGTTATTCAAGAATATTATCATGTGGAAAATTATTTTAAATATAAATTTGCTTTGTAAACCATTTTGATGTGTGGTTGCCCTTATCCACTATTAGTTAAATCAAGAAATAATAATTATTAAAGAAATATATAAATATATATATGTAGATACAGTAATACCTAATTATGTATTATAATTTCCTCAGAATTAAATATATTTTTGTACCTTCACATAAAGAAACATTTTTTTTTTCAAACATACGAGGCCTCTGTCACATCAATCACACTTAGCAGCTGCTGATTTACTCATCTGTCACCTTCACTCTGACATTCACAGATCTGTTCAACTCAAACATTCCACATATGAAGTTTTAGATATATACATATTTAACCCAAAATTGTTGTATCACAATTTATTAATGCGCATTGCCATATCAATTGAATATCTTTATATTTCTTTGAATATTCCCCAAGTACATATTATATAATATGAGAGTAAGTCACTGGAATTTCAGACACTTGAAAAAACTCTTGTCTTAGATTCTTTTTTCACTGGCTGCCCGGTCTTAAGTTACATCAGTTGAAAATATAATGAATGGGATCCTATACTATTAGCTCAAAGTTCAAAGGCCGCAGCTTTCACACGTCATGCTGTAAAGCTACTTTAATTTGCACGAACACTTCATGCACAGAAAATATTAGCAACACAAAAGAATTAATAAGTATTACATATATATTATAGTTCAACTAGATATATTGTTATTATTTTAAAATGTTATACACATAAAATCTTGCAATTTTTTCACTTCCTGTGTGAATAAAGAAATAAATCCATTTTAGAGTTCTTTGATCAAATCCTGCTTTGGAATGAAAACTCTAAGGAAATATAAGAAAATAAAATTAAATATCAAATTCATACAGAAACAGAATTATTTAAATATCTTATACATATATTGGTTGGTTCTAATGTAATTCAAAATATTGCTACTTAAATTTATATATATGAAGTTCTAATTTATTAATTAATATATATATATATTTTATAAACGTATATATAAATACAATTATACGCAATCTCTACTTAGACAAGTATATATATATATATATATATATATGAACTATTAGAAACTATGTAACTACAATTTACTGTATAAGATTATAAATAAATATTGAGACATTGTATTACATTTTGATACAACATTATAATTACAGTTTTTCCTTAGCCACTCCCTAAACCAAATCTTCTGTCTCTCTCAAATATCTCCAGGAACGCCCTATTTAGGAAAGACATTTTTCTATCCTTCAAAACCTCAGAGAACTGCCTGTTCTTCTGTCCACATTCCATGACGTCACTGTGAGTTGGTCGTCTCACCTGTCTCTGTCCATCTGTTTCAGCCATTTTCCTTTTTAGAGAATCAAAGTTCTGACTGAGAATTAACTCATTCTGTGGAGAGATGGATCTTTGCACTGGCTGATATGGCTTATAACATATATGAAATCTTCTGCGTATTTGATAGAGTTCACTATGGGGATGACTCAGTCTAGGAGAGTTTGATATTGGTTGTTGGTAAGATTTTACCTTTCCTGGTTTTATAAATTTAGCTTGATTTATTTTCTTTTCACGATTCTCATGTTTTCTAACAGAATCCACCATCTGCGCACACTCAAATAATGAATTTTTTTGTGATGCCATAACTTGGGAAACTGAATTTAGGAATTTGAATTTTTGTACAAAAGTTGTTATCATATGTTGTACTTTTCCATTTTTGATGAGAGCTTTGTACAACCGTTCAAATATGGACATGAATGTATATGTACATTCCTTCCTACCAATCCTTAGTTTCTGCAGATCTTCTATGTTGGGAAAATCCTTTGTGACACAATAAATCAAATATCTTAATCTGTCCGAATCATTTTCCCATCCATTAGGAGAGTCATTTTCACAGGACATTAAATGTAAACGTCTGGACAATGTCACAGGAATCCATATTTTAAATAATTGATTCCTCTCCTCAATGGATAAATCAAACTTATCAGAGAATTTATCAAATGTCTCTGAATTTCTACAGGCATGGATTTTGACATCATATTTTGGCATGATTTTGTATAATTTCAGAAAATTTTTCCTCATTTTAATTTGGAGTTGAGCCTGGGTAATTCCAGAATTCTCTGATATTTTTAGTGGCTCTTGTACGTCCGTTCCTCCTACGTCACTCACGTCTCCTCCCACATCACCTAGTATGTCGGTTTCTCGTATGTCAGTCATGTCTCCTCCCATGTCAGGTTTCTGTATGTCCGTCTCTTGGTCAGACCCAAGGTCACCTTCAGTTACAGAGACACGTGTCTTACTTCTTGTTCATTTTCCACATTACAGTCAGAATCAGTATCACCGTCTGACACTTCTACACTATTTTCCTGCTTAGAAATCTCTAACACAAGACTATGAAAAAAATCTACCAAATGTAGAATATTTCTCAATTTCTGTTTGTCTCTATTTACCAATTTAGAAGTTAACTGTAAATTCTGCAATTCACATTCTTTGTATAAACTGAGCCACAAAACTTCTATGTCATCTCCTACATTAACTTTGAAATTAATATTACTTTGTTTAGCAAAAGAAGAAATTATATCCATATTTTGCTTACCTTAAGATTCCTTGGCTTCTCTTTATCAGCACGTCCTGTCTTCAGTTCGTCTGATTCTTTTCCTGTGTGATTCTGTTCCTTGTTAGTACCTCTGCTTCCTGTCTTTCCTCAGTCTGTAGGTCCTTTCTGCTTCTCGTGACAAACTAGTGAATTTACTGACACGTGAACAACAGCTGTTCAGCTCGTCAGGACTCCCCCTTGTTCACGGAAGAAATTCACTTACTTAATTTAAAAAACAAAAAAACAGGACTGGCTGGCTCACCATTGTAAAATAATACTCTTCCTGTATTATTTTTTTCTACTGAGGACTTCTCAAAGTATCAATATCACGATATTCTTATAAGAAAATGTATCTATTTATTCTTGGATTGTCCATTAAAAAGAATCAGATTGCAGCAGGTACATACAATAATTAGTTATAAAGTAATTGTCCATTTGTCCATAATTACCTTAATTGTTGAGATTCACCCATCTTTCCTTGGATCCTGGCTGGTAAAT
Source organism: Phyllobates terribilis (assembly GCF_046119375.1). Classification (NCBI taxonomy): domain Eukaryota; kingdom Metazoa; phylum Chordata; class Amphibia; order Anura; family Dendrobatidae; genus Phyllobates; species Phyllobates terribilis. The sequence continues at coordinate 682,737,074 of NW_027362764.1, read as the reverse complement.
CATGTCTTTGTCCAGCATGTGTCCAGGCCTACATGTCATCTGCTTCTCAGCATGAAGATTCTGTGTCTTGTGGGGTGGGCAGAGCAAGAGAGCCCCCCCTTTCTGTACCATGGGCTTTTATAGCCAGTCGTATGGACACCTGTTCTACATATGGTAGTGAACCAAAAATACACACACAAATAGCGCATGTCAACTAGACACGATGGCTGAGGCATAGAACTCAGAAAAATGATTATCGATTAACATTTCAAATGCATTTCCAAACTAACCATTTAACAGAGACCGCCTGGGAATGTCAGGTGCTGTAGGCTTTTGCTTTTTCCTTCCTTCCACCAGCAGGGGGCACTCTCTTCTATGCCTTTTTTCCATTCCCTTTCACAAGTGCACACATTCATTCTCTTTTCTTTTTTTCATTTGCTTTCTCTCTTGCGCTATTTCATCTCTGCAAAATACCAGCATCCTTCTGATCACCGTGGGCCTCCAGCATTGTTGCTTATTTACTTTTAATACTAGGCTCCTTTTCACCAGGACCAGCGTCTCCCGGGTGGCTGGAGGCAACAACTGGTAACCCCAAGCAGAAGACTTTTGCAAGCAACACGACCCTCCCCCTGAAGAGCAGCTCAAAGTCACTGGCAACCAGCTCACCCTCTTCCTTCATTCACCCCTGGACGTCTCGCTCCGCCCCCAAGTTACGGGTCCAGCTTGCTCTTTCTGTCACATTACCGCGATGAAGGGTTTAGCCTGCAGGAGACCCTGCGCCCAGACATTTTTGAAGACACCTGATGCGGCGGGTGAATCACTGCTAAACAAACCACACCTGTAGGGACGGCACAGCCTTTGCATGGACCCTTCGGAGCCTGCCCCGTCACGGCCAGATTGCTCGCCACCAAGCGATCCTGAGAAAGGCTGGCCGGGCGATGGATCAAGCAGCGTCTACTGGCCATACCACCTTGGATACGCCCGATCTCTTCTGATCTCGGAAGCAAAGCAGGGCTGGGCTTGGACAGTACTTGGATGAGAGACCTCCTGGGAACACCGGGTGCTGTAGACCATTTTGATGACGTTTTGCCCTACTGCCCAGCTCGGCTAGCATGGAACGGAGCCTTGCCGGACACCGACCTTAAGTAACTTAGATGATGGAAGCCCCAAGGCCTCTGAGCCAGTTGGCAGCTAAGTACACTACCCCGCCACCTTAACGCAGGCCTGACACCGAGCTCCTTGCCACGGCTAGGAGTGCTTATTGACTCCGCAGCTCGCCGTGTGGAAATGATGGCGTTAAAAGCACCTGTTGCCGTAAAGGGGCCAGGCTTTCAGCAGGTGCCCAGGGAAGGTTTTTTATGCCAGCCGCCTAGCGAGGGCCAGCAGAAGTAACATGTATCTCTGCAAAGAAGCTTGTGTAACCAAGCCAGACGGCTGCAAAAGAGCTAACCTCAGTGCAAGGAAGGCAAGGAAGGTGTGGAAGGAATTGGGGAGGGGGGGGGTTGATTCCTGCTAGGGCCCTGAAATCATGAAACAGGCAGGAGAGTCTGATGCATGGTGACGGAGAGGTTGTAGGGGCAGATAGGGGGTGTTGTCATGTGCGAGCACGTGTGCATGCTGGCTTGTGTGTGAGAGTGCACTTCCTAGGTGTGGCGCGCTGCAGACAGTCAAAGGGATTGTTCCCTTTCATTAAAAGTTAATCCCCGGCTGCAGGCTATTAGAAAGCAACTAACCGCGCTCTGCTCACCCTACCCGGGTCTACCGGTGAGTCTCGCCTCTGCTCCCGGCCTGTGGTATTGGCCGTGAAGCTGACGTTCCGTCGACAGCGCTGCAGCCGATCAGTGAGCTCAGCGGCTCTGAGTGGGGCGTTGTGTCTAGAGATGAGCGTTGTTCTACTCGAACTGTTCGCCAATCTCAAATTCGAGCTGTTTTGGGCGGTGTTCGAGCCGTTCGGCGAACACGAACAATTTGAGAAAAATTCGGCTGTTCGAGGTTATGTTCGATAACTGTTCGTGCACCAAAATCATAACTGGATTTTTTCTCAGTAATGATGAAAATGAATGTTAATACGCAGTTTGAGTGTACAGCGGGGTGGGGGGAGGGGCAGGGGATGGATCTCTGCAGTAACAAAGAAGATCTCCATTTTTTTTTCTCTTTCCCGCATTTGCAGTGGGGAGGTGCAATCTGTCAGCCTATCAGCAGCGCACACACGGAGCGAAGTGCTTTTTTTCACACAAGCAAGGGCATGTGTCATTGGCAGTGTATGTCACATGTCCTTGCCCTATAAGACCAAGCCATTTTCCCCGTCGCCACCATTTTCTCACTGCTGCAGCTGCGTGTTAGACGGCACCGCTGTTGCTGTGTGCGCTATACCTTGTTAATTTCAAGCCAATTTTCGCACAAATCTACAGATAGCTTGGGAGTAGGGAATAGTTGTGATTGCAGTCCTTTTAAGGACTAGGTTACAGCATTTCCTACGACTTTTATCAGGCAGGTCTGTGCTCTTAAATAGATAGATTGTGGGAGTAAAGACTAATTGTAATTGGAGTCCTTTTCAGGACTAGGTTACATCAGTTCCTATCAGTTTTTGCCAGGCAGGTCTGTGCCAGTGCTGTGCAAGTTTTTTTCACAGCATTTGGCTGAATCTAGCAAAGCTAATCCTTTTTGGCCTATTGCAGAGTGTGTTAGTCAGTGGAGTAGCCTATCTGTGTTGCAAGATATACCACCTGTGTATAGAATACCAATTTTTTTACTGCACCTAGTGAAGTAAAATCTTTTGGGCATAGCATCATTCTATTAGTCCATCTATACTGACCTCCATCAGGTTGCAAATTAAATATAATTTTTTTCTGCATCTAGCTCTGAAAAAATATTGGGCTTCTAGCTGTGTGTGGGACTTGTTCTATTAATCCATCTATACAGACCTCCATCAGGTTGCAAACTGAATATATTTTTTTCTGCATCTACCTCTGAAAAAATATTGGGCTTCTAGCTGTGTGTGGGACTTGTTCTATTAATCCATCTATACAGACCTCCATCAGGTTGCAAACTGAATATATTTTTTTCTGCATCTACCTCTGAAAAAATATTGGGCTTCTAGCTGTGTGTGGGACTTGTTCTATTAATCCATCTATACAGACCTCCATCAGGTTGCAAACTGAATATATTTTTTTCTGCATCTACCTCTGAAAAAATATTGGGCTTCTAGCTGTGTGTGGGACTTGTTGTATTAGTCCATCTATACTGACCTCCATCAGGTTGCAAACTGAATATAATTTTTTTCTGCATCTACCTCTGAAAAAATATTTGGGCTTCTAGCTGTGTGTGGGACTTGTTCTATTAGTCCATCTATACTGACCTCCATAAGGTTGCAAACTGAATATAATTTTTTTCTGCATCTACCTCTGAAAAAATATTTGGCCTTCTAGCTGTGTGTGGGACTTGTTCTATTAGTCCATCTATACTGACCTCCATCAGGTTGCAAATTGAATATAATATTTTTCTGCATCTAGCTCTGAAAAAATGTTTGGCCTTCTAGCAGTGTGTGGGACTTGTTCTATTAGTCAATCTATACTGACCTCCATCAGGTTGCAAACTGAATATATTTTTTTCTGCATCTACCTCTGAAAAAATATTGGGCTTCTAGCTGTGTGTGGGACTTGTTCTATTAATCCATCTATACAGACCTCCATCAGGTTGCAAATTGAATATAATATTTTTCTGCATCTAGCTCTGAAAAAATGTTTGGCCTTCTAGCAGTGTGTGGGACTTGTTCTATTAGTCCATCTATACTGACCTCCATCAGGTTGCAAACTGAATATAATTTTTTTCTGCATCTACCTCTGAAAAAATATTTGGGCTTCTAGCTGTGTGTGGGACTTGTTCTATTAGTCCATCTATACTGACCTCCATAAGGTTGCAAACTGAATATAATTTTTTTCTGCATCTACCTCTGAAAAAATATTTGGCCTTCTAGCTGTGTGTGGAACTTGTTCTATTAGTCCATCTATACTGACCTCCATCAGGTTGCAAACTGAATATATTTTTTTCTGCATCTACCTCTGAAAAAATATTGGGCTTCTAGCTGTGTGTGGGACTTGTTCTATTAATTCATCTATACAGACCTCCATCAGGTTGCAAACTGAATATATTTTTTTCTGCATCTACCTCTGAAAAAATATTGGGCTTCTAGCTGTGTGTGGGACTTGTTCTATTAATCCATCTATACAGACCTCCATCAGGTTGCAAACTGAATATATTTTTTTCTGCATCTACCTCTGAAAAAATATTGGGCTTCTAGCTGTGTGTGGGACTTGTTCTATTAATCCATCTATACAGACCTCCATCAGGTTGCAAACTGAATATATTTTTTTCTGCATCTACCTCTGAAAAAATATTGGGCTTCTAGCTGTGTGTGGGACTTGTTCTATTAATCCATCTATACAGACCTCCATCAGGTTGCAAACTGAATATAATTTTTTTCTGCATCTACCTCTGAAAAAATATTTGGGCTTCTAGCTGTGTGTGGGACTTGTTCTATTAGTCCATCTATACTGACCTCCATAAGGTTGCAAACTGAATATAATTTTTTTCTGCATCTAGCACTGAAAAAATATTTGGCCTTCTAGCAGTGTGTGGGACTTGTTCTATTAGTCATCTATACTGACCTCCATCAGGTTGCAAATTCAAAATAATTTTTTGTCTGCATCTACCTCTGAAAAAATATTTGGCCTTCTAGCAGTGTGTGGGACTTGTTCTATTAGTCCATCTATACTGACCTCCATCAGGTTGCAAACTGAATATAATTTTTTTCTGCATCTAACTCTGAAAAAATATTTGGCCTTCTAGCAGTGTGTGGGTCTCATTGTATTAGGCCATCTATACCAAGCTCCACCAGCTTTTCAATTAATAATAATTTTTCGCTGCTTCTAGCCCTGAAAATAATTTTTCTTCCCAATAGTGGTAGCAATAGAAATATGGGGCGCGCTCCTGGCTTACAAAAATATACGCTTCATAACAAAAAACACCAGCTTAGCGCACTGCATTAATAAGATGGCATCATCGTCTCTCCCAGTGCTAGGCCTACTACCCAGGCTAGCATTCCTGTGCCTAAAACACAATGTATGGGTCCGCGCTACCCACTATGCTGAGGGGTCTAAAGCTGCTGCTAACGCTTTATAACAATTCAATTGGCAGATTTTCACAGAGCTCTTCCACAATGCCCACCCATCGGGACAACAGTTGCCCACCTTCCCTATGGGATCTAGTGGCGAATAGTTGATGCCATTAATCAGAGCGTCAGTTGCCCCGTCGACGTGGCAAGCATACGGTAAGGCATGGGAAGAGTGGACACGACTAGTAGCAGGCAGACGGGTTGACCAATGTGAACAAGCCAGATCACAAGTCACCATAGAATTTCTCCACCAGCTAATGATGAGGGGCATATCAGGGGCGTCAGCGCAGCGGTGTCTGACCGGAGTAGCATTTCACTTCCAACTACTGAATTGGGGAGATGTGACAAAGATTCATCATCAGACAATCCATAAAAGGGTGGAAAAGGGGTCAGCCAAGTCAGGAGTGTAGACGTCCCGTCCCGTGTCACTAAAACTGATTTCTCACATCATATCCCTAACACCATTAACATGACACTCACAATTTGAAGCAACACTACTGTCTACTGCATTTGTGATCGCCTTCTTCGGGGCGCTATGCATAAGCGAATTAGTCCCTCAATCCAAAATTAGCACCAGTGGAGGCTTATTGCACCAGGACGTAGTCATAGGCAATAATGCAATACGTCTACGCATACACAAATCGAAAATGGTTCCAGCGGGCAGGGGCACTTGGGTACTTCTACAACCCACAAACGGTACACTGAGTCGGGTAACAATAGTAAAACCATATCTAACCATCAGATCACAAAGTAATTTGTTCCTATCACACATTGATGGGACGCCATTATCAAGATACCAGTTCCAAGCTATATTTAATAAATGCATAACATCGGCAGGGAACCACCCCAAAGATTACGGGACACACTCATTCCGCATAGGCGCGGCCACAGAAGCAGCAAGAGCAGGACTGTCAGAAACGGAAGTTCAGAGGATAGAGAGATGGTGATCCACGCGTTTGGCAAGATACATAAGACCGGACTTGTTATCCTAACGTGGTTTGTTTCTTTTACAGGTGATGCTAAGCCAACAGTGTGGGTGATAGGCCACTCGTATATATATTGGGCAGATTAAAGGGCGAAAGTCCACCCAGGCGGGAGGAAATTAGAGTTTCATAACACATATTTCAACTGGAGAGGTATTAGAGGCCTGCTATGTCCACAGGTACTAATGGAGGTAATCAAGGTAGGGAGAGAGGCAAGATGTCTGGTCATCTTAGTTATACAGGCCGGGAGAAACAACCTAGGTCATCACAAGAGCGCATAACTAATGGCAATAATGAAACTAGACACTGAGCGCTTCAGAGAATTTTTCACAAAACTAGCTATAGTATGGTCAGAGATTGTGCCGATAGCGGTATGGCAAGGTGCGCGAGACATCACGGCCATCGAACGGACAAGGCGGGTAATAAATATTCGGATGGCAAAATTTAGAAGAGACAGAGGCGGTGTAGTGGTACGACACCGACAACTGGAAGGAGATAAAGCAGGCCTCATACGGCCCGACGGTGTTCAATTAATGGATATTGGACTGGACATATTCCTGTCAGGACTCCAGGACGGAGTGGAGCAAGCGTTAAGAGTGATGGGTGGGGGTCAAAGTCCTGCATACGAGTACGCAGGATCCTCCGTGGCCTGGAAATAGAAAGGACATGTTGGAGAGTTACACTTGTTGGCCAAGTTGCTGGAGTGGAGACCCAGGGCATGCTGCAACAAGCTGAATTATTTTAGAAATAAAATGTCTTTCTAATGGAATGAGTATAAAGAGTTAATAAAGCTGTGACCGATCCTCACCCATCCAGTTGTAAGAGTTACATTATTGTATTGTCAAGGAAAGGGGGGCGGTAGGGGGGCTGAGCGTCTGGGTTTGGTTGGGGGTCCCCACAGTCTGCCTAGGCTAGATGCATTTAAAAATTCTTATTAGATACACAGGCGGTGCAGCTTGCTTCGCAGCTGGGCTACTACGCCCAAAGTATTGCCTAGGCTAGATGTAGTTAAAAATTCTACGCTGACTAGCAGACACTGAAGATTTGGAGCAGACCTCTGAGTAAACAGCTCTTCAGACTCAATCATCTGTGTTACCCCAAGCCATAGTGTATGTAGTTTCTTACAGTTAAAAGTGGGGGGGGAGCGACCCAACCCACCTGGAATTGACGATGCCAACGTCACGTAAGACACAGCAAGGGGACTCCAAAAAGAGTTTCCATTTTTTCCCAAAATTGTGGCACAGACACCACTTAACCCTAGAACGCATACCTGGGGCCTCGCAGTCCCGCCCTGTTAATTGTTTTCTATTTTCTGAAAGATTACTTTAGTTAGAATTTTGAAACTCTAGGTATTCTTCATGTATATAGTTGTTTGTCATTTGAGTTTGAGTTATTCAATATTATTTGCACATGGGCCTAAAAGGCCCCAGGTATATGAAAGTGTAGATTTTTATGGTCATGCGTTCTAGGGTTAAGTGGCATCAATTGCCCCACAGTTGCTTAAAACGGTTGGTGAGGTGATATTACCAAATCCTCAAGCTTTTAGCCTCCCAAGGATAACACAGGATTAGAAAAGTCCTTGCGAATCCATGATTTGTTCATCTTTATGAACGTGAGTCTGTCTACATTCTCAGTGGACAGCCGCGTGCGCTTAACTGTCAGCACACCATCAGCAGCGCTGAACACACGTTCAGAGAGAACACTGGCTGCAGGGCATGACAAGATCTCCAAGGCGTGAGTGGCGAGCTCCGGCCATTTTTCCAGATTGGAATACCAAAATGAGCAAGGGTCCAGTGACACAGTCATGGCTTCGATGTTCACTTGGAGATACTCCTGCACCATCCTCTCTAGGCATTGACTATGTGTCAGACTTCTTGTCTCCTGTGGCCTTGCAAAGGATGGTCTAAAAAAGTGGTGAAACGATTTCACAAAATTGCTGTTACCAGCAGATACTGTGTTACTGTTACGGTTTGAGTGATGAAGACTCGACAGTCCCGCGGATGGCAAGTTAGAACTGTGAGATTCACTTTGTGCACCACTGGTGTTTTGTGGAAAAGCACATGTAAGATTCTGCAACAGCGTCTGCAGATACTCCTGCATGCGTCAATCCCTTTTTATGGCAGGAATTATTTCGGCAAATTTACTTTTGTACCGGGGATCTAAGAGTGTGGCAACCCAGTAGTCGAGATTACTTCGAATTCTGCAATCTGAGGGTCATGTTGCAGGTAGTGCAGCAAGAAGGCACTCATGTGTCTTGCGCATCCAGGAGGACCAAGTCCTTGTTGTGTTGGTAGCGAGGTAAGAATCATGCTTCTTTCCTCTGCCCTCTCCCCCCAACCTCGCACAACAGAAATGTGATCAAGGTCTCCCTCATCTGATGAGTCTTCCATGCCCATCGCCAGTTCATCCTCCACTTCTTCCTCGGCTCCTGCACCTTCCTCAACAGTTTAGCTGCTACCATGCGCCCTGTTTAATCCCTCTCCCCCACCCTCCCATGCCTGCCTCCTTGGTGCTGCCAACCTTCTGGACCTTGGAGATGTTATCCCTTCCGCATTCGACTCCTCCTCTACTTCCTCCACCTCCTCTTGTCCGACCACCTGACTCTGAATTCTGTTTAATGTGTGCTCCAGCATGTAAATCACCGGAATAGTTATGCTGATAATGGCATCGTCGTCAGCACTAAACATCTTCGTCGCCATTTCAAAACTGTGCAGAAAGGTGTGTGGCGCCCCTGAGGGTGCAGTCACCACAGAGTTACTGCATCTCACCCAGAGGTGTGGTATCTCACCCTCAGGTAAGGAAGGCGTATGGCTCGGGACCTTAACACCTGCATCCAACACATACCCGCAGTGGGGTTAGGGCGAGATTGCTCCTAAGGGAGCGCACAGTCCCAGGTCCCTAGCTGGTGGGAGGATCCTATGTAGTGGGTGCTTAGGGAAGCAGCTTAGGGGAGCACATGACAGGGAGAGTATAAATAGGAAGCCATCTTAGAAAGAGCAAGCCAGTCAGAGGAGGAAAAGTGACAGGAGCAGAGGCTCGACATGAGCTCTGCTCCGGAGGCGGGCCTAGCCTGGGAGGCCCAGGACTGAAGGAGAGAAGAGAGGAGTGGGAGCAGGAAGGCTCCAGGAACCGAAGGGACCCTAGGGCTACGGGCCGTGCAGAAGGCCACCTGTACTCCCGCTGCTACCAGGAGGTAGAGGGGTCAGGCCAGATAAGGGGAACCGGTCCCTCAACTAGAGGAGAAACAGCAAGGCTCAACTAGAAACCGGAGGCTGCAGCATTTCATGTACTGCAGGCAAAAGTCCACACCAGTCTCACTAAGAAGGTAGCCACATAGGACCCAGGGGATGGAACACAAGTCGCCCGCCAAGGCCCGAGGATACCAGACAGAAGTGTCACTGGGTGTGAGGTGCAGGGAGAAGGCTAGAGAAAGGACACACAGAAGGGGGTCCTGCTAAGTACTCCGGAGCTATCTGGGGGTGGACTGAGCCCCTCACTGAGTACGCACAGCACGACGGGTGAGATAGCTCTGGTACCTGTAATCTGGACTGCAACAACTGTGAGTAAAGATCTTGGGACTGCATCACACGGACTCTGTGTTCATTACTGACTCCCTGCACTACAACCACCATCATCCACCCACACTGCCCTGAAGCTACACTCTTCCTGTGGTGAGTAATAATACCATTGCAGCAAAACCACCAGCTTCAGAGGACTGTTCCGCCCCTTTGGCCGTACTACACAGGTGGCGTAGTCGGACATTATAAAATCCATATATAGAAATTACCGTTGGATTGACCACCCTGGGTCACAGACCGGGTCACCGCCACAGTGACTACAACCCCCAGCGTCTACCGGCCCGGCTCCGGGTACCCCACGGCCCAGGGGGCGCGTCAACTTCATAGGTCCCTGATCTGAGACCACTCCTGCTGTGTGATTTGCCCCACCTCTGGATCTCGTTGGCCCAGGCTATACGTTAGAAACTATTGCACCAGGGCTTGTCGGTGCTGCCACAGTCGCTGCAACATGTGCAGAGTTGAATTCCACCGTGTCGGCACATCGCATTTCAGCCGGTGAACTGGCAGGCCCAACGACTTCTGTAGAGATGTAAGTCGTTGAGCTGCGGGATGCGAACGGCGGAAGTGAGCACACAGCGACCGTGCCCTCTGCAGAAGGCCATCTAGTCCGGGATAGTGGGCTAAAAATTTATGGACAACCAGGTTCAACACGTGAGCCATACAAGGCACGTGTGTAACATTGCCCCGGCGAAGGGCCGCACCCAGGTTTGCAGCATTGTCGCACACGGCCTTCCCTGGTTGCAGGTCCAGTGGAGACAACCATTCATGAAACTGGGTCTCCAGAGCTGACCACAAGTCCTCAGCTGTGTGACTCACATTTCCCAGACATTTCAAAGTAAACACTGATGCCGTTGAGCCCTGCTGCCAGCATAGTAAGGAGGTGCGCAGTTAGAAAGCAGGTGGCATTACCAGACAGGCTTTGGGTGCAGGTGGAGGACCGAGAGGAGGTTGAGGAGGCAGAAGCAGTGGAGGAACTTCTAGATAAAGAGGATTGACGTACAACTCGCGGGGACGGCAAGACTTGGACAGCAGCCCCTTGTCCTGCTGTCACCATAGTTACCCAGTGCCCTGTCAGCGACATGTAACGCCCCTGTCCATGCCTACTCGTCCAAGTGTCTGTGGTGAAATGCACCCTGTCACACACAGAGTTTCTCAAAGAAGCGGTGATGTTGTGTGCGACATGCTGGTGGAGCGCAGGCACACCTTTCTTTGAGAAGTAGTGCCGACTGGGCATCTGGTACTTGGGCACTGCGACGGACATAAGGTCTCAAAAATCCACTGTGTCCTCCAGGCGGAAAGGCAGCATTTCTGTAGCCAACAGCTTGCAGATGGTGAAATTCAACCTCTTAGCTTTCTCATGGCTAGGAGGAAATGGTCTTTTACTTGTCCACATCTGAGGGACCGAGGGCTGGCTGTTGTGCTTTGACGGGGTTGAGTAGGGTGTCCCTGGCAAACTGCCGGTCTGTGAGGAAGATGCAGGCGGACATGTTAGGTTGCCTTGATCCAAAGGTGGTGCTCTCGATGTCAGAGAGCTCTCAACACCAGCAGGTGTTTCCACTTCCCAATGAACTGATGACCTGCCAATCACACTGGCTGTTGCAGGTAAAGAGGTGGCAGGTCTGCGTCCAAAAACATGTGTGACTGCTGTCCCCCCAGTCACAGAGGATGAAGAGGCCGCGGATGCACAAGATGGGGCAGACGGTGGTTGGCCCAGCCTGCTAGGCCGCATTGTAGCACAGTGAGCTTCCCACTGCAACTTATGCTTCATATCCATGTGACGGTACATGCATGAAGTACTCAAACTATGGATTTTTTAGCCTCTACTTAGCTTTTGGTGACAAATATTACAGATAACACGAGTTGGGTCATCCTTATCGATCTGAATAAATGCCCAGGCTATGCAAGGCTTAGAGCCCATGCGACCTGAAGAGCCACTACGACTTGTGGTCAGAGGCGGAGCTGTGGTTGAGGATGCAGTTGTTGACGTGCTTCCAGTACTCCGTCTCTGTCCAGGAAGGCGCAACCTAACCTCGTCGTCAATAGCATCTGTGACGCCCCGCTGCGCTTGGTATCACAGATCCTAGAAGAGTGTATTGATGGAATCCTCCACAAGAGGCCCCATAAACATTCACACATCTCCACCTTCCACCTCAGACCAGCAGAGGGAGCCCGTTAGGGATATAAATAGGGAAGGTGGAGCTAGGCAGATCAGTTCCTCTGAAGAGTTCCTGCAGTAGAGAAGCCTAAGAGAGGTCAGTCTGCAGTGGAGCTCAGTCTAGTCTAGAGAACTCAGTTAATAGTTCAGCAGTGGAGCACGAGGCTCCTGCTAGCTAGATTCAGGGAGCCCAGATAGAGCTTAAGGTGTGCCGGCGTCATAAGATCGGTGAAGCGCGGCAAGCTGCCGTTAGTGTGTATAGCCTATTGAGGGCCCGAGTAGGCCGAAGGCGAGTGGCGAGTTAGTACATAAGGGGCAGAGGAGCTTAACAAGCTCACCCCGAAGCATTTACCGGACACCGGATCCGAGCTTACCGGGATCTCTATGAGCCAGTAAGGCATAACCGGAATCCCTGGAGAACTACAAGTCCCAGGATCGCTAAGGTACTGATACGTAACAGAGCCAGGAGACGCTTAGGCCCCGCATACTGGGAGCGTGAACTTCAAGAGAAGGCCCTACCACAAGGTCAGCCAGCGCAGGACAGAGACAAAGTTAGGCCTAGCTCCAGGCAGGTCAGAAACTTACTGCGCAGAGGCAAGAAACAGGAGGCCCTACACCCGCTCATTGGGGAGGATCCTGATATGCACCCTTCACCCTACAGTGCTCCAGGATGTGCCTGAATTTCCTCCAGTAAAAGGTACTGAAGTGACTACCGTGTCCGTTTCCGTTCTTGCTCTGACCCAGCTGGGTCTCGCCTGTCCTGCATTCCCCCTGCATACGCTGACCTGAGACCTAGCTCCACCTGTGGGGAGCTATACCATCGAGCTGCCTTATCACGGGCCTCAGTGGACTGCTGCAGCGCTGGTGCTTCTCACCAGATACCACAGGTGGTGTCACAAACTCTTATAAAATTAACAATTATCCACCCTTTTAAAGAGTGACCCCAGGGTACGGGCCAGGGAGCCGACCACCGCGACATCCCAAAGGCCAGGCAAAGGCCCGGGTGACCTCATCGACTGGCTGACTGTGGGTTGACAGTAAGTGGGATCTCCAACCTTGTCATCATCACCCTGTGTGTTATCACACCCGTCGTCCTCAAAGCCAACCTCTTCCTGCCCTGACCGAAAAGTCAAGTTGTCGCTCCAATCAGGTATTTGAGTCTCATCATCGTCTTCATCATTGTCTCCACCAACAGGAGTTACAGTTTGGGAACAATGGTCTACATTATGCTCAGAACCTTCTTCATCTGGTCCTGGATCCGACTTATAAAGATTCTGGGCATCAGTGCAGATCATTTCCTCGTCTGGATTAACAGAAGCTCTGGAGCAGACCTCCGTTTCCCAGGCTATAGTATGAGTAAACAGCTGTGCAGACTCAACCATCTGTGTTACCCCATACTCAGACCGGCAGCTGGAGACTTGGGAGCTGTGAGGAAGCAAGTGCGATTGGGGTGACACCTCTGAGGACTGGAGTATTTGTGATGTTGAAGTTGAGGTGGAGGAGAGCCCACTTGAAGGAGCACTTGATATCCGCTGAAGCACCTGCTGTTTTTGTGCCTCATCTGGAATTTGTAGCGATGGGCGTGTCCGTAACAAAGGGATCGTATCACATTGTCCAAGAAAAGAAGTCGACATGTTAGTTTGGCTGGAAGATGGTCTTTCTTCTGCAGATGTTACTCCCCCCCCCACCGCGGGGGGCTCGACCCACCAGCGGACAGGCACCAGTATTAGGAGAGGGGGGCTGGCCGTCAGGGTCCACCGCGGCTCTGGCACAAACCCGGCGACACGGAGGTGGCACGGGCAGGAACGGACTGGCTGTGTCGGCTTCTCACTTTTTGGATTTTAGAAGGGCATGACATGCCTATATCTGTGTCTCCCCCTCCTTTTACTCCTCCACCTCTTTTATTTTCGCATGACTATATGTACTTGTCACTTTTCCATGTGTTAGTTATGTCTTCTGAGCAGTTTGTCAGCTTTTGGACACCTTTGAAGGTGTTTTCTATGTGTTTCTATGTATTTTTGTTTGCCTGCCATTGGTTTTAACGGTGTTCGAAGGTGTTCGACGAACAGTTCGATGAACAGTTCGGCGAACACACGGGTGTTCGACGAACCGAACCGAACTCGAACACTACGGGGGTGGCTCAACACTAGTTGTGTCTACAAGACCTTTTAAGGAAGCCAGCAAAAAAATTGAAGAGAAGGGAAAGCACAAAAGGACCTGGTCTTGCTGAGCACTGGAAAGGGCAGCCGGCAGCCAGACGTCAAAGTAGAAAAGCAGCAAGTGAGAGACTTGTCTCTGCCTACGGCCACACCACCCTGAACATTCCTGATCTTGTCTGATATCGGAAGCTAAGCAGTGTCAGGCCTGGTTAGTACTTGGATGGGAGACAGCCTGGGACTACCAGGTTCTGTAGGCTTTTGCTTTTTCTTTCCTTCCACCAGCAGGGGGCACTCTCTTCTATGCCTTTTTTCTATTCCCTTTCACAAGTGCACACATTCATTCTCTTTTCTTTTTTTCATTTGCTTTCTCCCTTGCGCTATTTCATCTCTGCAAAATACCAGCATCCTTCTGATCACCGTGGGCCTCCAGCATTGTTGCTTCTTTAATTTTAATACTAGGACCAGCGTCTCCCGCGTGGCTGGAGGCAACCACCGGTAACCCCAAGCAGAAGACCTTTACAGGCAACACGACCCTCCACCCTGAAGAGCAGCTCAAAGTCACTGGCAACCATCGCACCCTCTTCCTTCATTCACCCCTGGACGTCTCGCTCCGCCCCCAAGTTACGGGTCCAGCTTGCTCTTTCTGTCACATTACCGCGATGAAGGGTTTAGCCTGCAGGAGACCCTGCGCCGAGCCATTTTTGAAGACACCTGATGCGGCGGGTGAATCACTGCTAAACAAACCACACCTGTAGGGACGGCACAGCCTTTGCATGGACTCTTCGGAGCCCGCCCCGTCACGGCCAGATTGCTCGCCACCAAGCGATCCTGAGAAAGGCTGGCCGGGCGATGGATCGAGCAGCGTCTACTGGCCATACCACCTTGGATACGCCCGATCTCGTCTGATCTCGGAAGCAAAGCAGGGCTGGGCTCAGACAGTACTTGGATGGGAGACCTCCTGGGAACACCGGGTGCTGTAGACCATTTTGATGACGTTTTGCCCTACTGCCCAGCTCGGCTAGCATGGAACGGCGCCTTGCCGGACACCGACCTTAAGTAACTTAGATGATGGAAGCCCCAAGGCCTCTGAGCCAGTTGGCAGCTAAGTACGCTACCCCGCCGCCTTCACGCAGGCCTGACACCGAGCTCCTTGCCACGGCTAGGAGTGCTTATTGACTCCGCAGCTCGCCATGTGGAAATGATGGCGTTAAAAGCACCCGGGGCCGTGAAGGGGCCAGGCTTTCAGCAGGTGCCCAGGGAAGGTTTTGGATGCCGGCCGCCTAGCGAGGGCCAGCAGAAGTAACATGTTTCTCTGCAAAGAAGCTTGTGTAACCAAGCCAGACGGCTGACAAAGAGCTAACCTCAGTGCAAGGAAGGTTATCCTTATCCTCTCTTGCTGACAACTTTATCTTCCAAAAGGTAGGGGAGAAAACAAGGGGATCTGCTACTTTGGATCTAATCCTTATAAACAGGGAGGAAATGGTTGAGGAGGTAAAGGTGGCTGGGACCCTAGGAGGCAGCGATCATGCTATTATAGAATTTTGGATAACTAGAGGAGGAAGACATGTGAAGACTCAAACTTCAAGGTTAGATTTTAGAAAGGCAGATTTTAAGAGACTCAGAAAGAGAATAGGAAGGATCCAATGGCTGGATGTCCTTAAGGACAAAAATGTCCAGGAAGGATGGGAAATTTTTAAAAATGAGATTCTCTAAGCACAATCGTTAACAATCCCGAAAAGTAGGAAGAATGGGAAGCATTTAAGGAAACCAGGATGGATGAACACAGAACTTAAACACATGCTAAAAAGAAAGAAAGAAATGTTTATTAAATGGAAAGAGGGAGGCATATCTAAAGAAGATTATAATGCAGTCTGCAGATCCTGTAGGGCACGTATCAGGTTAGCTAAAGCTGACAATGAATTAAGGCTTGAAAGAGATGTCAAAAGCAATAAAAAAGGATTTTGGGGGTATGTCAAAAGTAAAAGAAAAGTCAAAGATGCTATAGGATTTTTACAGGATGAAAATGGAGAAATGGGAAGAGAGGATGCAGAGAAGGCCGAACTTTTTCATTCCTATTTTGCATCTGTTTTCTCTCAGAAAGAAAATTTAGCATCAACTGATCTTCACTGTCCTTTTAAAGAAATAGAGGAATCCAAGTTATCTGTAAACAGAAAGATTGTGAGGGAAAATTTAGCTAACATAAATGAGTTCAAGTCTCCAGGTCCAGATGAATTACACCCCAGAGTACTGAAGGAGATCGTAGAAGAAATTTTAGAACCACTCTCCATAATCTTTGAAAATTCTTGGAGAACAGGAGAAGTCCCAGAAGACTGGAGAAGAGCAAATGTTGTTCCTATCTTCAAAAAGGGGAAGAAGGTGGACCCAGGGAACTATAGGCCGGTGAGTCTGACTTCTATACCAGGAAAGATCTTTGAACAAATTATTAAACAACATGTATGTAAGTACATGGATAAGAATGAAGTGATTAACCAGAGTCAGCATGGGTTTGTAACTAACAAGTCATGTCAGACTAACTTAATTTCCTTCTATGACAGAATCACTGACTGGGTGGATCAGGGAAATGCTGTAGATATAGTATATCTTGACTTCAGCAAAGCATTTGACAAAGTATCTCACACCATCCTTATTGAAAAAATGACCAAGTATGCAATGGACCAGGCAACTGTTAGGTGGATTCATAACTGGCTTAGTGATCGGACTCAAAGGGTGGTTGTAAATGGCTTCACATCCAGCTGGATGAATGTCTCAAGTGGGGTACCACAGGGCTCCGTCCTGGGACCTGTATTGTTCAACATCTTTATCAATGATTTAGATGAAGGAATTGAGGGTAAACTGATTAAATTTGCTGATGACACAAAGCTAGGAGGGATAGCTAATACTAGAGAAGAGAGAGAGAGGATTCAAAAAGACCTAAATAAACTGGAGCAGTGGGCAGCAACCAACAGAATGGTTTTTAACAGGGAAAAATGCAAAGTACTACATCTGGGCAATAAAAATGAAAAAAGCATATACAGAATGGGAGGAATAGAGCTAAGCAACAGTACATGTGAAAAAGACTTAGGTATACTAATAGATCACAGACTGAACATGAGTCAACAGTGTGATGCAGCAGCAAAAAAGGCAAATACAATTCTGGGATGTATTAACAGAAGCATACAGTCTAAATCACGTGAAGTCATTATCGGTCTTTACTCCTCTTTGGTCAGACCTCATCTGGAATACTGTGTACAGTTTTGGGCACCACATTTTAAAAAAGACATAGACAAACTGGAGCAAGTTCAGAGAAGAGCGACCAGAATGGTGACTGGTCTGCAAACCATGTCCTATGAGGAACGGTTGCAGGATTTGGGAATGTTTAGCTTGCAAAAAAGAAGACTGAGAGGAGACTTAATAGCTGTCTACAAATATGTCAAGGGCTGTCACATTGTAGAAGGATCATCTTTATTCTCATTTGCACAAGGAAAGACTAGAAGCAATGGGATGAAACTAAATGGGAGGAGACACAGATTAGATATTAGAAAAAACTTTTTGACAGTTAGGGTGATTAATGAGTGGAACAGGCTGCCACGAGAGGTGGTGAGTTCCCCTTCAATGGACGTCTTCAAACAGAGGCTGGACAGACATCTGTCTGAGATGATCTAGTGAATCCTGCTTTGAGCAGGGGGTTGGACCAGATGACCCAGGAGGTCCCTTCCAACTCTACCATTCTATGATTCTATGATTCTATGATTCTATGAAGGCAAGGAAGGAATTGGGGAGGGGGGGGGGGTGATTCCTGCTAGGGCCCTGAAATCATAAAACAGGCAGGAGAGTCTGATGCATGGTGACGGAGAGGTTGTAGGGGCAGATAGGGGGTGTTGTCACGTGCGAGCACGTGTGCATGCTGGCTTGTGTGTGAGAGTGCGCTTCCTAGGTGTGGCGCGCTGCAGACAGTCAAAGGGATTGTTCCCTTTCATTAAAAGTTAATCCACGGCTGCAGGCTATTAGAAAGCAACTAACCGCGCTCTACTCACCCTATCAGGGTCTACCGGTGAGTCTCGCCTCTGCTCCCGGCCTGTGGCATTGGCCGTGAAGCTGACGCTCCGTCGACAGCGCTGCAGCCGATCAGTGAGCTCAGCGGCTCTGAGTGGGGCATTGTGTTTACAAGACCTTTTAAGGAAGCCAGCAAAAAAAATTGAAGAGAAGGGAAAGCACAAAAGGACCTGGTCTTGCTGAGCACTGGAAAGGGCAGCCGGCAGCCAGACTTCAAAGTAGAAAAGCAGCAAGTGAGAGGTTTGTCTCTGCCTACGGCCACACCACCCTGAACACGCTTGCTCTCATCTGATTTTGGAAGCTAAGCAGGGTTGGGCCTGGTTAGTACATGGATGGGAGACCGATTGGGAATACCAGGTGCTGTAGGCTTTTGCTTTTTCCTTCCTTCCACCAGCAGCGGGCACTCTCTTCTATGCCTATTTTCCATTCCCTTTCACAAGTGCACACATTCTTCTCTTTTCTTTTTTTCATTTGCTTTCTCTCTTGCACTATTTCATCTCTGCAAAATACCAGCATCCTTCTGATCACCGTGGGCCTCCAGCATTGTTGCTTCTTTACTTTTAATACTAGGCTCTTTTTCACCAGGACCAGCGTCTCCCGCGTGGCTGGAGGCAACCACCGGTAACCCCAAGCAGAAGACCTTTGCAGGCAACACGACCCTCCCCCCTGAAGAGCAGCTCAAAGTCACTGGCAACCATCTCACCCTCTTCCTTCATTCACCCATGGACGTCTCGCTCCGCCCCCAAGTTACGGGTCCAGCTTGCTCTTTCTGTCACATTACCGCGATGAAGTGTTTAGGATGCAGGAGACCCTGCGCCGAGACATTTTTGAAGACACCTGATGTGGCGGGTGAATCACTGCTAAACAAACCACACCTGTAGGGACGGCACAGACTTTGCATGGACCCTTCGGAGCCCGCCCCGTCACGGCCAGATTGCTCGCTTTTATGCACACGCCCGGAC
Organism: Phyllobates terribilis; assembly: GCF_046119375.1. Classification (NCBI taxonomy): domain Eukaryota; kingdom Metazoa; phylum Chordata; class Amphibia; order Anura; family Dendrobatidae; genus Phyllobates; species Phyllobates terribilis. The sequence continues at coordinate 682,718,032 of NW_027362764.1, read as the reverse complement.
TGACTGGCGTGTGCGGGAGTAGTGGTTCCACTGGACCATGAACCGGAGAGTGCCTGGAGGGGCGTGACTAAGTATCTGGCCGATCCGACCAAGGTGGCACGACGGCATACGAATCCAGTGCACCAAGGAGAAACCGGGCAGAGGGACCAGGTGCTACTCCAGGTCAAACTCCGGACACGGGGGTTGACCCACACAGGGATTACTGGAACAGGCAGGTTAGGCTGGCACAGACTGGTGGATATAAGCGAACACGGCAGGTATGCAGACGGGTGGATACAGGCGAGTATGCAGGCGGGGAGGTACTGGCCGAAAGGACGGGCTGGAGCACAGAGAGGACAAGACCAGTACAGACTGGGTCACAGAAACAGAACCGCAGATGCGTAGCCAAACACAGCAGAGAGGGAATGCCCGAAGCGGTGGGCAAGAGCAGAGCAGGACGGGACTGCCGGAGCAGCGAGCGCAAGCAGAGCAGGACAGGACTGCCGGAGCAGCGAGCAGATGCAGAGCAGGACGGGACTGCCGGAGCAGCGAGCAGAGGCAGAGCAGGACAGGACTGCCGGAGCAGCGAGCAGATGCAGAGCAGAAACCGCAGGAGTGGCAAGCAAGGCAAGAGCAGAGTGGAAACCGCAAGAGCGGCAAGCTAAGCAGGAGCAGAGCGGAAACCGCAGAGCGGTAAACAAGGCAGGAGCAGAGCGGAAACCGCAGAGCGGTAAACAAGGCAGGAGCAGAGCGGAAACCGCAGAGCGGTAAACAAGGCAGGAGCAGAGCGGAAACCGCAGAGCGGCTAAGTAGGCAGGAGCAGAGAGGAAACCGCAGAGCGGCAAACAAGGCAGGAGCAGAGCAGAAACCGCAGAGCGGCAAACAAGGCAGGAGCAGAGCAGAAACCGCAGGAGCGGCAAGCAAGGCAAGAGCAGGGCAGAAACCGCAAGAGAGGCAAGCTAAGCAGGAGCAGAGCGGAAACCGCAGAGCGGTAAACAAGGCAGGAGCAGAGCGGAAACCGCAGAGCGGTAAACAAGGAAGGAGCAGAGCGGAAACCGCAGAGCGGTTAAACAAGGCAGGAGCAGAGCGGAAACCGCAGAGCGGCAAACAAAGCAGAGCAGGGGGGACAGGGCTCTGTTCACACGGAACAGACAGGAAGAGAAAGGCAGAGCCAGATACCCACAGGGTACTTGCAGTGAAGTAGCGAGTGGACCACAAACTCACAAACGGGAGTACAGAGACAACAAGCAGGAGTTAGGTACGAGTTCAGACTCTGCAGAAAAAGGAAGGGAACGGACATAGAGGCAAAACAGGTAAAGGATAGGAGAGAGTTCAGACTGGAACTGAGTGTACGGAGGAGACCGACACTGCAGCGGGATACAGGAGTGGGTCTGGGAATACGGCCCCCAGAGAGGCGGGACGAACAGGCAAGGAGCGTGTTCAGACAGGACAGACAAGATACAGGAGCGGGTCTAGGTAATCGGCCCCTAGAAGGCGGGAGGAACAGGCTAGGAGCGTGTTCAGACAGGACTGGAAATACAGCCTCCAGGAGAGGCAGCAGGCAAGAGTACACAGACAGGACTCAGTTCAGACACGGGAACTGATACCGCAAGGCAGGAGACATAGACAGGACTCAGTTCAGACACGGGAACTGATACCGCAAGGCAGGAGACAAAGACAGGACTCAGTTCAGACACGGAAACTGATACCGCAAGGCAGGAGACATAGACAGGACTCAGTTCAGACACGGGAACTGATACCGCAAGGCAGGAGACAAAGAACGAGACCTGGCACCTTCAGAGTACAAGCACACACTGAATGAAACACTATGCTCAGGCAGGGATAGATGGGAGCAGCTGAGCTATATACCAGGTGACAGACAGCAATAGGCTGAGGACGCACAAGGGGTGTGACCCACAGCAGGTACAAAAAGCAGGAAGTGATCGGGCGCCTCCCTTAAGCAGCAGAAACAGACACAAACAGACAGCATGGAGGGAAGCCAGAGAGACATTCTGGACAGGAGATCAAGTGCGCGCTCTTGCACAGTGGGAGATGGACCACTATGCAAGGACGCCGCCAGGTATGTTACAGTACCCCCCCTTACGCCCCCTCTTCTTCAGGCCTGCCAGAATCTCCCGCAGGGAATTTGAGGGTCAATTCTTCCCTTCGAAGAGATCACTTCCACTGTCCACCGGAAAAACTGGTCTCCTCTGGGTAGCTAGGATGCTACCTCCCATCCAGCCACCCTTAGCAACAGACGAAATGGGTGGAGTACCAGGAACAGCACACAAGGAAGTCTCACTCCACATACTTTCAGGTGGCATCCCAGAGGGTAAAGGAGACAACTGGAAGTCCTCCACCGGGTTGGAGGGGGACAGAGACTTGGGGGTAATCTCTGCTTCGAGGTACATCTGTCAAGCTCACAGGAAGAAATAGACGGGTTATCAGGTACAGGATGAGGAAAAGTCACTGCCTCTTTGTTATCTGGTGGTACCCCGGAGGATTCAGGAAACAACTGGAGGTCCTCCGCCGGGTCAGAAGAGTGCAGAGGCTCAGAGAAAACATCTGCTTCAGAGTACACAAGGTCGGACTCACTGGACGAAGCAGGCGAGGTATCGGGTACCGAGTATAGGAAAGTCTCTGTCCATTCACCACCAGGTGGCACCCCGAAGGGTTCTGGAGACAACTGGCGGTCCTCCGCCTGGTCAGAGGGGTGTAGAGACTCACGGGTAACCTCTGCTTCAGAGTTCACTAGGTCGGACTCACTGGACGAAGCAAGCGAGGTATCAGATCCAGGATATAGGAAAGTCTCTGTCCATTCACCACCAGGTGGCACCCCGAATGGTTCTGGAGACAACTGGAGGTCCTCCGCCTGGTCAGAGGGGTGTAGAGACTCATGGTTAACCTCTGCTTCGGAGTACACTAGGTTGGACTCACTGGACGAAGCGAGCGAGGTATCAGGTACAGAGTATAGGAGAGTCTCTGTCCTTTCGCTACCAGGAAGCACCCCGAAGGGTTCAGGGGACAACTGGAGGTCCTCCGCCTGGTCGGAGGGGTGTAGAGACTCGGGGGTAACTACCACTTTGGGGTACCCATTGTCAGGCTCACAGGACGAAGCGGACAAAGTATCGAGTACCGGGTGTAGAGAAGTCTCTCTCCATTTGTTATCAAGTGGTATCCCGGAGGATTCAGGAGGCAACAGGGGGACCTCCACCAGGTAGTAGAGGTGCACAGACTCTGAGGTAACCACAGCTTTGGAGCATCTTTGGACATGCACACCGGTTAAAGTGGGTGAAGCATCTGATGCCGGGTGCAGGAAGTTCTCCTGTGTGGAGTCTGGATGGGCAGAAGTCTCTTCGGGCAGGAGAACTGGTGCACTACCCACGCACATTACCCGTTGGGGCTTCTCCGGGATACAGGGAGATGAAGCTTCAGTAGGGACTTCAAGGTTGGGGTCAGGAGGTCTCACGGAGGACAGACCCTGGCGTGACGGCTTGCCTCTACGTCTAGCACGTCTGGACTGCCTCTTGAGGTTGGGAGAAGTATTCCGGAAAGCATAGTCACCCTGTGAGGATTCTGGGTGGGCAGTAGTCTCATTGGGCTGGAGGACTATTGCGCTACCCACACACATTACCCATCGGGGCTGCTCCGGGATATTGGGAAGTGAAGCTTCAGCAGGGGCTTCAGGTTTAGGGTCCTCGAAGACCACACGAAAGGCCACCAGGAAGGCCTGCAGGTCAAGGACGACAGGATCCCATGCTTCCCATAGGGGGGTGACCCATTTCAAGGCATCACCCGCTAGGTAGTCAATCATAAAGGCCACTTTAGCCCAATCGGAAGGAAAATAGAGAGGGTAGGCCTTAAAGTGTAGCATGCATTGCTCCACAAATGCACGACACTGTCTTGGATCCCCATAGTAACGTGGCGGATCCGCAGGAACGAGAGCTGATAGATCCATCTGGACGGTGCGTAATTCGCCTGGAACTCAGCTAAGGGAAAAAAAAATTTATCTATTTATTTTTAATGCATGTATTCACTAGAAAACGTCTCAGAGAGCGAAGGCCGTGGGGCTCAACGGGAACCATGGCCTGAGCATGCTGTTATGCACACGCCCGGACTGACTGGCGTGTGCGGGAGTAGTGGTTCCACTGGACCATGAACCGGAGAGTGCCTAGAGGGGCGTGACTAAGTATCTGGCCGATCCGACCAAGGTGGCACGACGGCATACGACGCCAGTGCACCAAGGAGAAACCGGGCAGAGGGACCAGGTGCTACTCCAGGTCAAACTCCGGACACGGGGGCTGACCCACACAGGGATTACTGGAACAGGCAGGTTAGGCTGGCACAGACTGGTGGATATAAGCGAACACGGCAGGTATGCAGACGGGTGGATACAGGCGAGTATGCAGGCGGGGAGGTACTGGCAGAAAGGATGGGCTGGAGCACAGAGAGGACAAGACCCAGTACAGACTGGGTCACAGAAACAGAACCGCAGATGCAGTAGCCAAACACAGCAGAGAGGGAATGCCCGAAGCGGTGGGCAAGAGCAGAGCAGGACGGGAATGCCGGAGCAGCGAGCGCAAGCAGAGCAGGACAGGACTGCCGGAGCAGCGAGCAGATGCAGAGCAGGACGGGACTGCCGGAGCAGCGAGCAGAAGCAGAGCAGAAACCGCAGGAGCGGAAAGCAAGGCAAGAGCAGAGTGGAAACCGCAAGAGCGGCAAGCTAAGCAGGAGCAGAGCGGAAACCGCAGAGCGGTAAACAAGGCAGGAGCAGAGCGGAAACCGCAGAGCAGTAAACAAGGCAGGAGCAGAGCGGAAACCGCAGAGCGGTAAACAAGGCAGGAGCAGAGCGGAAACCGCAGAGCGGCTAAGTAGGCAGGAGCAGAGCGGAAACCGCAGAGCGACAAACAAGGCAGGAGCAGAGCGGAAACCGCAGAGCGGTAAACAAGGCAGGAGCAGAGCGGAAACCGCAGAGCGGCTAAGTAGGCAGGAGCAGAGCGGAAACCGCAGAGCGGCTAAGTAGGCAGGAGCAGAGCGGAAACCGCAGAGCGGCAAACAAGGCAGGAGCAGAGAAGAAACTGCAGGAGCGGCAAGCAAGGCAAGAGCAGGGCAGAAACCGCAAGAGCGGCAAGCTAAGCAGGAGCAGAGCGGAAACCGTAGAGCGGTAAACAAGGCAGGAGCAGAGCGGAAACCGCAGAGCGGTAAACAAGGAAGGAGCAGAGCGGAAACCGCAGAGCGGTAAACAAGGCAGGAGCAGAGCGGAAACCGCAGAGCGGCAAACAAAGCAGAGCAGGGGGGACAGGGCTCTGTTCACATGGAACAGACAGGAAGAGAAAGGCAGAGCCAGATACCCACAGGGTACTTGCAGTGAAGTAGCGAGTGGACCACAAACTCACAAACGGGAGTACAGAGACAACAAGCAGGAGTTAGGTACGAGTTCAGACTCTGCAGAAAAAGGAAGGGAACGGACATAGAGGCAAAACAGGTAAAGGATAGGAGAGAGTTCAGACTGGAACTGAGTGTACGGAGGAGACCGACACTGCAGCAGGATAAAGGAGCGGGTCTGGGAATACGGCCCCCAGAGAGGCGGGACGAACAGGCAAGGAGCGTGTTCAGACAGGACAGACAAGATACAGGAGCGGGTCTAGGTAATCGGCCCCTAGAAGGCGGGAGGAACAGGTTAGGAGCGTGTTCAGACAGGACTGGAAATACAGCCTCCAGGAGAGGCAGCAGGCAAGAGTACACAGACAGGACTCAGTTCAGACACGGGAACTGATACCGCAAGGCAGGAGACATAGACAGGACTCAGTTCAGACACGGGAACTGATACCGCAAGGCAGGAGACAAAGACAGGACTCAGTTCAGACACGGGAACTGATACCGCAAGGCAGGAGACATAGACAGGACTCAGTTCAGACACGGGAACTGATACCACAAGGCAGGAGACAAAGAACGGGACCTGGCACCTTCAGAGTGCAAGCACACACTGAATGAAACACTATGCTCAGGCAGGGATAGATGGAAGCAGCTGAGCTATATACCAGGTGACAGACAGCAATAGGCTGAGGACGCACAAGGGGTGTGACCTACAGCAGGTACAAAAAGCAGGAAGTGATCGGGCGCCGCCCTTAAGCAGCAGAAACAGACACAAACAGACAGCATGGAGGGAAGCCAGAGAGACATTCTGGACAGGAGATCAAGTGCGCGCTCTTGCACAGTGGGAGATGGACCACTATGCAAGGACGCCGCCAGGTATGTTACACTCGCACATGCTGGCTTGTGTGTGAGAGTGCGCTTCCTAGTTGTGGCGCGCTGCAGACAGTCAAAGGGATTGTTCCCTTTCATTAAAAGTTAATCCCCGGCTGCAGCCTATTAGAAAGCAAGTAACCGCGCTCTACTCACCCTACCCGGGTCTACCGGTGAGTCTCGCCTCTGCTCCCGGCCTGTGGCATTGGCCGTGAAGCTGACATTCCGTCGACAGCGCTGCAGCCGATCAGTGAGCTCAGCGGCTCTGAGTGGGGCGTTGTGTCTACAAGACCTTTTAAGGAAGCCAGCAAAAAAATTGAAGAGAAGGGAAAGCACAAAAGGACCTGGTCTTGCTGAGCACTGGAAAGGGCAGCCGGCAGCCAGACGTCAAAGTAGAAAAGCAGCAAGTGAGAGGCTTGTCTCTGCCTAGGCCACACCACCCTGAACACGCCCGATCTCATCTGATCTCAGAAGCTAAGCAGGGTTGGGCCTGGTTAGTACTTGGATGGGAGACTGTAAAATAATACTCTTCCTGTATTATTTTTTCTACTGAGGACTTCTCAAAGTATCAATATCACGATATTATTATAAAAAAATGTATCTATTTATTCTTGGATTGTCCATTAAAAAGAATCAGATTGCAGCAGGTACATACAATAATTAATTATAAAGTAATTGTCCATTTGTCTATAATTAGCTTAATTGTTGAGATTCACCCATCTTTCCTTGGATCCTGGCTGGTAAATCATGTCTTTGTCCAGCATGTGTCCAGGCCTACATGTCATCTGCTTCTCAGCATGAAGATTCTGTGTCTTGTGGGGTGGGCAGAGCAAGAGAGCCCCCCCTTTCTGTACCATGGGCTTTTATAGCCAGTCGTATGGACACCTGTTCTACATATGGTAGTGAACCAAAAATACACACACAAATAGCGCATGTCAACTAGACACGATGGCTGAGGCATAGAACTCAGAAAAATGATTATCGATTAACATTCCAAATGAATTTCCATAATTAACCATTTAACAGAGACCACCTGGGAATGCCAGGTGCTGTAGGCTTTTGCTTTTTCCTTCCTTCCACCAGCAGGGGGCACTCTCTTCTATGCCTTTTTTCCATTCCCTTTCACAAGTGCACACATTCATTCTCTTTTCTTTTTTTCATTTGCTTTCTCTCTTGCGCTATTTCATCTCTGCAAAATACCAGCATCCTTCTGATCACCGTGGGCCTCCAGCATTGTTGCTTCTTTACTTTTAATACTAGGCTCCTTTTCACCAGGACCAGCGTCTCCCGGGTGGCTGGAGGCAACCACCGGTAACCCCAAGCAGAAGGCCTTTGCAGGCAACACGACCCTCCCCCCTGAAGAGCAGCTCAAAGTCACTGGCAACCATCTCACCCTCTTCCTTCATTCACCCCTGGACGTCTCGCTCAGCCCCCAAGTTACGGGTCCAGCTTGCTCTTTCTGTCACATTACCGCGATGAAGGGTTTAGCCTGCAGGAGACCCTGCGCCGAGCCATTTTTGAAGACACCTGATGCGGCGGGTGAATCACTGCTAAATAAACCACACCTGTAGGGACCTCACAGCCTTTGTATGGACCCTTCGGAGCCCGCCCCATCACGGCCAGATTGGTCGCCACCAAGCGATCTTGAGAAAGGCTGGCCGGGTGATGGATCAAGCAGCGTCTACTGGCCATACCACCTTGGATACGCCCATTCTCGTCTGATCTCGGAAGCAAAGCAGGGCTGGGCTCAGACAGTACTTGGATGGGAGACCTCCTGGGAACACCGGGTGCCGTAGACCATTTTGATAACGCTTTGCCCTACTGCCCAGCTCGGCTAGCATGGAACGGCGCCTTGCCGGACACCGACCTTAAGTAACTTAGATGATGGAAGCCCCAAGGCCTCTGAGCCAGTTGGCAGCTAAGTACGCTACCCCGCCGCCTTCACGCAGGCCTGACACCGAGCTCTTTGCCACGGCTAGGAGTGCTTATTGACTCCGCAGCTCGCCGTGTGGAAATGATTACGTTAAAAGCACCCGGGGCCGTGAAGGGGCCAGGCTTTCAGCAGGTGCCCAGGGAAGGCTTTGGATGCCGGCCGCCTAGCGAGGGCCAGCAGAAGTAACATGTTTCTCTGCAAAGAAGCTTGTGTAACCAAGCCAGACGGCTGACAAAGAGCTAACCTCAGTGCAAGGAAGGCAAGGAAGGAATTGGGGAGGGGGGGTGATTCCTGCTAGGGCCCTGAAATCATAAAACAGGCAGGAGAGTCTGACACATGGTGATGGAGAGGTTGTAGGGGCAGATAGGGGGTGTTGTCACGTGCGAGCACGTGTGCATGCTGGCTTGTGTGTGAGAGTGCGCTTCCTAGGTGTGGCGCGCTGCAGACAGTCAAAGGGATTGTTATCTTTCATTAAAAGTTAATCCCCGGCTGCAGCCTATTAGAAAGCAACTAACTGCGCTCTACTCACCCTACCCGGGTCTACCGGTGAGTCTCGCCTCTGCTCACGGCCTGTGGCATTGGCCGTGAAGCTGACGTTCCGTCGACAGCGCTGCAGCCGATCAGTGAGCTCAGCGGCTCTGAGTGGGGCGTTGTGTCTACACGACCTTTTAAGGAAGCCAGAAAAAAAATTGAAGAGAAGGGAAAGCACAAAAGGACCTGGTCTTGCTGAGCACTGGAAAGGGCAGCCGGCAGCCAGACGTCAAAGTAGAAAAGCAGCAAGTGAGAGGCATGTCTCTGCCTACTGCCACACCACTCTGAACACGCCCGAACTCATCTGATCTTGGAAGCTAAGCAGGGTCGGGCCTGGTTAGTAGTGTTGAGTCACCCCCGTAGTGTTCGAGTTCGGTTCGGTTCGTCGAACACCCGTGTGTTCGCCGAACTGTTCGTCGAACACCGTTAAAACCAATGGCAGGCAAACAAAAACACATAGAAACACATAGGAAACACCTTCAAAGGTGTCCAAAAGCTGACAAACTGCTCAGAAGACATAACTAACACATGGAAAAGTGACAAGTACATATAGTCATGCGAAAATAAAAGAGGTGGAGGAGTAAAAGGAGGGGGAGACACAGATATAGGCATGTCATGACCTTCTAAAATCCAAAAAGTGAGAAGCCGACACGGCCAGTCCGCTCCTGCCCGTGCCACCTCCGTGTCGCCGGGTTTGTGCCAGAGCCGCGGTGAACCTGATGGCCAGCCCCCCTCTCCCAATACTGGTGCCTGTCCGCTGGTGGGTCGAGCGAGCCCCCCTGTGGTGGAGGCAGCTCTAAGCTTTTTAATTTAAATTGTCTCTCTAATTTGAATGAATACACTTTAAATCCATTTACAAGGATCTATTGGAGGGCAAGTCTCTTGCCAGCAGCCGCGTAATTCCAGCTCCAGTAGCGTCCACTAAAGCTGCTGCAGTTAAAAAGCTTTTATAAGGATCGAGCTCGGCTGTCCACCGCAAGGCATCCTACTGCCAGTCCGAGCCCCTATGCCTTGGGGTGCCTCCTGATGCTCTTCACTGAGTATCCCGTGGTCCCGAAGCATTTCCTTTGAAAAAATGAAGTGTCCAAACTACAGGTGGTGTAGCTTGCTTAACAGCCGGGATAATCCGCTGATTAGCAGACCCTGCTACTAGGCACAAAGTATTTCCTGGGCTAGATGCAGTTAAAAATTTGTAATTAGATACTCTCATTGGATGCTGAGAAAGCATTCCATAGAGTCTCCTGGCACGCCATATATGATTCTCTTAAAAAGCTTGGGGTAGGGGTCTAGGGGACCCTTTTATAGCCAAAATCACGGCCCTGTATCACAATACGTCACCTAGGCTAAAGATAAATGGAACTGTAGCACCCTGAGGGCTCGGTTGCTACAGAGGTATTGCACCTCTCCCAGAGGTGTGATATCTCACTCTCAGGTAAGGATGGAGTGTGGATCAGGACCCGACACCTGCATGCATTACACCACATTGCCGTGGGGCAGGGCGACCAATATGCCTCTGAGATGGGCACGACAGTCCCTGTCCCTGGCTGGAGTGGGGGGAGGGAACACTGAGGAAGGGGAACCCTGTAGTGCAGGAGCAGGGAGGAAGCAGTTCCTGGGTGCATTGAGAAGGGAGTATAAAAGGTGGGCACCATCTTAGTTCAGTGCAGAGAAGTCTGAGCAGAAGTGGCAGGGAGCAGGGGCTCTGCATGAGCTCTGCTCCGGAGGCGGGCCTAGTAACAGAGGCCCAGGCTTGGAAGAGGGAGAAGGAAGGAAGAGGAGCGGAGAAGGCTCCAGGAACGAGGAATGAAGGGATCCCAGGGGTGCGGACGGGCAAGTCGCCACCGCACGCCCGAATCCACCTGCGTGGAGGGGTCAGGCCAAAGGGGGAGACCGGTCCCCGAAACTAGTGGAGCAGGAAACGACCCTCAGCTAGAAACCGGAGGCTGTGACATTTTATGTGGCGCAGCCCCTCGCTACACCCGCTAGGAAGGCACCACATAGGGTCAGGGAAACTGGCGCCAAGTTTACCAAGAGGAGGCCCGAGGCAGCCGGACAGAAGTGTTGGTAAGAAAGGCCAGACAAAGGACACACAAAGGGGGTCCTGTGAAGCGCTCCAAAGTTATCTGGGAGTTGTCTGAGCCCCTCACCTGGTGAGCACAGTACGACGTGGGCAGCCGTTACCTGCAGACGTGGTCTGGATAATAAGAACTGTGAGTAAAGGCCCTGGACTGCATCACTGACTCCGTGTCGTTAATGCTGCTGCCCTGCACCATCACCCCCATCCTCCGCATACACTGCCCTGAGGCTATACTCCTCCCGTGGGGAGTTATGCTACGCTCTGCTGCACCCACAACACCAGCCTCAGCGGTCTGCCCTGCAGCGGCGGTTCACTCTGACCGCAATCCACGGGTGGCGTAGTCGGACATTTAAACATCAAAACCACATAAATAGTTCCGCCACTGGTTTGACCACCCTGAGCCACGGAACCGGGTCGCCGCCACGAAGACTACAACCACCAGCATCCACCAAAAAGGGTCCGGCTCCGGGTGTCCCAAGGCCCAGGGGGTGCATCAGAACATTTTCATCACCTTTCACAATCACCAATGGGACAAGGCAGGGATGTCCTCTGTCCCCTCTCTTATACATCCTAGTGACGGAGCACCTGCTCTCATCAATTCGCCATAACCCCAATATTAGGTGGATTGAGGTGGGAGGCACCGAGTACAAGTGCTCTCTATTTGCTGATGATGTCCTAGTATATATCACTCAATCACATATATCCATCCATGCTGTTATGGCTGAAATAGATCACTTTGTTACATGGTCAAATTTTAAAATCAATGCAGCGAAGTCTGAGGCCCTCGATGTCTCCCTCCCCAAATCCATATAGGATTCCATCCAGTCCAACTTTCCCTTTGCCTGGCCCTCACAGGGTATCAAATACTTAGGAATTCCTATTCATAGAGACCTCTCCCATCTATGTTATCTTAATTTTGGGCCCTTTATTGAACAACTCCATACAGGCCACGGTTGGCAAGTTAGAACTGTAAGATTCACTACGTGAACCACTGGTGTTTTGTGGAAAAGCACATGTACACTGCGTTCCAAATTATTATGCAAAAAGTGTTTAGGAGTGATAAGGGAAGAATTTGTTTGTTTGTCAGTTAAACTCATTGATGGTGATGTGTGGCAGGGCTCTTTATATCACTGTAAGCAATTGCAGACACCTGTGCTAATTAGTTTGGCAGGTGTGTCCAATGAAAGGCAAGACTACTTAAGAAGGCTGTCTCACATTATTAAGCAGCCTACATTTTCTGCCAAAATGGGAAAGAAAAAGGATGTGTCGGCTGCTGAGAAGCAACAAATTGTGGAGTGTTTAGGTCAAGGCATGACTACAATCAACATTGTGCGATGATCAGGATGAAGTGTCTTGGCAATCAAGAAGTATGTAGCTGATTCACAGTACACACGTGTGCGTGCTGATAAGGGCAAATTGAGGAGTCTTTCCTACAGGCAATTACGTCAGGTTGAAAGAGCAGCGGCAAAAAAGCCTTGTCATAGCAGCAGACAAGTTTTTGAAGCTGCTTGTGCCTCCAACGTCCCCCGAACAACAAGATGCAGGGTCCTTCAGAGGTTTGCAGCTGTGCATACGCCATCCTGTCGACCTCCTCTATCCACTTCACACAAGCAGAAACGGCTCCAGTGGGCCAAACATTACATGAAGACTGATTTCAAAACTGTTTTGTTCACGGATGAGTGCCGTGCAGCGCTCGATGGTCCAGATGGATGGAGTGGAGGATGGCTGGTTGATGGACACCACACGCAAACACGGCTACAGCGCCAACAAGGAGGAGGTGGAGTAATGTTTTGGGCTGGAATCATGGGGAGAGAGATTGTCGGCCCCTTTAGGATCCCTGAAGGCGCTAAAGATGAACTCCATAATGTATGTGGATTTTCTCAAACAGCACTTCCTGCCATGGTTCAAGAAGAAGAACCGTGTATTTCACAGCAAGATCATTTTTCTGCATGATAATGCACCATCTCATGCTGCACATAAAACATCTGCATCTCTGGCTGATATGGGCATAAAAGGGGACAAACTTATGGTGTGACCCCCATGCTCCCCTGACCTGTACCCCATTCAGAACCTTTGGAGCATCATTAAAAGGAGTGTCTATGATGGCGGGAGGCAGTTCACATCTAAGCAACAGCTCTGGGAGGGTATTCTGTCCTCATGCAAAACAATTGAAGCAGAAACCATCCAAAACCTGACAAATTCAATGGACGAGAGAGTTCAGAAGCTCCTTTCGAACAAGGGGTCCTATTTGAAAATGTAACATCACCTAGAATAAAGTTTTGAGTTGAAAACTGTTTGATTTCAGTTTCTAACAACCTGCTAATGCTTATAATTTCAAAAATGACCATTTTTTTGGTCTTTATTAAAATGAAAAGGTTGATTGAAAAGTTTGGGGGATCTAAGAGTGTGGCAACCCAGTAGTCATGACTACTTCGAATTCTGACAATATGAGGGTCATGCTGCAGGTAGTGCAGCAAGAAGGCCCTTATGTGTCTTGCGCATCTCGGAGCCCCAAAATTATTTTCCGGGCTAGATGCAGCTAAAAATTATTATTAATTTTAAATCTGGTGAAGCTTTAGTATAGATGGCCTAATAGGATCAGTGCTGCACACTGCTACAAAGCCCAAATTATTTTCCAGCCAAGATACAGATAAACATGATTAGTAATTTGAAAGCTTAAAACGGTTGGTAGGGTGATTTTAACCAATCATCAAGCTTTTACTCTCCCCAGGATGACACAGGGGTAGAAAAGTCGTTTCGGATCCATGATTTGTTCATCTTTATGAACGTGAGTCTGTCTACATTATCAGTGGAGAGCCGCGTGCGCTTATCTGTCAGCACACCACCAGCAGCGCTGAACACACGTTGAGACAGAACGCTGGCTGCGGGGCATGACAAGATCTCCAAGGCGTAAGTGGCTAGCTCCGGCCATTTATCCAGATTTGAAGCCCAAAAAGAGCAAGGGTCCAGTGACACAGTCGTGGCTTCAATGTTTACTTGGAGATACTCCTGTACCATCGTCTCTAGGCGTTGACTATGTGTCAGACTTCTTGTCTCCTGTGGCCTTGCAAAGGATGGGCTAAAAAAGTGGTGAAATGATTCCGCAAAATTGATGTTACCAGCAGATACTGTGGTTCTGTTACGGTTTGAGTGCTGAACACTTGACGGTCCCACGGTTGGCAAGTTGGAACTGTGAGATTCACTACATGCACCACTGGTATTTTGTGGAAAAGCACATGTAAGATTCTGCAACAGTCTCTGCTGATACTCCTGCATGCGTGCATCCCTTTCTATGGCAGGAATAATTTCTGCAAATTTACTTTTGTACCGGGGATCTAACAGTGTGGCAACCCAGTAGTCAGGATTATTTCTAATTCTCACAATTCGAGGGTCATGTTGCAGGTAGTGCAGCAAGAAGGCACTCATGTGTGTTGCGCATCCAGGAGCACCAAGTCCCTGTTGTGTTGGTGGCAAGGTAACAATCATGCTTCCTTCCTCTGTCCTCTCCCCCCAACCTCGCACAACAGAAATGTGATCAAGGTCTCCCTCATCTGATGAGTCTTCCATCAGTTCGTCCTCCACTTCTTCCTGGGCTCCTGCACCTTCCTCACTAGTTTGGCTGCTACCATGCGCCCTGGTAAAACCATCTCCCCCACCCTCACATGCCTGCCGCCTTGATGCTGCCGACCGTCTGGACCTTGCAGATGTTAGCCCTTCCGCATACAACTCCTCCTCCTCTACTTCCTCCACCTCCTCTTGTGCCACCACCTGACTCCGAATTCTGTTTAACATGTGCTTCAGCATGTAAATCACCGGAATAGTCATGCTGATAATGGCATCGTCAGCACTAAACATCTTCGTCGCCATTTCAAAACTGTGCAGAAGGGTGCATAGGTCCCTGATCTGAGACCACTCCTCCAGCATGATTTGCCCCACCTCTGAATCTCGTTGGCCCAGGCTATACGTCAGAACGTATTGCACCAGGGCTTGTCGGTGCTGCCACAGTCGCTGCAACATGTGCAGAGTTGAATTCCACCGGGTAGGCACATCGCATTTTAGCCGGTGAAGTGGCAGGCCCAACGACTTCTGTAGAGATGTAAGTCGCTGAGCTGCGGGATGCGAACGGCGGAAGTGAGCACACAGCGACCGTGCCCTCTGCAGAAGGCCATCTAGTCTGGGATAGTGGGCTAAAAATTGCTGGACAACCAGGTTCAACACGTGAGCCATACAAGGCACGTGTGTGACATTGCCCCGGCGAATGGCCGCACCCAGGTTTGCAGCATTGTCGCACACGGCCTTCCCTGGTTTCAGGTCCAGTGGAGACAACCATTCATGAAATTGGTTCTCCAGAGCTGACCACAACTCCTCAGCTGTGTGACTCACATTTCCCAGACATTTCAATGTAAAAACCGCCTGATGACGTTGAGCCCTACTGCCAGCATAGTAAGGAGGTGTGCAGGATCCCTTCTGCGCAGTTAGAAAGCTTGTGGCATGACCAGACAGGCTTTGGGTGCAGGTGGAAGACCGAGAGGAGGTTGAGGAGGCAGAAGCAGTGGAGGAACTTTGACATAAAGAGGATTGACGCACAACTCGTGGGGACGGCAAGACTTGGACAGCAGCCCCTTGTCCTGCTGTCACCATAGTTACCCAGTGCCCAGTCAGCGACATGTAACGCCCCTGTCCATGCCTACTCGTCCAAGTGTCTGTGGTGAAATGCACCCTGTCACACACAGAGTTTCTCAAAGAAGCGGTGATGTTGTGTGCGACATGCTGTTGGAGCGCAGGCATACCTTTCTTTGAGAAGTAGTGCCGACTGGGCATCTGGTACTGGGGCACTGCAACGGACATAAGGTCTCGAAAATCCTCTGTGTCCACCAGGCGGAAAGGCAGCATTTCTGTAGCCAAGAGCTTGCAGATGGTGAAATTCAACCTGTTAGCTTTTTCATGGCTAGGAGGAAATGGTCTTCTACTTGTCCACATCTGAGGGACCGAGGGCTGGCTATTGTGCTTAGACGGGGTTGATAAGGGTGTCCCCGGCAAACTGCCGGTCTGTGAGGAAGATGCAGGCGGACATGTTAGGTTGCCTTGATCCAAAGGTGGTGCTATCGATGTCGGACAGCGCTCAACACCAGCTGGTGTTACCACCTCCAAAGAAAATGATGACCTGCCAATCACGCTGGCTGTTGCGGGTAAAGAGGTGGCAGGTCTGCGCCCCAAAACAGGTGTGACTGCTGTCCCCCCAGTCACAGAGGATGAAGAGGCCGCGGATGCACAAGATATGGCAGACGGTGGTTGGCCCGGTCGGCTAGGCCGCATTGTAGCACACTGAGCTTCCCACTGCAACTTATGCTTCATGTCCATGTGCCGGATCATGCATGAAGTACTCAAACTATGTATTTTTTGGCCTCTACTTAGCTTTTGCTGACAAATGTTACAGATAACACGAGTTGGGTCATCTTTATCGATCTGAAAAAATGCCCAGGCTATGCAAGGCTTAGCACCCATGCGACCTGAAGAGCCACCACGACTTGTGGTGAGAGGCAGAGTTGTGTTTGAGGATGCAGTTGTTGACGTGCTTCCAGTACTACGTCTCTGTCCAGGAAGGCGCAACCTGACCTTGTCGTCACTAGCATCTTCCTCCACCTCCTCTGCTGACCTCATCTCTTGGCTGACTGTGGTTTGACAGTAAGTGGGATCTCCAACCTCATCATCATCACCCTGTGCGTTATCACACCCGTCGTCCTCAGAGGCAACCTGTTCCTGCCCTGACAAAAAACTAAAGTTGTCACTCCAATCAGGTATTTGAGTCTTATCATCGTCTTCCTCATTGTCTCCACCAACAGGAGTTACAGTTTGGGAATGAGGGTCTACATTATGGTCAGAACCTTCTGCGTCTGGTCCTGGATCCGACTCATAAAGATTCTGGGCATCAGTGCAGATCATTTCCTCGTCTGGATTCACAGAAGCGCTGGAGTCAACCTCTGATTCCCAGGCTATAGTATGAGTAAACAGCTCTGCAGACTCAACCATCTGTTCTACCTCATACTCAGACGGGCAGCTGGAGATTTTGGAGCCGTGAGGAAGCAAGTGCGATTGGGGTGACACCTTTGAGGACTGGAGTATTTGTGATGTTGAAGTTGATGTGGAGGAGAGCCCGCTTAAAGGAGCACTTGATATCCGTTGAAGCACCTGCTGTTTTTGTGCCTCATCTGGAATTTGTAGCGATTGGCGTGGCCGTAAGAAAGGGATCTTATCACATTGTCCGCTAAAAGAAGTAGACATTTTAGTTTGGCTGGAAGATGGTCTTTCTTCTGCAGATGTTACTGTTGCTTTAACACCTACCCCACGGACACAACCTTTTTTCCCCTTCCCAACACGCCTATTCCCCTTTCCATCAGCAGCAGGCCTTTTTCCACTAATTTTGGTGGTTAACTAATTCACAACTCTGGAGTTGTTTGCCCAAAAAACAATGGATGGGAACCGAGCAGAGCTGAGTGGCCAAACTGTGGTATTAGGCCAAAACTATTGGCTGGGTTAGATGCAGAAAAAAATTATATTCAATTTGCAACCTGATGGAGGTCTGTATAGATGGATTAATAGAACAAGTCCCACACACAGCTAGAAGCCCAATATTTTTTCAGAGGTAGATGCAGAAAAAAATATATTCAGTTTGCAACCTGATGGAGGTCAGTATAGATGGACTAATACAACAAGTCCCACACACAGCTAGAAGCCCAATATTTTTTCAGAGCTAGATGCAGAAAAAAATATATTCAGTTTGCAACCTGATGCAGGTCTGTATAGATGGATTAATAGAACAAGTTCCACACACAGCTAGAAGCCCAATATTTTTTCAGAGGTAGATGCAGAAAAAAATATATTCAGTTTGCAACCTGATGGAGGTCAGTATAGATGGACTAATACAACAAGTCCCACACACAGCTAGAAGCCCAATATTTTTTCAGAGGTAGATGCAGAAAAAAATATATTCAGTTTGCAACCTGATGGAGGTCAGTATAGATGGACTAATACAACAAGTCCCACACACAGCTAGAAGCCCAATATTTTTTCAGAGGTAGATGCAGAAAAAAATATATTCAGTTTGCAACCTGATGGAGGTCTGTATAGATGGATTAATAGAACAAGTCCCACACACAGCTAGAAGCCCAATATTTTTTCAGAAGTAGATGCAGAAAAAAATATATTCAGTTTGCAACCTGATGGAGGTCAGTATAGATGGACTAATACAACAAGTCCCACACACAGCTAGAAGCCCAATATTTTTTCAGAGGTAGATGCAGAAAAAAATATATTCAGTTTTCAACCTGATGGAGGTCAGTATAGATGGACTAATACAACAAGTCCCACACACAGCTAGAAGCCCAATATTTTTTCAGAGGTAGATGCAGAAAAAAATATATTCAGTTTGCAACCTGATGGAGGTCTGTATAGATGGATTAATAGAACAAGTCCCACACACAGCTAGAAGCCCAATATTTTTCAGAGGTAGATGCAGAAAAAAATATATTCAGTTTGCAACCTGATGCAGGTCTGTATAGATGGATTAATAGAACAAGTCCCATACACAGCTAAAAGCCCAATATTTTTTCAGAGGTAGATGCAGAAAAAAATATATTCAGTTTGCAACCTGATGGAGGTCTGTATAGATGGATTAATAGAACAAGTCCCACACACAGCTAGAAGCCCAATATTTTTTCAGAGGTAGATGCAGAAAAAAATATATTCAGTTTGCAACCTGATGGAGGTCTGTATAGATGGATTAATAGAACAAGTCCCACACACAGCTAGAAGCCCAATATTTTTTCAGGGCTAGATGGAGAAAAAAATTATATTCAATTTGCAACCTGATGGAGGTCAGTATAGATGGACTAATAGAATGATGCTATGCCCAAAAGATTTTACTTCACTAGGTGCAGTAAAAAAATTGGTATTCTATACACAGGTGGTATATCTTGCAACACAGATAGGCTACTCCACTGACTAACACACTCTGCAATAGGCCAAAAAGGATTAGCTTTGCTAGATTCAGCCAAATGCTGTGAAAAAAACTTGCACAGCACTGGCACAGACCTGCCTGGCAAAAACTGATAGGAACTGATGTAACCTAGTCCTGAAAAGGACTCCAATTACAATTAGTCTTTACTCTCACAATCTATCTATTTAAGAGCACAGACCTGCCTGATAAAAGTCGTAGGAAATGCTGTAACCTAGTCCTTAAAAGGACTGCAATCACAACTATTCCTACTCCCAAGCTATCTGTAGATTTGTGCGAAAATTGGCTTGAAATTAACAAGCAACAGCGGTGCCGTCTAACACGCAGCTGCAGCAGTGAGAAAATGTTGGTCATTGGGAAAATGGCTTGGTCTTATAGGGCAAGGACATTTGACATACACTGCCAATGACACATGCCCTTGCTTGTGTGAAAAAAAGCACTTCGCTCCGTGTGTGCACTGCTGATAGGCTGACAGATTGCACCTCCCCACTGCAAATGCGGGAAAGAGAAAAAAAAATGGAGATCTTCATTGTTCCTGCAGAGATCCATCCCCTGCCCCTCCCCCCACCCCGCTGTACACTCAAACTGCGTATTAACATTAATTTTCATTATTACTGAGAAAAAATCCAGTTATGATTTTGGTGCACGAACAGTTATTGAACATAACCTCGAACAGTCGAATTTTTCTCAAATTGTTCGTGTTCGCCGAACAGCTCGAACACCGCCCAAAACAGCTCGAATTTGAGATTGGCGAACAGTTCGAGTAGAACAACGCTCATCTCTACTGGTTAGTACTTGGATGGGAGACCGCCTGGGAATACCAGGTGCTGTAGGCTTTTGCTTTTTCCTTCCTTCCACCAGCAGGGGGCACTCTCTTCTATGCCTTTTTTCCATTCCCTTTCACAAGTGCACACATTCATTCTCTTTTCTTTTTTTCATTTGCTTTCTCTCTTGCGCTATTTCATCTCTGCAAAATACCAGCATCCTTCTGATCACCGTGGGCCTCCAGCATTGTTGCTTCTTTACTTTTAATACTGAGCTCCTTTTCACCAGGACCAGCGTCTCCCGCGTGGCTGGAGGCAACCACCGGTAACCCCAAGCAGAAGACCTTTGCAGGCAACACGACCCTACCCCCTGAAGAGCAGCTCAAAGTCACTGGCAACCATCTCACCCTCTTCCTTCATTCACCCCTGGACGTCTCGCTCCGCCCCCAAGTTACGGGTCCAGCTTGCTCTTTCTGTCACATTACCGCGATGAAGGGTTTAGCCTGCAGGAGACCCTGCGCCGAGACATTTTTGAAGACACCTGATGCGGCGCGTGAATCACTGCTAAACAAACCACACCTGTAGGGACGGCACAGACTTTGCATGGACCCTTCGGAGACCGCCCCGTCACGGCCAGATTGCTTGCCACCAAGCGTGTTACAACTCTCCTGTTAGGTTTTTTTTAGTTTGCTGGTCACATGACCATTTTGCCTATTTAATCCGGCTCCTCCCTCCTGGCTTTGCTGGACTTCATTTGTATTTACTACTGTTGAGCTAGCTTGTTGCTCTGTTGCCGTTCTCTGTTAGTTTTGCTAGGTCTTCTGACCCCTATGCCTTTTTGTTGTGTGTTTGTCTTTGACTGCTACTATTTCTGCTAGGAGGTGTCCAACTTTTCCGAGTCCCTAGATCTTGTAGGGATCCCTCCCTCACATCTATAGGTCTGCGTTCAGACTAGCCGAGGACTTTAGCGGGTCTGATCGCAGGATCAGGTTCCCCGTTACATCGTAGGGATCTAGTTTAGTTCTATTGTAGGGATAGATCTCCTTTCTTTCCTTAGTCTCTGTAGCAGATCATAGCAGTAATTCCAGCCATAAAAAAAAAAAAAAAAAAAAATTTCTCTAAGGAAAGATCTCCAGTTTTCCATCATGGTCTCGGTGCAAGATTTGGCTCAACGCTTGCAGGGACTCTCTCTGGAATTGACCAAGCTCCAACAACACGTGAGTAACTGTTCTGGAGCGCATTTTGTGGAACCTAAGGTACGTCTGCCTGATCTATTTTTTGGCAAACAACAAGATTTTTTTTCTTTTAAAAATGCTTGTCTATTATATTTTCGTTTGAGACCCAGATCCTCTGGTGATGAATCACAGCGCATAGGGATCATAATGTCACTTTTGCGCAAAGATCCTCAGGGATGGGCCTTCTCTCTCCAACCTAGTGATCCGTGCTTTAGATCAGTGGATAGTTTTTTTTCTGCTTTGGGTTTGTTGTACGATGATCCTGATCGTGTCTCATCTGCTGAGTCTGAATTAAGACATTTGAGGCAGGGATCAGGTAATGTGGAAAAATATTGTTCTCACTTCCGTCGGTGGTCTGCCCAGGTGGGGTGGAACGATTCTACTTTGAAAAGCTTGTTTCTTGCAGGGCTATGTGAAAGGGTAAAGGATTTACTGATTGCTTATCCCACACCTGGAAACTTGCAGGAGGAAATGCAATTAGCTATACGGGTGGACAGGAGACTGCGTGAAAGGGTTAATGAGAGCAAATCCTCTGCTATGTCAGCTTCGAGTCCTGAGAGGTTCTGTGCTGACAATGGAGAGCCGATGGAAATTGGGGCGATGGCACCCCGCTCTCAGGAAAAAGACCGCCGACTTTCTGAAGGCTTGTGTTTCTATTGCGGAAATTCTGGTCATTTTATTAAGAGCTGTGTGCTTCGTAAGAAGAAAGAAAAAAAAATGGTCAGTCATGCTCGTATTGCCTGTTTAAATTCTAAGGGAGTATTCCTATCTGCCACTACTGCTGCTCAGGATGAATTAATTGAATTTCGGGTATTTGTGGATTATGGATCTACTCTGAATGTGATTGATGGGGGATTCTTGGAAAAACTTAGATTAGAACCTAAAACTTTGTCATCCCCTATTGCTGTGGTTTCTGTCGATGGCTCTCCCTTGAAGAGTGTTACTCACAAGGTCTGTGAACTTCCCCTCACTATTAATGGTATTCATCAAGAGAATTTGGATTTGGTGGTATTGGATAATTTGCCTTCTCCAGTAATATTGGGGTTACCCTGGTTAAAATTGCACAATCCTGTACTGGATTGGTCTACCAATGAAATTAAGTCCTGGAGCCCTAAGTGTTATGACAAGTGTTGTAATGGGCGCATTGCTGCTGTGGATAGAGGGGAATTGCCTGTACCTATTCAGGATTTTTGGAGTTTTTTCTGAGGAGGAGTCGCAGGTTTTGCCTCCCCAAAGAGACTATGATTGTACCATTGAATTTGTCCCTGGCGCGACTCTTCCTAAGAGTCGTTTATTTAATCTTACTATTCCTGAAAGAAAGGCTTTGGAAGAATACATACAGACAAGCTTGGCCGCTGGTCACATTAGGCCTTCCAAGTCTCCTGTGTCTGTTGGATTTTTTTTTGTAAAAAAAAAAGATGGCGGTTTACGTCCTTGTCTGGACTTTCGTGAGATTAATAAAATTACTGTACGCAATCCTTACCCACTGCCATTGATTCCTGATTTATTTAACCAGTTAGTGGGGGCCAAGTGGTTCTCTAAAATTGATCTCCGGGGGGCATACAATTTGTTGCGCATGAAGGAGGGTGATGAATGGAAGACTGCTTTTAACACTCCTGTGGGTCATTTTGAGAATCTGGTTATGCCTTTTGGTCTCACCAATGCTCCAGCATTTTTTCAGAATCTTATTAATGATATCCTTAGACGTTTAATCGGCAAAAATGTTGTTGTGTATTTGGATGACATTTTGATTTATTCGCCGGATCTCGAGTCTCATTGGCGGAGCGTACGTGAGGTATTACAGTTATTAATGGACAATTTGCTTTTTGCTAAGCTGGAGAAATGTGAGTTCGCTGTACAGAGAATTAGTTTTTTGGGCTACATTATCTCCAGTGAAGGTTTTGAGATGGACCCGGTTAAAGTTCAAGCTGTGCAGGAATGGCCTAGGCCTATTGGTTTGAAATCGATACAGAGGTTTTTGGGTTTCGCCAATTATTACAGAAAATTCATAAAAAAATTTTCTATTATTGTCAAACCGCTGACCGATCTCACCAGGAAAGGTGCTAATGCGGTTCAGTGGACTTCTGAGGCCATTGAAGCTTTTGTGTTTCTAAAGGAGAGGTTCACCTCTGCTCCCATCCTTATGCAGCCTGATGTGACTAAGCCGTTTTTGGTTGAGGTTGATGCTTCTTCGGTGGGGGTTGGTGCGGTGTTGTCTCAGGAAAACAAGGATGGAGTACATCCCTGTGCCTTTTTTTCAAAAAAATTTTCCGAGACTGAACTTAATTACAATATTGGTAATCGGGAATTGCTGGCGATTAAACTCGCATTTGAACACTGGCGTCATCTCTTGGAAGGTGCTGAATTTCCCATTCAGGTTTTCACTGATCATAAAAATCTGATCTATCTTGATGCTGCCAAGCGCTTGAATGCCCGTCAGGCTAGGTGGGCACTTTTTTTCTCGCGGTTTAATTTTTCCGTTACTTACATCCTGGGTACCAAGAATGTTAAAGCGGATGCTTTGTCTCGCAGCTTTTCTCCCATGGTCGGTGTTGAGGAGGAAGAGGAGACCATTTTACAAGAAGGTGTTGTGAATGCTGCTTTGGACTCCGTTTTGGAGGATGAGATTCTTAAAGCACAGGAGAATGCCCCATCTAACACTCCCCATTGGAGGTTGTTTGTGCCTAGGACCTTTAGGAGAGATTTGTTTGTTGAGTGTCATGAGTCTCGGTTGGCAGGTCATCCAGGAATTTCTGAGACCAAGAGACTTGTGGGTCGCAGTTTTTGGTGGCCTGGATGGCAGAAGGAAGTCATTAAGTGGGTGCGCCAATGTACTGTGTGTGCAAGATCCAAGTCTTCGCATGCTCCTGCTGCGGGGTTGCTTTGCCCTCTGGAGGTTCCTAGTGCACCTTGGACACATCTGGCTATGGACTTTATTACTGACCTTCCTCCCTCTGAAGGTTTCACGGTCATCTGGGTGGTCGTGGACCGTTTTAGCAAGATGTGTCACTTGGTTCCCTTCATCAAACTGCCTTGCGCTAAGACACTCGCTAAGGCCTTTGACAAGGAGATTGTCAGACTACATGGTGTTCCTACTGACATTGTTTCTGATAGGGGACCTCAGTTCGTGGCTCGTTTTTGGCGTGCCTTTTGTGACAGGTTGGGAGTTCATTTGTCGTTTTCATCCGGATATCATCCTGAGTCTAATGGCCAGACAGAAAGGAAGAACCAGGATGTTGAGCAGTTCTTGCGTTGTTTTGTGGCAGACAATCAAGAGGGGTGGTCTGAGTTTCTGCCACTTGCTGAATTTGCTCTTAACAACCATACATCCTCTTCTGCTGGGTGTTCGCCTTTTTTTTGTTGTTCTGGGAGACATCCGTCTTTTGGGTCATTTTCCAAATTGGTTTCGGCTGTGCCTGAGGAGGAGAGTTTTTCCGGTGATTTGGAGAGAGTTTGGACGGATGTGCATGGTAATCTTCAGGAGGCTAACAAAAAATCTAAGAGGTACTTTGATAGGAAATGGCAAGAGGTTTTGTTTGCGGTTGGTGACATGGTTTGGTTGTCCTCTAAGAATCTGCGATTGAGAATTCCTTCTAAAAAATTGGGTCCCAAGTTCGTAGGGCCCTTTAAGGTACTTCAAATAGTTAACCAATCTGCTGTTAGGCTGGAGGTTCCTACGTCCTGGAGGATTAATCCGGTGTTTCATGTTTCTCTGTTGAAAAAAGCTGATGTGTCGGATGGTGACGCCTCTGCCACTGTTCCTCCGGTGGTGGAGGACGGGGAATATGAAATTTCCCGCATCCTAAATTCTAGACGGTATAGAGGGAGTTTGCAGTATCTCGTCGCTTGGAAGGGTTTCGGACCTGAGGATAACTCATGGGTGAGAGCGGATTATGTTTCTGCCCCCAGACTTGTCCAAGCGTTTCACAGGAGGTTTCCTGGTAAGCCTGGGCATAGGGGATCCGGAGGATCCTCTTAGAAGAGGGGGTACTGTTACAACTCTCCTGTTAGGTTTTTTTTAGTTTGCTGGTCACATGACCATTTTGCCTATTTAATCCGGCTCCGCCCTCCTGGCTTTGCTGGACTTCATTTGTATTTACTACTGTTGAGCTAGCTTGTTGCTCTGTTGCCGTTCTCTGTTAGTTTTGCTAGGTCTTCTGACCCCTATGCCTTTTTGTTGTGTGTTTGTCTTTGACTGCTACTATTTCTGCTAGGAGGTGTCCAACTTTTCCGAGTCCCTAGATCTTGTAGGGATCCCTCCCTCACATCTATAGGTCTGCGTTCAGACTAGCCGAGGACTTTAGCGGGTCTGATTGCAGGATCAGGTTCCCCGTTACATCTTAGGGATCTAGTTTAGTTCTATTGTAGGGATAGATCTCCTTTCTTTCCAAACTCTCTGTAGCAGATCATAACAAAGCGATCCTGAGAAAGGCTGGCCGGGCGATGGATCAAGCAGCGTCTACTGGCCATACCACCTTGGATACGCCTGATCTCGTCTGATCTCAAAAGCAAAGCAGGGCTGGGCTCGGACAGTACTTGGATGGGAGACCTCCTGGGAACACCGGGTGCTGTAGACCATTTTGATGACATTTTGCCCTACTGCCCAGCTCGGCTAGCATGGAACGGCGCCTTGCCGGACACCGACCTTAAGTAACTTAGATGATGGAAGCCCCAGGGCCTCTGAGCCAGTTGGCAGCTAAGCACGCTACCCCGCCGCCTTCACGCAGGCCTGACACCGAGCTCCTTGCCACGGCTAGGAGTGCTTACTGACTCCGCAGCTCGCCGTGTGGAAATGATGGCGTTAAAATCACACGGGGCCGTGAAGGGGCCAGGCTTTCAGCAGGTGCCCAGGGAAGGTTTTGGATGCTGGCCGCCTAGCGAGGGCCAGCAGAAGTAACATGTTTCTCTGCAAAGAAGCTTGTGTAACCAAGCCAGACGGCTGACAAAGAGCTAACCTCAGTGCAAGGAAGGCAAGGAATTAATTGGGGAGGGGGGGGTGATTCCTGCTAGGGCCCTGAAATCATAAAACAGGCAGGAGAGTCTGACGCATGGTGACGGAGAGGTTGTAGAGGCAGATAGGGGGTGTTGTCACGTGCAAGCACGTGTGTATGCGGGCTTGTGTGTGAGAGTGCGCTTCCTAGGTGTGGCGCGCTGCAGACAGTCAAAGGGATTGTTCCCTTTCATTAAAAGTTAATCCCCGGCTGCAGGCTATTAGAAAGCAACTAACCGCGCTCTACTCACCATACCCGGGTCTACCGGTGAGTCTCGCCTCTGCTCCCGGCCTGTGGCATTGCCCGTGAAGCTGACGTTCCGTCGACAGCGCTGCAGCCGATCAGTGAGCTCAGCGGCTCTGAGTGGGGCGTTGAGTCTACAAGACCTTTTAAGGAAGCCAGCAAAAAAATTGAAGAAAAGGGAAAGCACAAAAGGACCTGGTCTTGCTGAGCACTGGGAAGGGCAGCCGGCAGCCAGACATCAAAGTATAAAAGCAGCAAGTGAGAGGCTTGTCTCTGCATATGGCCACACCACCCTGAACACGCCTGATATTGTCTGATCTTGGGAGCTAAGCAGGGTTGGGCCTGCTTAGTACTTGGATGGGAGACCACCTGGGAATACCAGGTGCTGTAGGCTTTTGCTTTTTCCTTCCTTCCACCAGCAGGGGGCACTCTCTTCTATGCCTTTTTTCCATTCCCTTTCACAAGTGCACACATTCATTCTCTTTTCTTTTTTTCATTTGCTTTCTCTCTTGCGCTATTTCATCTCTGCAAAATACCAGCATCCTTCTGATCACCGTGGGCCTCCAGCATTGTTGCTTCTTTACTTTTAATACTAGGCTCCTTTTCACCAGGACCAGCGTCTCCCGCGTGGCTGGAGGCAACCACCGGTAACCCCAAGCAGAAGACCTTTGCAGGCAACACGACCCTCCCCCCTGAAGAGCAGCTCAAAGTCACTGGCAACCATCTCACCCTCTTCCTTCATTCACCCCTGGACGTCTCGCTCCGCCCTCAAGTTATGGGTCCAGCTTGCTCTTTCTGTCACATTACCGTGATGAAGGGTTTAGCCTGCAGGAGAACCTGCGCCGAGCCATTTTTGAAGACTCCTGATGCGGCGGGTGAATCACTGCTAAACAAACCACACCTGTAGGGACGGCACAGCCTTTGCATGGACCCTTCGGAGCCCGCCCTGTCGCTGCCAGATTGCTCGCCACCAAGCGATCCTGAGAAAGGCTGGCCGGGCGATGGATTGAGCAGCATCTACTGGCCATACCACCTTGGATACGCCTGATCTCATCTGATCTCAGAAGCAAAGCAGGGCTGGGCTCGGACAGTACTTGGATGGGAGTCCTCCTGGGAACACCGGGTGCTGTAGACCATTTTGATGACGTTTTTACCTACTGCCCAGCTCGGCTAGCATGGAACGGCGCCTTGCCGGACACCGACCTTAAGTAACTTAGATGATGGAAGCCCCAAGGCCTCTGAGCCAGTTGGCAGCTAAGTACGCTACCCCGCCGCCTTCACGCCGGCCTGACACCGAGCTCCTTGCCACGGCTAGGAGTGCTAATTGACTCCGCAGCTCGCCGTGTGGAAATGATGGCGTTAAAAGCACCCGGGGCCGTGAAGGGGCCAGGCTTTCAGCAGGTGCCCAGGGAAGGTTTTGGATGCCGGCCGGCTAGCGAGGGCCAGCAGAAGTAACATGTTTCTCTGCAAAGAAGCTTGTGTAACCAAGCCAGACGGCTGACAAAGAGCTAACCTCAGTGCAAGGAAGGCAAGGAAGGAATTGGGGAGGGGGGGTGATTCCTGCTAGGGCCCTGAAATCATAAAACAGGCAGGAGAGTCTGACGCATGGTGACGGAGAGGTTGTAGGGGCAGATAGGGGGTGTTGTCACGTGCGAGCATGTGTGCATGCTGGCTTGTGTGTGAGAGTGCGCTTCCTAGGTTTGGCGCTCTGCAGACAGTCAAAGGGATTGTTCCCTTTCATTAAAAGTTAATCCCCGGCTGCAGGCGATTAGAAAGCAACTAACCGCGCTCTACTCACCCTACCCGGGTCTACCGGTGAGTATCGCCTCTGCTTCCGGCCTGTGGCATTGGCCGTGAAGCTGACGTTCCGTCGACAGCGCTGCAGCCGATCAGTGAGCTCAGCGGCTCTGAGTGGGGCGTTGTGTCTACAAGACCTTTTAAGGAAGCCAGCAAAAAAATTGAAGAGAAGGGAAAGCACAAAAGGACCTGGTCTTGCTGAACACTGGAAAGGGCATCCAGCAGCCAGACTTCAAAGTAGAAAAGAAGCAAGCGAGAGGCTTGTCTCTGCCTACGGCCACACCACCCTGAACAAGCCTGATCTCGGAAGCTAAGAAGGGTCGGGCCTGGTTAGTACTTGGATAGGAGACTGCCTGGGAATACCAGGTGCTTTAGGCTTTTGCTTTTTCCTTCCTTCCACCAGCAGGGGGCACTCTCTTCTATGCCTTTTTTCCATTCCCTTTCACAAGTGCACACATTCATTCTCTTTTCTTTTTTTCATTTGCTTTCTCTCTTGCGCTATTTCATCTCTGCAAAATACCAGCATCCTTCTGATCACCGTGGGCCTCCAGCATTGTTGCTTCTTTACTTTTAATATTAGGACCAGCGTCTCCCGCGTGGCTGGAGGCAACCAGCGGTAACCCCAAGCTGAAGACCTTTGCATGCAACACGACCCTCCCCCCTGAAGACCAGCTCAAAGTCACTGGCAACCATCTCACCCTCTTCCTTCATTCACCCCTGGACGTCTCGCTCCGCCCCCAAGTTACGGGTCCAGCTTGCTCTTTCTGTCACATTACCGCGATGAAGGGTTTAGCCTGCAGGAGACCCTGCGCCGAGACATTTTTGAAGACACCTGATGTGGCGGGTGAATCACTGCTAAACAAACCACACCTGTAGGGACGGCACAGACTTTGCATGGACCCTTCGGAGCCCGCCCCGTCACGGCCAGATTGCTCGCCACCAAGCGATCCAGAGAAAGGCTGGCCGGGCGATGGATCAAGCAGCGTCTACTGGCCATACCCCCTTGGATATGCCTGATCTCGTCTGATCTCGGAAGCTAAGCAGCATTGGGCCTGGTTAGTACTTGGATGGGAGACCGCCTGGGAATTCCAGGTGCAGTAGGCTTTTGCTTTTTCCTTCTTTCCACCAGCAGGGGGCACTCTCTTCTACGCCTTTTTTCCATTCCTTTCACAAGTGCACACATTCATTCTCTTTTCTTTTTTTCATTTGCTTTCTCTCTTGCGCTATTTCATGTCTGCAAAATACCAGCATCCTTCTAATCACCGTGGGCCTCCAGCATTGTTGCTTCTTTACTTTTAATACTAGGCTCCTTTTCACCAGGACCAGCGTCTCCCGCGTGGCTGGAGGCAACCACTGGTAACCCCAAGCAGAAGACCTTTGCAGGCAACACGACCCTCCCCCTTGAAGAGCAGCTCAAAGTCACTGGCAACCATCTCACCCTCTTCCTTCATTCACCCCTGGACGTCTCGCTCCGCCCCCAAGTTACGGGTCCAGCTTGCTCTTTCTGTCACATTACCGCGATGAAGGGTTTAGCCTGCAGGAGACCCTGCGCCGAGACATTTTTGAAGACACCTGATGCGGCGGGTGAATCACTGCTAAACAAACCACACCTGTAGGGACGGCACAGCCTTTGCATGGACCCTTCGGAACCCGCCCCGTCACGGCCAGATTGCTCGCCACCAAGCGATCCTGAGAAAGGTTGGCCGGGCGATGGATCGAGCAGTGCCTACTGGCCACACCACCTTGGATACGCCTGATCTCGTCTGATCTCGGTAGCAAAGCAGGGCTGGGCTCGGACGGTACTTGGATGGGAGACCTCCTGGGAACACCGGGTGCTGTAGACTATTTTGATGACATTTTGCACTACTGCCCAACTCGGCTAGCATGGAACGGCACCCTGCCGGACACCGACCTTAAGTAACTTAGATGATGGAAGCCCCAAGGCCTCTGAGACAGTTGGCAGATAAGTACGCTACCCCGCCGCCCTTCACGCAGGCCTGACACCGAGCTCCTTGCCACGGCTAGGAGTACTTATTGACTCCGCAGCTCGCCGTGTGGAAATGATGGCGTTAAAAGCACCCGGGGCCGTGAAGGGGCCAGGCTTTCAGCAGGTGCCCATGGAAGGTTTTGGATGCCGGCCGTCTAGCGAGGGCCAGCAGAAGTAACATGTTTCTCTGCAAAGAAGCTTGTGTAACCAAGCCAGACGGCTGACAAAGAGCTAACCTCAATGCAAGGAAGTCAAGGAAGGTGCGGAAGGAATTGTGGAGGGGGGGGGGTGATTCCTGCTAGGGCCCTGAAATCATAAAACAGGCAGAAAAGTCTGACGCATGGTGACGGAGAGGTTGTAGGGGCAGATAGGGGGTGTTGTCACGTGCGAGCACGTGTGTATGCTGGCTTGTGTGTGAGAGTGCGCTTCCTAGGTGTGGCGCGCTGCAGACAGTCAAAGGGATTGTTCCCTTTCATTAAAAGTTAATCCCCGGCTGCAGGCTATTAGAAAGCAACTAACCGCGCTCTACTCACCCTACCCGGGTCTACCGGTGAGTCTCGCCTCTGCTCCCGGCCTGTGGCATTGGCCGTGAAGCTGACGTTCCGTCGACAGCGCTGCAGCCGATCAGTGAGCTCAGCGGCTCTGAGTGGGGCATTCTGTCTACAAGAACTTTTAAGGAAGCCAGCAAAAAAACTGAAGAGAAGGGAAAGCACAAAAGGACCTGGTCTTGCTGAGCACTGGAAAGGGCAGCCGGCAGCCAGACGTCAAAGTAGAAAAGCAGCAAGTGAGAGGCTTGTCTCTGCCTACGGCCACACCACCCTGAACACGCCCAATCTCATCTGATCTCAGAAGCTAAGCAGGGTTGGGCCTTGTATTAGACATTACTTTATTAAATATTAATGTGTTTTCTCAATTGAGATATTGAACTCAAATAAAATCAAATGAGAATTAAAAAATGAAAAAATAGAAAAATAATAAGTATAAAGTAAGAATAAAATTTTAAAAATGAAAAATAAAATTAAGAGTAAAAATAAGAATAAAAATAAAAATAAGGCCTTTAAATTTTAATGACAAATGCAGAGTAATTATATTCTCCATAAAAAATACCCTTATATCTCCATTATCTGGATGATTTCATATTTGTCATAACCTTGTACCACCAAAAAATATTAAATTATGCAACTTTGCATGTAATACCCTTCTTAATTATACCATAGTACCTTATTATTATTTCTTCTTTATTAAAATGTGTGGAAAATAAGTATTGATCAAAAGTGATTATGTAATCAGGATCAAAAACACATTTTCCCCCTTAATACCAAAAATATTATTTTATAAAATTTATGTATATATCAGAACCAAATTTAAAAATAATTATTCTTCTAGAAATATTGTGCATAAATTTCATATCGATGAGTAGCATAGATTTGACTAAAGAGAGGTGTGTACCTATTTAGGTAACCATTAAAAATAATATTATAGTTATTCAAGAATATTATCATGTGGAAAATTATTCTAAATATAAATTTGCTTTGTAAACCATTTTGATGTGTGGTTGCCCTTATCCACTATTAGTTAAATCAAGAAATAATAATTATTAAAGAAATATAGAAATATATATGTAGATAAAACCTAATTATGTATTATAATTTCCTCAGAATTAAATATATTTTTGTACCTTCACATAAAGAAACATTTTTTTTTTCAAACATACAAACATACGAGGCCTCTGTCACATCAATCACACTTAGCAGCTGCTGATTTACTCATCTGTCACCTTCACTCTGACATTCACAGATCTGTTCAACTCAAACATTCCACATATGAAGTTTTAGATATATATATATATTTAACCCAAAATTGTTGTATTCCAATTTATTAATGCGCATTGCCATATCAATTGAATATCTTTATATTTCTTTGAATATTCCCCAAGTACATATTATATAATATGAGAGTAAGTCACTGGAATTTCAGACACTTGAAAAAACTCTTGTCTTAGATTCTTTTTTCACTGGCTGCCCGGTCTTAAGTTACATCAGTTGAAAATAGAATGAATGGGATCCTATACTATTAGCTCAAAGTTCAAAAGCTGCAGCTGTCACACGTCATGCTGTAAAGCTACTTTAATTTGCACGAACACTTCTTGCACAGAAAATATTAGCAACACAAAAGAATTAATAAGTATTACATATATATTATAGTTCAACTAGATATATTGTTATTATTTTAAAATGTTATACACATAAAATCATGCAATTTTTTCACTTCCTGTGTGAATAAAGAAATAAATCCATTTTAGAGTTCTTTGATCAAATCCTGCTTTGGAATGAAAACTCTAAGGAAATATAAGAAAATAAAATTAAATATCAAATTCATACAGAAACAGAATTATTTAAATATCTTATACATATATTGGTTGGTTCTAATGTAATTCAAAATATTGCTACTTAAATTTATATATATGAAGTTCTAATTTATTAATTAATATATATATATATTTTATAAACGTATATATAAATACAATTATACGCAATCTCTACTTAGACAAGTGTATATAGATATATATATATATATATATATATATATATATGTACTATTAGAAACTATGTAACTACAATTTTACTGTATAAGATTATAAATAAATATTGAGACATTGTATTACATTTTGATACAACATTATAATTGCAGTTTTTCCTTAGCTACTCCCTAAACCAAATCTTCTGTCTCTCTCAAATATCCCCAGGAACGCCCTATTTAGGAAAGACATTTTTCTATCCTTCAAAACCTCAGAGAACTGCCTGTTCTTCTGTCCACATTCCATGACGTCACTGTGAGTTGGTCGTCTCACCTGTCTCTGTCCATCAGTTTCAGCCATTTTCCTTTTTAGAGAATCACAGTTCTGACTGAGAATTAACTCATTCTGTGGAGAGATGGATCTTTGCACTGGCTGATATGGCTTATAACATATATGAAATCTTCTGCGTATTTGATAGAGTTCACTATGGGGATGACTCAGTCTAGGAGAGTTTGATATTGGATTTTGGTAAGATTTTACCTTTCCTGGTTTTATAAATTTAGCTTGATTTATTTTCTTTTCACGATTCTCATGTTTTCTAACAAAATCCAGCATCTGCGCACATTCAAATAATGAATTTTTTTGTGATGCCATAACTTGGGAAACTGAATTTAGGAATTTGAATTTTTGTACAAAAGTTGTTATC
This sequence comes from Phyllobates terribilis, assembly GCF_046119375.1. NCBI lineage: Eukaryota > Metazoa > Chordata > Amphibia > Anura > Dendrobatidae > Phyllobates > Phyllobates terribilis. The sequence goes on along the minus strand of NW_027362764.1, from coordinate 682,685,011 downwards.
ATATGTTGTTCTTTTCCATTTTTGATGAGAGCTTTGTACAACCGTTCAAATATGGACATGAATGTATATGTACATTCCTTCCTACTAATCCTTAGTTTCTGCAGATCTTCTATGTTGGGAAAATCCTTTGTGACACAATAAATCAAATATCTTAATCTGTCCGAATCATTTTCCCATCCATTAGGAGAGTCATTTTCACAGGGCATTAAATGTAAACGTCTGGACAATGTCACAGGAATCCATATTTTAAATAATTGATTCCTCTCCTCATTGGATAAATCAAACTTATCAGAGAAGCTCTCAAATGTCTCTGAATTTCTACAGGCATGGATTTTGACATCATATCTTGGCATGATTTTGTATAATTTCAGCAAATTTTTCCTCATTTTAATTTGGCGTTGAGCCTGGGTAATTCCAGAATTCTCTGATATTTTTAGTGGCTCTTGTATGTCCGTTCCTCCTACGTCACTCACGTCTCCTCCCACATCACCTAGTATGTCGGTTTCTCGTATGTCAGTCATGTCTCCTCCCATGTCAGGTTTCTGTATGTCCGTCTCTTGGACAGACCCAAGGTCACCTTCAGTTACAGACACGTGTCTTACTTCTTGTTCATTTTCCACATTACAGTCAGAATCAGTATCACCGTCTGACACTTCTACACTATTTTCCTGCTTAGAAATCTCTAACACAAGACTATGAAAAAAATCTACCAAATGTAGAATATTTCTCAATTTCTGTTTGTCTCTATTTACCAATTTAGAAGTTAACTGTAAATTCTGCAATTCACATTCTTTGTATAAACTGAGCCACAAAACTTCTATGTCATCTCCTACATTAACTTTGAAATTAATATTACTTTGTTTAGCAAAAGAAGAAATTATATCCATATTTTTCTTACCTTAAGATTCCTTGGCTTCTCTTTATCAGCACGTCCTGTCTTCAGTTCGTCTGATTCTTTTCCTGTGTGATTCTGTTCCTTGTTAGTACCTCTGCTTCCTGTCTTTCCTCAGTCTGTAGGTCCTTTCTGCTTCTCGTGACAAACTAGTGAATTTACTGACACGTGAACAACAGATGTTCAGCTCGTCAGGACTCCCCCTTGTTCACGGAAGAAATTCACTTACTTAATTTAAAAAACAAAAAAACAGGACTGGCTGGCTCACCATTGTAAAATAATACTCTTCCTGTATTATTTTTTTCTACTGAGTACTTCTCAAAGTATCAATATCACGATATTTTTATAAAAAAATGTACCTATTTATTCTTGGATTGTCCATTAAAAAGAATCAGATTGCAGCAGGTACATACAATAATTAGTTATAAAGTAATTGTCCATTTGTCCATAATTAGCTTAATTGTTGAGATTCACCCATCTTTCCTTGGATCCTGGCTGGTAAATCATGTCTTTGTCCAGCATGTTTCCAGGCCTACATGTCATCTGCTTCTCAGCATGAAGATTCTGTGTCTTGTGGGGTGGGCAGAGCAAGAGAGCCCCCCCTTTCTGTACCAATGGCTTTTATAGCCAGTCGCATGGACACCTGTTCTACATATGGTAGTGAACCAAAAATACACACACAAATAGCGCATGTCAACTAGACACGATGGCTGAGGCATAGAACTCAGAAAAATGATTATCGATTAACATTCCAAATGAATTTCCATAATTAACCATTGAACATTTCCCCCTTTTTTGAGAATAAAAGGACTTTAACTGAAATTTCTCAAAAGAAGATACATTCATCAATCATTTTTTCTTTCCTTCTTCCTTGGCAATATCATTAAATTTCCATAATAATAATAATAGTAATAATAGTATCAATATCGGATTATTGTTATATAATGATGTGAATTCATGTTATGGTAAGCCGTGACTAATATTCATTTAATATGTATAATTATACTTCCCTATATCTAAATTGAAGCAATCACGGGTTCAATCGTCATCATCTGATGTCATCGGGTCGTCGTCTCATCTTCTTCTTGGTTCTTTTATAACACAGTCTTTAGATGAAAACTCCTTTGAAATAAATTACAGCATGTAGATATTGTACAGTCCATAATTGTGTTCATTGTTGTTCAGTCCATAAACTGTACTCTTTATTAGAAAGATCATGTGTGTCAGTTGATAAGAAAACAAAGTCCATGGATGAAATGTAGCTTTAATATCTGTGCAGTGTCACCTGGACTTACGTTGGATCGTCTTTGGAATCTTCCGTGTGTCCACACTGGTCTCGTGTCACTTTTGGAACAGATGTGACGTCTTTGGTCAGTAAAGCAAGGGTTAACTTGACACTTTCCTGCTTTATATAGCACCATAACCAGTACTCAGTCCTTTATATACAGGACACAAATACCAGGTATTACCTGTTCACCAGCTTTCATTGAAGCGTTGCAGGTGATAAGAAACCAGTGGAACGTGATGAAACTTGAACACAACACAGTACATATAGGATCATCGTCCTCTGCCTTCCTGGTGATCAGTGGTGTGAATTGTATTGTATGTAATGGACACAGTCTATTATAACACTCAGCATTCACACCTGTTACCTTCTGAGACGTCCGGATATCAGTTGCTTCTTCTTGTAACTTTTGAGAATCTCTTTGATTTATAAAAATTAAAAGTCTTTATTAAGATAGAATTCATAATTGTGATGTCTTGATTGAAGTCTTCATTCCCTAATCTGATACCAAATCTGGCAGTTTTTCCTAACCTATAATATCACAGCGTACCATAGCAATCAGTAATATCCATCTAATTATTATCAAAATATTAAAATAAATTATGTTTGGAATAATAAACAATAATAGATAATAATTCATTATCAATCAAGTTCTCCATATGATAGAACATTTTTATGTCATAGGTGTAATTACCTTTTCCAACCCATAGGTGTCAGTGTATTTTGAAAAAACAAGTTTTTATATCTTTATTAAACCAATAATATCAAAGAATGTATACTCCTGAACCAAAATGAATAAATATATGAATGTATGAATGAATGAATGAATGAATGAATAAATGAATGAATGAATTGTTGTGTTTACTCAGAAAATGTAAACATTTTTTTCCTTAGCAATATTTATTTAATGAAGCAATACTCTTGTATTAGACATTACTTTATTAAATATTAATGTGTTATCTCAATTGAGAAATTGAACTCAAATAAAATCAAATGAGAATTAAAAAATTAAAAAATAGAAAAATAAGAAGTATAAAGTAAGAAATAAAAGAAATCTACATATATATATTTCTATATTTCTTTAATAATTATTATTTCTTGATTTAACTAATAGTGAATAAGGGCAACCACACATCAAAATGGTTTACAAAGCAAATTTATATTTAGAATAATTTTCCACATGATAATATTCTTGAATAACTATAATATTATTTTTAATGGTTACCTAAATAGGTACACACCTCTCTTTAGTCAAATCTATGCTACTCATCGATATGAAATTTATGCACAATATTTCTAGAAGAATAATTATTTTTAATTTGGTTCTGATATATACATAAATTTTATAAAATAATATTTTTGGTATTAAGGGGGAAAATGTGTTTTTGATCCTGATTACATAATCAATTTTTGATCAATACTTATTTTCCACACATTTTAATAAAGAAGAAATAATAATAAGGTACTATGGTATAATTAAGAAGGGTATTACATGCAAAGTTGCATAATTTAATATTTTTTGGTGGTACAAGGTTATGACAAATATGAAATCATCCAGATAATGGAGATATAAGGGTATTTTTTATGGAGAATATAATTACTCTGCATTTGTCATTAAAATTTAAAGGCCTTATTTTTATTTTTATTCTTATTTTTACTCTTAATTTTATTTTTCATTTTTAAAATTTTATTCTTACTTTATACTTCTTATTTTTCTATTTTTTAATTTTTTAATTCTCATTTGATTTTATTTGAGTTCAATTTCTCAATTGAGAAAACACATTAATATTTAATAAAGTAATGTCTAATGCAAGAGTATTGCTTCATTAAATATATATTGCTAAGGAAAAAAATGTTTACATTTTCTGAGTAAACACAACAATTCATTCATTCATTTATTCATTCATTCATTCATTCATACATTCATATATTTATTCATTTTGGTTCAGGAGTATACATTCTTTGATATTATTGGTTTAATAAAGATATAAAAACTTGTTTTTTCAAAATACACTGACACCTATGGGTTGGAAAAGGTAATTACACCTATGACATAAAAATGTTCTATCATATGGAGAACTTGATTGATAATGAATTATTATCTATTATTGTTTATTATTCCAAACATAATTTATTTTAATATTTTGATAATAATTAGATGGATATTACTGATTGCTATGGTACGCTGTGATATTATCAGATGAGATCGGGCGTATCCAAGGTGGTATGGCCAGTAGAAGCTGCTGGATCCATCGCCCGGCCAGCCTTTCTCAGGATCGCTTGGTGGCGAGCAATCTGGCCGTGATGGGGTGGGCTCCGAAGGGTCCATGCAAAGTCTGTGCCGTCCCTACAGGTGTGGTTTGTTTAGCAGTGATTCACCCGCCGCATCAGGTGTCTTCAAAAATGGCTCGGCGCAGGGTCTCCTGCAGGATAAACCCTTCATCGCGGTAATGTGACAGAAAGAGCAAGCTGGACCCGTAACTTGGGGGCGGAGCGAGACGTCCAGGGGTGAATGAAGGAAGAGGGTGAGATGGTTGCCAGTGACTTTGAGCTGCTCTTCAGGGGGGAGGGTCGTGTTGCCTGCAAATGTCTTCTGCTTGGGGTTACCGGTGGTTGCCTCCAGCCACGCGGGAGACGCTGGTCCTGGTGAAAAGGAGCCTAGTATTAAAAGTAAAGAAGCAACAATGCTGGAGGCCCACGGTGATCAGAAGGATGCTGGTATTTTGCAGAGATGAAATAGCGCAAGAGAGAAAGCAAATGAAAAAAAGAAAAGAGAATGAATGTGTGCACTTGTGAAAGGGAATGGAAAAAAGGCATAGAAGAGAGTTCCACCTGTTGGTGGAAGGAAAAAAAAGCAAAAGCCTACAGAACCTGGTATTCCCAGCTGGTTTCCCATCCAAGTACTAACCAGGCCTAACCCTGCTTAGCTTCTGAAATCAGACGAGATCAGGCGTGTTCATTGTGGTGTGGCCGTAGGCGGAGACAAGGCTCTAACTTGCTGCTTTTCTACTTTGAAGTCTGGCTGCCAGCTGCCCTTTCCAGTGCTCAGCAAGACCAGGTCATTTTGTGCTTTCCCTTCTCTTCAATTTTTTTGCTGGATTCCTTAAAAGGTCTTGTAGACACAATGTCCCACTCAGAGCCGCTGAGCTCACTGATCGGCTGCAGCGCTGTCGACGGAACGTCAGCTTCACGGCCAATGCCACAGGCCAGGAGCAGAGGCGAGACTCACCGGTAGACCCGGGTAGGGTGAGTAGAGAGTGGTTAGTTGCTTTCTAATAGATGCAGCCGGGGATTAACTTTTAATGAAAGGGAACAATCCCTTTGCCTGTCTGCAGCGCGCCACACCTAGGAAGCGCACTCTCACACACAAGCCAGCATGCACACGTGCTCGCACGTGACAACACCCCCTATCTGCCTCTACAAGCTCTCCGTCACCATGCGTCAGACTCTCCTGCCTGTTTTATGATTTCAGGGCCCTAGCAGGAATCACCCCCCCCTCCCCAATTCCTTCCGCACCTTCCTTGCCTTCCTTGCACTAAGGTTAGCTCTTTGTCAGCCGTCGGGCTTGGTTACACAAGCTTCTTTGCAGAGAAACATGTTACTTCTGCTGGCCCTCGCTAGGCAGCCGACATCCAAAACCTTCCCTGGGCACCTGCTGAAAGCCTGGCCCCTTCACGGCCCCGGGTGCTTTTAACACCATCATTTCCCCACGGAGAGCTGCGGAGTCAATAAGCACTCCTAGCCGTGGCAAGGATCTCGGTGTCAGGCCTGCGTGAAGGCGGCGGGGTAGCGTACTTAGCTGCCAACTGGCTCAGAGGCCTTGGGGCTTCCATCATCTAAGTTACTTAAGGTCGGTGTCCGGCAAGGCGCCGTTTCATGCTAGCCGAGCTGGGCAGTAGGGCAAAACGTCATCAAAATGGTCTACAGCACCCGGTGTTCCCAGGAGGTATCCCATCCAAGTACTGTCTGAGCCCAGCCCTACTTTGCTTCCGAGATCAGACGAGATCGGGCGTATCCAAAGTGGTATGGCCAGTAGACGCTGCTCGATCCATCGCCCGGCCAGCCTTTCTCAGGATCGCTTGGTGGCGAGCAATCTGGCCGTGGCGGGGCGGGCTCCGAAGGATCCATGCAAAGGCTGTGCCATCCCTACAGGTGTGAATTGCAAAAAGAACTTTGGCACTCCATACATGAAAATATAAGAAATATTGTATCTAGACTAATGTCACTTTGAAAAATGAAGGTTTTTTGCGCATAATTTGGCCAATTTATGTGTGCCCATCAACCACGACAAGGTCACCTTCGTATGATGGGAAACTACGCTACGCTACCACTGGATATGCCACTCTTGGGCTGTAAGCCTGTATGGACAATATGTCTTTGCTTGGGCTTTTAACCTACAATGGTGACCTTGTCGTGGTTGATGGGCACACATAAATTGGCCAAATTATGCGCAAAAAACCTTCAGTTTTCAAAGTGACATTAGTCTAGATACAATATTTCTTATATTTTCATGTATGGAGTGCCGAAGTTCTTTTTGCAATTGAGATTACTCTTTTCTTCAGAGCTCCCGAATAGACCAGTGAGCGACCCCTCTCTTTTTTCTATTAATCATTTTTGGGATCCCGCTCCTGGAGCATTGCAGCAGGTACGTGTTCACACTATTAGAAGTTTGACAGCCTTTTTTCTGACCATGTGTCCCTCCCATTCAGTCACAGGTGGTTTTAACTAGCTCTACCAGCCCATACATTGTAGGTTAAAAGCCCAAGCAAAGACATATTGTCCATACAGGCTTACAGCCCAAGAGTGGCATATCCAGTGGTAGCGTAGCATAGTTTCCCATCATACGAAGGTGACCTTGTCATGGTTGATGGGCACACATAAATTGGCCAAATTATGCGCAAAAAACCTTCATTTTTCATAGTGACATTAGTCTAGATAAAATATTTCTTATATTTTCATGTATGGAGTGCCGAAGTTCTTTTTGCAATTGAGATTACTCTTTTCTTCAGAGCACCCGAATAGACCAGTGAGTGACCCCTCTCTTTTTTCTATTAATCATTTTTGGGATCCCGCTCCTGGAGCATTGCAGCAGGTACGTGTTCACACTATTAGAAGTTTGACAGCCTTTTTTCTGACCATGTGTCCCTCCCATTCAGTCACAGGTGGTTTTAACTAGCTCTACCAGCCCATACATTGTAGGTTAAAAGCCCAAGCAAAGACATATTGTCCATACAGGCTTACAGCCCAAGAGTGGCATATCCAGTGGTAGCGTAGCGTAGTTTCCCATCATACGAAGGTGACCTTGTCGTGGTTGATGGGCACACATAAATTGGCCAAATTATGCGCAAAAAACCTTCATTTTTCAAAGTGACATTAGTCTAGATACAATATTTCTTATATTTTCATGTATGGAGTGCCGAAGTTCTTTTTGCAATTGAGATTATTCTTTTCTTCAGAGCACCCGAATAGACCAGTGAGCGACCCCTCTCTTTTTTCTATTAATCATTTTTGGGATCCCGCTCCTGGAGCATTGCAGCAGGTACGTGTTCACACTATTAGAAGTTTGACAGCCTTTTTTCTGACCATGTGTCCCTCCCATTCAGTCACAGGTGGTTTTAACTAGCTCTACCAGCCCATACATTGTAGGTTAAAAGCCCAAGCAAAGACATATTGTCCATACAGGCTTACAGCCCAAGAGTGGCATATCCAGTGGTAGCGTAGCGTAGTTTCCCATCATACGAAGGTGACCTTGTCGTGGTTGATGGGCACACATAAATTGGCCAAATTATGCGCAAAAAACCTTCATTTTTCAAAGTGACATTAGTCTAGATACAATATTTCTTATATTTTCATGTATGGAGTGCCGAAGTTCTTTTTGCAATTGAGATTACTCTTTTCTTCAGAGCACCAGAATAGACCAGTGAGCGACTCCTCTCTTTTTTCTATCCCTACAGGTGTGGTTTGTTTAGCAGTGATTCACCCGCCTCATCGGGTGTCTTCAAAAATGGCTCGGCGCAGGGTCTCCTGCAGGCTAAACCCTTCATCGCGGTAATGTGACAGAAAGAGCAAGCTGGACCCGTAACTTGGGGGCGGAGCGAGACGTCCAAGGGTGAATGAAGGAAGAGGGTGAGATGGTTGCCAGTGACTTTGAGCTGCTCTTCAGGGGGGAGGGTCGTGTTGCCTGCAAATGTCTTCTGCTTGGGGTTACCGGTGGTTGCCTCCAGCCACCCGGGAGACGCTGGTCCTGGTGAAAAGGAGCCTAGTATTAAAAGTAAAAAAGCAACAATGCTGGAGGCCCACGGTGATAAGAAGGATGCTGGTATTTTGCAGAGATGAAATAGCGCAAGAGAGAAAGCAAATGAAAAAAAGAAAAGAGAATGAATGTGTGCACTTGTTACTTCTGCTGGCCCTCGCTAGGCGGCCGACATCCAAAACCTTCCCTGGGCACCTGCTGAAAGCCTGGCCCCTTCACGGCCCCGGGTGCTTTTAACTAGAGATGAGCGGTGTTCGACTAGAACTGTTCGCCAATCTCAAATTCGAGCTGTTTTGGGCGGTGTTCGAGTTGTTCGACGAACCCGAACGATTTGCAAAAAATTCGGCTGTTCGAGGTTATGTTCGATAACTGTTCGTGCACCAAAAGCGTGTCCTGCATGTCTGGCGCTATTTAGAGCACCAATCATGCAGGGATTGTCTGCCACTCACTGTAATGCCACAGCCATGGTGGTTGTGGCATTACAGTGATTGCCCAAATCGATGGGAACAGTGCCAACAGTGAAACATGAAAAGCCGGCAATTCAGCAGCGGCATACACCTGTACCCGACAATTTAGAACCGAAAGAATAGAGCTTCACACATAGATTAGATAGATATAAACATGTCAGCCACATATATACGAAGTACAGTGAAAGTGCTGCTTACTGTACTTGTCATTTAGCGTAAAGGATTTATCAAAAAAAATAATAGTGTTTTCATGCACCGTCTCTTTAAAAAAGCCAGCCGGCAATTCAGCAGCGGTACCCGACAATTTATAACAGACAGAATAGAGCTTCACACATAGATTAGATAGATAGAAACATGTCAGTCACATATATATGAAGTACAGTGATAGTGTTGCTTACTGTACTTGTCATTTAGCGTAAAGGATTTATCAAAAAAAATAATAGTGTTTTCATGCACCGTCTCTTTAAAAAAGCCGGCCGGCAATTCAGCAGCGGTACCCGACAATTTATAACAGACAGAATAGAGCTTCACACATAGATTAGATATATAGAAACATGTCAGCCACATATATACGAAGTACAGTGACAGTGTTGCTTACTGTACTTGTCATTTAGCGTAAAGGATTTATCAAAAAAAATAATAGTGTTTTCATGCACCGTCTCTTTAAAAAAGCCGGCCGGCAATTCAGCAGCGGTACCCGACAATTTATAACAGACAAAATAGAGCTTCACACATAGATTAGATAGATAGAAACATGTCAGTCACATATATATGAAGTACAGTGATAGTGTTGGTTACTGTACTTGTCATTTAGTATTAAAATAAAGGATTTATTATTAAAAAAATTGGCGTGGGGTTCCCGTTAATTTTAGGCTCTAGCGGAGGTTAAGCAGACGGCTGGGGCAGATGTTTGAAGCCTGGGAAGTGGGTAATACCCACGGAGCTTCCCAGGCTACTAATATCAGCCCCCAGCTGAATACATAGCCTTTACTAGCTATTAAAATGGGGGACCCTCCAAAAAAAATGACGTGGGGTCCCCCCTAATTTAATAGCTAGCAAAGGCTAGGCAGACAGCTGGGGGCTGATATTAATAGCCCAGGAAGGGAGCCATGAATATTGGCCCCCTCTCAGGCTAGAAACACCAGCCGTCAGCCGCCCCAGAAATGGCGCATCCATAGGATGCGCCAATTCTGGCACTTAGCCTCGCTCTTCCACGCTGCCCTGGTGCGGTGGCAGGGGGTAATAGGGTTGGGGTTGATGTCAGCTTATAATGCCAGCTGACATCAAGCCCAGGTTAGTAATGGAGAGGCGTCTATAAGACACCCCCATTACTAACCCCATAGTCAAAGTTAAAAAAAACACAAACACCCAGAATAAAGTCCTTTAATTGAAATAAATACACAATCCTTTATTGTTCTAAATTAAACCATACTTACCGTCACGCCCATTCCAGCTGAAGCCAACGATCTCCTGCAATAAAAGAAAAATAACAAAGCAACCTCATCCTTACCTTTCCATGGTTCCCACGACAGCTTCAGCTCTGCTACATCGAGATGACAGGCTGGACCGCAGCAGAACGCTGCCATCCAGCCTCTCATCCCGCAGACACTGAGAAGCGCAGGCTTGCTTGCGCTGCTCAGCGTCTCTCTGTGACGACATCCAGATGAGCCGAGTTCATGTCCAATGAACTCGGCTCACCTCATGCACGTCACTGACAGCGTGGGAAAATTCTCACGCTGAAGCGGTGAGTGCAGGAGAATTCTCCCACGCTGTCAGTGACGTGCATAAGGTGAGCTCATGTCCAATGAACTCAGCTCACCTCCTGCACGTCACTGACAGCGTGGGAGAATTCTCCTGCACTCAGCGCTTCAGCGTGAGAATTCTCCCACGCTGAAGCGCTGAGTGCAGGAGAATTTTCCCACGCTGTCAGTGACGTGCATAAGGTGAGCTCATGTCCAATGAACTCAGCTCACCTCCTGCACGTCACTGACAGCGTGGGAGAATTCTCCTGCACTCAGCGCTTCAGTGTGAGAATTCTCCCACGCTGAAGCGCTGAGTGCAGGAGAATTTTCCCACGCTGTCAGTGACGTGCATGAGGTGAGCCGAGTTCATTGGACATTAACTCGGCTCATCTGGATGCCCTCACAGAGAGACACTGGGGAGCGCAAGCAAGCCTGCGCTTCTCAGTGTCTGCGGGATGACAGGCTGGATGGCAGCGTTCTGCTGCGGTCCAGCCTGTCATCTCGATGTAGCAGAGCTGAAGCTGTCATGGGAACCATGGAAAGGTAACTATGATGTTGCTTTATTATTTTTCTTTTATTTCAGGAGATCGTTGGCTTCCCCTGGAATGGGCGTGATGGTAAGTATGGTTTAATTTAGAACAATAAAGAATTGTGTGTTTATTTCAATTAAAGGACTTTTTTCTGGGTGTTGTGTTTTTTTTAAATACTTTACTAGAAATTCATGGTGGTCATGTCTAATATTGGCGTGACCCCATGAATTTCGGGCTTAGGGCCAGCTGATAATGCCAAGCTGGCCCTAACCCCTTTATTACCCAGTGAGCCACCGCATTAGGGCCCTGGATGAGTTGGGTACAGCGCCAGAAGATGGCGCTTCTATGAACGCGCCATTTTCCGGGGTGGCTGCGGACTGCAATTTGCAGCGGGGGTGGCCCAGAAAGCTTGGGCCTCCCTGCGCTGCGGATTCCAGCCCCCAGCTGCCTAGTTGTACCTGGCTGGACACAAAAACAGGGCGAAGCCCCACGTCAATTTTCTTTAAATTATTTCATGAAATAATTAAGAAAAAAGGGCTTCCCCATATTGTTGTGTCCGGCCAGGTACAAATAGGCAGCTGGTGGTTCGGGGCAGCCCGTTCCTGCCTGCTGTACCTGGCTGGACACAAATATAGTGCGAAGCCCCACGTCAATTTTTTTTAAATTATTTCATGAATTTCCTGAAATAATTTAAAAAAATTGAAGTGGGGCTTCGCACTATATTTGTGTCCAGCCAGGTACAGCAGGCAGGAACGGGCTGCCCCCATCCACCAGCTGCCTATTTGTACCTGGCCGGACACAACAATATAGGGAAGCCCTTTTTTTCTTAATTATTTCATGAATTTCATGAAATAATTAAAAAAAATTGAAGTGGGGCTTCGCACTATATTTGTGTCCAGCCAGGTACAGCAGGCAGGAACGGGCTGCCCCCATCCACCAGCTGCCTATTTGTACCTGGCCGGACACAAAAATATAGGGAAGCCCTTTTTTTCTTAATTATTTCATGAATTTCCTGAAATAATTTAAAAAAATTGAAGTGGGGCTTCGCACTATATTTGTGTCCAGCCAGGTACAGCAGGCAGGAACGGGCTGCCCCCATCCACCAGCTGCCTATTTGTACCTGGCCGGACACAACAATATAGGGAAGCCCTTTTTTTCTTAATTATTTCATGAATTTCATGAAATAATTAAACAAAAAGTACGTGGGGCTTCGCCCTATTTTTGTGTCCAGCCAGGTACAACTAGGCAGCTGGGGGCTGGAATCTGCAGCGCAGGGAGGCCCAAGCTTTCTGGGCCCCCCCCCCGCTACAAATTGCAGTCTGCAGCCACCCCGGAAAATGGCGCGTTCATAGAAGCGCCATCTTCTGGCGCTGTACCCAACTCATCCAGGGCCCTGGTGCGGTGGCTCACTGGGTAATAAAGGGGTTAGGGCCAGCTTGGTATTATCAGCTGGCCCCAAGCCCAAAATTCATGGGGTCACGCCAGTATTAGACATGACCGCCATGAATTTCTAGTAAAGTATTTAAAAAAAACACAACACCCAGAATAAAGTCCTTTAATTGAAATAAAGACACAATTCTTTATTGTTCTAAATTAAACCATACTTACCATCACACCCATTCCAGCTGAAGCCAACGATCTCCTGCAATAAAAGAAAAATAATAAACCAACCTCATCCTTACCTTTCCATGGTTCCCACGACAGCTTCAGCTCTGCTACATCGAGATGACTGGCTGGACCGCAGCAGAACGCTGCCATCCAGTCTGTCATCCCGCAGACACTGAGAAGCGCAGGCATGCTTGCGCTCCTCACTGTCTCGCTGTGACGGCATCCAGATGAGCCGAGGTCATGTCCAATGAACTCGGCTCACCTCATGCACGTCACTGACAGCGTGGGAAAATTCTCACGCTGAAGTGCTGAGTGCAGGAGAATTCTCCCACGCTGTCAGTGATGTGCATGAGGTGAACTCATGTCCAATGAACTCAGCTCACCTCCTGCACGTCACTGACAGCGTGGGAAAATTCTCCTGCAATCAGCGCTTCAGCGTGAGAATTTTCCCACGCTGTCAGTGACGTGCATGAGGTGAGCCGAGTTCATTGGACATGAACTCGGCTCATCTGGATGTCGTCACAGAGAGACGCTGAGCAGCGCAAGCAAGCCTGCGCTTCTCAGTGTCTGCGGGATGACAGGCTGGATGGCAGCGTTCTGCTGCGGTCCAGCCTGTCATCTCGATGTAGCAGAGCTGAAGCTGTCGTGGGAACCATGGAAAGGTAAGGATGAGGTTGCTTTATTATTTTTCTTTTATTGCAGGAGATCGTTGGCTTCAGCTGGAATGGGCGTGATGGTAAGTATGGTTTAATTTAGAACAATAAAGGATTGTGTCTTTATTTCAATTAAAGGACTTTATTCTGGGTGTTTGTGTTTTTTTTAACTTTGACTATGGGGTTAGTAATGGGGGTGTCTTATAGACGCCTCTCCATTACTAACCTGGGCTTGATGTCAGCTGGCATTATAAGCTGACATCAACCCCAACCCTATTACCCCCTGCCACCGCACCAGGGCAGCGTGGAAGAGCGAGGCTAAGTGCCAGAATTGGCGCATCCTATGAATGCGCCATTTCTGGGGCGGCTGACGGCTGGTGTTTCTAGCCTGGGAGGGGGCCAATATTCATGGCTCCCTTCCTGGGCTATTAATATCAGCCCCCAGCTGTCTGCCTAGCCTTTGCTAGCTATTAAATTAGGGGGGACCCCACGTCATTTTTTTGGGGGGGGTCCCCCATTTTAATAGCTAGTAAAGGCTATGTATTCAGCTGGGGGCTGATATTAGTAGCCTGGGAAGCTCCGTGGGTATTACCCCCTTCCCAGGCTTCAAACATCTGCCCCAGCCGTCTGCTTAACCTCCGCTAGAGCCTAAAATTAAGGGGAACCCCACGCCAATTTTTTTAATAATAAATCCTTTATTTTAATACTAAATGACAAGTACAGTAACCAACACTATCACTGTACTTCATATATATGTGACTGACATGTTTCTATCTATCTAATCTATGTGTGATGCTCTATCTTTCTGTTCTAAATTGTCGGGTACCGCTGCTGAATTGCCGGCCGGCTTTTTTAAAGAGACAGTGCATGAAAACACTATTATTTTTTTAAATAAATCCTTTACACTAAATGACAAGTACAGTAAGCAACACTCTCACTGTACTTATTATATATGTGACTGACATGTTTCTATCTATCTAATCTATGTGTGAAGCTCTATTCTTTCTGTTCTAAATTGTCGGGTACAGATGCTGAATTGCCGGCCGGCTTTTTTAAAGAGACGGTGCATGAAAACACTAATGTTTTTTTTAATAAATCCTTTACACTAAATGACAAGTGCAGTAACCAGCACTGTCACTGTGCTTCTTATATGTGTGACTGACATGTTTCTATCTATCTAATCTATGTGTGATGCTCTATTCCTTCTTGTCTAAATTGTCGGGTACCGGTGTATGCCGCAGCTGAATTTGCCGGCCGGCTTTTTTAAAGAGAGTGTCTTCTGAGCAGTTTGTCAGCTTTTGGACACCTTTGCAGGTGTTTTCTATGTGTTTCTATGTGTTTTTGTTTGCCTGCCATTGGTTTTAACGGTGTTCGACGGTGTTCTAAGGTGTTCGACGAACAGTTCGACGAACAGTTCCTCGAACATCCCGGTGTTCGACGAACCGAACCGAACCCGAACACTACGGGGGTGGCTCAACACTACTTTTAACACCATCATTTCCCCACGGAGAGCTGCGGAGTCAATAAGCACTCCTAGCCGTGGCAAGGATCTCGGTGTCAGGCCTGCGTGAAGGCGGCGGGGTAGCGTACTTAGCTGCCAACTGGCTCAGAGGCCTTGGGGCTTCCATCATCTAAGTTACTTAAGGTCGGTGTCCGGCAAGGCGCCGTTTCATGCTAGCCGAGCTGGGCAGTAGGGCAAAACGTCATCAAAATGGTCTACAGCACCCGGTGTTCCCAGGAGGTATCCCATCCAAGTACTGTCTGAGCCCAGCCCTGCTTTGCTTCCGAGATCAGACGAGATCGGGAGTATCCAAAGTGGTATGGCCAGTAGACGCTGCTCGATCCATCGCCCGGCCAGCCTTTCTCAGGATCGCTTGGTGGCGAGCAATCTGGCCGTGACGGGGCGGGCTCTGAAGGATCCATGCAAAGGCTGTGCCATCCCTACAGGTGTGAATTACAAAAAGAACTTTGGCACTCCATACATGAAAATATAAGAAATATTGTATCTAGACTAATGTCACTTTGAAAAATGAAGGTTTTTTGCGCATAATTTGGCCAATTTATGTGTGCCCATCAACCACGACAAGGTCACCTTCGTATGATGGGAAACTACGCTACGCTACCACTGGATATGCCACTCTTGGGCTGTAAGCCTGTATGGACAATATGTCTTTGCTTGGGCTTTTAACCTACAATGGTGACCTTGTCGTGGTTGATGGGCACACATAAATTGGCCAAATTATGCGCAAAAAACCTTCATTTTTCAAAGTGACATTAGTCTAGATACAATATTTCTTATATTTTCATGTATGGAGTGCCGAAGTTCTTTTTACAATTGAGATTACTCTTTTCTTCAGAGCACCCGAATAGACCAGTGAGCGACCCCTCTCTTTTTTCTATTAATCATTTTTGGGATCCCGCTCCTGGAGCATTGCAGCAGGTACGTGTTCACACTATTAGAAGTTTGACAGCCTTTTTTCTGACCATGTGTCCCTCCCATTCAGTCACAGGTGGTTTTAACTAGCTCTACCAGCCCATACATTGTAGGTTAAAAGCCCAAGCAAAGACATATTGTCCATACAGGCTTACAGCCCAAGAGTGGCATATCCAGTGGTAGCGTAGCGTAGTTTCCCATCATACGAAGGTGACCTTGTCATGGTTGATGGGCACACATAAATTGGCCAAATTATGCGCAAAAAACCTTCATTTTTCAAAGTGACATTAGTCTAGATACAATATTTCTTATATTTTCATGTATGGAGTGCCGAAGTTCTTTTTGCAATTGAGATTACTCTTTTCTTCAGAGCACCCGAATAGACCAGTGAGCAACCCCTCTCTTTTTTCTATTAATCATTCTTGGGATCCCGCTCCTGGAGCATTGCAGCAGGTACGTGTTCACACTATTAGAAGTTTGACAGCCTTTTTTCTGACCATGTGTCCCTCCCATTCAGTCACAGGTGGTTTTAACTAGCTCTACCAGCCCATACATTGTAGGTTAAAAGCCCAAGCAAAGACATATTGTCCATACAGGCTTTTTTCTATCCCTACAGGTGTGGTTTGTTTAGCAGTGATTCACCCGCCTCATCAGGTGTCTTCAAAAATGGCTCGGCGCAGGGTCTCCTGCAGGCTAAACCCTTCATCGCGGTATAGTGACAGAAAGAGCAAGCTGGACCCGTAACTTGGGGGCGGAGCGAGACGTCCAAGGGTGAATGAAGGAAGAGGGTGAGATGGTTGCCAGTGACTTTGAGCTGCTCTTCAGGGGGGAGGGTCGTGTTGCCTGCAAAGGTCTTCTGCTTGGGGTTACCGGTGGTTGCCTCCAGCCACCCGGGAGACGCTGGTCCTGGTGAAAAGGAGCCTAGTATTAAAAGTAAATAAGCAACAATGCTGGGGGCCCACGGTGATAAGAAGGATGCTGGTATTTTGCAGAGATGAAATAGCGCAAGAGAGAAAGCATATGAAAAAAAGAAAAGAGAATGAATGTGTGCACTTGTGAAAGGGAATGGAAAAAAGGCATAGAAGAGAGTGCCCTCTGCTGGTGGAAGGAAGGAAAAAGCAAAAGCCTACAGCACCTGGCATTCCCAGGCGGTCTCTGTTAAATGGTTAATTATGGAAATTCATTTGGAATGTTAATCGATAATCATTTTTCTTTGAGTTCTATGCCTCAGCCATCGTGTCTAGTTGACATGCGCTATTTGTGTGTGTATTTTTTGTTCACTACCATATGTAGAACAGGTGTCCATACGACTGGCTATAAAAGCCCATGGTACAGAAAGGGGGGGCTCTCTTGCTCTGCCCACCCCACAAGACACAGAATCTTCATGCTGAGAAGCAGATGACATGTAGGCCTGGACACATGCTGGACAAAGACATGATTTACCAGCCAGGATCCATGGAAAGATGGGTGAATCTCAACAATTAAGCTAATTATGGACAAATGGACAATTACTTTATAACTAATTATTGTATGTACCTGCTGCAATCTGATTCTTTTTAATGGACAATCCAAGAATAAATAGATACATTTTTTATAAGAATATCGTGATATTGATACTTTGAGAAGTCCTCAGTAGAAAAAAATAATACAGGAAGAGTATTATTTTACAATGGTGAGCCAGCCAGTCCTGTTTTTTTGTTTTTTAAATTAAGTAAGTGAATTTCTTCCGTGAACAAGGTGGGAGTCCTGACGAGCTGAACAGCTGTTGTTCACGTGTCAGTAAATTCACTATTTTGTCACGAGAAGCAGAAAGGACCTACAGACTGAGGAAAGACAGGAAGCAGAGGTACTAACAAGGAACAGAATCACACAGGAAAAGAATCAGACGAACTGAAGACAGGACGTGCTGATAAAGAGAAGCCAAGGAATCTTAAGGTAAGCAAAATATGGATATAATTTCTTCTTTTGCTAAACAAAGTAATATTAATTTCAAAGTTAATGTAGGAGATGACATAGAAGTTTTGTGGCTCAGTTTATACAAAGAATGTGAATTGCAGAATTTACAGTTAACTTCTAAATTGGTAAATAGAGACAAACAGAAATTGAGAAATATTCTACATTTGGTATATTTTTTTCATAGTCTTGTGTTAGAGATTTCTAAGCAGGAAAATAGTGTAGAAGTGTCAGACGGTGATACTGATTCAGACTGTAATGTGGAAAATGAACAAGAAGTAAGACACGTGTCTGTAACTGAAGGTGACCTTGGGTCTGACCAAGAGACGGACATACAGAAACCTGACATGGGAGGAGACATGACTGACATACGAGAAACCGACATACTAGGTGATGTGGGAGGAGACGTGAGTGACGTAGGAGGAACGGACGTACAAGAGCCACTAAAAATATCAGAGAATTCTGGAATTACCCAGGCTCAACTCCAAATTAAAATGAGGAAAAATTTGCTGAAATTATACAAAATCATGCAAAATATGATGTCAAAATCCATGCCTGTAGAAATTCAGAGACATTTGAGAGCTTCTCTGATAAGTTTGATTAATCCAATGAGGAGAGGAATCAATTATTTAAAATATGGATTCCTGTGACATTGTCCAGACGTTTACATTTAATGCCCTGTGAAAATGACTCTCCTAATGGATGGGAAAATGATTCGGACAGATTAAGATATTTGTTTTATTGTGTCACAAAGGATTTTCCCAACATAGAAGATCTGCAGAAACTAAGGATTGGTAGGAAGGAATGTATATATACATTCATGTCCATATTTGAACGGTTGTACAAAGCTCTCATCAAAAATGGAAAAGTACAACATATGATAACAACTTTTGTACAAAAATTCATATTCCTAAATTCAGTTTCCCAAGTTATGGCATCACAAAAAAATTCATTATTTGAAAGTGCGCAGATGCTGGATTTTGTTAGAAAACATGAGAATCGTGAAAAGAAAATAAATCAAGCTAAATTTATAAAACCAGGAAAGGTAAAATCTTACCAAAAGCCAATATCAAACTCTCCTAGACTGAGTCATCCCCATAGTGAACTCTATCAAATACGCAGAAGATTATATATATGTTATAAGCCATATCAGCCAGTGCAAAGATCCATCTCTCCACAGAATGAGTTAATTCTCAGTCAGAACTGTGATTCTCTAAAAAGGAAAATGGCTGAAACTGATGGACAGAGACAGGTGAGACGACCAACTCACAGTGACGTCACGGAATGTGGACAGAAGAACAGGCAGTTCTCTGAGGTTTTGAAGGATAGAAAAATGTCTTTCCTAAATAGGGCGTTCCTGGAGATATTTGAGAGAGACAGAAGATTTGGTTTAGGGAGTGGCTAAGGAAAAACTGTAATTATAATGTTGTATCAAAATGTAATAAAATGTCTCAATATTTATTTATAATCTTATACAGTAAAATTGTAGTTACATAGTTTCTAATAGTTCATATATATATATATATATATATATATATATACACTTGTCTAAGTAGAGATTGCGTATAATTGTATTTATATATACGTTTATAAGATATATATATATATTAATTAATAAATTAGAACTACATATCTATAAATTTAAGTAGCAATATTTTGAATTACATTAGAACCAACCAATATATGTATAAGATATTTAAATAATTCTGTTTCTGTATGAATTTGTTATTTAATTTTATTTTCTTATATTTCCTTAGAGTTTTCATTCCAAAGCAGGATTTGATCAAAGAACTCTAAAATGGATTTATTTCTTTATTCACACAGGAAGTGAAAAAATTGCATGATTTCATGTGTATAACATTTTAAAATAGTAACAATATATCTAGTTGAACTATAATATATATGTAATACTTATTAATTCTTTTGTGTTGCTAATATTTTCTGTGCATGAAGTGTTCGTGCAAATTAAAGTAGCTTTACAGCATGACGTGTGACAGCTGCGGCCTTTGAACTTTGAGCTAATAGTATAGGATCCCATTCATTCTATTTTCAACTGATGTAACTTAAGACCAGGCAGCCAGTGAAAAAAGAATCTAAGACAAGAGTTTTTTCAAGTGTCTGAAATTCCAGTGACTTACTCTCATATTATATAATATGTACTTGGGGAATAGTCAAAGAAATATAAAGATATTCAATTGATATGGCAATGCGCATTAATAAATTGGGATACAACAATTTTGGGTTAAATATATGTATATTTATCTAAAACTTCATATGTGGAATGTTTGAGTTGAACAGATCTGTGAATGTCAGAGTGAAGGTGACAGATGAGTAAATCAGCAGCTGCTAAGTGTGATTGATGTGACAGAGGCCTCGTATGTTTGTATGTTTGAAAAAAAAAAATGTTTCTTTATGTGAAGGTACAAAAATATATTTAATTCTGAGGAAATTATAATACATAATTAGGTATTATCTACATATATATATTTCTATATTTCTTTAATAATTATTATTTCTTGATTTAACTAATAGTGGATAAGGGCAACCACACATCAAAATGGTTTACAAAGCAAATTTATATTTAGAATAATTTGCCACATGATAATAATCTTGAATAACTATAATATTATTTTTAATGGTTACCTAAATAGGTACACACCTCTCTTTAGTCAAATCTATGCTACTCATCAATATGAAATTTATGCACAATATTTCTAGAAGAATAATTATTTTTAATTTGGTTCTGATATATACATAAATTTTATAATATAATATTTTTGGTATTAAGGGGGAAAATGTGTTTTTGATCCTGATTGCATAATCACTTTTGATCAATACTTATTTTCCACACATTTTAATAAAGAAGAAATAATAATAAGGTACTATGGTATAATTAAGAAGGGTATTACAGGCAAAGTTGCATAATTTAATATTTTTTGGTGTTACAAGGTTATGACAAATATGAAATTATCCAAATAATGGAGATATAAGGGTATTTTTTATGGAGAATATAATTACTCTGCATTTGTTATTAAAATTTAAAGGCCTTATTTTTATTTTTATTCTTATTTTTACTCTTAATTTTATTTTTCATTTTTAAAATTTTATTCTTACTTTATATTTCTTATTTTTCTATTTTTTCATTTTTTAATTCTCATTTGATTTTATTTGAGTTCAATATCTCAATTGAGAAAACACATTAATATTTAATAAAGTAATGTCTAATACAAGAGTATTGCTTCATTAAATATATATTGCTAAGGAAAAAAATGTTTACATTTTCTGAGTAAACACAACAATTCATTCATTCATTTATTCATTCATTCATTCATTCATTCATACATTCATATATTTATTCATTTTGGTTCAGGAGTATACATTCTTTGATATTATTGGTTTAATAAAGATATAAAAACTTGTTTTTTCAAAATACACTGACACCTATGGGTTGGAAAAGGTAATTACACCTATGACATAAAAATGTTCTATCATATGGAGAACTTGATTGATAATGAATTATTATCTATTATTGTTTATTATTCCAAACATAATTTATTTTAATATTTTGATAATAATTAGATGGATATTACTGATTGCTATGGTACGCTGTGATATTATAGGTTAGGAAAAACTGCCAGATTTGGTATCAGATTAGGGAATGAAGACTTCAATCAAGACATCGCAATTATGAATTCTATCTTAATAAAGACTTTTAATTTTTATAAATCAAAGAGATTCTCAAAAGTTACAAGAAGAAGCAACTGATATCCGGACGTCTCAGAAGGTAACAGGTGTGAATGCTGAGTGTTATAATAGACTGTGTCCATTACATACAATACAATTCACACCACTGATCACCAGGACGGCAGAGGACGATGATCCTATATGTACTGTGTTGTGTTCAAGTTTCATCACGTTCCAGTGGTTTCTTATCACCTGCAACGCTTCAATGAAAGCTGGTGAACAGGTAATACCTGGCATATGTGTCCTGTATATAAAGGACTGAGTACTGGTTATGGTGCTATATAAAGCAGGAAAGTGTCAAGTTAACCCTTGCTTTACTGACCAAAGACGTCACATCTGTTCCAAAAGTGACACGAGACCAGTGCGGACACACGGAAGATTCCAAAGACGATCCAACGTAAGTCCAGGTGACACTGCACAGATATTAAAGCTACATTTCATCCATGGACTTTGTTTTCTTATCAACTGACACAAATGATCTTTCTAATAAAGAGTACAGTTTATGGACTGAACAATAATGAGCACAATTATGGACTGTACAATATCTACATGCTGTAATTTATTTCAAAGGAGTTTTCATCTAAAGACTGTGTTATAAAAGAACCAAGAAGAAGACGAGACGACGACCCGATGACATCAGATGATGATGATTGAACTCGCGATTGCTTCAATTTAGATATAGGGAAGTATAATTATACATATTAAATGAATATTAGTCACGGCTTACCATAACATGAATTCACATCATTATATAACAATAATCCGATATTGATACTATTATTACTATTATTATTATTATGGAAATTTAATGATATTGCCAAGGAAGGAGGAAAGAAAAAATGATTGATGAATGTATCTTCTTTTGAGAATTTTCAGGTAAAGTCCTTTTATTCTCAAAAAGGGGGAAATGTTAAATGGTTAATTATGGAAATTCATTTGGAATGTTAATCGATAATCATTTTTCTGAGTTCTATGCCTCAGCCATCGTGTCTAGTTGACATGCGCTATTTGTGTGTGTATTTTTGGTTCACTACCATATGTAGAACAGGTGTCCATACGACTGGCTATAAAAGCCCATGGTACAGAAAGGGGGGGCTCTCTTGCTCTGCCCACCCCAAAAGACACAGAATCTTCATGCTGAGAAGCAGATGACATGTAGGCCTGGACACATGCTGGACAAAGACATGATTTACCAGCCAGGATCCAAGGAAAGATGGGTGAATCTCAACAATTAAACAATTAAGCTAATTATGGACAAATGGACAATTACTTTATAACTAATTATTGTATGTACCTGCTGCAATCTGATTCTTTTTAAAGGACAATCCAAGAATAAATAGATACATTTTTTTAAGAATATCGTGATATTGATACTTTGAGAAGTCCTCAGTAGAAAAAATTAACACAGGAAGAGTATTATTTTACAGTCTCCCATCCAAGTACCAACCAGGCCCGACCCTGCTTAGCTTCCGAGATCAGATGAGATCGGGCGTGTTCAGGGTGGTGTGTCCGTAGGCAGAGACATGCCTCTCACTTGCTGCTTTTCTACTTTGACGTCTGGCTGCCGGCTGCCCTTTCCAGTGCTCAGCAAGACCAGGTCCTTTTGTGCTTTCCCTTCTCTTCAATTTTTTTGCTGGCTTCCTTAAAAGGTCTTGTAGACACAACACCCCACTCAGAGCCGCTGAGCTCACTGATCGGCTGCAGCGCTGTCGACGGAACGTCAGCTTCAAGGCCAATGCCACAGGCCGGGAGCAGAGGCGATACTCACAGGTAGACCCGGGTAGGGTGAGTAGAGCGCGGTTAGTTGCTTTCTAATAGCCTGCAGCCGGGGATTAACTTTTAATGAAAGGGAACAATCCCTTTGACTGTCTGCAGCGCGCCACACCTAGGAAGCGCACTCTCACACACAAGCCAGCATGCACACGTGCTCGCACGTGACAACACCCCCTATCTGCCTCTTCAACCTCTCCGTCACCATGCGTCAGAATCTCCTGCCTGTTTTATGATTTCAGGGCCCTAGCAGGAATCACCCCCCCCCCCAATTCCTTCCGCACCTTCCTTGCCTTACTAGCACTGAGGTTAGCTCTTTGTCAGCCGTCTGGCTTGGTTACACAAGCTTTTTTGCAGAGAAACATGTTACTTCTGCTGGCCCTCGCTAGGCGGCCGGCATCCAAAACCTTCCCTGGGCACTGCTGAAAGCCTGGCCCCTTCACGGCCCCGGGTGCTTTTAACGCCATCATTTCCACACGGCGAGCTGCGGAGTCAATAAGCACTCCTAGCCCTGGCAAGGAGCTTGGTGTCAGGCCTGCGTGAAGGCGGCGGGGTAGCGTACTTTACCTGCCAACTGGCTCAGAGGCCTTGGGGCTTCCATCATCTAAGTTACTTAAGGTCGGTGTCCGGCAAGGCGCCGTTCCATGATAGTCGAGCTGGGCAGTAGGGCAAAACTTGATCAAAATGGTCTACAGCACTCAGTGTTCCCAGGAGGTCTCCTATCCAAGTACTGTCCGAGCCCAGCCCTGCTTTGCTTCCGAGATCAGACGAGATCGGGCGTATCCAAGGTGGTATGACCAGTAGACGCTGCTCGATCCATCGCCTGGCCAGCCTTTCTCAGGATCGCTTGGTGGCGAGCAATCTGGCCGTGACGGGGCGGGCTCCTAAGGGTCCATGCAAAGGCTGTGCCGTCCCTACAGGTGTGGTTTGTTTAGCAGTGATTCACCCGCCGCATCAGGTGTCTTCAAAAATGTCTCGGCGCAGGGTCTCCTGCAGGCTAAACCCTTCATCGCGGTAATGTGACAGAAAGAGCAAGCTGGACCCGTAACTTGGGGGCGGAGCGAGACGTCCAGGGGTGAATGAAGGAAGAGGGTGAGATGGTTGCCAGTGACTTTGAGCTGTTCTTCAGGGGGGAGGGTCGTGTTGCCTGCAAAGGTCTTCTGCTTGGGGTTACCGTTGGTTGCCTCCAGCCAAGCGGGAGACGCTGGTCCTGGTGAAAAGGAGCCTAGTATTAAAAGTAAAGAAGCAACAATGCTGGAGGCCCACGGTGATCAGAAGGATGCTGGTATTTTGCAGAGATGAAATAGCGCAAGAGAGAAAGCAAATGAAAAAAAGAAAAGAGAATGAATGTGTGCACTTGTGAAAGGGAATGGAAAAAAGGCATAGAAGAGAGTGCCCCCTGCTGGTGGAAGGAAGGAAAAAGCAAAAGCCTACAGCACCTGGTATTCCCAGGCAGTCTGCCATCCAAGTACTAACCAGGCCTGACCCTGCTTAGCTTCCAAGATCAGACAAGATCGGGTGTGTTCAGGGTGGTGTGGCCGTAGGCAGAGACAAGCCTCTCACTTGCTGCTTTTCTACTTTGACGTCTGGCTGCCGGCTGCCCTTTCCAGTGCTCAGCAAGACCAGGTCCTTTTGTGCTTTCTCTTCTCTTCAATTTTTTTGCTGGCTTCCTTAAAAGGTCTTGTAGACACAACGCCCCACTCAGAGCCGCTGAGCTCACTGATCGGCTGCAGCGCTGTCGACGGAACGTCAGCTTCACGGCCAATGCCACAGGCCGGGAGCAGAGGCGAGACCCACCGGTAGACCCGGGTAGGGTGAGTAGAGCGCGGTTAGTTGCTTTCTAATAGGCTGCAGCCGGGGATTAACTTTTAATGAAAGGGAACAATCCCTTTGACTGTCTGCAGCGCGCCACACATAGGAAGCGCACTCTCACACACAAGCCAGCATGCACACGTG